>NC_041402.2:143627469-144359969 GCF_900747795.2 Erpetoichthys calabaricus
GAAGGAGGAGGAGGAGTGTGTGTGTGGGGGTGTGTGAGGGCTGAACGCACGTTCGCTGAAACCCCCCTCTCCGAGGCGCGGTACGCTCCTGCCACTTCGCGTTGTAAAGGGGGGGGGGGGGGGGGGGGGGGGTAAGCGTACTTGCTGAATGCACGCTAAGGAGAACTGGACTTTGTGCTGCTTGTCGCTCTGCGTGTCAATAAGCCTGTACAGCAGCTGTTTTCCTGTCTCACTGCCTTGTCTTGCATGAACTTAAAATGTTTTATAATAGAGAGATGTTACTCATATCCTTAGTCCGACATCCACATATCATATGTGTTAACAAAGTGTGTTTTATAAGTTTACATGTGTTTAAAGCGTGTGGGATGGGTATTTTAAGGCTTAAACTATAAAAATGTTTATTTATATGGTCTTTCTATATCGCGGATTTTGACCTATCACTGATGGGTCTAGAACTAACTTCTGCGATAGGTGTTTCACGTGATTACGTAGGAGGCGTGATGACGCGATATGCGACTCCGCCCCCGTCCATTACAGTATATGGACAAAAAATAGGTTCCAGTTATGACTGTTACACTTTGAATTTCGAAATGAAACCTGCCTAACTTTTGTAAGTAAGCTGTAAGGAATGAGCCTGCCAAATTTCAGCCTTCTACCTACCCGGGAAGTTGGAGAATTAGTGATGAGTCAGTCAGTCAGTGAGTCAGTGAGGGCTTTGCCTTTTATTAGTATAGATATATGTGTGTGTGTGTGTGTGTGTGTGTGTGTGTGTGTGTGTGTGTGTGTGTTAAATGGCATGCTGGTCACAAAGAATAAAATGGAAACTCATATGTATAGTACTATCTATAGCATTTCAAAAGGTGCTCATATTATTGATTACTTTTCTTAAGATCTATTAGGAGACTGTCCTAAAATTACATTGGCTGATGCTGCCTTTAAACCTTGAATGTAAATCCCTGATACTAATATGAGCTAACATTAGCGTAAAATGTTTTACTGGGAAAACAAGTAGTGTTAAAAGCAACAAGATAAGGTCCTGTGGTCAATATGTTGCTCATCTAATTGTATGCAACTTTTGTTTTCCCGGAATGACACATTACCGCACATTTTGAGAACATATATTAATTCCAAACATGTTATTTATTTTTACACTAACTATATTACTAAATTATTTATTAGATGTTTTTTAATTTAATAGTGACAGCTATGGTGTCGAGTTACTTTATGTTCTCACCACCACTATGTGTTACTGTATATTGGTCTTAAAAAGAGCATGAAGACAATTGAATAAAGAGTGACAATTAGCAGGCAGCAGCATATTGTATAATTCCCAAGATAGGACTGGTCAGTTTGCTTTATTCAGTAAAACTTTGACTTTTAAGAAGGGTTTTGGCCTAAGCATTAAACTAAATTTGGAAAATTTAAGGAAGTTATAATATAATTACCTGAATTCTGGCACCATGCAGTTTTCCCTTTAGCCTGGATATAAATTCTGGATTTGAAATTAGTTTATGATGATGATCAGTCTTCAGCATCTCCATCATCTGGTGCCACTCTTCTTCACCATCTGTTTCCTTTGGTTAAATGAAAGCAGGAAAGTGTAACTTAAATGAAGATTAAATACACAATCTACACTATAGGATAACAGAAAAGCACATAAATATAGTGTTTTTTCACAGCACAGTACTATTTTTTAACATATTTCATTAATCACAGAAGAAATCAAGAAACAAAATAAGGTTTCAGGCTTCTGAACCTTTCTAAGTTACATAAGTAACATATAAACATAATCTTTACAGTGAATTGCATCACCTTCAATAATTCTGTGATGCTATATTGATAGTCATGCCACGTTTCAGTGCACTGTTTATTAAGAGATTTCACTTTACCGTACTGCAATTTTCTTCTTATATTTACTAGAGCAAATAAAAATATATTCAGTTGATCTAAACATTCTGCACTGACACCACCTAGTTATTTATTTATTTTTTTATTTACTGATTTTTCACTTTTCAACACGATGCATTATCAAGTGCCTGAATGTAATAAAGAAAAATGCAACCACTTTTATACATTACTTGTATATGAGTTGGCATGCTTTACATGCTGCTTCATGAGTTTTTCTGTAGATACTCTAGTTTTTACCCACACAAGTGTTATATTTAATAGTGATTCTAAATTGACCTTGTGTGTAATTATGAGTTTGTATGAACGTGGCACCTTATGGACTGGAATTCTATCAAAGGGGTTTTCTGCTATGCACTCAAATCTACCAAAATTGGCTCTTACTGTCTGGGACTCAGTATCAGAAAATGGTCAAAAAATGGGTCAATAAATAGGTCAGAAAATGGATGGGCAGATGGATAAACAGAAGTCAAAATACTTCACTGTTCATAATGCATTAATTTATTTTTCATAAAATGCTTCAGACACTTTTCTTCTTTATTTATCAAAGTAAATTTCACTTTTGAAAAGAATGAACATGTCTACATTTAAATATATTTTACATTAAGAGAGTCTTATATGAGTATGATGTGGTACCTTTGCAGACAAGTCCACAAAATGATAAATTAAGGACAACAAAAAGTCTGAAAGTGAACGAAAACTGTGATAACACTTATAAAAACGTATAAGTTAAATGTTAAACCTAACTTTAGCCTGGGCCACTGAAGCAGGCCAGACTAATGTCAAACCACAGACAAGGGTGTGCTGTGTGAACAGCATAGCTAAGTGCCATGTTTTCTTGACCTCAGAAGAAACTGCACTCATAGTAAAGGACTCGTGCTTGCACATTGGCATGTTTTAACCAGTAGCTTGTTAAGAGTTACATGTAAACTGATAAAGTACGAATCATAATAGTTGAATGGTAAAAAGACTAAACTCTGGTGAATGAAGTAATTTTCATCTTGCAGTGATATGGTAGGGATCTGATGTTGTTTACCAGGGTCTTACTGATCTAAGTTCTAATACCTGCATAATACACCCAAAGATGTACAGCTGTGACTGCATATTTTCATGATATCAACCAATAGATCTGTCCTGCTAATAATACACATTTTTAAATAAAAACTCTTGAAATGTCTTAAAATCTGGTTAAACAAAATACCACTCTGAACTGATACAATTACAGTATATTATTTATATCAATGTTTAACATAAAATCTAATATATGAAATTGTTGTCAATATCTCTGAATTTATACCATCAACTTCCTTTCCCATCAGATATCATAAAACTGTTACAAGTAATCAGATTTTATTCAAATAAAAATGTTTAGATTTAAAAACTATATTATAAAAAGCAATTGCATATTTTAATAAAGGGGTAAGATTCAGTATGAATATTGACCAAGCCAAATCCCCTCTGTTCTTGCGAGTATTTCCCTGGAAAATACTCCTTGGAAACTGTGTTTATTCTCCAGTATTCCAAGAACATGCAAGTTGGATTGACTGGTGACTTTAAATTGGCCCTTTACAGTGAACAACGGAATGACACCTCATCTAAGGCTGGCTCCTGTCTTAAAACTAATGCTGCGAGGATAGGATCTGGCTCCGATTAACTCTAAAAATTTGAGTTTGCTAAATGGACAGATTACAGAGGGCAAAATTTATTTTAGCAAATATTAATATATCCTGCCTATTCATTTCATCCAAAGATTAAAAACCAACAAAAAATAAAAGAGAAAATAATCAAAACCTACTCCATTTTCAAGTTGTACAGATCCCAAGTTGCTTTGGGAAGTTTTTTCTTTCTTGCTAACTTCGGTACCTTCTACTTGGAGTACAGAGAACTCTCTGGCATAATCATGGCTGATTTGGCCTATCCTGCAAAAAAACAAAAATAAAATCAGAAACAAAAGTTAAAAAATTCACCAGCTATGAATACCATTACAGCATCTATAATGACATGAGAAAATACTGATTCTTGATAACCACAAACATGTACCACATTATTTATTCATTAATTCTGATTTTTTTTTTTGGTAAAGACTTCATGTATGATTTCATTGGCAACAATATGAGCACAATCCTGGATATTATTTATTAAATTATTTAACTAAGTCTTCTTACTGTGCACCTGGTGTGGACTCTGTCTTTTCTCCATCTGTACAATCATGCATGGATTTGGTTGTGGGGTTACTTGTATCCGTATGACAATTTTCTTTACAAGTACTTTTGCCTTTTTGAATGTTTGCCTGGGCATCCTATTTTCAAAAACAGAATAAAAACAGAAAATAATTTCAGCAAAATGTTTTACAGGTTTGATTACTGTCTGATTAGAATCAAGTATAAAAACATTATACAAAAGAAAAAAAATCCTACAGTTTCATCCAATCAGTATTAACAGATATTTGTCTAAAATGTAATATACAAATAGCAAAACAATTTTTAAAGTTATTTGCTAAATTAATCTACTGATGAGAAAGCGTATGTAAAAGGGCAAGTCACAGTGATATTCAAAACAATGCATTTTTAAATGCAACAAATACAAAAGTCATTGTAAATATAAAGTGAGAGTTGCACAGTTGTTACCTCTCTAAGCCGCTTTTCTCTTTGCTCTCGTGCTTTGCGAATAATCCTACCCTCTCCAGTATGTGGAGATGTTTTTTCCTTAGCCTGTTGTAATTTAAGTGCTTGGATTTCTGGACTCGGGCATACAGTCAATGGACTGTCCATTTCTTCATGGGAAAGAACTTTAAAGAAACAAACAAACAAACAATAAAAAGCAAACTGTAAGTCAAACCTTTGAAAATATCAAACCAATAAATCGTTTTTTAAAAATAAAGGGAAAAAAAAAAACTACTTACTCAAGACGCCTTGAGCAACAAAAGGATGTTCTAACAGATGTGGCCAAGACAATCGTTTCTGAGGATCCTTTGTCAGCAATCCTTTTAAAAAGTTCTGAGAAGTAAAACTAATTAAAATTAAAACTTCATCAAATATTTTTCATTGTAATAATGCTTGTTACTGCATTAAGAGCTTACCTCCACATTGACATTACATTTCTGTGCAGAATACATGGGGCTTATTAACAAATTTGAGATGGTATTCTGCACTAGGTGAAAAGCTGAAAAACATGAACATGATGCTGGTTCATCATACAACCCACTCATATATACACCTGCACTTACACAGATGCCAATTTGGAATTGTCAATTAACCAAACCCATGTGCCTTTGAGGATTTGGGAGAAAAACCCACACTAACAGAGGTAGAATGTTCAAATACCATAAAGACAGGCATGGGTTTGAACACAGAATGCTGCATCGCTGAAGCAGCAGTGCTAACTATCATGCTACCATGTCACTCGCAGAATATATAACTAAAACATATTCAGTGAAGCAATGAAGACTGTGTCAGACATGAGTGGTGAGTCCAACAGATGTCACTATGATCTTACACATCTTTCAGATATTACACTAATATCAGGACGCACTATGGGAAGAAGGCAAGATGGCAAAGGAAGTGTGATGCTCTAGGCAATGTTTTGTTGAGAAACCTTGGAACCTGGTATTCTTGTGGGTATTACTTAAAGACTGCTGTGGACCATACAATGTATACCCCTTTATGGCAATGGTATTCCCTGACGGTGGTAACCTCTTTCAACAGGAAAATGTGCCCTGCCACACTGCAAAAAATTATTCAACAATTATTTGAGCAATGTCAAAAGAGTTGAAGGTATTGACTTGGCCTCACCTTGCAACTTAGATGAATTAAAACGGATTCACAATTAAGGTCTCTAAGACACAGGACTCCTTCACGGGTCTTGTGGAGTACATTCTCTGATGCATCAGAGCTGTTTTGAAGGGGTCATACACAATAACAGGCAGGTGGTTTAATTGTTGTGGCCGATTGGTATAATTAACATGGATAAAGAAAGCTGCTTTTTATATACCATTTTCTTTTCTTTTTTAATTTTTTTTTTTGTGCATTGTGTGGGCTGGGTCGGTGTAGAATTCCTGGCCTGAATTTTAATCCTAGTCTGACTCTGACTAAAGGGGATATTTCGTTATCCTCGCAAAAATATTATATTTGGGGGTTTTAACAATTTATATACTTATTTGTTTTTATTTAGTACACCAATTTTTTAACGAATGATTTTTTAATGTACTACACGTTTGAATTGAAGATCTGACTCTCCCAATAATTCATTGGTCAAGAATCCTGTTTTCAAAACAAAAGTACAGTTTTATGGTAATTTGTTTGTTTATGATGTTTGATAAACTTATTTTAGGTTGTTTATGATGTTTGCTGACATTTTATGAAGTATATATTTCAGAAGTACAGAAGAAATTTTAGCAAAAATGCATGTGTTTTCCACATTTTGAACATACACCTGGATAGCTGATGTGTGGATTATGTGACATGAGTAACATAAGGAATTCTTTTTTGTTTTCCATGGAGATTTTTCACTTCATTTACCGGTATACAGTATTGGTCACCATTGAGTTCTGTTATATCATATACCTTTTTCTTTCCGCTCTGCACGAAGGAGAGATTAAAATTATTTCTTGACAATCACTAAAAAATCTATATATATAATTTTTGGGTGGAATAAACTTTTAATGCCAACTTTTTAAATCAAACTTTTCATTTTAGTAGTATTTTATAATAATAATAATAATTCAATACATTTATATAGCGCTTTTCTCAGTACTCAAAGTGCTATCCACACAGGGAGGAACCAGGAAGCGAACCCACAATCTTCTACAGTCACCTTACTGCAAAGCAGCAGCACTACCACTGCACCAATTTCTACTGTATACAACAGCCTTTGCTCTATTGTTTTCAAGCTACCCACATAAGTGATCAGACTTTCTTTCCTATTACTTATACCTGTGCATCAATGTAGAATTAGTTTACTGAATTGGATGACCAAGTACAGAAACTACTCATAACTGGAGACTGCAGCACATTCACTCCTACACTATTTAAATATGTGTCATATGTGTATTAGGCAAATTTTTTATACTAATAAAGAAGACTTTGGTTTAAAAAACAACCAATGACCAATACAAATTTAATGTTTATTGATTAATTTTCAGAAATTAAATATGTAATTTCAGTAGCCTAGTTAACTGCATGTCTCTGAGATTATTCACATCTGCTAACAAATTAAGTGTCATATGACAAGAGAGATTTGCCTTGTACTTCAAAACATTGACAAATTTTTGGCCAATGTGAAAGTTGTGAAACATGCTAATAATTATTGTTCGAGGTTGGCACCCAACCTATGATTGTATCCTGTCTTGTGCTCAGTGCAGTCAGGATAGGCCCCTGACTCCCAGTGACCCTGAAATGGATACACACCAGTCAGAAAACGGATGGTTGGATGGATGGATGACTGTGGCCATGTTCATAACAAACTGATAATAAATGAGTATTTCCATTTCTTTTATCAAAACTGTGAATAACACTGTATTAACAATCAAAAAAATCTCTGTCAACTCACTCACCTGGCCTTTGCTTGGTCACAACATCATGCTCTCAATGTAATCATGAATTGTGTAGTTTTAATTTTATTTCACAATTAATTCCATAATAGCTTTTTATGGAAGCTTAAAAGAAAGCTTTTTTGTCTTGAAAGCATAGTGGGATTCTTTAGCTTTATTAAGTTAAAACCAGTCCTGCGGTGGGTTGGCACCCTGCCCAGGATTGGTTCCCTGCCTCGTGCCCTGTGTTGGCTGGGATTGGCTCCAGCAGACCCCCGTGACCCTGTGTTCGGATTCAGCGGGTTGGAAAATGGATGGATGGATGGAAGTTAAAACCATGCGGGACCAAGCAATAGGTGGGAATCCCAACCTGAAACTCACAATCTGGAAGCACTTCTTTTGGCAAGCAGTCTCAGTTGCAGTTACTTATCTCTCTTTCTCTTCCCCTTTCTTTACTTGCTGCTTCCTACTTATTTTTTGGTTGTGATCTCTCAAGTAGCACACAGTAATTCTTTGCATACATACCAAAAGTTGAGAACCACTGACCTAAACAATAACAATTACAATACTATATACATAATTTTAACCATTTTCCATTCATCCTTCCATCCACAATCTAACTCACTCTATCCAGTTCAGAGTTGCAGCAGCTGGAGCCCATCACAATAGCATAAAGTGTGATACAGACACTAACGCCAGATGAGGTGATGATCCATCATGGAACACTTTCATACACACACATATAAATGCCAATTCATACAATACGGACATGCCATGTAACCAAGTACCCTTTATATATATATATATATATATATATATATACACACACATATATATACACACACACGCACACCCACACCCACAGAGAAAGCTCATGCAGAAATGGAGAGAACATAAAACAGACAGTACATAAGTTGGGATTCACGATTAAGTATTTTAGGCAGCTATACCATTGATATCTAATTATTGCCCATCTTTAATAAATGTCAAAAAATGTTTATTGTTCTTCTCAATAAAATGGAAAACATTACAAATGTGTTAAAATCTCATACCGTACACTCTGGGCTCATGGAATCAGGCCATTTCACAGGATCCTTCACGATCAACCTTACTAGCTGGAAGATGGAGTTTGTATAGAATGGAGGCACCCCTGTGTGGAGTTCATACAAAATGCAACCCAAAGACCATAAATCTGCTGTATGATCATAAGGCTTTTCTTCAACAAGTTCTGGAGACATGTATAGTGGTGTGCCTTTGATAGACGTTAGCACTAGAGTGGAGACACTCATGGCACGTGCAAATCTAAAGAAAAACATTAAAGAAATACTTGTCAGTGTGTATAAACAAAATAACCTTGGGTAAATTATTTTTAAAAAGTTTGTTTATCAACCTATTATAGATAGATAGATAGATAGATTAATAAAGTATCTATCTATCTATCTATCTATTTAATATAATAAGAAAGAGAAATATTCTCCATTGTTTAATGCTGTAATTATATAAGGTTTAATTAGTAGCTATATAAATAAGTTTTTGTAGTTAAGCTCCTACCACTCCTACCTGTACTAAATTAAAGATGATTAATCCAAGGCTAAACAGAATACATGTTTTGTACCAAATAATAAGTGGAACAATCACATACATGTTGGCTAATTTTCATCTTTTGCCTTCATTGTATATAAACTATAATAAAGTACTGTTTGGACTTTTAAATTTTAACCTTTAATGTTCATTTTAAGCATTAATCAGTAACGACATTGTAGCTAACTGCTATCAAAATCCTTCGGAAACAAAGCATATATACAAAAAAAGCAAAAATGAAACAGCATGTTTTTATACTTTTGATCATTATAAAAACAAAAATTTAAATGGATGACAAATAATTTAATCATAATTAAAGGAGATTAAAAAATACCTTGAGGACACTCTCAGAAATGTAAGAGTGTAAGATGCATATTCTACAGCTTTGATTAGAAAGGTCAGGGAGGTGTTTCAGCAGTTACAAATTAAACTATTTCTCTATAACTAAAATTATACAGGACAGATTCACTGAATCGTGTGACCATGAACTAATAAATAAGTGCTTAGAAAATTAATTGATTGATTCAGTGCACTTGTGATAGATGATAGGGGTCAGTATTTAATTTTTCTGAGGATTTGTGATACATAAGATTTACTACTTGAAAAACACTAACAGACAAGATTAGTTCTTCTTTCACTTAAATAGAATAGGTCACACAGAGTGTACTCGGTTAATTTTTTGCCATAATTTTTTTCTCTGTACTTCTATTAATTGCTAATTTAATAGGATAATGATCATGCATTGTAGTTCAAATGATGCCTGCCCAGTGCTTAATTGTGTAGTTTTTATTTCAATTTTATAAACAGAAGAATGAAAAATGAAAGTGCAAAATAAATGTTAAAGGATGTAAAAAAAAAAATAAAATAAAAGTCTGACTAATACTCAGAGGAGAATGGCCAGACTGGTTTGAGTTGATAGATAGGAAACAGTAACTCAAATTACCACTCAATACAACTGAGGTATGCAAAAGGGAATCTCTGAACGCACAACACATCGAACCTTGAAGCAGATGGGCTATAGCAGCAGGAGACCACACCGGGTGCCACTCCTGTCAGCTAAGAACAGGCAACTGAGGCTACAATTTGCACATGCTCACCAAAACTGGACAAGAGAAGACTGGAGAAATGTTGCCTGGTCTGATGAATCTCAATTTCTGCTGCCACGTTCAGAAGGTAAGGTCAGAATTAGGCGTCAACAACATGAAAGCATGGATCTATCCTGTCTTGTATCAATGGTTTTGGCTGCTGGTTGTGGTGTAATAGATAGATAGATAGATAGATAGATAGATAGATAGATAGATAGATAGATAGATAGATAGATAGATAGATAGATAGATAGATAGATAGATAGATAGATAGATAGATAGATAGATAGATAGATAGATAGATAGATAGATAGATAGATAGATAGATAGATAGATAGATAGATAGATAGATAGATAGATAGATAGGTGTAATGGTGTGGAGTATATTTTCTTAGCACACTTTAAGCCCCTTAGCAGCAATTGGGCATCGTTTAAATGCCAGAGCCTACCTGAATATCGTTGCTGACTAGGTATGAGCAAATACTGACGAGTTCGCTTGGCCGTTTGTACCCCAAAATCACGGAAATGTTCATGATATTCGCTGAACTTGGTGAAATGCATTAAAGTCAATGGGGAAGGACTAACTGAACAAGAGTTGAATGAATTATAATGGAGCAGTCTTCTTTAAAGTGTCCCTGAGGGCTAAGGAAACATCTGCCAACTATATTGGACATATTATTGTGGCCAAAAAGGTAACCTGAGCTGTGTGACACCAGTGCGCCACTGCACCTCCATGCCTCTGTGATATCAAAGAACAAGTATCAAAGAACAAAAGAACCTTTTCAGCCACAATAATGAAACATATACAGGACAGTATAAAAAAATAAGATATCTCTGCTTGTGAAGTTGTAATGTTTCACTATAAAATCATGCTTGCGAAAATTTCACAACAATAGAAGCATTAATGAAATGATGATGAGGGAGACAAGAACATCACACATTACAGTAAGAAAGGAGATTATTTTAATAAGTAGTGATTTGTGAGAGGACTCAGTATTAGAATAGTCACATTATTAGTATAGGATGTTGTTATAGTCACTTACAACAGCATGAATATTTACAATACAAAGTGTAACACGAACAGGTTAACAGAACATATTGGATAAGAAGAGAAATGCAGGGCACATGTAAGTCGATATGTGTGAAGCGTAATGTATTATGCCGACGTCTATAATTGTTGGAATACGCAATTTATTGCATAAACATTATTGTCAGCGAAAATATTCCTGTGTGTAACCCGCAAGTACCTGTACATTTAACCCGGGTTTCAATTTAACTCAGGATAATGTAGTCTACAACTGGCCATGGATTAAAAAAGGGCCTGGCAAATAAACTCTGATGTTATTAAACGTTTGTTGTTGTGACTTGGCGATAATCATACAATTTACTAAATGAACGGGGGAGTGTCTATGCCATAATATAAAGGGAATATCTTGTTTTGAGTTGTCAGTGTGTTATGGAATCCCTATAGTTTTTCCATTATAGTAATGTTTCTTGTTGTCTGGAAGTTTGCCGCTGCTCTTCAGAAAGGTGTGTATGTAGTTTGTTTCTTGTTCACTGTCTAGGTGCAAGACTTGCTGCCGCTGATCTTTGGATATGTCCCTCTGTGATTTATCATACATTGTCTTTGTTGTTCTAAGGCATCTTGCCTGTGCTGGTTGGTCTGGCATGATGTAGATGTTTCTGCTTCTTTGCGGTGGTGTGAGTATATAGGCCTGCGAGACTGTTTCTGTTGGTTGCAGCTAGGCTGTATGTGCCTTTTCTTTTTATCGTGAAGTTTACGATGAAATGAAGGAAAAAGGAGGTGTAAAGTGGTAGTGTCATAATGCAGTTTCGGTGAGTAACAAAGGCGGGAGGCTTACGTTGAAGTGAAGGAAAGAGGAGGTGTAAAATGGTAGTGTTATAATGTATTTTCGGTCAGTAACAAAGAATGCACCGAATAAACAGTCAAATACCACAGTCAATAATTGGTCACATTGAAGAATTGAAGACTTGAAGATAAGCCTAAGACCAAAACTCTGCCAGGGACACGGCAGAGTATTGTTGTGTAGGGATATAGTAGTTGTGGCAATCGTTGTTAATATTGAGCACAGGCGGACACAAGCGAAATAATATAAGGATAATAAACAGTTATGATTTTAAAATATTAATTGTGTCAATTGCAAGTATCCAAAGTGCTTGGCTAGACTGCTGCATAGAGTAGACCCACCTACTTTTTTAGTTGCAGCTGACTTCTTTGAATTGCCAGCCATCAACAGCATTTGTGAGTAACTGTGAAGATGGTTTTAAATGGGCCATACATTATAAATACTAAAACCATAACTTCAAGCTGATAAATGAAATACTAGGAATCATTAACCAGAAAGTTTGTTCAAGGCATGCACCTTCTTCTCTTAGATTGATGTGGAACTGCAATATATACCCGGGGTGTCAACCCAACAATGTTGGCCATTACAGCTCTGGAAGACGTCACATTGGCCTCACAAAGCATTACTGGGTTCTGGCATTTATATATTAAAAAAAAATCTCCTAAATCAGTATCAATTATCAGTAAATAATTCTACGAATAAGGGTATATGCAAACACAGCAATTTCACTGTGAATAACACTTAGGCAAAATTTGCTGATCAACACTATTGCTGACCACATCCATCCCTTTATGACTGCAGTGTGCACATCTTCTGGTGGCTACCACCAGCAGGATAACGCGCCATGTCACAAAGCTCAAATCATTTCAAAACTAGTTTTTTGAACATGACAATGAGTTCACTGTATTCAAATGGCCTCCGCAGTCACCAGAACTCAATCCAACAGAGCACATTTGGGATGTGAAGAAATGGGTGACTCACATCATAGATGTGCATCCGACAAATCTGCAGCAAATATGTGAAGCTATCATTTTCAATATGGACTAAAATCCCTCAGGAATGTTTCCAACACCTTGTTGAATCTATGCCACCAATAATTAAGACAGTTCTGAAGGCAAAAGGGTGTCCAACCCAGTACTAGCAAGGTGTACCTAATAAAGTGGCTGGTGACTGCATAGTATACAAGGACTATGGAGAGAAATATATCCAAAGGTTACTAAAAGTTTTACAAAGTAAAATTATATTTTTGAAGTCGAAAAGGATTGCATTTGAGCGATGCATATAATGTAAAATTTGGAGGAAACTGATAAGCTATATTGTGTATATTGAGAGTGACATAAAGTCTATATTTGAATAAATGAGAGTAAAAATATCTAATAAACTGGCCACATATTAAGAACAAAAATATATCTTTTTGTGAGTATCATGGAGAAATACATACCCAAAGTCACAAAGCTTTACTACCCCACTCTTGCCAAGGAGGATATTTTGAGGTTTCATATCACGGTGAAGAATTCGATGAGAGTGCAAATAATATAAAGCAGATACCAGCTGGCATGCAATCTGACACACCTAAAAAACATAATAAATTTATTGAAAAGTCATCTTTATCAAAAAAAAGATCAGACCTTGACCTAAAGAACTATAAGAAACAGTGCTTGAGCGTTGACCCTTTCTTCACAAATACGACAAAAAAAGCCATGTATTACATACATGACACCCCGGGTTTATATTATACCCCAGGTATACAATACAAACCATACATTACAAAATTTGAATTTAAATTTAAAATCTATTTTTAATTTATTTTTTACACTTCACATTGTTACATTGTGGACCCTGAGCTTCTGTATACTTGTATATGGTTGAGATGACAATAAAGTTCACTTTGACTTTGATATGTAATCTAAAATGTAACCAAATAACTGTAAAGTATGGTTAAATATAGTACACATGTCTAATTCTATAACAAATACTTATTAGGCAGACACAGCAGATAAAGCTCAGCAAAATTTAGTAATCCAGTAAAATGTAACAGCATATTCTCTGAATCTACTGTACACTAATATATACAATAAAAATAACTTTTCTTGAATAACAGCAAAATTAGTTTGGCCTTATTTTGAGTAACAATTCTGCTAGTTGACACAGAAGTTCAACAGGCAGAGAAGTGTCAAGAGGACAATGGAGAAAGATGTAACCTGAGAAGTATGCAGTTTTCCCACAGGAAGGTTATAGTAGAGGGCAAGTAATGCAGCACTTTAAGAAGAAACAGTGAGACCAAGGAAGACTGTGAAGACACTAAGACTCACTGGTGAAAAGGCAGCAGCACATGACAAGGCCACTCATTTTATAATAAACTCTGGAAGGACCGAGGGCCAATACTGACCCTCTTAATTGCTGGAGGGCAACAAACTGCACTGGATTTTGTAAAAAGAGATTGAGTCGCTCTAGTTAATAAGTACATTGATAACTGTGTACTTAAAAAGCAAAGTCTCAGAAGAAAAGGGATGGCAGGTTCTAGTTCTAGCCCTGACTCCAGAAGAGAGTCTTGGTCAGAGTTAAAAGCCACCTACTGGCCAAATACTTGTTAGGCCTCTTTTTGGGAGGCAATATTTGGTGAAGACTCGAGAGGTAGGGAAATGTGAGGCTATATTGTTCTACAGAGAAAAAGGGAGAGGAAGATGGGAAGTAAGGAAGGGAATGCTTTTAGTATATTTTTTTAGGAAGGCAAAGGATGTACTGTAAGTGACACCTGTCCCAGAATGGCAATAGGGCATTTACTTTTTTTTTTCTTTATATTCTCACCGCAAGAACCCCTCCCTTATTTTATTTTTTAATAAGGGCACCATCTTGACTACTCTTACTTTACTTTAACTTATTCAGCTGTACAGATTTCAATGAATCACACAGACACAGAGTGCTTTCAAAATCAAAGAATCTTAAGTGAAATAATTAAACATAACATGCTGCCTCAACAACATAATTGAGCAAGTAGGGTTCTGTTTGATGAATGTCAGCTGTCTAGCATATACATCTGCTCTTAACTTATATACACTGTGAGTTCTATAGGGTTTTTTTTTTTTTTTTGTCTGTAGTCTTCACTTTCCAGTAAATAATCGGCAACAGCACAGCCCAAAGAAAACATTTGACAAAAGAAACATTCCAGGAATTAATTTTTTTAGATTAATGCAGTAGTTTTTGTTGAGAATAAAAAGGATGCCTGAGGTACAAGAAGCTGATATCTTGAATTTTAATAGTGTATCATTAGCTCTAAATAGTTTATGAATTTGAAAATTAAAACAACCTAATAAAGTAAACTTTTAAAGACTCTAGAAGAAAAAAAATCCTTCATTTTATATAGCACCTTTTCACAGTGACCAGCATCCCAATGGACAACAAAAGCACAGAGCTAAACTAAAATTGCTTAAATGCATATAGTACTCTTACAGCAAAGACAAGTTAATTGAGGTGGAAATGTGACTGAATTTGTAGCTTTGTGGTCAAGTTCATTTAGCTATTAGACAATACAAGGGGGGGAAAAAAATACCAAATCTGCTACACCAAAAATGAAATGGCTATGCATCAGCTGGCTCAAACCAAGGGATAATGAAAATACTGCCACAATAATACATGCCTAATGGGAAAAAAGTTTACATTTAAAATGCAATTACATTTATACAAAAAAATATGTATTTACAAATGCAGTGCAAAACAACATTTTTCACAAACCACATATCACAACATTTTAGGTTAAAATAATTGATCAACATATAGATAACCAGAAATGGCAGTGTGGACATCAATCCCATATGAGTTAACTATATTAAAATCAGAATGTTTAAATAAAATCGATACTGTAATACTGAAAACACGACAGAACAGCTAATGCTAATTGAGAAAGAAAATGATTGTTTCTTATGTTACCCAGCTGCAGAAAAGTGAATGCATTAGAAGCTAATTAGTTTTGAAAAACTGGAGGACAGTTTTGCTAAGCTAAGCACGTAGGCTCAATTACATATGACACAGCATGTACAATAGGTCACTACCAAATTCCTTAGGTTAATGCTTAGATTGTGCACAGAAAAGTACAAGTAAATGAGTGTGTTAATAAAAAAAATCAATGATTAAAGTCAATAAATCAAAACTGATTTTGAGTCGATGTTCTCATTGTTGTAGGATAAAACAAAATGGATTGTTTGCATTTTTTTTTCTTTTGACAAGACTCGGAAATGAAAATTTGCAACATACAACTTACTTGACTTTCTGGCAAACGTCCGTCATCCTCCAGAATTTGAAATAGTTCCCCTTCTGCATACTCCGTTACCACAACAACCTATATGAAAAACAACTGTCTTTTCAGCATTTGATACGCAAGAACATGATGTTATTCAGTCATTCTTTTATCTCTTCCAAACCAATTTTTGTATAATAGGAATACACTGCTTCACCACATATTCACAGGTCTCTAAATAATCAATACGAATTCCCCCGGGTCAGTTTAGAGTTGATCTTAACCAATATGTGTTTACGACAGGAGTGGCTGCCACAGCACCAAGAGAAAACCCACACTTTCAAAGACTACATAAAAACAATACACAAATAATGTCAAATAATACATATATGTAGCTGGAGATCCACAAAGGAAGAAAATGAATCACTTATCATAAAGTAGTTTTTATTCCTGAGCTTTCAGTGCCTGCCAGGAGCCATCATCAGAGGATAATGATTAGACATACAAAAATCAAAGGCAATATATAGCAAAATAAGGTGGGGGGGGGGGGGGGGTAATGAGGTGGGATTAGGAGGGGGTATTGGTCGTAAACTTTTATTTATTATGAGGATGTTCTTCTTAAGTTTGCATTGATGCGTATAAATCAGTGATTGCGAGTCCTTTTTTCTGACAGCATTGCAATGCTCCTGTATACGTGTTGCAATTCTTTTTGATGTTTTTCCTATGTATACGCATACAAAATCAACCGGACACACGTTTAACTGGGACAATGTACAAGTAAGATTTAACGCCAGTACTAAAAGTACCAAAGAGCTGGCTGAATCTTGGCTATCAAACGAAAACGCCATTAACAGACATTTGGACATAAACCCAGCATATGCAAACTTAAGAAGAAAATCCTCATAATAAATAAAACTTTTCGACCAATACCATCCCCCCCCCCCCAGCCCCCCCCCCACACTCACCTACCAGCCGCCTTATTTTGATATATGTTGCCGTTGATTCTTTGTATGTCTAATCATTATCCTCTGATGTTGGCTCCTGGCAGGAGCTGTAAGCTCAGGAATAAACACTACTTTATGATACATGATTCATTTTCTCCCTTTGTGGATCTCCAGCTAGAAATATGCAAACTGTATCACAGACCTTCGCTTCCATCCATATATATATATATATATATATATATATATTATATATATATATATATATATACACACACATATACTTTTAAGAACTAACTAAGCTATAACAACATTAAACACTATTCAAAAGCACTTTAAAAAGTAATAAAAATCAACATGTGATTTTGCTTACCTCTCTCTCTGTCTCAAAGCTGTCCAGTAACAGTACAATATTAGGATGCTTAAGGCCTCTCATTATTTCAATTTCTCTTTTTAAGCTTAGTAAGTCTTTCTCTGAGCGTCCCACTTTGGGAATGAACTTTAATGCGACCACCTTAAAGAAGAAAAATTAAAAACTGACAAAGTATTCCACTAAAAGCGGTTTGTCTTAGTTTAGATATTTTCTATATATTTTTATATTCAGGAAAAAAAATCATGATTGCAGTTTTTGCTAATCATAGGTGTTTTCTTCAAAGAGAAAAATGCAACATACCATCCGGTACCATCTTAACATATGGACACAATGGGAAATGGCCAGGGGCCCACAATGTTTCTGATGCTTATGTATGTTTCTGTTTTGCTATCAAAACAGTGGCCCGATGAACTATTTTGCCCAGGAGCCTATGATGCTGTTAAGATGATCCTGTCCATCCTGCTTTCAACTTCTAGTAAAGAGTTGTATGCAGTCAAATCCTATCACTGCAGCACCTGGTGCAAGGTAGGAGTTAATTTCTAAATGGGAGACCAGCCCACTGAAGGACACATTCATTCTGGGACAATTTCGAGATACCCCAATTAACCAAAAATCATACAGTATGTTTAAAGTCTAGGAGGAAACAAACCTAAACAGATCACACAACTAGGAAAAAAAGGAAAACAAAAATCACTGTTACTCCATCATCAAAGCAACCGTGAAAACATCTGTTTGCATACTTTAAATGATCACAGGCTGGTCAACACTAACGGAGCTAATGTGCTCAACAACATCATGGTCATACTGCTACAGGTACAAGTGAATGCCTTCGCTTTCTGCGTCGTCTCATGACACTTGAGACAAGGATGAGGACATTTTGTATAGATGTAACAAGAAGTATGTTATGATGCAACACAAAATGAAAGGATACGACTAATCACTCATCTAAGAAAACATTACTGCAATGTGGCAAAAGGCAAGTATAATGACAGTAGGTACACATTACATTTTAAGAGTCCTTACCTGGCCACTGTACTTCTTGCGGCCTTTATACACTCTCCCGAAAGACCCTTCCCCGATCACTTCCAATACGTGGTACTTTTCCATCTTTTTTGTAAATGGAAATACTTCGTTCTAGGAATATGAAATCACAAGATTCTAGTACCTGGTTACTTATTATACTCAGTTTTGAATGCGCCAAGAATTAAATACATTTTTTTATAATAAGGATTTTGCTACAGGGCATCTATGATATTATAGTTCAGATTTAGTTTTTTGTTAAAACTAATCAAAAAAAGAAATAGAGAAAAAACACAATTAGTAACTCTTTATAGTGCCAATTGTTCGTTTAATCAAGATACTGAATGCAGTCTCCATACGTTCTAAGGACGTATCTCTCAGTCTCTGTATTAGAGCGCAGTCGCATTCATAAAGTTTTGTGTTTAATTTCATGAGGTAGCCTTCTCCAGGAATAAGTGATGCTCGTAGCAACTCTGCCATAATAATAGTTAAGTAAACAACGCTGTTCGACTAACAACAACCGCCAAATATAAACGTTCAATAATCAGATGCAAATCTTAAAATATGTCAGTGCAAACGTCATATACGTAATCTGACTTACCTACTTTTTCTGCATTAGACCGAAAGCCGGTAATTACAAAAAAAAAAAAGTTCGCGATGTGTTCTATGCAAAAAAACAATCGGTGCTGTACACAGAGTAAATGCCCATTCGAAATGAACAGTGTCCACTTTGTACCAGATCAAAACACTATATCGATATTTTTATGCTTAATAAGTTAATTGAAAATCACTACAAAAAATTGATTTTATTGAAATAATGAGTAAAGATTATTTCTTTAACCTTTTCAATTATCCAGGCATTTCAAAGGTGTCCAAAATATCCGAAACGCATGAGGACCCCGTCTCTTAGCAACCGTCCTGCTTCTTGACGACGTATAGACAACAAACTATTTTAACAGTCTGCACATGTTTGTTTTCTAAAACCAGTCAATCATCTTTAGTTCGCGTGTTTCCTCTGATATCATAGTTAGAATGTCATAATGTTCCTATTCTTCTGCCATTCCATTTACTCTCTCTATTATGCTCGCCCTGTTTGGACGTATTTTATATTTAAGTATTAAGTTTGATATTTAAAATAAACAGGTTTCAAACCACGAAGAAAACAACCGGTTTAAGATTTTTTGTAATATCCTTAAAACAGAATAAAAAGCAAGATTGAATTAATTCTGTATTAGGTGCAGTAGCCTCATAATTTAAAATTGTCCCGGTGTTAAGTGAGTATGTGCTGATCTGGACTGGCGGTCCATTGAGTGTCGGTTCTTGCTTTGTTCTACAAGACTGTGATGTGAGTCGGCGGCCATGTACTTAGGTTAAAAAAGCCTACTTTGGGGAAGAATGTGCACTTGCTATCCAAGCATCGACACCGCAAGCTTTATCACAAGCCGTTTCGCCAATACTGGGCCCTAAATGGCGGTGGTAAAGTCTAATATCACAATTGATAGATACAACATTGATGTCACCGCTGCAATTGCACAGTTAGGAAGGACATAGCAAGCGATTGTTGTCAGTTGTTCTTTTGTACGCATACATTATTAGGCCAGTATAAGCATAAATAAAGTTTATTCAAATGGACTGTTTTTCTTCTTTTCCACATCTTATATAGTTGGCTGAATACACCCCACTGTTTAATGAATGTTTGAATACTGTAATTCTAACAGTGTCTCATTGACATATACATGTTATAAATATGGCTAGACCACTTAAACTATTTTTAATAATATTTTGTATGCATTCCCCCCTCCTACCCAATAATCGTGGCAATCCTGATTACAAAAAAGCAAAACTACAAAACATAAGAGTAATGAAACAGACATAAATAGAATAGGTTCAACATTTTTCAGAGGGTTTAAAATTTATGTATTATGTTTAGTTTTTAATAAATTTTTGACCAACCATGACATTTTACTTCATTATTTGTACCAGCTTCTGTAAGCAGAATTCAGTCAATGTACACTCGCAATGATAATGGTTCTCTAATGGCAGTTTACTGGGTTGTGCGTCTCCTTGTGGAGTCATTGCTTGACAAAGAACCATTTCATCCTGTGAAGGAGTCTTTACATATAAAGTTGGTTCTTTGAGCTTTTAAAAAGCTCTTAATATGTGGATAAAACATAAATATTTAATGTATACTAGACTACCTAATAGGATACAACTGATCAGGAAAACTTGAGGTTAGCCTATATGAAAGCATGAAGCAAGGGTCCTTTTAAAATCAGGAAATTCATTCGTATTTCATCTGTTCAGTTTTTTTTATCAAGCTTGTTACAGATCTAAATAATTAATTGTTGTTTTCCCTCACATGGATGTTTTTTTGTGAACTAACAAAGGTCTCCTTATGGCATTGCTCTGAAGAACTGCTTTGCCACATTTATTTTTAAGGTTTAAGAAGGCAGAACAAAAACTATTACTTTATGTACCATTTTTATTTCAGCTTTTTGGAATTTTTTTGTTGTACACAATAACCAAAGGTTTATGCATGCTATTAATTTTAAGCATTTCAACACAAAGACAAAAGTACACATCAGTAAGACATACATGGATTGAGTGAAACATGCACCAAAATAAAGACACAGTACAAAAACTTATTGACATCATTTGTAAACATACATAGCACCGCATGTGCCTATATACCAAAGAATTTGCAGAATCAGTTGACTTTCATAATGTAAAACTGTGCAGAAGATGCACAATTACAAATACAAATTGAAAGAAGACTATAAAATAGTAAATGACCCCACACTGTAAAAAAAAGCTGTTAATTTTACAGTGTAAAACTGTTAAATAGCAAAGGTAAATAACTGTAAAATGTAAAACAGTAAAGCAACCGAACAACAGTAACACCGAAGCACTGAAGTGAAACATACAGATGAATATAATGTTTTTTATATTGTTAACCAATAAAAAAAAATATCCTTTTTCTGTGAAAAAAACCAGTAACCGAGCACCAAAAGATGAGATAATGTTATCAGAGAGGAAATCATATTATACCTTCCATTTTACCGTGCCAAACTGTTTAAAGAAAATTTGCTGTTTGTTGCACCCCATGTCCAGTTTGCTCTAATGCACTGTCACATGGTTACTAAGAATATATATTGTTTAACTTTAAAAAGCTACCTTCCATTAATTTAACTCAAAATGATCATATGTATTTGCTTTATGTAGCTGATTTCTTCAATATTACTTTTAATTAATGTGCACCCAAGGTAAAATAAGTTTGTGTGGTTGTCATATGGAATATGATGCAATTTTTCAGAATTTAAAAATTTTCTGGATTTTTTCTTGGCACCTATTTCTAAATTTGCATGCAGTTATGGTATTTGCATAAGGAATCAGCCCCTTTTACCATATTGTTCCTGGTGAACCATATACCTTTGCACAGTGGGGGAAAAAAACAAACAGATTTAGAAAACCTATTTTCCCCAAGTGCCAAAGGTCTTTTGAGGTTATGGAAGCTGATTTATGGTGGGTTGTTTTCAATAAACTGACAGACCTGTAGGACACCATACACCACAAAAGCAAACCTTTCTTCTCCACCAGACAACACGCCAAAACGTCATTAAACATGAAATTATTTTCAATGTATAACATTAAATGGCATAACATGTTTGCTATTGATTGTTGTTACTTTACTGATGCAAATTGTATACTGGTCTGTGCTTTTGACAGTTTTTTTGATGGTTTAATGATTGGTATATTTATTACCGTGCATGCACTTTAGCTTTAGGTTAACCTTTCACTTCTTTTTTAATATGCTGTAAAGATAAAACAGTAATTTACTGTATAAAATACAGCATCAGAAAGTTATAGACCTAAAAATATTGTCACCTTAATTTTTACAGTAAAATTCTGGCAACCACAGCTGACAGTTTTTTTACCAGAAATTTAGCATTTTATCTTTTACAGTGCACAGTAATTTCTTACAGTTTATGGTCAAGTACAGTATATAATTACATTCCTGTTTTGGTTGATGTAATCAATGTACATGTAATACCCTTACGAGTTATGATTTGTAATGGTGAAATACCTGGAATAAGGCCACTATCCTGGGTTTGGACCTAATATCACTGGAAAAGCAGCATCTCTTCTGGAATAATACTGATCTTTCAATTTTTTGGTGTCATATCTAAAATAAAGCTTGCAACCGAGTTTTACAATTGTTCATTGAGTAATGTTTTGTTTGATTTATGTGTTTATTTCCATCTTGACATCAATTTTCTATCCCATTTATCCAGCTGAGGGCCACAATGAGCATCCGGCTATCCAGCAGCAGCACAGGGTGCTAATTCATCATGCCTTCGCCGTTTAATGGGACAATTTAGAGACTCCCAATTAATTTAACATGCACATCTTTAGGTTGTGGGAGGAACCCACACAGAAAAGGGTAAAACATGCAGATTCCATATACAGTAGACATGCTATTGGAACTCATGATTCTAGATCTGTGACACTGCAGCACTTACCACTGCGTCTCTGGTACCAAAAATATGTAATGTGCATGCTATTCATTTATCAGATGTCAGCTTTTGAAAGCTAAATTAAATTTTATAATAATTTCATTTTGTTATTAATAACTTGTTATTGGAATTTGTATCTAGTATAGCCAAAATAGTTTCAAATATTTGTTTGTCATATCTACTGGTGCTTTGTTATTTTTCCTTAGTGCAATGGCTTTCCTAACTCAAGATACTGTCTATCATTGTTTTTAGTGTATGTTTTATAAAAAGATTATGTTTTTGAATGTTTGAAAGGCATTGTGATTGCCTTTACCTCACTACTAGCACATAGTCTTCTGTTGCTCAATGGGAAGAATCCCACAACACCTCTTTTAAGTCAATGGGTAACTGATGTTCAGTACTATTTGAAACTGGAAAAAATTAAATCCTCACTTAGAGGATCTGTTCAAAACCTTTTAAAAATATAGCATTATCTAATCAATAACATTTTAGAATAAGCATCTATATCGGGGAAAATTATACTCTTCCTACTTTGTTGCTTCAGGCCCGGCCTTAGGCATAGGCGAAGTAGGCGACCGCCTAGGGCCCCGGCGTCTGGGGGGCCCCAGATCGACTCCTTGGTCTAATTTTCACGCATTTCACAGAGCTTCCAGGGGGGCTCCGCCCCCCTCAGGGGGCCCCTGGACCCCCCTTTCGCCTAGGGCCCCATAATACCTAAGACCGGGCCTGGTTGCTTTTAAAGATTTGCTCTGGTTGTTGGCTGTCCTCTCTTTCTCTTAGGTGGGGGTTGAATTTTGGTTTGTTAAGTTTGACTTGATTCTATGAAATGTTATTTGCTTCAAATAAAATCAATAAAAAGAGAATAAAAGGGATATTGCCCTTAGAAAATTCTGTATGCATTTGTCAATAACCTGACTTAGTTGTGGAATGTTGTATTTGGAAATGTCAGAAATTCATCCTCCACAGCACTTTCATAGCTTGGGAGTTTTACCTTAATCTTATATGCCACCAACAGAACACATAAAGTAGATCAGGCCATAAAAAGATAAGATCATAATACATTAACACAGTAAAAAATCTCTTCAGTGTATCTGATGTTTGTTTTACTTTTGTTTTGCTGCTATAGTTATGAAAAACATGTTCTGAGATTTTTCCATGTTAGGAATACAGAGGTTTTGAGGTAAAGTAGTTACATTCATTGATTGTTGTGCCAGAGATTAGTGATGTGTTACTACTTGTTGAATTTCATTATACTGTACTCTGTACAGTGGAAATATACATTAAGAAGGGAAATGGTTACAATCTGTGCAAATGTTTTTCTAGATATTTTCTTTATACAGCATATACAGTATAAACAATTTAAACATACCAGGTCACGCGGCTACATAAATTAATGACTTTGTAGCATGAGACTGAGTATGAAAGTCTGATGTACAATGCCTGTTATTGATGATATAGTCTGTGACTTAATCAGGACTAAGCAAATACACAAAATAGAAGAGTGATGCGAGCAGTTTAGGCTATGCTGTTTAAATACAAAATTACATATTATGAAGGTAGAAGTAAAAATACTGAGTACATTAAATTGATTTTCAAAACTATGATCTTTAAAGGATGTACTTGGTATTGAAGGAATACAAACAGATTATCATATTTTCATTCCAGTGCCAGGCAAATAGTGTGTAGTTACTGTATAAAAATGAGGTGTAAAAGGTTAATCAGTTTTAATGGACCAACTAAAATTACTTTATTAGTTGAAATGTATAATTCAATTAACAAAGTAATTAGTTGTAGTCATTGTAACTACTGTAATTAAGTACTAAGTACTGTAATTGTAATTGTAGCAAGTAATTAGTAGTCACACAAAGTACTTTGTTGGGCTTCAAAAATATTACCAGTTTATGTAGAGAATCTGCCTGACCAGTTATTCTATTTAATTTAATTTAATTCTTTCTTGTACAGCACTCTTCACTGGGTACAAGCTTAGCACTCTTACAGATATTTACATAAACAATACAGTTATGGAAAATGCAATATGTTAGAAGCATTTAGGTAAATAAACACATATATCAAGGTATAAATAGAAAAACAAACACCAGTCTCTCCCTAAGGGATTCTGAGAGTTTTGTATGTGTCTTAGAGGCAATGGCAGCATGAGAGTAATGCAACTCTAATGAGATCTAGAATAAACTGCCAAAATATACTAAAACCTCCAAGTGGACAGAAAAGTATTGAACATTCTGCACGAGTATGTTTGTAATTTTTCTCCATTGCGTAATTAGGATAATGGTTCTGTGTCCTGTGGTGTTCACCAATGAGGCCAAAGATGCCACTTAGTTGTATTTCTCAATTCAGGAATTTGAACACCTCTGGAGATAAGGAAGGAAACTTGCATTTCAGAGCAACAGATGAGTTGCATTTTTCCTTGCATACACATAAAATCTACCACTGTTCCAACCTGAAAATGTTTGTGATACATTTTCATGTTATCACACAACAGTTAAAGTGAAAGTCACAGAGTCATGAGATTGTTTAAGGCCAATTCCCACTTATGCAGCGTCATTGAAGATGACCATACTCATTCAGAGTGCTATCCCATTACCTTCAGATTTTTGCCTCTATGTGCACTTGCCCTTGTGAAAGTAGGGAGCAGGTTGAGGAGACCTTGGAGAGGTGGAGATATGCTCTGGAGAGGAGAGGGATGAAGGTCAGTAGGAACAAGACAGCATACTTGTGTGTGAATGAGAGGAAGATCAGTGGAATGGTGAGGATGCAGGGATTAAAGTTGGCGAAGGTGGATGAGTTTCAATACTTGGAATTAACAGTACAGAGTAACAGGGACTGTGTAAAAGAGGTGAAAAAGAGAGTACAGGTAGGGTGGAATGCATGGAGAAGAGTGTCTGGAGTGATTTGTGACAGACAGGTATCAGCAAGAGTGAAAGGGAAGGTGTACAGGACAGTACTGAAACCAGCTATGTTATATGGGCTGGAGGCGGCGGCACTGACCTGAAAGTAGGAGACAGAGCTGGAGGTGGCAGAGTTAAAGATGCTGAGATTTGCACTGGGTGTGATGGGGGTGGATAGAATTAGAAATGAGTACATTAGAGGGTCAGTTCAAGTTGGACGGTTGGGGGACAAAGTCAGATAGGCAAGATTACATTGGTTTGGACATGTGCAGAGGAGAGATGGTGGGTATATTGGGAAAAGGATGCTAAGGATAGAGCCGCCAGGCAAGAAGAAAAGAGGAAGGTTTAAGAGAAGATTTATGGATGTTGTCAGAGAGGATGTGCAGGTGATGGGTGTAACAGACCAAGATGCAGAGGACAGAAAGATATGGAACAAGATGATCCACTGTGGCAACCCCTAACGGGAGCACCCGGAAGAAAAAGAAGAAGAAGTGCACTTGACCTTGTTGACTGTACGTATGCTGCAAATAACACAAACAAATATGGGCACTGTTGAGGAGCAGCTATGCAAGGAATTTCAATGCTGTATCTTTTACGATTTTTCTAAAGTTTATAAATTTCTTTACATAACAAATAATTTGTGGATAAAGATAGTACAGGCACTTGGCAGAGACACATCTAAGTACTGTGCAGCAACCACAAACTTGAATGGAAGAACAACATTCTGCTTCAAGTGTACATGCACAGTAGGAGTTCACACTTCATAACAACTAAAGTAGTTTGGGATATGATTTATGAAATAGTTATTAATTACTAACTGTTTTTAATAAATTACCTTGAGGTTAAAGACCAGCTCTGTCGATCTGCCTAGACTACTTTTTAAATAGATGTAACTTTACCTACATGAAATTTGTGATTTAAACAAGGGATAGCAATACACTCAATAAAATCCAAGCAGAATGATATGTTAAATGTGCAATTTTCCAACCATGAATTTTGTAACCCTTTACTTCTAATTCAGCGCCAGACTATATTCTGTCCTCACAGTAATGGATATACAGTAAAGTATAAACCACGCTAGCTGGGAATGCAATCATTTGCTTTTTAAAACTATTTTTTTTGTATTCCTTATTTTTCATACTTTGCACCACTTAGTATTGAGTGAATTCTACTGAATGTATGTTTGTTGCACAGATACTGTGATTTTTTGTGTTTGTAGTTGTTGTCTTGTAATACTTTGTTCAATGAAGTTTTACCATGTTTACTGCCACATTTTTCATGCTTTATATCTGCATTGAATATGCCTATTAGTTGTATAACTAATGTATATGAATTTCTTGACACCACTAAGTGAAGATGAATATTTATCTGTCCCTTAGAGCCCAAACCAACTAGATCTTTGAAAGGCTCACAGCTCAACAGTCCTGAGCTCAAATCCCAGCTGTGTAGACAATATGCATTCTCCTTATGTCAGTGTGGGTTTTTCACTGGTACTCAGATCTTAAGTGAAATGTTCATGTCTGTTAGGATATCTGCCAACTCTAAATTGAATGTGGCTGTATGCATGAATATGCTCTGAGATGGAGTAGCACCCTTTCCCACAGTCAGGTTTCAGTGCTTAGTTGTGCTATTAAATGTTCTGGCCACTGCAACTCCAAACTAGGTATAAAGGTTTAATAACAGTTGAATATATCCATCCATCCATCCATTTTCCAACCCGCTGAATCCGAACACAGGGTCACGGGGGTCTGCTGAAGCCAATCCCAGCCAACACAGTTGAATATATGTTCTATTAAATTGCATCCATCCACTGACTGATTTTATTTCCACTTGCTACTCTAGTCTTTTCCAGTGCAGGTGCTAGGATTTTTGCGCACTAGCCCAAGCTTATTAGTGCACCATTCGACTGTTTGATAGCTAACCCGTGTGGCTGGGTTTCGCCTCGCTTATGATCTGCACCCCAGGTCTTATCTCTATTTAAAAACAAACCGTATGTGAAGATCATGTGATTCCTTCTCTATGTAGTGAATATAATTAAAATTATGCATGTTGTAGGGAATCATATTTTACAGTAGATACAATGATTTAGTAGTAAAGGTAAGTGTAGAGAGTATATTGAGTGAGATTTGTAAGTAACTTCCACATACAGTATTTAAAAGACTGCTTTAACCATACGTAACACATTTTAAAAATAGAATGTGATTGAAAATACAAACTAAGAATAATTTGATCTTAGCTGCCATTAGAAATTTTTAAAAACCTTTGAATTTATTTCATTTTGTAATTGCTATAAATTTCCACTAGGAGAGGACAAAGAGCTACAAGTAAGTGATCTAATGGCATATCTTAAACAAGGTGTGATTTTTTTTTTATGTGCTAAAACTGCTTTTTGGAAAAGTTCATTATTTAATGGAGTATGTTGAGAAGTACTATTTAAAGTTGGAATGGAAAACACAAAAATTCAGCCGTTAAGAGGTAGAATCCAGGCACGTCTATTTCAGTTTTAAACCATTTAATTCTGGTAAGGGCTGCAGGATTTGCTTCATTAAAGGTTTATGCAGCAGATTTCCATTTAGGTAACCAGTTTCATTGAGAAGAGTATAAGTAATTCTCCTGTTTACATTGCTATTTCCTAGTGATGCCACTGGTTCCCAGAGACCAGTCAATGCCTCCCAGAATTCCAAAACAGGACTCTGAAGATCTGAGTCAGCAGTGCTATCCCCTAGTTCAAGTACATTGTTTAAAAAAAGTTTTTGTCAGCAAAATAGAAGTAATAAAACAAAGATTTGACTGCTGCTACTTATCCATCTGATTTTTCTTTTTTGATACAAAAACAAAAGCCACTACGTTTATGCATCTTTCAGGTTTAAACAATGTTGACTAAGTAAATTAATACATCATCCTAAGAAATGTGAAAAATTTAATAACCAACACATTTCTTGAATGGTTAATCAAGTGATGTATATGAAAGAGACCATAAACTGTACATCTAATGAAACTGAGACATCTAAACTGCACCTGTTATACATACCACCTGGGACATAAGAACACAATGGTTAGAAAGAAGAGGAGACAATTCAGCTCCTTAGCAAGGCTGTTTATTGCAGATGCTAATAACATTTTAAATGAAGTGGTGCTTCCTAGTTTTTGCACATTTATTCTTGAGCATACAACTCGCTAAATGAAAGAAGTTTTCTACATTACCTTCATTAACAGCTTTGAAAATGTTGTAGACTTGAATGTTCTGCCAACATATTTGAATATAACACCTCTATTTTATTGATCTCTTTTATATAAAATTTTAATTATAACTTTAACTTGCTTCTGTGCATGGTGCCGTGTCAGTCTATCCAGCAGAATAAATGTATTTTGGTGCTGCTTTGGAAATTTTTATTCATTTTTCTTTATATATTTATTTTATTCTTTATATGTTAAAATTTTGGTAAGCTTAAATTATATCACAATAAGCAGAATACATCAGAAAATTTCCAGAAACTGACAAATGTTAAAAGCATAGTCAGTACTTACTACTCTATCGCATCTGGCTCAAAGAGAAATAAAGACCAGAAGCGAATTATGAGATATTTCCTCATGTATATTTACACATCTAAATATAAGAAAACAGAGGTAGCAGACCAGCAGGCAATTTTAGAACAGCATCAATGAATGCCAAATAATATAAAAATCTCTGTACCAGTCCTTATAAAAATTGTGTTTTTTTTAAGTTTTAAATAATACATGTTATTTTACAATTGTGTTACAATAACTGCAAAGATAATTGTATTCATTGTTCCCTTTATTTTGTTTACCATCTCCTTGGTGGCATCATTCTGTGTTTCACATTGCATTTCATAACTAAGAATATTCACTGCCCACCTATCAATGGTGTAGCCTAAATAAGATCAAGGGGGTTTGCAGTTCAGATTTTCTATAATTTATATAAAAATAAAGGAAAGATTTTTTTGAAAAAATAACTAAAAGTAAAGGTTTCCTGTTAAAGAATTACAGGTTTCTGACTAAGAATTCAGGACTACGGTTTCAGGTTTGCCCATTCTTAATGTTTGCGGAAAATTGAACTCATTTTAAAGTAACCACAGGGATCCACATTTCTGATTTCTTTCATATTTTTAAATGCTTCATTCATGTCACCTCTTACTCTCCTTTAATCTTTCCTCATAACTCATACCCTGCAGTCCTGAAATCAGCATAGTTGCTCTTCTCTTGACGTTTTTCTAGCTCAGCTATTCCTTTTTGCAGCCCAGAGACTAAAACTGCACACAGTACTCCAGTTGAGACCTCACCAGCATGTCATAAAGCTTAGGCATAACCTTCTTTGACTTGTACTCCACACATCATGCTATATAACCTAATATTCAGTTACCCATCATCAGGGCCGGATTTATATGAAAAGAGGCCCTAGGCTATTCCACTTATGAGGCCCTTTCACCTTCCATTTTTAAGTTTGTAAATTACATGAGAGATAATAAAATTTTGCTAACAATTTGAATGTAGGCCCCTCTTGATCTTGAGGCCCTAGGCTGAAGCCTAGTTAGCCTATAGGAAAATCCGGCCCTGCCCATCATAATGGCTTCTGAACACTGCCTGGAAGTTGATAATGACAAGTAAATCCTTATCATACACAGTACCAAGTTTCAATCCTCCCATTGTGCATTCAAGTGTAGCATTTCTACTTCCTACATGTAATACACTTTACATTTACCTACAATAAATTTAATATGTTATAAATCCAACCAAGCCTGAATACTGTCCAAGTCCCCCTGTAATAGATTCTAGTTTATCTGACAATCTACCTAGCTTGGTATCATCTGCAACTTTACCAGCTTGTTGTTTATATTCCTATCCAGATCATCTATGTACAGTATATAAAAATAGCATCTGCCCCAGAACTAACCCCAGTGAGATACCACTCTTAACATCATCCAATTCTGGTAAGGTTCTTCACACCATAACCCTCTGCTTGAAGGTAAATAATATTGAACTTTTACCGGTGTATTGTTGAGGGCATATTGGCAAATTACATTATGGTATGGTATGGCAATTGCTCTTTAACTGACAGGAAGGCTCTATAATGTGGGGGTGAAAACTGTCCCGCACATCACTGGCATCCTGATGCATACACCGTGCTATTGCTGACCTGCAGCATACACCATGTCTGTGACAGGCTCACAGCATCATCAAGGATGCCCCACACCCTGACCATGGACTGTTTACCCTCCTCCCATTAGGGAAGTGCTACAGGAACCTTCTGTCCTGCACCAGCAGGCTCAGGAACTCTCATCCCTTAACACTCAATAGCTTACCTTGTATATTTTCACCTGTTTATATATATATATTCTGTATATACAAATATTTCATATATCTATATTCTTTCATACCATGTATCTGTACTACTGATCAGTACTCACATCTATATACTCTTCCTTTTATATACTACTACTTGTAAATTCAAATATCATATAGATATATATAGTCTCATTTGTATGCTGATTTATTGCACCTTACTGTTTATTGTACTTTAAGGTACTATTTGCACCCACTGTCTATTGCACCTTAGTCTACTACTTGTACTTTCTGGTTAGATGCTAAACTGCATTTCATTGTACCTGTACAATGACAATAAAGCTGAATCTAATCTAATCTAATCTAATCTAATCTAATCTAATCTAATCTAATCTAATCTAATCTAATACACCACTCTGATCATGTCCTTTTGTTGTTTCCTAATAGAATCAAAGGCAGTGCTGCATAGTGGTTATGAATTTGGTCCTCAAGCCCTAAGGCTTTTGGTTCAAATCCCGTTACTAACACTGAATGGCCATAAGTAAGCCATTTCAACTGCCTGTGCAAAAAAAAAGCCAAAATAAATGTGCCCAATTGTTTTCAAATGTAAGTCACTTTGGATAAAGGCATCAGAAAATTTGTAAATAATAATGTTATTTAGCCAGGTTTGTGTTATTGCTCATATATCATACAGTAATTATACTTAGCTATTTAAGCATTGGAAATAATCTTCCTTACTATCTTTTTATAGTATAACTAGCATAGATAGATAGATAGATAGATACTTTAGAGAAACACCCATTTATTAAAACAGGCTTAATGGTACAATGATAAATCTGTTTTGTTCACTTTTTTGATTTACAAGCCTCTCTTCACCAGATATGCCATACATCCCTCTTTTTCTGTATGTCTTGTTCCCATTTTCTTGTTTTTTCATTCTTACTCTTACATCACTCTTTCTTTGTGCTTCTTGTTTCCTTTATTTATTAGACATTCCAGCCCTATTGTGCATGCCAGATGACATGATGCCCAGATGAACGAATGTATGCCTCATGGTTTTCTTACACTTTCCAATTACCATTGTTCATCGGACATTCCCAATCCTTTGTGGATGCTGGATGACATTACGCCTAGGTACAGACACCAGACAGACTAACATTTTATCATTTTATATATAGAAAGATAAAAAAAATAAATTTGTTCTTGTTGCTGAATACTCTCAGTTCTAAATGATGTTCTCTTCTATTAATGTCTTCACATATCAGGTAAGGCTGCTATGATATTATGTACACTTCCAACAACATTTTGCAGCTTTATTCAAATGTATGTTAAGGTGTTGTATTCATTATATTAGCACAACACTTATAAAATTGTCAGGATATTGTTTGTACCTTTTGTTTGTGTGCAGGTTTATACTTCACATGACGCATACTCCAGGGGACACTACTGCTACGCAAGCATTGTACTGTTTATACTTGCATGCGTACTTTATGTAAATCTGGAAGATTCCACCAGGTGGCAGTGTGAGATATCATCACGGTGTGAAAACGTTCAGCTTCGCTGTGTTGTGAATTGTCTGAAACATCCATTAAATTTCGAGGAAATTTTTCTTTTAGGCAACGAAACATGTAAATATTATATTTAAAAGACAGCAGATGAACGGGTAATAGGCACCCATTGTTGGGACTGGAGTGATAATTTTAAAGGTAAATTTCCTGAATAAACCTGTTATTGATTATTGTGATGGTTGTCTACAGGACATAGATAATTGTTGTCTTGCAAAAGAGTCACCGCTTTGATGTTTAAACTGCTTAAACATACAAACAATGCAAAATTGTGAAAATGTTTGTATTTACCTGACTTGGAAATTAAAATGTCTGGGAGTATTGGTTTCTAATCAGCATATGTTAACCTGTGTTTACATTATTTGTTAAGCCCAGGAAATTTGGTATGTGCCATTGTTTAATCCATTGTTATGGTGACCTAGACAGGAGATGGAAGGAGTTTTTTCAGAGGGGACAGTCCACTGAGAACGCTGTCAAGACCACTTGCACAGAGCACAGGGGCTCGCTGTCAGACAAAGTTACGTGGCTGGTACTACATGAAGCACAAGGATGGCAACACTTACCTTCAGGGAGGAAGAGACAGTTCCACAAAAAGGCACCAGTTGTGAGTCCAGCGAGAGAGAAAAGCTGCATGGAAGGACAGAGCGAACGAGAAGCGAGGCATGCCTAGTCGCAGCAACTCAAGGAGCCCAGAGTGGAAAAAGAAGAACAACAAAGAGATGCTGACAGGGATTCAATGATTTGACAAAACTTCTGTTGGGAAACAGGCATCCGGTAAACAGAGTGCATCCGTGGACAGTTGGATGATTAATTGTTGGGGTAACACGGTACGCAAACTGGACCCTGCACCACTAAAGTCTGTATCCTCCACTTCATGTTTTTAACGGATTGTGTGCTTTCCTTTTTAAAAAACATTTTTTGTCCCTGATATTGTTAGATTTTTATGTTCGTTTATCTTTTTAATGTACTTTATATTGTCTTGTGTAATAGAAGTTACTGTTGCTTTTCCTGAAATTGCTGCTGTGTCTTTCATTGTGTGTTTACTCACTGCACAATTTAAAGAAATCTGTGCGCTGTTATTGGTAAATTTCAAGATTTCTCAGTCAGTCAGTCATTTTCCAACCTGCTATATCCTAACACATTTCCCAGTCTCTTAATAAAACTGGGTGGCGTAGTCGGATATTTTAATGGTGTCTAGGTTAGATTACCTGTAAGTGTGACCAGACGCCTGTCACAATGCCACAACATCTCTGAAAAGGATGTTTAATGATTACATCCATCAATCCGGGGATGCGCCCATTCCAGCAAGCATCAGGCACGAGACAGAAACAAAATCCCTGGATAGGGCATCACTCATTGTAAGGTGAACATAAGCATACACATACGCCAGCATCATTTTAGCCTCACCAAATCCCTAAATCTTCATGTCTTTGGAAGGAAACCGGAGCACACTGTGGAAACCCACCAGGAAAACATGCAAACTCCAGGCAGGGAACACCAGGGATGTCACTCCCTGAGATGATGCTACTGCTCTGTCTCCGTGCCACCCCCACATGTGTAATTATTAACAGTATTCATTATTTAAATAAAGTTGACAATTTAACTGTAAATATAAATTCATCATGAAAGTGGTATCAACTATAAATCTAAGAATTTAAAATGTGCAGAGAGCTGGAATAGCATAAATTTAATGTGTTCAGTGTGGTGATCTATTGCTGCTTGCTTACCGTTGCTGTCAGTTCAGGAGGAAGCCCCAGAAGCACGTAGCGGTTAACAACTGGATCAGTTTTAAGATGACATTTACGACAGTCTATTTTAATAGTAAAACAAACTACTAGGTTAAAGTGGACATTTCGATGTTAAAGCCGAAATTTCTGCTTTTATCATAAAACAGACCTTTTCACTGTGTCCTTAATTTTTTCAGTGGCTCAAATATGCCTCTGTACATTCTGATACTATTGTGAAGGTGCAAAAAAAAAAAGAAAGACAGCACAGAAGATGGTATGTGAGACTTTTAAAATGTATCGTGTCATTACGTTGGGGAATATGCAACACTTGAATATATAGGCACCACAAATGCATTTACTTCACCACATCAAACCATTCATCAAAAGTCAAATATTTCAGTAGGATCCGCCTAGCGGCTTTCTGTCACATATACACTTTAAACAGAGACTCTAACTCTAACCACACTTTTGCTGGTACTGCAACTCGCACACACTCGCATTAATTTCTGAGGATGTGCTCAGAGAACATGTCAAATAAATGTTGGGAACGTGTGGCAGCCATAATGCGTGTGCGTACGTGATCTGAGCGTGAAGTGTAAACCGGCCCATAACGTAGTAATTTAATCATTAAATTCTTGAAATAGCAATTATTCTTTTTTCTTTAGAAAAAGCATAGAAAATTTGTTTGTGAATTAACAAAGTCAGTAATCTTTCACAAAAAGTAAAAAAAAAAAATTTGCCTTCTTAAATTGCTGCCTCAGAAAGGAACAGCTCTTATTATGTCAGGTAATGAGGAAATCACCCCTTGCACACGTGCCTCCTTATAGCACCTCAAGGTGAAAAATTCTTCCTTCTCAGCCTAGCCCTTCTTATTAATTCCATTGAGTATTCTTTGAAGTTTTAACAGATGAATCAGTTGTTGCAATTAAAGGTGAGAGACATTTAAGTCTAAAAGATAAAGATAAAAGAAGTCTAAGATATCTGAAAATGAACAGGAAGTTATTTTGAGATATTTTAAAACTTTTTTGAGACATTGAGAATTGCTTTTTAGGTATCAGAAAATGATATTCAGTTATCTTAGAATAGGTTTGTCTTTTAAAAATTAAAATGTATTGGAAATATCCACCTTAGTAAAAGGATGTGTCTGTGTGTCATTCCTGATGCTATGTTTCTGTGATCACAAACATTTTAGTAATAAAATGCATTGCATTTGGCATTCTAGTAAATAGCACATCACAAATATTAACTCTGCTTTCACGAATCCCATACCAAAAGGCATATAAGGGAGCCATATGCATTGAATGGCATGGTGCACAAAGGTAGCACATCTAGTCTTGAAATAAGATTTAAGATGTCAGAAATAGAGCCTAGAGACCTATTGTAAGATATCATGACATGAATGTGATATCTAAAAATGTATATTAAATATCTGTAGTTTGAGTGAATATGAAAATATCTGAAATATATTTTAAAAAATCATTATTACATTTTCAGATATATAAAAGTAATATACCATTTTGAGATATCAGGGTTTTGACACTTGAGTCCATGAGAAGGGGTAGGAGGTTTCCCTCAAAGATCAGGGGCTGAATGCTTGAGATCAGAGGCTAAAGCCCTGAAAGACCCCAACCAACAGTACCACTAATCTGAAATACATTTCTGGATATTTTAAATGGTCAATACATAGCAATGTCCAATGTATGACACAGAAACAATGCTGTTATTTTAATGAAGGACACTTGAATTTATTCCTGTGAGACTAAAAGCAGGACGTAAAAGTCAATCATTGCAGTTACTTGAGTTATTTCACATTCCACCCATAACGATAACTATTAGATTGGTGCAATGCTGTGAAACACCTCTTCAATACATCTTTAATTTATTGCTTATGTAAATGTTTTCTGTTTTGACAGATAGCCTACTGTCTGTATAGAATTCAGCTCCAAGTTCAGCTGTGCCATATTTTAATGACTTGTTTGAGAAATGACAGATGATTGACTTGCTTATTTTCACCATAATTAAACAAGATCAGACAGGTCTTCAGCACTGATAACTGAGAGACTGACAAAAATTAAAATGAGTAAAACAACACCCATGCCAATGCCAAATATTAACCAAAAGAAAGTTTTAATTTCTTGCACTGTCAAGGTGGCTGCTGTACTTGGCATTGTGCCTTCAAAACTTCTTTAACATCTTAAATTTGAAACTCTTTGTTATTTGCTCAGCAAATAAAATAATCCACCTATTTATTTCTGAAACTCTTTGTCTGTTAGTGTCATAGAGAGTTACTGAAGTATATGAGAACATAACTATGGGAAGGATGTCATTGTAGTGCACACTCAAAAATGCAAGAACACACGCATATGCGCTTAAGTGTATTGTTCCTAAGATTCAAATACTTTGTATATATAAAGATCTCTAACTGTCTTAAACCCTAATGTTTTCCATAAGTGAAATACTAAATATGTCAGGGAAGGCGGAAAAAGGTGATTTTAATGTATATGAGAAACAAATAAGAGCTTCTCTACCTTGAAATGTATCCTGCATTGATTCCATATTTGAAGTAGTTGGTGGATGACTGGATTCCTGGCAAATTCATGATAGTATTAATTGGAGTGCAGCACATGTCATTCAATAAAGATTTGGAACAGGATTTGTTTTCTGTTACATGCCAGTCTAGTGTGAATTCACGAATTTCTGCAAATTTTTTAGATTTTATTCTGCATATATTTTCTGCTCATTTGTAAAACTGAAAGTTAGGTAGTGCCATGCCATCTTCTTTAGATCTTTGTAGAGTTGCCTTTTGAATGCATGGCTTCATTTTGGTATCTTAACTTTCACAGAGTGGCTGGTGATGACAGACTACTATTATTTGACCACCTTTGCTCCATGGTATCACTATAAACAAAACTTGCAGGATAATGTGTTTAACATCCTAAATAATCCCAGTGGGATAAGTAGCTTTGATAAAGGATTCACTGGCACAATTAGCCATTGCCATTATAATACAGTTCCTATGTAGAAAGCTGCCATATTTGCTGTGTTATAAAGTTTATAATGGAACTTGTAGTATCTAATATTATAATCAATCACAAACAAGGAAATAGTCCCACTATGAACAACAGCATTATTTTCTAGAAGTAATGGTCTAAAAGTTGTACAAGATACAGAATAACTTAGACCATATTGGTCTTTTCTCAACACTACATCTAAGTAAACTTTTTTTTTTACAAACACACACATAAGGTATATTTATAATAAAATGACTTATTTTCATAGTATGAATCCTTAATTGTTACCTTTATGTTCCTCTTTGTTTGCAGTATGTGCTTATTTTACAGTCACTAATAAAAGAGACAGGTACAACTCCCTCTGAAAGAAGAAAAATCAACAATCCTGATCAATATAATGGGTTTAAGTTTAATGTTTAAAAAGGAATCTAAGCAAACCCACCTTGGCTGTTGTGCAGTGTTTGGCTAACTCCTGTTTGTAAAGTAAACAGTTGAGTTAAGCCTTATCTATTTCATTATTACTAATGTAGTCACCTATGCTCTCTCCCAGTCATTCTGTTGAACATTTTCTTTTTTACACCACTGGTATGTGCATGAGAAACTAAACAAATTCTGACAGGTTTATTTACATAAACAATTGAACTGCCTTTCAATATACTGTAAGGCGTTACAGCAAAGAAGCCCAACACTGTTTACACGTGTATTCTTTACTGTTAAAATTTCATGTCTGGGATTTACTAGGAATATTTTTTTAAATTCATGTTTTTTGAGTCTTTGTACTAAAACAAATGTTAAAAATGCAATTGTTTAACAGGTTTATGTGAGATATCATTCATGTTGCAAGTGCATGTGCTAGGATGAAAATATTCTAGGCAATCTTTCAGCTCTGAATTGTCTCATTATGCGTGACTGTAAATGCCTGTCTGTCCTGTGGTTAGATTGCCAGACCAATTTTAATTATTGCATTGCATGTGATATCATCAAGAAAGAACCATAAATTCTCATGACAATGGAATAAAAAACTTGGTTATAAAAATGGATAAATTGTTATACAAATTTTTTGCAAAGTACCATGTTTGTATTTAGTAAATTCTGCAGCCATGATTAATAATAATATGTCCTGTAGATGTAAATAGATTGTTAAACAGCTGCAGAGCATGACAGACATTGTGGCTTCAATATGGCCTCATGTATATTTTAGGCCACAGAACACTGTAAAAGAACTTTAGAGAACCTTCAGAAAATGGTTTTCCTATACCAAACCACTTCCTTTTAAGGAAAAACAAATTGACCAAGACTGATAAGTTTGGAGAACATTTCATACAATCCCAACAAGTACAATTTTGAATTATCACCTATTTCTTATCCTTTTGTGAAAACAGGCAGATTTCAGTATCCTTTTGGCGAGCTGAGAAATATAATCTTTTTCCAAATTCGCAAGCTAATGTAGACAGGATTTGCAACTTCCATGATTCCTCCACTGTCCACAATTCCATTTGCTCCTCTGGAATATGAGGGGCAACTATGGAATGGATTTTCCATTCAACTACCTCTGCATTGGCTTTCCCAGTAAATCTGAGAATTGTGATGCCTTGGTAACTGAAACGAATCCCTTTGTCTCTTTTTTAAAAAGAGGATAAAATTATCCCAGTCTTCCTGCTCCAAAGCATTGTTTCTGCCATCCCATGCAGCGTTTACATGGCAGGCTAGCTAAAAAAAAACATGAAGTATCCATTGCTTTCAGCTTTTCTGGCTGTACCTACAACTTTGCCACTGTGGAGCTTTTCAGTCACCACAGCAACTTCAGTCATAGAGATGGACCCATCCCTGTCCATAGAGATAGACCTATCCCCATCCTATACTCCTAGTACTGCTTTTGCTGAGGAGGGCCAAGCCACTGGATTTAGGAGTTCCTCAAAGCACAGATTCCACCTGTCAAAATTATTCCCACTTTAGATCAACATGTCTCCACCGTTACTGAAAACAGACTTAGAGACATCCTAGCTTCTCTTTCTGAGCTGTACGTGGTTTACCACAACCTCTTCATGGCTGTCTGAAAATAGTTTTCATTGGCCTCACCAACCTTCATCCACACATGGGCATTCACTTCAGCCTCTGACACAGCTGCCCCCTTTCTGGCATCCATGTACCTTTCAGAGAAATCTGGAGATCTTCCTAACATTGCAAGACTGCACAAAAGGCCCTTTTCTTAAACTCAACAGCTTTCCTTAATGCTGATGTCCACAAACATTTCCTTGGGTTATTACCATGACAATCATCTACAACCGATTGGCCATAGCCAGTTGTAGATGCCTTCAATAATGAGATATTAAGCACTGTCCCATCTGAGTCTGCATTCCTGTATTATCCCAAGAAGCAGGAGAAGCAGTTGAACTCATTCTGAATGGGGTCATCTGCTTGATGTTCCCAGGACATGCTCACTAACCACCTGGGTCTACACTATGTCTTGAATGCTTAATTCTTTTATTGGGCCACTAGCCTTTCATACAGCTCCTTATGTTTCTTAACAATAGAAAGAAATATTATTGTACAACACATGTGCCCTATGATGAAATGTTCTTCTTGCATCTTTATAATATTGCAGCTTGTTTGCAAAGTAAAATCTCCCTTGTCTAAACCCATGTTGACCATTACTATAGTATACCTGACTTTACATGTGTTGCACAATTTTGTAATTATTACCTACTTCCATTAATATACCTGCAATACTAACTTGCCAATGGTTATTAGGATTGGCCTGATTACTTTTTTGTACAGTGTAATGAACAATATCTGCTAGCTTTCATTCAGTATCTCCAGAATTACAATTATTTTGAAAAAAAATATATACTTTAAGGTTTTATCTATAATTTGAAAGTTCATTGAACACTCTTGAATAAAGGTTATTTGGTTTCTGGATTTATTTGACATTAGGGAGAGTGCATCGACACACTTTTGCTGACACTCCTCTCTGCACATATAATATGTTCTTTTTATACCTTTTGACTTGTCTTGTTTTTTTCATGTCTACAATTTTGGATTTGGATTGTGATTCAACTAAAATTTGGTTTGAATCTCCTCACCGTTTACTGAATAAAACTTTTTCAATCATTTGCTGTTACATGACGCCTGAATTTTATTAACACCATGGATATCAATTTTTATGCATCTTATACTGTTTTCTTGGCTATTTTAGATCACTTACAGTGTCATCTTCCTGGGATTCCAATGGAGCCATGCTGTACTAACAACTGAGGTTATCTGTGGATTTCCAACTGTACGTCTTGTGCTAGTGCTATTGGATTCCTTTGACTGCTTTTTTTTTTTTTTTTTTTTGCCTTTCATCATCTACTTCTGGCTTGCTACTCCATCTGCATCAGCTAAAGTTTCCTTTGGAGACATGCTGTGTCAATGCCAATGATCATGTGCTGGTCTACCACCAGCTATATGTATTGAAACCTGCTAAGCTCCTTTAATTGCTTTTCTATGCACCTTATATTATTATGCTATATATTTCACTGAATCAAAATTCCAAGCAGCATTATTTTGTTTTTCTGTAGAGACTTGCCGCACTACAGCTGGCACTCATCTATACTCCACCTTCCACCGCTCCACATTTAAGGCAAGCTTCATACTTTTATTTTAAAGCAAATATCACACTTAGAGTTGGACAGCATATAACACTTAACAACAGCAGTTACTGGATGCCATCACCTTATAGAAGTCAGAATACATGTAATTGCATAGTACATTTTTCAATATACTGTAGTATTTTAATATGAAAATTTACAGTAAAGTCCAGTGAAATGTTGGCATTTTTTTGCTGTGTACTTTATCTTTCTTTCCTTTGTATTTTTTAAATGTTCCATGGTAATGTACAGTAATTTGTGCCACTGAATATTTAAACAAATATTTACAATGTAAGAATATTTTTATGCATAGTTTACATCAAGAATTCAAGTGTAGAAATACAATATAAATTGGTAAACTATGCATAGTGCAAAAATGCTAGGGCTATGCATATGCCATACATATACCACAATAAATTAAATACCATATAAAGGACCATAGGATACAGTATCATGAACTATCCATCCATATCCCTCGCAGTTGGGAGATCTGGGGACCTGGGTTCGATTCCCGGGTCCTCCCTGCGTGGAGTTTGCATGTTCTCCCCGTGTCTGCGTGGGTTTCCTCCGGGCGCTCCGGTTTCCTCCCACATTCCAAAGACATGCAGGTTAGGTGGATTGGCGATTCTAAATTCGCCCTAGTGTGTGCTTGGTGTGTGGGTGTGTTTGTGTGTGTCCTGCGGTGGGTTGGCACCCTGCTCGGGATTGTTTCCTGCCTTGTGCCCTGTGTTGGCTGGGATTGGCTCCAGCAGACCCCCGTATCATGAACTACAATGTCCCATTCTATGTATAACATGTTCCACAGAAGTCATCTATAAGCTACCACAGCATGTCTCTTTGATTTTAACCTTTGTCATTCTTTGTTTCTTCTGTCAACATAATGTCTTATTTTCTAGTAGGTGACATGCTCCTTGTCATGTAAACACTTAATTTACAAAAGAAGTGGCTATGCATTGTTACTTGATACCTTCAATGTACATCCCATAAGCATGTTCAGTAGAAATAATGACTCTGTCTGAACTAAATGAGAAAGGAAAGAGTATGTATTGCCAACATCATGGGGTGTCCTGAGATTCATTCCCTCCTCTTCTATTTTATTTACCCTTTATATTCTTTCACTGTTCACTCTTCCTCTATTCCACCATATAGTGCTTCTCTGTCCTGTTTATCTGCTTATTTATCATGATTTCATTTCTAACTCATCATATTTTGCAGTCCAACTCATTGGGATTAAACATAGCTATGAGCTTATAGTAAGTGCAGCATGTTATCTGAAGCTCATCAATTTCTGTTGCTCATTTTTCTGTGTCTACTTATATTTTTTCCATGTGCGCCAAATCATCCCCACATTCCAAAGCAGCCCATTTTAGCCTGATTCACAGCTCTAATCCGACCTAATTTAAGTGAATAACAATTATGTGAGCGTGTTCTTTGAAAACATGGCATTCCATTATGTACTTATTTGCCAGATTCTTTCAGATAAAGCTCTTCTTTCTGTGACTTATTAGTGGACTTAGAAATTTTTAAAAAGGGTGCATGTGTATATTATTTTTAAATTTGCCAAGTTTGCATTTGCTTAAATGTAATCACAGATTGTGTAATGTATTTATACTGTGATCACAAAAAGGCATATGTAGGTATGAATAAAATACTATATCACTGAAAAAACTGACAGTGTTTATTTTTACACACAGTCCTATTTTAACTTTATTTTCTACAATATTTCACATGTAAGGTCACAAGCTTTTCAGATGCAGCTGCAATGCCACTTGACATAGTATGTGATAAGAAATGTAATTTGCACATTGGAAATTATATCTGACATGGAATATGATGCAGATATGTAGAAGCATGGTTGTGACTCTAAAAATGCAATTAATTCCTATGGTTTATCTACTCCATCTCAGCTTACTGTCAAGCTCTGCCCATGACTTAAACCAAAACTGTTCAACAGACTAGCAGCATTTAAGTTACCATAAAGGAAATGTCCTAGATACATATTGAAAACTGGTTAAAATGCCTACAATTAGCAATAAGAAAAAAATTACACACATTGTCTGTAATTAAACAAACTACAATAGGGAGTTCACCCACTCCGAAATATCAATAATGGTTACAATAAAAAATTCTAAAATATTACCTTAACTAGTTACTCCTCATCCATCAAAGACTGCTGACATCAACACTTAAACACAATTTATGGTAACACTTTATGTGAATTTCCCCTTGGGATTAATAAAGTATCTATCTATCTATCTATCTATCTATCTATCTATCTATCTATCTATCTATCTATCTATCTATCTATCTATCTATCTATCTATCTATCTATCTATCTATCTATCTATCTATCTATCTATCTATCTATCTATCTATCTATCTATCTATCTATCTATCTATCTATCTAGTATAAGAAGTAGTACATCGGTACAGTGAATAGCTCTGTTTCCTCATGATTCATCATCCTAGCTTTTAATCTCATACCCAGTCATTTTCTGTGTTGAATTTCTGATTGAGTGTTTCTCCCTTCAGGTTTTCTGGTTTTAAATCCCACACCCCCAAAGATGTGTGCATTAGGTTAATAGGGGACTGCACTGTGAGTGTATGTGTTGTCACACACATCCGCATGGGAGACAGCTAAAGGGCTCAAATGAGGGTAAATCCACACCAGACCGGGGGTGGCGAGGTGCACTAATCCTTTCTCCCTTTCCACTGCAGACCAAATGCGAGAAATTCCACCTGGCCCCAATGACATCACTTCCAGTCACAATCCCGATGTTGTCTCTTCCGGTCTTGATGATGTCATGTCCGGTCCCAATGACAGCACTTCTGGTCATGACCCCGATGAAGTTACGTTTGGTCTCGAAGACAATACTTCTGGTCCCGGTCACGATTACCTCACTTCCTCTGCCTTACTTTAAAACCTCCATCTTCACCTCACCCAGTCAGTTCTGTTTTGAACTCCAGTCTGTACACAGCTGTACAACCAAGTTAACACTTTGCAGCCAGGTTCAAGTATACGGGAAGCTGTCCCAAACCTTTTGTGGCTCTTTGTCTTTCTGTAACAGTGTGTGTAAGTGGGCTGTGCAAAAGACTGTCCTCCAATCAAAGATGGTTTCCTACCTTGTGCCCTGTTTTACTGGAATGGAGTCTAGTCCAGTGTGACTCTGAATTTGATTATGTGTGTTTAAGAATATTATATTACTCTAGAATAGAAGATGTAGAATTGCAACTATTAAACACTAGATTCTGCACAAGAAGGTCTTAAAAATGCTTCATTTGGTCTTAATAGTAATTACTGTATCAGGCTAAGCTACTGATTTCCAAAACTGTATCTACTAGTCACCAATTGTTGTGTATCCACTATGTTAATAGTGGTTGTTAAGTAGCAATACCTAACAGATGCACTTTAGCAGGTCCTTAACACCTTTTCTAAAGTGATGCCAAAATATCTCAATTCCAGTATTCACCCATCCAGCTCAAATAATTGGCTTCACAATTTAATTTCAATGCACTCTTATTTCATTAACACTCTCAAGTGTGAAAAAATTGATTCTTTTATTTCTGATCTCCAAATATGTTTTTGCAGCATTTTCCATCTGGTGCATGTTTTTTTTTTTTGCATAGTTTTTACAGAACACTTACTTTAAATGAAATATCACTTTATGAAACACTGTCACATTATCCTCTGCAAAAGACATTACAAAAATTTGAAAATTCTCCACAGTTTTTAACTTTCCTAATCATGCCGAATAGCACAATGAAAGTAACAGCCAGGGCTGTTTCACTTAGATAAAAATAATGAAAATAATTGACTTAGTTTACACTGCATTTTTCTATGAGGAAACAATCATTTGAACAATTTAAAACCACCATGGTGGATATTGGCTTTATTCTAGTCCTCTGGCTCTAATTCAGTATCCTAAGGATGTGTGAGGTTACATGGAAAGTGTAAATTGGTCCCTTCTGAACATGAATGTATGTTAATGTGTCCTATGATGCACTGGGATCCCTTATGGAGTTGACACCTGCTATGATAATTGCTAACTCCCTGCAGTCCCAAGCTGAGCAAGTGAGTAGAGAAAATTGGATGGCTGGATTGTTCCCTTTAATGAAATAAATTGTTATTTACATTTTTAGTTTCACTGTAATTATGAAAGTGTTACACCTACTGGTACACCACATGTTGATTATGTTTCACAAGACTAGTGTCATTATGTATCCCAATAAATGCAACATGACAACATGTATTGAAATTAACACAGTGAATAAGCATTTAGCAATAACAGCACCAAAGCTGTTTTGATGATCATAGATTTGTAATTCCAGTTTTGTAAGAAATTGAAAAAATAGTATTAAATGCTGTAGGAAGTCATGCAAACAACTTTGTTAGTCACTTTTGTACACTTGAAAATGTACGCAAGGATGTACTATTACCAAGTCATGAATTCCTGCTGCATGGACTATGAGATATACTTCAGTCAAATAAATAATTTCAAGACAAGTTTAGTGGTGTCCAATTATGTGTAAAGAATCGTGTATTGTTGCATGTAGTGTGGCTGTGAGTGGTGTCATGATGATCATATAACTACAGCACTTCTATTATCATTATTGTACTTAATAACAAATGGAAATAAAACATCTTAGGGTTTTCGACTTTGACTTTCATTTATCCCTTTGATATTTCGATCATTCATATATTCTGAGAAGACAGTCCCCATCTGTAAAAATGAGTAAAGTCTAAATATGACTTTTATGGATTAGTCACATGAGCATGGGCATAGTGAGTGCCTTACAGCAACTGATTCTAAGAGTATGGGGGGAATGGAAAGAGTGTGACACTGTCTGTAGCAACTGTTCTAAGGCATTGAGAAGTCCCACTCGACAATATGTTACATCACATTGTCTCTCTTCTGACTCCACCTCTTCCATTCTCTCAAGAGACAATGACAGAAAGTTGTCATCATTCAACAAACAAATACTTATATGAACACAACAGTGTTATACCAGTGCTGTGCTGGAAGACTGATTCAAACTTCCTTAATACTCTTGATTTTGAGCTTTTTGCTTTTCTCCTGAATTTAATGGGATTGCCCGGTTGGAACCCCAACTCTTTATATCCCTCTTTGTTGTTAATTTTGTAGTCTATGAGACCATAACACATTGTGCTCTGTAATAACTGTAATAATGAGTAAATCTAAATGGGAACATGTGGAAAACTAAAAAACGTATTTTCAAATTATAGTCCATAACTGGCTGAAGTAATATGAGCCTGAATAATATCACTGCTGTTCAATATCTACATTCCTTTAATAATTCTTTAATTACTATAAGTGTTACTACCCTTTTGAACCAAGTTTCTTGTAATTTTTGCACATCACCTGTATTGTGTGTTAATATAGGTATTTTGTGGTGATTCAGGCAGAAGTTTTCTTCTTATTTGTGATTCTAGTGCATAATTTATTTGCTGTTGGTCACCACTCTACCTTTCAACATTGTAACAATTAACCCTTTTGTACTTCTTACTATTTGTTTGTTTGTTTGTTTGTTTATGTTCTTCTTGTTTTTATAATAATTTTTAACAATTTTTACTAATGTGTTTGAGCTGCTGGACCCATGAATTTTCCTCAGGGAATGATAAAGTATCTATCTATCTATCTATCTATCTATCTATCTATCTATCTATCTATCTATCTATCTATCTATCTATCTATCTATCTATCTATCTATCTATCTATCTATCTATCTATCTATCTATCTATCTATCTATCTATCTATCTATCTATCTGTCTGTGTACCTGAGTGTTCCCCGTGAATAACTGACAGCCACTTCAGTATTAATTCTCTCCTTCTGTCCCACACTGCTGGTGTACGCACCATGTCACTATGCCCCTGAACTGCACAATCTAAGTTGATGATGTATGAATAGGTGGAGTTATTCATTTCAGGCCAAAGCAAGTAATGTTCTCTTCTGACTCAGGTGGCTTATGACATATGTGAATTTGTTTATTTTGTAGATTTACATTATTGTTTATTTGACAGTACTTCTACTGTGTTCTACTTGCATCTTTGTGCGCTGACCTTTCTGTAAGTTGATTCATGATCATAGTATTTTTTATGTATATCTTTTAAGAGTGTTCCTGCTTTTATACAACTGAATCATGATGGAACAGTATGTTTTCCAGTGTTAAATTAAAGGGTAAACAGTATAAACAGTATAATTTATATATTGAGCCTTGATTTAAAATTCTCAATGTCTGTTTAAACGCAGATCAAAGCTAATCAAATTATATTTAGTTATAAAGAAGTTTGAATATGAAAAATAAATAATTTTGCCATCACATTACGAAAGAGCTGGGCTACCTTGAAAAATTACTAACCTATTTTTGTTGTTTTGCAACTGTATTTTGCAACTATGGTAGTTTTGAACAAAGTTCCTCGACAAAAGATGTGAAGCCTTCAGTTGTCATTTACAACTGCTGTATTATTTTAATTTTAATGTCCCTTTTTTCTTTGAGAGAAGTCCTTAAAGTCCTGTGAAAGAACAGAAACATTGAGAACACTGTGGCTATGGATCAATGCATGTGAAGTGTTCTACAATAGGCTTTGTAAGGTCTTTAATTTTAATGTGTTCTCTGAAATGGTGTGCAAGCCGCCTCCCTGTTTCAACTATGTAGATGGCGGGACATTTCCTGTATTTTTTTTCCTTTCAAAGAAATACAGGAGAAGTTAAGCTCATTCTCAACATCAGATCACATATTTCTCCAGGTCTTAATGACCGACTAACTTTTTAATTGCTCTCTTCAACTTCTCTAATGGCTGCTTTTTCTCATCTACCCTCAACTTTATCTGTCTTTGTTCCCTCCTTCCACCTACAGTACATATGTTACCTGCTTTATCCTTTTTAGTCACACACCTGATGAAGGCTTTACAGCGTAACATTTTGTCTTTTGCCTTCTTTTCTTTTCAGCATGGAAATAACCTTTAACTTTTTTTCCTTTGCAGTTGCATGCTGACACAGCCCTACACTCATACCATAATATAAATATATTATTATTTATTTAGTGTCCTTAAAAAATCATGAGGGGTGAATGGTGGAGTAGTGCTTGGTGCTGCTGACCCATACCTCTTCCAGGAATAGCCACCTCCTGTTGTATCCCAAAGATGTGTAGATTGAATTGAATGTTTACTTAAAATGGCCTGATGTGAGTGAGCGACAGACTGATGTCATATTCACAGTTGGTTCCTGTCTTCTGTCCAGTTATGCCAGAACAGGTAACGACCCCACACTTTGAAGTGGATCAGGCTAGGGTGGAAACTGAATAGATGGAAAAAGATTATATTTATTGATAAAAATAAATTATATAAATGATTAAAGAAATAAATTATAATTGAGCCCTGCGGTGGGCTGGTGCTCTGCCCGAGGTTTGTTTCCTGCCTTGCGCCTTATGTTGGCTGGGATTGGCTCCAGCAGACCCCCGTAACCCTGTAGCTAGGATATAGCGGGTTGGATAATGGATGGATGGATGAATTATAATTGACAAATGCATAGAAGATGTATAGCACAGCGTTAGCATTTTGAAGTGTTTTAAAGCTGCTTTCCTCTTTCATTTAATTTGTATTATAGCCTTTTCTTAATTTTGTAGTTATATTTGTTTAATAACAGGTTTTATTCTAAAGAATGTTGCACAATAAGTAATTAGACTAAATAATTTGGCATATTAATGGGCAAGCAACATTGAATTGTATTGCACATGTGGATGAATATGAAAATGTGTTGTTTTATACAATTAATTCCGTTTCAACACTGATAAGATACACGTACTGTACCATGCATTAGGAATTTAATAGACCTTTTAAACTAACTGTGAAATACATATGCAAATTTAGAGTAATAATAATAAGCACTTTAGCATTTAATATTAAGGTGATTTATACACTTTAAAGATAATTGCCACTTAGTCATGGAAACAATAATATCTGCTTTAATATAGTTTAAGCTTTTCAGTGCCCAAATGTTCTAAAGTCCACTAATAAATTTTTAACGTGACAAATGGTAACTGTGAAGTTTAAATATTCAGTATATCAGTGCCCTTTTGATACTATTAGTTCTGAGAAAATTTGTTATTATTCAACAAAGTAAAATTTTATATATCAGCAGTTTAACAGCTTGTTTTGGCTCTGAGTTTACTTTTAGTATTTAAAATCTTTGCAAATACTTTTACTGTATATGTTGGAAGTATAGTCTTTCATTAAACATGATCTTGATTTATACATGTTTATTAGTTGCCAGATATCTATTTTGTTGATCATAAATTAGAATTGACATTTAATGTCATCTCCAGCATGATTTTTTAAAAATTTTATTTCCTTATATAATTGATTCTCTTAAGGTTATATGTAAATAGCATGAGAAAAGAAAAGGTTTGCCAGAATTTTTAACCAAAATATTTTCAACATCAATTTAATTCATTTGGTTGAAAAATAAATCACTCAGTAAGACTATTCAGATGTTAAGTTTGTTTTGAAGTAACCTTAGCAACAAGAATATGATTTAAGTGACTGTTGAAATAACAGTTTATTTATTTTTACCTTTCAGTTCAAGTAAACACAGCTATAAGGATGGTGGATTTAAGGGTCAAATCTGGACTGGAAGGCGTCCTGTGTGAAGTGTGTGTTTTTCTTTTGTCCTGCTCTCCAATTTCCAACCGTATTCTTTAGACATGTTGTGACATTTCTCAATTGTTGCCCTGTGTGCTTGAGAGTAGATTGAAATTCCTTTAAAGACAGGTAGAACTCTGAATGGTGCGGGTCTATGGTGAGGTATAAATATTTTACATTTTTATATGTAAAGGTTTGTGACTAAGACGTGTGTATAGTGGTTAGACAAAAGTATGACAAAAATACAATCATTAACATGGAAAGCATGACACCGGAAAGAATTTGAACAGTTCTATTAATATAAGTTTGCTTCCCAGAGCTTAAAATGCCAGTCTGAACTCCAATGCTGTTAGACTCACAGGAAGTCACTCTAAAACAGTGGTTCTCAAAGTGTTCTGGATCAAGAACCACTTTGTCAAAATCAAAGATACAGAGGACCGTCTAAGGTCAAAAATAAGCTCATTACTGTAAACTCAGCAGTACAATTATCTTTCTTCTACATTGTCATGCACATGCACCAGGAAATCACTTTCAGGACTCATTGACGGATAGCATTACCACCACTAACCAAGAGGAGGTGCTGTCACTAACTCTCCTTTCTTTTTCACCTTCAGTGCCAAGAAGATACCCATTGAGGGCATGTGGCCCCTCCCACAGTGTCCAGAGGAGGCTCCGCCTCTTGCAGTAGGGTCACCTTGAAAGGGGACATGCCGAGAGAATTACATCTCATTTCGACCCAAACTTACTAGAGAATGGAGCTCCAGTGTGACTCACTCTCACTATTTGTTCTATGCAGTCAAATTAAGGCATTCTTGTTTGTTGTGCTGTGTGTACATTCTTTTGTGCTTTATTTGGCCAAACAATTAAATGGGTTTGGCATAGACCCCTCATCCCCTTTGGACCATGATTCCTCTAGATTCATGTATGGACTTTTTTCCTGTTTTCATCCTTGAACCTCCACATCTTATTCCTTGCTTTTGAATTTTGTTGTTTATCATTTATTTTACTCCTCCACATAATGTACACCCCTACTAATACAATATGTGCTGAGATAGCACCCCTTTACCTAGGATGGCCTTCCAATTTGTGATTTCTTTATGATCATTCTGTCTTACTAGGCAGTAGCCTAACAGTTATATGAGATGATATGGCTGTTTTTTTTTCATAAATCTGGTGTTTGCTACAATAGATTAAATCTCAGGGCTAATTCAAGGATTCTTTCAGATTCTTCATTCCTTCTCTCAAACCTGTACCTATGGTGCTTATTCCAATACCCATGTATTATGTGTATTTTGGCATTTTTTAAATTTTTTTTCTCTGTCCTCCAATGCATGAATATATCTCCATATGATGTACTTTACTGTGTAGAATTAATGTGTTTAGTTTATGTTTCGTCTTAACATTTTATTGCATTTGGAAATATTTCACTTTATTTTTAAAGGTGCCATTTTCTTGATATGTGTGTACTGCTACTTTTACTGTACTTTGAGTAATTTCACTGATGCAACCCTGTAAAGGTTAACACTGTGCTCTTTCTAGTTGTTTAAGATTATGGATAAAAACAAAACTTGCAATTTATTATATAGAGGTTTAGAATTTCTGATTAAAAACTTTTGACTCCTTGCTACATTCTTGCTTTGTATTTTGGTTAAGAAGTGGTCTCTTGGTTACAGAACTTGGCATGATTAAGACTACAGTAGACCCCCCGCAAAGTCGCGGTTCAGGGTTCACAGACTTTTCTTTAGAACCTAACTATTAATTGTTAGCAGAAAGTGCAAATATCCTCCGCAATTTTTTGTGGCTTTTTTAGTGGCAATACTGTGCTGTAGAGAGAACAGGAAGTAACTGCTGAAGAAAATGCGGTTTGGCATGGTGAAAGTAGCCAATCCGAGAGCGTTATTCATTTCTCCTTGCTGCTGATTGACTGCTGCCCTGTGACGCGTCTCCAGCTGAGTAGGTTTACCACCGCTGAGGGAAACACGGTTTGGGTGTGACGATGCGGGTTCTGCTCCATGCTCCCATCGGCTGTTAGGGAGCCCTTGAACCCAACACCGTCGGTAATGTCACCGATGAGCTAGACAGTGGGGCAATAACAATGAGCAAGGGGATGGTAGAAGTGCAAAAGTGCTTTTATTAAAAGACAAATCAAAACAGTGTCCACAAAGTGCAGTGATTCAAATTAAAGTGCTGTGCAGTTCTTTTATCAACTTCATTAAATAAATAATCCTTAAAACTAATGCTGAAGTGGAGGTTAAAATCCATTAGAAAACATCTTTAAAACAACGAGGTTAAAACCATGCAGAAAGCTGTCCTTTTAAAAATCCAGTGCATCCTTCTACTACTGGCGGCCCCTCTTGCTCCTCCCACCTGGGCTTCTCAACAGGGGAGTCGCTCTACATGCAGCTGACCTTCTCTGCACTGTCCTGCTTCAGCTGTTTGGATCGCCTCACTGACCCCTGGCTCCGGTAGGCTCCTCCAGACAGCGACTTGGGTTCCACAGCAACCGGGGCGCCCACGCTGGGGAATACACACCCCAAGTCCCAACTCCCGCTGCCGTCCGCGGCCTTATGCGGAGAGTCATCCACCTTCCGGTCACTCCCGCCCTTCAAAATCAACTCTGCGGGAGCGACCACTACTGCTACTCCTCGGGTGTCGGCCTAACACCCAAGCTACCTGTACAGCTGCACACGAGCCTGCACTCATTTGCTCTCCCGCACCGACTTTCTCTCTCTCTCTCCACTACTTCCTGCCTCCTCCTGCAACCTCCGTTTCTTTCTGTCTTTCCTTTTACTTCTTTTTTCCCTTTTATCCTGCTCGCGCTTCTCTATAAATGCGGAAAGGACATGGCAGCTGCAGCCCATTAGCCACAGGAACGATCAAGGATGTGGGCAGTCTCTCACCTGTGCACTTAGGTGAGAAACGCCCACACCGCAGATCACCCTGCGGCTCGCTACAGTTACCACGCCCCCTCGCTAAGCCGCGAGCGCGGCGATTATTTATTTAAAACAAAACGGCCTTTGCTGGAAGAGCTGTGGACCCATAACACCACATTGGGATGGTGAAAGTAGCCAATCCGAGAGTGTTATTCATTTCTCCTTGCTGCTGATTGACTGCTGCCCTGTGAAGCATTTCCAGCTGAGTGTCCCTGTGTTTTCCATTTTGTTATTGTATTCATTTTGTTATTCTTAAACGCACAAGATGTTGCAGAAACGCCCTGCACGTTCTAAGGCTTCTGGCACTGAGCCTAAGCTCCAGAAGAAGTTTAAAACACTCCAGGAGAAGGTTGAACTACTGGATTTGTTCTGGGAACTAAAAAGTTATGCTGCAGTAGCGCGCCACTATGGCATTAATGAAAGCACCGCAAGCTACATAAAGAAGAACGAAGCAGAAATCTGGAGTACCATACCTGTAAGTTTCTGTGATAGTGCCAAAAAGTTAACGACCATAAGGAATAAAACTATCGTCAGGATGGAATCTGCCTTGGCATTGCGGATCACCGACTGCAGGAAGAAGAACATCACCTTGGACGGTAACATCATCCGTGAGAAAGCATGGAAATTGTATCAGCAGTTCGGTACAGGATACAATGTAGCAACTTCCCATCACAGTGTTCCTGAAACCTATAAAGAAAAGCCAGCACGAAACCCCACCAGAAAAAGACCCGTCCAAAGATACGACTCCTCCTGAAGTGCCTGAAGAAGAGGCTCCACCCGAGGAGTTTTAAATCCTCTGCATCGTACTGGACAGCTACTTCATCGTCATCATCATCAATATCATTCATCATTGGTGAGTACCCATACATTTTACTGTATTTTAATTAAATGAAATTATTATGTATTTACGGGTGGCACGGTGGCACAGTGGGTAGCGCTGCTGCCTCGCAGTTGGGTGATCTGGGGACCTGGGTTCGCTTCCTGGGTCCTCCCTGCGTGGAGTTTGCATGTTCTCCCCGTGTCTGCGTGGGTTTCCTCTGGGCACTCCGGTTTCCTCCCACAGTCCAAAGACATGCAGGTTAGGTGGATTGGCGGGTTGGAAAATGGATGGATGGATGTATTTACTCTACTTATAACAAAGAAAACAACAGTGCATACCAAAGAAAATGCGCTTGCATGAATTACACTACGTATAGAGGTAACATCAATATTTTACCTTTTAGCACCGCGGGAGACACAATTTCCGGGTGCTCTAGGAACGTAACCCCTGCGAATTTTCTGATCCCCATATAAGTCCACTCCTAGGGAACATTTCTCCATTTCAGGTATCCTTCTCACTTGATTCTCCAAGGTGGGGCATTCATGAAGTCCTCTTTTTAAAAACTGGGTACCCAACTTGTTAGGTTCACTCTAGTACAATGTCCATAATCATATCCCTAACTAACACCAGAAGTCCATCATTAACTCATCTGACCTCAGTAACTCGCTCCTTCATCTTCTTATTAATGATGACCCTGTCTGCATTTCATTGTTTTAACTCTACAGTAAAGCAATTTATATATGATATATTAATATATTGCGGCACGGTGGCGCAGTGGGTAGCGCTGCTGCCTCGCAGTTGGGACACCTGGGGACCTGGGTTCGCTTCCCGGGTCCTCCCTGCGTGGAGTTTGCATGTTCTCCCCGTGTCTGCGTGGGTTTCCTCCGGGCGCTCCGGTTTCCTCCCACAGTCCAAAGACATGCAGGTTAGGTGGATTGGCGAATCTAAATTGGCCCTAGTGTGTGCTTGGTGTGTGGGTGTGTTTGTGTGTGTCCTGCGGTGGGTTGGCACCCTGCCCAGGATTGGTTCCTGCCTTGTGCCCTGTGTTGGCTGGGATTGGCTCCAGCAGACCCCCGTGACCCTGTGTTCGGATTCAGCGGGTTGGAAAATGGATGGATGGATGCTTACATGTGGAAGATTTTGCTGTGAACAGACAACATGTGGTCAAAGGAGCTCTCCATGCAGGTGAAAGAAGCCATCCTTAAGCTGCGAAAACAGAAAAAACCCATCTGAGAAATTGCTACAATATTATGAGTGGCAAAATCTACAGTTTGGTACATCCTGAGAAAGAAAACAAGCACTGGTGAACTCAGCAATGCAAAAAGACCTAGACGTCCACGGAAGACAACAGTGGTGGATGATCGTAGAATCATATCCATGGTGAAGAGAAACCCCTTCACAACAGCCAACCAAGTGAACAACACTCTCCAGGGGGTAGGCGTATCGATATCCAAGTCTACCATAAAGAGAAGACTGCATGAAAGTAAGTATAGAGGGTGCACTGGAAGGTGCAAGCCACTCATAAGCCTCAAGAATAGAAAGGCTAGATTGGACTTTGCTAAAGAACATCTAAAAAAGCCAGCACAGTTCTGGAAAAACATTCTTTGGACAGATGAAACCAAGATCAAACTCTACCAGAATGATGGCAAGAAAAAAGTAGGGAGAATGTGTGGAACAGCTCATTATCCAAAGCATACCACATCATCTGTAAAACACGGTGGAGGCAGTGTGATGGCTTGGGCGTTCATGGCTGCCAGTGGCACAGGGACACTAGTATTTATTGATGATGTGACACAGGACAGAAGCAGCCAAATGAATAATTCATCCAAAGCAATCCAGGAGTTTATTAAAGCAAAGAAGTGGAAAATTCTTGAATGGCCAAGTCAGTCACCTGGGGCCTCATATATAAACGGTGTGTACGCACAGAAATGTTGCGTACGAACGTTTCCATGCTCAAATCACGATGTATAAAACCTAAACTTGGTGTAAAGCCACGCACATTTCCATGGTACCTCATACCCTGGCGTACGCAATTTCTCCGCTCAGTTTTGCAGACTGGCGGCACCCAGCGTCAAAGTAGTGCTATTGTTCCTGTGTGGTCACCCTTTCTTTCTTAGATCCACATTCCTGACGCGGCTTTATAAACACACTGAAACTAACTGCATATTGTTTATTAATGTAATGCATCTGATTGTAATTAACCTGCAGCAATATAATGGTCCAGGGAATAGCCATAGTATTCCAAATACCATAACTTGCTTTAGCGTTGTTACTCTCAATGCATCTTCTTCTTCTTTCAGCTGCACCCGTTAAGGGTTGCCACAGCAGATCATCTTTTTCCATATTACTCTCAATGCACCACTCGGAGTGTTTATATCACTGTATCTGAGTGGGGAATCACAGCAGCAGCTGATTGGAAAGAGAATTATCGGTATACAGCATGAAGCAGACGCTGCCTGAGCCACGGCAAAACGTTTCAGAGACTTTCCTGTACGGACTTCGCGGTTTACAAAAAGTTTAATTCCAAGAACTATAAACGCACTCAATCAGTCCATCAAGTGCTCCTTGTAGAACTACAGTAATCCCTCCTCCATCGCGGGGGTTGCGTTCCAGAGCCACCCGCGAAATAAGAAAATCCGCGAAGTAGAAACCATATGTTTATATGGTTATTTTTATATTGTCATGCTTGGGTCACAGATTTGCGCAGAAACACAGGAGGTTGTAGAAAGACAGGAACGTTATTCAAACACTGCAAACAAACATTTGTCTCTTTTTCAAAAGTTTAAACTGTGCTCCATGTCAAGACAGAGATGACAGTTCCGTCTCACAATTAAAAGAATGCAAACATATCTTCCTCTTCAAGTCTGGAGCAGATGTCAGAGAGATAGAGAAAAAAAGCAAACAAATCAATAGGGCTGTAGCTTTTAAGTATGCGAAGCACCGCGGCACAAAGCTGTTGAAGGCGGCAGCTCACACCCCCTCCGTCAGGAGCAGAGCGAGAGAGAGAGAGAGAGACAGAGAGCCAGAGAAAAACAAACAAGCACAAATCAATACGTGCCCTTCGAGCTTTTAAGTATGCGAAGCACTGTGCAGCATGTCGCTTCAGGAAGCAGCTTGCACAGAAGGTAGCAATAATCTTTCAGCATTTTTAGACGAGCGTCCGTATCGTCTAGGTTTGCGAACAGCCCACCTGCTCAATCCCCCGACGTCAGGATCAAAGAAAGTCAGTGCAAGAGAGAGACGGAGAAAAGTAAGTTGGATAGCTTCTCAGCCATCTGCCAATAGCGTCCCTTGTATGAAATCAACTGGGCAAACCAACTGAGGAAGCATGTACCAGAAATTAAAATATCCATTGTCCGCAGAAATCCGCGAACCAGCAAAAAATCCGCGATATATATTTAAATATGCTTACATATAAAATCCGCGATGGAGTGAAGCCGCGAAAGGCGAAGCGCGATATAGCGAGGGATTACTGTATTTGTACTTATAAGTACAATTACCTCACTGTAAACTTGCACTACAGTTATAATATTGCACAACCTGCGCCACTTTATAAAGCGCGTATTTACATATGATGACGATATCATTTTTAAGATGAAATGCAGCAAAATATGTTGATTATATTATACAGATAAAACTTTAACATCATTTAAATAATCTGTATTGTTAATAATTAAACATGTGAGGACACGGTGCCGCAGCGCTAGCTAGTTCAGGGATTGTTCCTGCATTGCGTTGTATTGTTGCTGGTGCTGACGTGACACTGGAAAGATAGACGGATAGAATAATTAAACATGTACTACGAAGATATTTCAATGCTCCTTAAAAGTTTTGAAGAATCGGCGTTCTAAGCTTACAGATGGCTTCATGTCTATTACAGAGCTGATTGTGTGGCGATTGGGTATTTGGAGAAATTAAAGTAAGGACAGGAATTGGAGGTTAGTACGTTTGAAAGAGACAGTACTTCTGTAATAAATTATTTCATCGAAGGTCGCGCATGGTGCAGCAAGCCTCTTGCGTGAGACATGAACAATCACTGCGCCACCGAGTTCCCATGTTTAATAACATGCTTTCATTCCTATCATCAAGTATACATCTCAGTATTTTAATTATTCAGAGAGCTGTAATATCACGAATGCAATGGATTATGTGTCTTGTCGGAGAAAGAGAAAGCCCGTTTAAGAAGCAGGTAGTGATTCACACACAGAGCACATAGAAGATCAAATACAGAACAAAGCATTTAACATGCTACTTTAGTTACAATGGGATTTGAGAAACTAGTAAATTAAACGATTTTAAGATGAAGTTTATGATGTTCTACTTTAATGGCAAAATAAACTACGTGATTAAAGTGGAAATTTCAAGATTACAGTTGCCATTTTGTGTTTTTTTCCCACTGTGTGCCTATTTTTTTTGTCTGTACCCTAATAAGCTTTCATATGACACTCAGACGGTGGGCTACGACTCGCCTTTTCACGGCGACTTTGATATGTGATTTCTTTTTTATTTCGGGCACTCTGCGACTTTGTGAATGAGCTTTCGAGTTTCTCCAACAGTCTGTCACTCGATCAACTTCCTTTTGTTGATTATACCACTGTTTAAACCAACAAATAGTACGTTTTTCCTTTGCCTCCACTTGGTATTCGCTGAAATTCTTATATTTTCTCCCGTGCTTTTCCCATTGTCTTTTCACAGAAGACTATTTATATTGATTTGCATATTCAAAGAGGCGTAATTCTGGGAGGAGTTGGTGCGGGACAGAAGGCGCGTGCATGTGCGTTACTTTTCACGCTGATCGGGATTTATGTAGCGGAAGAACGTGGAAGTTTGCGTACGTACAGATTCCTGCATCTGGACTTTTCTGTGCATATGCACATTCCCACTTTTGTGCTTACGCCATGTTATAGTGTGAGTTCTACGCACAGCGTTATACATGAGGCCCCTGATCTTAACTCAATTGAGCATGCATTTCACTTGTTGAAGACTAAACTTCAGACAGAAAGGCCCACAAACAAACAGCAACTGAAAGCCGCTGCAGTAAAGGCCTGGCAGAGCATTAAAAAGGAGGAAACCCAGCATCTGGTGATGTCCATGAGTTCAAGACTTCAGGCTGTCATTGCCAGCAAAGGGTTTTCAACCAAGTATTAGAAATGAACATTTTATTTCCAGTTATTCAATTTGTCCAATTACTTTTGAGCCCCTGACATGAAGGGATTGTGTTAAAAAAATGCTTTGTTGCTTCACATTTTTATGCAATCGTTTTGTTCACCCCACTGAATTAAAGCTGAAAGTCTGCACTTCAACTGCATCTGAGTTGTTTCATTTAAAATTCATTGTGGTAATGTACAGAACCAAAATTAGAAAAAAGTTGTCTCTGTCCAAATATTTATGGACCTAACTGTATATGATTTAGCAAGTAGCAAGATGTTTCTTCTATGTACGTAGTCATAAACCTGCACATTAATGAGGACTTTGGGCACAAGTATATTTATACATTAGCAGTATTAAGGCAGGGTGCTTCTGTCAAAATGTCAATCAAAAATGATTGATGACTTGATCGCCCCCCCCTCCTTTCCTCTGATTGGTGGATTTAAATGATGCGCCCACCCCCCTGCCCTGTGATTGATGGGTTTCAGTGATGCTCCCACCCCCTGTCCTGTGATTGGTGAATTCAAACCTGTCCCCTCCCTAACCCCGCCCAGACTCCACCTTAATCCCACCCCACCCGCCTGATTGGTTCAGGGTGTCAAGAGCAGTTTGATGGATGCTGACTCTGCATTGCACCCCTGGTCTGTCAAGACCTGTTTGCTGGCTGACACCTCCCTCCCTACCCCTTCTCCTGAGGCCCTTTATATCAAAAGAACGATCTTGCCATGAACCCATGGCCTGATCAATATGTCAAACTTGAATTGCCCGCCTCTGACAGGTCAAAAGAACACACTCAAATATGTCCCTCCCTTCTGAAAATTGTGTATAAAAAGCACTTCATCTTCTTCGGTTCTAAAGACTCTGTGAAGAAATGGACTCTATTACCAATGCCCCAGTGAAGCGTCGGATCCTCAGGCTCTTTAGATTCAAGGAAGACGAACCTAGCTGTAGTTTTTTCCAATCATTTAGGCTTTTTTCCGACAATAAAATCAGAGTAATTGAGGTTAAGCAAAATGAGAAGGGAAACCTTAGCATGGCTATTTCAAGCAAGGTACAGACAGGGATGCCTTCTGATGAAGTGCAGTTTTCAGTAATGGACTGGCTCGCTCTGAAGGCTCACATACCGTATATCGACCAAGCTATTAGCATAGTTAATTTGAATAATGCTAAAGTCTAACATCAAAACTCTCTTTGGTATCCATAGGGGAGAGTTGTGAAATCAGGCAATAGACCCCTTTTGTTGTACAGCACTCTGAATCTGCTTCTGAGTGGGCGATTTTGCAACATCAGGTTCTCTTTGTTCCTATGAATCTGAGCGCCATGAACCGTTATTTCTTTCGCGAGGTCATGGTTTACAAAACTATGCACTAGATCCATTAACGAATATAGGTTTACCGATATAGCCGTTTCGTGATTTGGAGTAACGCCATTAACCTTCATACAGACCTTGCCTTTGAACGTTTTGTATGTGTATGTTTTCGGACCCCCAAAAACAAATTCTTCTATGAAGTCGTCAGGATCTAGTTCGCTGGTGAGTTCACCTAAATAGTCACTTATGCTGTGAAGATAACACAATCTGTATCATGATACAGAACCCTCGGTCCTAAACGATCCAACAATTTGTACAAATCATTGATGGGACCGGGTATAGCGTATTTGTCATCCGCATACACTTGAGTGATTTCGTCGCTGACAAACCAAAATAGGAGACTCGATACTCATCTGAGAACAGGTAATCAAAGAATTCTTGGGTGTGTTTAACAAATGTAGTGGTAAGTTGGTTAGGCTTCTGACCGAATTTTCCCCAAAGAGAATTCAGAAATAACTTGGAAATTTGTCTCTTAGCAGGGTTTGTGGCTATGTTTTCGTGGTCCAATAATATGCCTTCTTTTTCGAAATAATCTTTAACATATCGCTTGCGGGACACCTCATCCTGTACCCACGATGGCCAACCAGAGGCCCCCTGTTTGCCTTTCAGATGAATTTTAATGTAATCGGAAAAATAAATCTGCGATGCTCTGGTCGTAGTGCCATATCTCATGAATTTTTAAAACTCTGTACCCTTTATCTAAGGCAGGGGTGGGCAAAGTCATTCCTGGAGGGCCGCAATGGCTGCAGGTTTTTGTTCCAACCCAATTGCTTAATAAGAAGCACTTATTGCTCTAGAAACATCTTCTGCTTCATTTTAGTTATCTCCCTCATTAAGATTTTGAACCCTTGTTGCTTATTTAAGTCTTAAACAGCTGCATTCTCTGTTTTTAATTGCTCCTTATTAGCAATAAGATGCAAATGACAAAAGAAACCAGCAGTTATCCATTTTGCTTGTTACCCTTTACACCTGTGTGTATTTATTGTGCAGTATTTGGTTTAATTAAATACTTGGAAGGAAAGAGAAGAGAAAAAAGTGAAGGATTGAGAATTTCCCATCCGTTTTACACTTCAAAGTATTTGGATGATATCCTTAGACTGGAAAAAAAAATCTAGGATATGAGAATGACTTGACATAGCAGAGTTAAAGCACTAACAAGCCATGAAATGTAATTATTGCCAAGGATTGTTTTCTAATTAAGCAACTGCATTGGAACAAAAACCCGCAGCCACTGCGGCCCTCCAGGAATGACTTTGCCCACCCCTGATCTAAGGCCTTTAGTATTTCAATGCTGCACCATGTTCCTGTTAAAGACCTTTCCCGATCATTGTGACAGCAAAAGGCTGGTTGATGCCTGGGTTTCTGCACACGTACGGCACAGAGTGAACATCAATTTACCGCAAATTCTTAAAGGGAGTACCGGAAAATACAATTTGTGAGGGGCTAGCATGGTGATTTTAATGGGTCCGAAGTAATGCTTAAGATCGTCAAACTCATCAAAAACAAAGGTCTGATGTCCAATCGGGTAGGTCTTTGTTTTGTTGACGTAAGGGTACAGACTTGTAGAATCATAATAATGAATTTGTTCATCGCCTTGAACCTTATGATATAATTTGATAGCGTTGGTGCACCCTCCAAACAGGGCATCACGGGGGTTGATAGGTTCAGAAAACTCAAATCGCTTTAAGAAATCCTGAAGCTCCGAGTTGTCTTTTTTCATGCACTCCCACTCGTGCTCCCAAATCACTCTAACCTCCAGATTAAATTTTTCTTGCAAATTCGTCAGTTTGTCATCAAACGTTTTAAACGATTCGGCATAAGACGTACCCATGAAAGGATGTTTGGCTTGCGCATCGTAGCACTCTGGACAACCGTGATAAAAGCAGCCAGCAAACTCAAATGCCATCGGCAAACCCTGAATTTTGGTGTAACCATCTAGGTAAAATGATCTCATCTTTACTTCACCGTGATTCAGGGCATGCCGAATGTTTATTTTTTCCTTCGGAAAGAAACATCAACCACTGAATAGAAGCATTAGAATAAGCTTTGTGGATGCTTTTGTAATTATCACTCTGAATTATTCCAATTGATTTATTAGGCATGCAATTTTGTCTGTACATGGACAGACAGAGAGAAGCTAGGGTCATACACTGAAAAGGATCAATATTACCAATCCTGAGCACTTCCTCTCTAAATTTCATGCAAGTTGTTCTCAAAATAACAACGTTGTTTCTGCAATAGTAGGCCATTTCTTGTCTAAAGTTGAAGGTTTCGCATTTAATCGATTCCTACCAAGACAATAATTACTCTCTTTCCTTGCTCATCATGTGTTGAATTCTGTAATATTTAGGATCTGGGTACGGGCCGATATAATTTTGATTTTCAGCAGTGTTAAAGAAATGAGTAAAGTACCCTTTTTGAGCCTAGAATCCCATGGCTTTGGACATACTGCTCAATTTCATGGGTAAGAAATTCAACGAGTTGATGAATCTCAAGTCATTAATCTTCTTCTATAAAACACATTAGTTTACATCCCTGAGTTGTAACAAATGGGGTTTGACCGCTCTCGACGAGATATTTCATTAAGAAATAGCTGTCATACCCCTTAGAATTGTTAGTTAAGAACGTGTAATCTTGGTATTTCGGGCGCCGATATCTGTCAAAGAACTTTGCTACACAGTCCTCACCAGCCTGACTCCATGATTTACCGTTCCAATGCATGCAGTGGATGTAATTTGGGATGTGGATCCCGACATCTTGACGGCACTCAAAATTGTAGAACATGTACTTTTTGTGGAACGGTCTTTGCAGTAAGCTTTGAAACACTGATGATTTTCATCCGACTCTTTCATTTCAACTCTACAAATGTGACAGTGTCTGGGATGACACTTGTGAGGTTTTGACTCGGCTTTCACACTGTACTTCTGGTAACAGAGAGCACAGACTTTAAGGATGTCGCTGATGCTTTCAGATTGATGCGTCTTTTCATTAAATTTACGCGTTTTGTGGAGTTCGAAGCAAAACATTTGATTGGCAAAAACGATTGCAATTGGGGCATCAAAAAGCCTCACCGTCAACCCATTGGCAGTCTGTAGATAAACAGAAGTCACAGTGAAGTTCGCAGCAGTGTCGTGACGGGGTAGAATATCCCGAGTAGCAGAAATCTCAGATATAGTCAAATCCCAGAAATCCTTTCAGATTCAAAATACTGTAATAATGCTCATTGTGTAAAAATAGGAACACCATCTTTGGTTTTCTGGCATGGAAAGCTTAAAAATTTTAATAGAGTGCTAGTGTTTGTTGCCCGGTACCAGACGATAATTTTAATACCCATTAGCCTCTCAAATTTCAACAAGTGAAAACGCTACTTTCTGATCCGTTGATAATCCAGCCCTGACGTGCAATTGACGGGCCTCTTGTTCACACAATTTCTTGTTTCTGTACTCATCGTTTAATACAGCCAGCCAGCCCTTGGCAAAACGGCACTGATCATCCGGGTTGATGGAGATCCATAGGTGCTTCCGTTTCTTTTGCATGATTATATCATTGAAAATGGTACATGCTTTACACCTAGGCCCCTCACCACCTGAACCATTAGCATCAGACTCGAATCGGCTAAAATAGTAATATGACTCTGGAGAAGTAATTCAATTTGGTTAAAAAAGTCCTCAACAGAAAGTGTACCAGTGGTGGTTAGGGAAAAAGCACTGGGACTGAGAGAATCGCGATATAATTCTAGCTGGACTAGATCCTTAGGATTCAAAGCGCTCTCAAAACTGTCTAATATTTGCCGAAGGGTCTTGTGTATATGATTAAAAACTTCTGCAAATTAATCAAGTTTGTAGGCCTCTGAAAAATTGAAACGGTATCTAATCTCGATATTGTTAAATTTTGGACGCTCAATTATAGACAAATTATTTAATCTAGAGGTAGTGGGCTATGGGGAGCTTACTGACGGCTCTGGAGACGAAGGATTCGGCGTATGTGAAGTAGTTGGCTGTGGAGAGTTAGTGTCGACACTCAAGTTTGCCCCGGATGGACTGCAAAACTCCCCATCTGAGGATGTAAGGCTGAATTATCTGACGCTGTTAAGTCATCAACAGGCGAGTGTTGAAGACGGGGCTTACTTGTACCTGAGGTAGAAGGTTGTATTACTGGGCCATTCAACGTAGTCAAGTCGTCGGCAGGTAAGTGTTGAAGTGGGGATCTACTTGTAACTGAGATAGAAGGTTGTGGGGATTTTACAATCGTGTCTAGGGCGATAGGCTGTTGTGAAGGACCTGGATCTAAAGACGTTCTGGCTTCAGAATAAGCTTTCCTCAATAGCTCCAGCAGAGCATTCAAGACAGCTATTTCATCAGAATTTAGAACCTGGAGCAAATTATTAATGATGTCATAATTGTCAACCGGATTGTGTAACTGGGGATGGTGCTTAAAAATTTGAGGAGATTGCGATGGTGTGGGGATTTTAGGGGGTGTTATAGAATATTCAAGGTTATCAGACATCTCTTTTAATAGTCTCAGGTTTTCACTGGCCAGTCTTTTCCTACCTTTAGCCCCTCCAGGCAGTTCACGGTCGCTGTCGGTCAAGCTGCTGCTGCCGCTATACCTGTTTTCAGGCATGTCCTAAATTTAATCAAAGGTTGTAGTTATGAACACAGAATATAACAATTTGCAGTCAATGTTATTTTAATGAAAAAGAAATATAAAACCTATCATTTATTCTTGGGTCAAAACCATGTAATTCGGGTCTAGAAATGTACATAGGAGACTCTGATTCTACAATTCGAACCAGTAACCGGCGAAGGTTCGCAGCCACCTGCACCTGCTCCAGTTTTTCTTGCCGGCTCCGCTTGTTGTACTGACGAAGGGAATATGGGGGTGAATGATGAATTCTTTGCCGAGGCATGTAGTTGGAGTGAGGCATTGATGGGAAAGGGGATTGCAGGAGGGATGAACGGCAGCTGCAATCAGAGGGTGTCGGTGATAGTAGAGGAGAATGCAGGAGACTTGAATGAAGGCTGAACTCAGATGGTAAAGGAGAATGCTGAAAGCTGCTCTAGAGGGTGGTGGTGATTGTGTGGTCTGTAGGTTAGGCCAGTTTTGGTAAATTGATAGATTTTTCTGAACCGTCCAGCACTTAAACGTTTAAACACCCAGTGGACTGGAATCTGGAAATAAAGTTTGGCCTTCTCAGTTAAAGACACCTTTTCACAAAATCTAGCGTTATGTATACAACCTATGTTTCTTCGATAAACTGAAACCTAAAATGACACTTACTGCGATTGGACAGATCAGGGGAAGCCCTTTGAGAAGCTGTTTCAGATTGTAAAGGGTTGTCGTCTAGAAAACAAAATGCATGCGCTCTTTAAAACAACATTTCCCCTTCTAGTGCACACAGAAGCTCAAACAAAATTATCTGATATTAGTTTCAAGGGTAACCCTCTCACCACTGTGAGTCTTATAGCAGCTCTGGCTGCATGTCGCTGCAACGGTACATACGGAAATAAATGGCTTGCAACATCTATTTATATGATAGATAGATATATAGATTTTCATTTTTAAAACAACCTTTATTAATGTGTCACAACAAATTTTCCATTATACAACCGTCCATATACACAAATAACCCCACACTCCGTTCATGCACTTAATTAATCCACTGCATATTTTAATCCTCGTCACACATGACCAGTTCAGATGGATAGATAGAAGCATGTAAATATAAAATTCTATTTTTATAATAGATAGATAGATAGATAGATAGATAGATAGATAGATAGATAGATAGATAGATAGATAGATAGATAGATAGATAGATAGATAGATAGATAGATAGATAGATAGATAGATAGAAATATAAAATGCTACAACTTATATTATACACACACGAGCGCGCTCACATACCTACACACAGTAAGATGGTACTGAGCATAATAATTAACGATAACCTATGATCAATGTCATTTTGGAATTTAAATCCCCAGCCCCTCTCATTTTAAACAGATATAATTTTTTAAAAAGGGACTTACCGGTTTCCGAGTAATAGATCAGAGAATCAGCTTGGAAATATTGACCTAATGATAAAATATAAGGATTCAGCAATATGTTTTTTAAAGCATACTCGTTTGACACGTATAATAATCAATAATATACCATACCGTGATCTTGACTGCCGGGACTCTCGGGAGAATAGACTTTATTAACAATAATTATATTTCATTTAGTCCTATCCATAAAAAATAAATAAGTAGAAAACATTATTCTAATGAGGTATTGAAGATGCACCGTTTTGCCTTTCGGTGAGATTCCGAGTCATCTTTCAGTATTAATGGCAAGCTGTGTAATTGACCGGTCTGAACACTTATTTATATACTGTATACTGAAAAGAGCGGGATTCTTTGAAAGCATACTTTATAATAAGGAGAGTGATTTCTTTTAGCAAATGTGTGCCCTTTGACCCGTTTTAAGCGGGCAGCTGTGTAATGGGTTGATGTCCGGCTGAACACTTATATATACATACATATATACCGAAAAGAGCAGTATTTTTTTAAAGCAGAATTTATAATAAGGAGAGTGATTTCTTTTAGCAGTTGTGTGCCCTTTGATCCGTTTTAAGACCGTGTTACATTTACAACAGGAAGATATGAACTTATGTTAAAGACCAGTATGTGTGAACATGTTCTTGTGTCATATCCAATTACGCGTATCAGCAAAAGAAAAGCTAATCTTACATATAGTATTTCACATAATGTTTGAGCAGGTGTGTGCTTCATTTTAAGATTGTTTAACATAATATCTTTCCCACGCAACATGAAAAGTATCTTAAGTCTTCTTGTCTCTGAATAAAAAAGCAATATAAGGCTAATTCTGCAAGAATAAACCATTTGGAAAATGTTCCATAAATGTTAGGTATAAAGAGCGGTATTATTTAAAATATGTTTTGTTTTAGATAGATAAGAAAGATTTTTTATACGTATCAAACATGATTTAAAAGGGAATTGCTGTATACTATTTACCTCTGTGTGATTTTTAAAAGGCTTATATTGAACTAGTTATCTCTTGCTTTACATGCAATACCTAAAATCCTTTACCTTCAAAAGTTAAAAACCACAAAATGAGCATCTGTTTTCTCAGCGAAGAAGGGGTCAGCCAGGGCTCAGCAGCACACAGCTGGCTGCACGCGCAGGGCCTGCCAGATTCAAGCAGCAGGAACGTTTTTGCTCTCTCTCTCTACACACAGAGACATGAACATGCAGCTGCTGTCAGCGTGTCTTTGTGCGAGATGGCTTTCTGTGAGATGGGGAAGGCTGTTTCACTTGAACTGCGGTGTACAGAGAGCAATTAAAAGTGGTTTAGATAGAATAGGCTTTCCTTTTTTTACAAATTATAAAGCAAAGGTTAGATACTGTAGATAGATATTTTAATCTCGTGATAATATTACTGTAAAATAATAGATAGATGCAGGGACATGCTCCAGTGCCGTTGAGAGGATATGCAGGATTGGCTATAAGGGAGACTTGGCTGGCTGGGTATGAGCAGGAACATGTCTGGACATGTCGATCAGATCTTGGGTTCATGGCAAGGTCGTTCTTTTGATATAAAGGTCCCAAGAGAAGGGGCAGGGTGGGGGGTGCCAGCCAACAAACAGGTCTTGACAGACTGGGGGGCAATGCAGAGGCAGCATCCATCAAATTGCTCTTGACACAAACCCTGAACCAATCAGGTGGGTGGGGTGGGATTAAGGTGGAGTCTGGGCGGGGTTAGAGAAGGGGACAGGTTTGAATTCACCAATAACAGGACAGGGGGTGGGAGCATCATTTAAACCCACCAATCACAGAGCAGGGGTGGGGCACATCATTTAAATCCACCAATCACAGGGCAGGGGGTGGGGCACATCATTTATATCTACCAATCACAGGAAAGGGGGAGGGGTGATCAAGTCATCAATCATTTTTGATTAACATTTTGACAGAAGCACCCTGCCTTAATACTATTTACATTGTTTAATACTACTTCCTCATAATTTCAGAATCCTTATTTGTATTCTGGGTCCAGGTACAGTCTACATGAACTTTGCACACTCTCTGTGTAGTTTCCTTCAGGGACTCCATTTTCCCTTCTTATATGTGTGTCGATTGATGACTTGAATTGGCCCAGGGCGAGGAACTATGACATTTGTTAAATAGGACTATCACCTGCCTGTATCTGTTGCTCTGTTGCTGCCAGCATAGGAATCTGTGAGGTTCTCAATAAGAAAATGAAATGGTAGCTGAAGGCTACAGTGCACACAAAACAGTTGCCGCTGGTATGCAAGAAGACATTTAATTTTATTTCTTAAGCAACATATTTAATTTGCACTTAAATCAGGATAGCCCTGAAATGATGACATCTGTCATTTTCTTCTAAGATTCAAGGTCTGGTCTCCAGTCACTACCTGTGTGATGTCTGCATGTTCTCTACATTTTGTCCCTTTTGTTAGATTATTCTAGGTTACCAGCCACATCTGCAAGAATGCATCCTAAAGTAACTGCCAGTCATAGTTGGGTACTACTTGCATTGCTGCCGGCACATTATGACCCTTTAGTAAAATTAAATGAATTCAGCAATGGATACACAGGTGTTTACAAGGGCATTCTTGCATTTTCAATGACTATTTCAGACTTTTCCACGTTGTAATTTATTTTGCTCAGACAATTATTAACCTGTGTTAGTAGCAGCTACTATGCTATGCTTGTTGACAGTAAACAGAAATGATACAAATGCAGTAGTTGCTTTCTGGAAGGTTGAAATTCCCGATTCCCAAACGCCCATTAAAGTATTTATGTCTGATTTCCACTACATGCAGTTTCCTGAATTATCAAAATGAGATACCGTCAAATCAGGTAGCTTCTTGTAAGTAAGATACAGTTTATTATTTTTGTAACAATAATTCTCTGATAAAAAACAATTTGAAACATGAGTACTGAAATGCAATTAACTTTTAAATCTTATAAGGACAAGGCATGAGATAGTTACTCAGATGAGTTGTGCTTTTGCTTGTCCTGCTAAATCCTTGGATTGCCTAAGGGAAGAGTCTTGGAAAAAAAAATCACATTTTTTATGTATTTCGTATTTTGAAATGTACATCAATCTCTCTTAAATCTGCCGATGCTTCCAGCTGTTGATATTAGAATTAAGAAACTATTACTGTGATGACAGGTACTACAGCAGCTTTTTAGGCCCTGAAAAAACTGTACACCACATTGCATAGTATGAAATTCAGCCATTGCATTTTATAACAATATTTGAATCCTCCATCATCTGTTATCTTATTTTTAGAGGTTGTACATGCTTGAGATAACCACTAGGGGGTAGCCAGAAAAGCAATAGGGATTAATAGTAACTATTACTGGTATAATAAGACAATTTCTTCATTTTCAGTGAAATTCCAAATGTCACTTTTTATTACAGTATGTTATAATCTTTCTTGTATAAACAATAATAACCTAATATTAACACAATAAATATATGTTATGCATGCATTATCAAACTCTTTTAACCCAGTTCAGGGTCTTAGGGAGTGGGAGCCTTTTCTATCACAGTGCACAATCATGTTACTCAAATCAAATCAAATTTATCTGTAACATACAGTTATACACATAGTATGAAATATAGTGAAATGCTTATATCCTGGACTTCAAGACTGCTTTGTAGAAGAATAAAGGAGATTATAAAAGTAGTAAACAATAAAGCGGCTTTACAAGTATCAAAGAAATTACTATGTTAATTGTAAGCAATAGTATGCATTACAGCAGAATTTCAAAACATGACAAACAATACATAAATAATAAGAACTTAAAGAACTCAATATAAGGGAATTTATTTTTAAATAAATTTTTATTTCCTGATCCAAGATGTGGATATGTGGATGGATTGTGGAAAAAAAGCTCCCCCTCGGTCTCTCCAAACTTATCCTCAGGCAGCTGTATTGTTCTTCTGACTGCGGCACAGAAAAAAGGTTGGGATGGCTGGTATCACTGATCATTTTCTTTGCTCTGATCCAACATCACTTGGTATAGATGTCCTTGAAGTTAGGGTGCACAATGATATATTCAGTTGACTGCACCACTCTCACCAACCTTACAATTCTGCTATGAGCTGTTCCCAAACCTGGCAGTAATACGTCCTGCCAGGATACTTTCAATGGTGGATTTGTAGAAGTTCTTTAGTAATTGAGTGGGCAGCTTAAAATCTCTGAGGGTCTGAGATGGTAAAGATGTTGTCGTGCCTTTTTCACCAAAGTGCTGATGTGCTTGGACCAGATGAGGTCCTCTGTGATTTGCCCACCAACAAGTTTGGTTCTTCCATATAGGCAATCTAGGCGGTAAACCTGAGTGTTAATCTTGTTAAATAAAGTAGGAATAGATGTTGGCATTGCAAAGTGGTGGCTTCAGTTTATCTTTTTCTTCCCATCTGCCTCTGACCCCCAAGTTCTTCATGAACCTCCAAGGGAAAAAGGCTATTTGACATGACATCCATGTACCACTCTCATGATTCTCAAAGGGGGAATCCTCCCCCCTTTTGCTCTTCACTATTACATCAATATATGACTGGAATAATCCACCCTCTCCACCTGAGTGTTGTTAATACTGAGGGTATGCTAGTGCCTCTGGTATTTTCTTCTAAAGTCCTTAATCAGCTTCTCTATTTTTGCTGAGATTCAGGAGTATACTGTTTTCCTGGCACTAGTGTGACAGACTGTCCGCTTCATCCAAGTAAGCCTGCTCTTTGTTGTTAGATATCAGGCCTATCATAGATGCGTTATCAGTAAACTTGACAATATTAGAGTTATGTACAGGCATACAATTATACTGTATCTGTAGAGCTCCTGAATTGAGATATACTTTCAGTTCAGTTTTCTCCTTAACAGTAACTGCCCAAAAGAGGTAAGTAAACATTTATTAATAAATATGTTCTACAGTTTACCGCCACACCATTCAGGACTGTGTTGCCTGCAATTCACCAGACCACAAATTGGTATATGAGTTAGAGCACAGGCTTAATTTTCACTAAGGAGGTGCTCCTAGAGTATTAAAAGAAAGTATGATAGAGTTTGGGAGATGAAGATAAGAGGTTTAGTACTTTTAGCACTATTGCTGTAAGTTGTGGGCAAGTACATGAGCTCCACCATCTGATAGAAAGGGACTTAAACGTATTTAGTCAGAGCCAGAAGGAAAGTAGTTTTTGTTTTCTGTTTGTATATTTAATGATTTTGTATTCTTCCGTTGGCAATCCCACCCTTGTGCCTTTTGCATTAATAAATCAGCATTTGATAAGGTTTAAGATTTTGGATTTTGCCACTCTTTGTCCTGGTTTCAGGTTACACACAAAGGTTTAATAATAATAATAAAGCATTGCCAAGTATATCATTCTGCATACACATTTACGGAAATGCCTGTAAAATTAGTTTCACATATAACTTCACAAGTGATGTTTGTTTATGGCGGTGGAAAGAGATGAGATATATTGCTCCCTAAGGGTTCTTCCACAGCCAAAACTGCTATCTCCTTCTTCAACTGCCCTCCAGCTTCATTTTCCCTGATATTCCATGGCTCCTGCTATGTCGCTTGTCACATATGTGCACCTTGGGGACAGCTTAAAGGCTCTGGTAGTGGTAATTCAACACGAATTCACAAGATGTCATTGTATACTAATGCCACTTACCTTCCTCCCTCTACAGAAAAGATAATTGACTGCTTCACTACCTCTGATGTCACTTCCTGTGTCAATCCCTCTGGACCCATTACTGCTTGCCTAGCCTGTACTTAACAGGAAGTGTTGTCATATTTGTCAGTTGAGTCTGAGACTTGTGACTTAAGGGACATTATATTGCAGAATAGCCTTTACAGTATTATTTCGCATTTATAATATATGGGTTACAGTGCCACACCAACTCTTTCTTTTGTGTTTGTTATCTTTTACACACTTTACATAGTGTCATCTGCCCTGTGCACTGTCTGTATGGTTGTGCATTCTTGCAGCTGATTCTGGCATGCACCACACATTTAGTGTTAAAGGAAACACAGTCTGTGCTCAGTTTTTCCATTTATGTAAGCCGATCTAAACCAGGATCCTTCTGTGGTGTAGCGGGTCCACAGCTCACGTCAAAAAGGCCACTTTTTAAAATAAATAATCGCCGCACTTGCGGCTTAGCGAGGGGGCGTGGTGTGTGTGGCCGAGCGGTTCCTGGGGAATTCATGATATGGGCAGTTCTCACTTAAGTGCACAGGTGAGGAGTCGCATCCGTAATTGTTCCCGGGAGCTGCTGATTGCCACAGCTGATCCACGTCCCCGTGATAAATAGAAGCGCGAGGCAGTTGGCAAGAGAGGATGAAGAAAGAAAGATGAGAACATGGACGGAGGTTAAGGTGGCAGGAGAAGAAGGCAGGAAGCAGGGAGAGAACAGCTGGTGCGAGAGAGAGAGAGAGAGCGAGCGCTGGCTCACAGGCAGCTGGACAGTGAGCCCTAGCGGTGTGTTTGGCCCACACCTAGGGCAGTCGATTGCAGTTGCTCCCGCTGAGCATTTTGTGTGGAGCGGGAGTGACCGGAAGAAGGATGGCTCGCCGTGGAAGACAGCGGGAGTCAGGAGGCTTGGGAGGTGGATTCCCCAGTGTGAGCGTCCTCGCCGTTGGGGAAACCCAAGTCTCGGTCTGGAGAGTGCTGAACCGAAGCCAGGTATTAGGAAGCCTCCAGATCAGAAGGTAGAATGAAGGTCAGCTACAGGTAGGGTGGCTCCCCTGGTGCATAGCCTGGACGGGAGAAGCAGGGGAGTCACCTGTACAAAGGCACTGGGCTGATTTTAAAAGGACAGCATCCAGCCATTATTTTAACCTCGTTGTTTTTAAAGGATTTTTTTTTTCTATTGAATTCCACTTTACCACTATTTTATTGAATTATTTATGTAAAGATCTGTGAAGCACTGCACTATTTATTTGGACACTTTGTTTTTGTTTGCTGGTTTTTTAAATAAAAGCACTTTGCACTTTTTGCACCATCCCCTTGCTTCATTGTTGTGCCTCACTGCCTAGCTTATCGGTGACATTATCGACAGTGTCAGGTTCAAGAGCTCCCAGAAGCTGAATGGGAACATGGAGCGAACCCGCATCGTCACACCTTCTGAAGGCTTGCTAGTGGACACATACTACATGAAAGCCTTGCTTTTCAGAAGCGGTGAACCGCCTCCAAAGTGCTTGCAGGTTAAGCACTCACTAGTCATGCCCCCTTTTCCACTCTCTGTACCACAATAAACTGTGCCATGCTTTTGCTCACAGAGAAAAGAGGGTGCAGGTAAGATGAAAGTATATACAGTATGTTAATGGTGCAGTTTTTGCCTGTGTTGAAACACAATGTTTTTTGCTTTTTTTTTTCAAAGCAAAATTTCACTTTTCTTCAAATTGTTTCACTTGTCATTATTCAGAGATCACTTGTAGAGTCACAAGAAATCCTTTTTATTTACACAGTATCCATGCACCTCTAAGTTCTATAAAGTTCTTAAATGGTCAGATTCTCTTTGTACGTACCTTGCTGCCCGTTTCAGGTTTTCTATGTGAGTACAAATTAGGAAAGTGCTTTTACATAGCATTTACAGTAATGGATACAGGCAAAAGGCAAAGCAATAACCTATAAAATAGACTAAACTGTATTGGTCACAGAAGCCAATCTTGGCAGCAGACAGACAGGGAGATGATTAGTAACTTGCTAAACACAAGAGCACTAACCTTCTACTTTTTCTTTCGGCTGCTTCCATTAGGGGTTGCCACATCAGATCATCTTCTTCCCTATCTCCTTGTCCTCTGCATCTTGCTCTGTTACACCCATCACCTGCATGTTCTCTCTCACCATATCCATAAACCTTCTCTTAGGCCTTCTTCTTTTCCTCTTACCTGGCAGTTCTATCCTTAGCATCCTTTTCCCAACATACCCAGCATCTTTCCTCTGCACATGTCCAAACCAATGCAATCTCGCCTCTCTGACTTTGTTTGCAAACTGTCCAAGCTGGGCTGACCCTCTAATATACTTGTTCCTAATTCTATCCGACCTCGTCACACTCAGACCAAATCTTAGCATCTTTAACTCTGCCAACTCCAGCTCTGTCTCCTGCTTTTGGCTCAATGCCACCGTCTCCAACCCTTATAACATAGCTGGTCTCACTACCGTCCTGTAGACCTTCCCTTTCACTATTGCTGATACCCGTCTGTCACAAATTACTCCTGACACTTTTCTCCACCCATTCCACCCTGCCTGCACTCTCTTTTTCACCTCTCTTCCACAATCCCCATTACTCCGTACTGTTGATCCCAAGTATTTAAACTCAACCACATTCGCCAACTATACTCCCTGCAACCTCGCCATTCCACTGACCTCCCTTTCATTTACACACATGTATTCTGTCTAGTTCCTACTGACCTTCATTCCTCTCCTCTCTAGAGCATATCTCCACCTCTCCAGGGTCTACTCAACCTACTCCCTACTCTCTTTACAGATCACAATGTCATCAGCAAACATCATAGTCCAAGGGGACTCCTGTCTAAGCTCGTCTTTCAACCTGTTCATCACCATTGCAAATAAGAAAGGGCTCAGAGCCGAACCCTGATGTAATCCCACCTCCATGTTGAATGCATCTGTCACTCCTACCGCAGACCTCACTACTGTCACACTTCCCTCAGACATATCCTGTACAACTCTTATATACTTCTCTGCCACTCCCAACTTTCTCATACAATACCACACCTCTTCTTGAGGCACCTTGTCATATGCTTTCTCCAGGTCCAAAAAGACACAATGCAGCTCCTTCTGGCCTTCTCTATACTTGTGGTACTCTTTCCTGGCAGGACACCATACTGCTGCTCACTAATCATCACCTCTCTTCTTAACCTAGCTTCCACTACTCTTTCCCATAACTTCATACTGTGGCTCATCAATTTTATCCCCCTGTAGTTACTACAGCTCCTCACATCCCCCTTATTCTTAAAAATCGGTACCAGTACACTCTTCTCCATTCCTCTCTCTCTCTCTCTCTCATTCTCTTCATTCATCAGCCTCTCAAAGTACTCTTTCCATCTGCTCAACACACCCTCCTCGCTTGTCAGTACATTTCCATCTTTATCCTCTATCACCCTAACCTGCTTCACATCTTTCCCAGCTTCTTCCCTCTGTCTAGCCAATCAGTACAGGTCCTTTTCTCCCTCCTTAGTGTCCAACCTGTCATACAACTCACCATACGCCTTTTCTTTAGCCTTCGCTACCTCTCTCTTCACCTTATGCCTTTTCTCCTTGTACTTTTGTCTACTTTCTGCATCTCTCTGACTATCCCACTTCTTCTTCGCCAACCACTTCCTCTGTATACTCTCCTGTACTTCTCCATTCCACCAACAGGTTTCCTTTTCCTCCTTCCTCTGTCCAGATGTCATGCCAAGCACCCTTCTTGCTGTCACCCTTATTATTTCTGTTGTAGTTGCCCAGCTGACTGGTAACTCTTCATTGCCACCCAGTGCCTGTCTTACCTCCTCCCTGAACTCAACCTTGCACTCTTTCTTTTTCAATTTCCACAATTTGATCCTTGGCTCTCCTTCTCTTCTTGATCTCCAACATCATCCTACAGACCACCATCCTATGCTGCCTAACTACACTTTCCCCTGCCACCATTTTGAAGTCTTCAATCTCCTTCAGATTAACCCTCTTGCACAGGATATATCTAACTGTGTGCATCTTCCCCCACTCTTGTATGTCACCCTATGTTCCTCCCTCTTCTTAAAATACATATTCACCACAGCCATGTCTATCCTTTTCACAAAATCCACTATAATCTGACCTTCTTCATTCCTCTCCTTGATACCATGCCTACAGATCTTGGCAAAATTGTGTAAATTTATGACAAATATGAAGCACAAAATCATCGATCGCATAAGTACCCCCTTCCCCCCAATGCCCTCACTTCAGTCCTCTCTCTCCAAGTTCCTTTTTCACCTGAAATTTTCCTTCTCCAGGGAATTCATCCCATAACATTAGCATTGTTTTTTATGCCATTCCTATGTAGTTCTGGTTTTATGCTTGTGGTTATTGTCTCGCTAAAAAACAGATGCAGACCACCAGATTGCATCCGGTTTTTCTGAAAGATTTTCCTTTTGTTTGATACATTCATTTTAGCCTCTACCCTCTCAAACATTCCAGGGCCTGCTACAGAGAAGCATCCCTACAACATGAATGTGCCACCACAATGCTTCACAGGGGAGATGGTGTGTTTATGATATTGGGTATTTTTTGGTGTACTATTTAGCTTATGCTAAACATGACACTTAGACTAATGGCCAAAGCGCTCAATTTTGTCTCAATAGACCATAGAACCTTCCCCCAGCTCACTTCAAAGTTTTCTGTGTGTCTCTTGGCAAACTCTACCCAAAATGTCACGTTTATTTTATTTTAACAGGGAGACTTTCATTTTGGCACACTCTCATTAAGCTGTGATGACTGAAGCATCTGGGCAACATCAGTTGTGTGTACAATCTATCCAAAGTTATTCAGGGTAGCTTGTAAATCACATGGCTCTAGTTCTCACAGGTGGCGCAGTGGTAGTGCTGATGCCTTGCAGTAAGGAGACTGTGGAAGATTGTGGGTTCGCTTCCCGGTTCCTCCCTGTGTGGATAGTGCTTTGAGTACTGAGAAAAGCGCTATATAAATGTAATTTATTATTATTAGGTGGCCTTCCTTACTAGTCCTCTTCATTGCCTGGTCATTGTCCTTTTGTGGATGGCCTACTCTCAGCAGATTTACCGCTGTTCCATATGCTTTAGATTTCTTAACTGACTTGACTCCAATTTATATTCCATAATTTTGTTATTTTCTTGTATTAATTCCCTGACTTTTTGCTTTTCACAAGTCACTTATTCATGGAGTGTTCTTTGGAGCATTCATTTTGTAGGTTAGGCCATGATATTGACTCACCACAAGTTGGACCTTCCAGATACAGAAGCATTTATACCACAACCAGCTAAAACCCCTTGACTACAGACAGGTGATTTCCATTGAACTAATTCTGTGACTTCTAAAACCAACTGGTTGCACCACTGATGACTGAGGTGCATCATATTAAAGAGAATACATGCTCATATTTTGGGTTTTATATCTGTAATTAATTTAGATAACTTTACAGAGATTTGTTTTCACTTTGACATTAAAGAGACCTTTTCTGTTCTTTAGGGTCAAAAAAGCCAAATTAAGTCCACTGTGATTCAATCTTGTATAAAAATAAAACATGAAAACCTCCAAGGATATGAAAACTTCTTACAGACACTGTACTTTGAAAATATTAATATCCATCCATGTATTGACTCAGACCATGCAATTAATATATTTTTCTTGCTATTATACACAGATCTGATGTTTAAAGTATAATAATATTTTTTAAAGTATAGTTTTCAGTTGGAACAGCGATAGCGATAAATATTATATTTAGTGTTAAAAGAATCAAGCATCAGTGTTTAAAAATGAAAATCTTGACAAGACTGTTGTTTCGATGCTCACTTGATCATTTAGTGACAAGACTAACAAACTACAATATTTTTCAGTCTCCTAATGGGTTCACTCCCTTTAAATGTTACCCCAGTCCCATTCCCACTGAATCCCTGCCCCTCCTTTAACAGTTACCTCAGCCCTTTAATCAATATCATGGTAAAACTCTTCTCTTAAAAACTTCTTCAGAATTCAATGAAAATATCCAACTAATGAATTATTCTGAAATGCAACCAAAAATCAGATGGCCTCCAGCTGTTGATGAGGAATGTGAAGCTTATATATAAGGCATTACACAGAAAACTTTTATGAATGACATGTAAGAGCATTTTCAGAGAAAGGTGCATCATTAAGTTAAATAGCACTGCCTTTTTAGTGATACCTCAGGTAAAGAACAAATACAATAACACAAATATCATTAATAAAATATTGATTGTATACACTGTGGTGGGCTGGCACCCTGCCCGGGGTTTGTTTCCTGCCTTGTGCCCTGTGTTGGCTGGGATTGGCTTCAGCAGACCCCCGTGACCCTATAGCGGGTTGGATAATGGATGGATGGATGGATGATTGTATACAGTTTGGCCCAATCTTTTGCAATTGAAACTGTGTTTAAAAATTACACTAATTCAATTATTGTAGATACAGAAATTGTAGAACCAATGCTGCTGTTGTAGTTTTTTGTGCTTTTTTGCATTTATCACTTCATGTAGCATATTTTATATTACTCCCTGTAACAGTGGGAAGTAATTCCTCCATTTAAAGAAATTCAAGCTCAAATATCTCTAATTGAATGATGTGGTTGTTGGATGATCTTTCATCTAGAGAATCTGTAAAAGCCTTGGTCACAAAGAATAGCCACAATTGTAGTGACAGCAAGGCCAGAATAATGGCAGGGAGGCCAAGGTAAACAAAAATTTATGATTTGTTAAATTACCAGACACTAGGCATGGATAAATGTTTTAAGGATAGTAAGTGACGAATAACTTGAAAAGAAATCAATAGTCCTGTAGGCTCTTTCAGCGTAACTATACAGGTTTTGATTTAGATCTGTCTGATAGGATGAAATGTCTACTTTCCTACTTAAGAACCACAAAAGTACTCCCACATCTCACCTCCCATCTTTCTCTCTCTTGCATTCTTTTTCTGTTTTGTCATGGATAGGGGAGCATCCTGGCTGGGATAACAGATCTTCCCTAGCCAGGCTGAAAGGCCATGAAGAAGGATTATTGTTAGGGACAAAAGTATGTCCCAAGATAAGAGTTCAACATTCTTCTTCACAGCCAGATGGCTTGTATGTGAGGACAAAATAAAGGATGGACAGACATCCTGTCTGTATTGCACGATTCTCTCTTTGCCTGGCTTCATTGTCATATCTGAGAAGGCTCAACGGCAGGGGTAAATAGGCATCCAAATCTAGGATCTGTGCAATTCTCTGCCTTAATAAGGGGGCAGGAAATCTGGATGGACAAGTGGAGATGGCCTTCCCACGAAAGGTTTTCTTCTCGAATGATAGGTGGTGGTGTGCCTAAGTTGTCTCTCCACTTTGGATGCCAACAGGGATACATGTGACCAGTAGTACTGCTGGGCAGCCTTGTTGGTTTCCTCAGAGCTCCCAGGGGGCATGGCAGTGACAGGACTGCCCTATTGTATTGCAGTTCCACCTGACCATGAAGTGCTTCCTAAATGTAATGCTGTGGCACTGCAAGTACTCCTGGGTCAAGCATAAAAGCAGCCACTCGTCATTATTCCAGGAGTCAAAGTCGTGAGAGTAGAAGGACAATGCTCACTTGAGAAATAGAGGAAGGCTGATAGAAGTAAAGAGAATTTGTGCCTGTGAGGAAATTAAATGTGTAATAAGGTGTTTTGGTAAAAATAAGCATTTTGAACCTGTAACTGTCTTTGGTCCAGTTGTGTCCGTAGTTTGGGGCTCTACTATCAACCCTATAGGCCACAATCTCTAACTTGACCTCTATCTTTCTTCTACTACCTGAGCTTTTGCCCATGATTTTTCTCATGATTTCAAGTTTAGAGTCTGTGGCTCAAGGCAGTTGCAGGTTGACATCAATAATTCCATAGGCAGAGTACAAGCTACATAGTCTGTTCTCTTTACTTAAGTTGTTGCATCTCCAGTGATGATCAGAGAATATCTGAAAAGTAAATGTTTAAATGCACTTTTATGTAGTAGGGTCAAGCTGCAGCAACTCTTTGTTAGGTTTCAAATGTAAATTACAGCAAATTTTATTGCTGAGTTAATGCTACAGGATTCTGGTTGAAACCTGTCAGAATGGAATGCATTAGACAGGTTTTGGAAAAAGAAAACACACATTCTCATCACTCTGTTACTCAGTTCCACATGACGTTATGTAACTTACCATATATGGTAAAGATGATTCAGACCTTCCTATCCGCTCAGTTTTTTACTCATACTCAAACTGGATACTTGGAACTAAGCATTTCAAGAAGTGAAACGTCAGCAGTGTTTTTCCTAGTACTGATTTGCAGCTGACAGCTGTTAATGAAATCCAAAAGTAAGTTATGTCTTTAACAAGATAGTCTTTTTTTTTGTTTATCGAAATTACTTTATATAAATATTGTATTACTTTCCAGACTGGATAGTGTCTGAGGAGTTAGAGACTTATTAGGCTGCCTGGGAAGGATTGATTCAAAAAAGTTTTAAAACTCTTCAGTATAAGGCCACAAAAGATCTTAACTTAAATGTATTCAACATTGTCTAGTAAGCTGGTGGAAAAGTACATGGATGTGTTAGTATGGTAGTTTTTATGTCATCATCATTGTGCCATTTTATTGGCTATTTGTTATGGGCACCACCATATTGTTTGCATTGGCTTTGCTCCATATTGTTTTCTGTCGTTGTGTTTTTTTGTTTTATTTTGGTTTTGGCATTTGGTTTCTCTCTTCCTCAGACCCCTGTCTGCCTTACTATTGTTATCCCAGATTGCCCCTCTGAATGTCCACCATTTTCCAGTTGCTAACTTCAACAGAAGAATATTTTCTCTTCTTTGGTTTCATTTTTCTGCCAAAGGAACTCACAACATCTCAACTATTCTGGTTTACATCACTCTAAACAGACCATCCTGACTTACATTTGAAAGATGCGACAACCCAGATTTATAACAGGAATGATAAGGACACACTTTGTTCCATGAAAAGAGACCCGTATCAGCATGGATGGACTGCACCAGTACCTAGACAGATCAACAACAACAACAACAACATCCATATTACTAACCGAGAATGGTAAACCGGATGGCATGGACGCAGGTTTACTAACTAAACCGGATGGCATGGACGCAGGTACATGGCGATGGGACCATGAGACGTACTGCGCAGGCGAATACAGCGCACGTCTCATAAACCGCAATCGAAGTCGTATCCACCACGAACGAAGGACTCACGGCCCAAAAACGAAACAGCTCAACTGACGTGAATGAGAAATGAAGCAACAAGGCGCCCATAGCTAACGACTACCGACACAGCCACGCCAAAAAAGAGGATTCTGCGCTGCAGCCTGGATTCAAATGGAAGAGGCTATGGCAGGTCCACAAAGATAGTATGAAAGGCGAAGGCGTCACCGCCATATTGTGAGTGGCACTACTACAGAGGGCGCAGGCGTCACTACCATATTGTGTGTGGCACTACTGCGGAGTGAAGTTAGGAATAATGTGCTGCTTGGGATAGAACAAACCGCTGAACGCTTTACACCGAATTCAAACACAATACAGCTCAACGATACAAACATGAGCCTACCTGGATAAGATCAATGAACGCAGGCGCCTACACCGCGCGTCTGAAACTGCGGAAGCAAAGCGGGCACGGCTCCAAGACGAACGAGCTCATCATATAAGAGCTCACCCATCAAATAACACTCAGTCATGTAGTACACACAGATCATGTGCTCTCAGCACATATAAAGCGTATAAGGACAATACGGAGAATAGAGACCCAAAGGCGTTGCAGATAGAAAAAGGCGGATAAGATATTATGAAAGCAGTGGAATTCGAAAGGCTCCAACAAATGATGGCGCAATACACATGCGGAGAAAGGTACAGAATATGAAAGCAGTACAATCCAAAAGTATTGTGACGTCCCACCCAGGTTGAGGGCTTTTTGGTTTTAAGTGACTGTTAGGTCCGATTGAGGGAGTGCGGAGTTCAGCACGAAAGACTGATAGCGGGGTGTTGATTGATGCGGTAAGGGGGGGCGTTGGAAAGGGTGGTAGAAAGTTGTGTTTGGGGTTAGGAAGTCGGCGATTGTTCAAGTAAAACTTTTGTGACATTTTATCATGTCAGTCGCTACAGTATCAAAGAAAAGATAGAAAAGATCGCATTACCACAAACAAAAGGTGATTAATCATCAGAGCCAGGTGTAATTGAAAAAACAGCAGGACAAATCGAGGTCAGAAATAAAAGGCAAAGAGTAAACAACAAAGTCTTTTCGCATTTGCATCATTCAATGCACAAAACGTGCATTTACACAATAATGGACCATACGCTATGAGAATCTGTGGTTGGGGAACATTTAAAGCAGCAACAACTTAAATTTCAAACAATACACAATTAGGTCAGGTGTATATTGATGATCACAGAGAAGCGATGCAAATAAACAATTCCAAAGAAAAAACAAAATGTATTTCAGAATACCCAAAGCCGGGGGTAGGCAAGCGAAGCGAGCAGGGGGCAGAGCCCCCTTGTTTATTTATATAGCACATTTTCATACAAATAATGTAGCTCAAAGTGCTTTACATAATGAAGAAAAGAGAAATAAAAGACAAAGTAAGAATTAGAATAAGACAACACTAATTAACATAGAATAAGAGTAAGGTCCGATGGCCAGGGAGGACAGAAAAAACAAAAAAAATCTCCAGACGGCTGGAGAGAAAAAATTAAATCTGCAGGGGTTCCAGGCCATGAGACCGCCCAGCCCCCTCTGGGCATTCTACCTAACATAAATGAAACAGATCACTTTGTATTTAGGGTTCTCATGCAAGGACTTGATGATGACGGTCACATGGATTTCTGGCCTTTAATCCATCAATGTAGGAACATCACGGTGCTTTGATTAAGTGGTGGTGGCGCAGGTCGCCACCACAGAAAACCGGGAAAAGAAACAGAAGAGAGAGTAGGGGTTAGGACGGAATTTAGAGCCACCATGAATAGTTATTATAATGAATTGAATATACGGAGTATCAGGATTAAATGAAGGTGAAGTTATCAGAAAGCCATGTTAAAGTAATTTTTTAAAGTGCTCCACTCTATTAGCCTGGCGAATTCCTACTAGCAGGTTATTCCAGATTTTAGGTGCATAACAGCAGAAGGCTGCCACACCACTTCTTTTAAGTTTTGCTCTTGGAATTCTAAGCAGACACTCATTTGAGGATCTAAGGTTATGATTTGGAATATAGGGTGTCATACATTCTGATATATAAGATGAGGCGAGATTATTTAAGTCTTTGTAAACAATAAGCAGTATTTTAAAGTCAATTCTGAATGACACAGGTAACCAATGTAGTGACATCAAAACTGGAGAAATGTGCTCGGATTTTCTTTTCCTAGTTAGGATTCTAGCAGCTGTATTCTGCACTAGTTGCAAACGATTTTTGTCTTTTTTGGGTAATCCTGAGAGGCGTGCGTTACAGTAATCTAGATGACTGAAAACAAAAGCGTGAACTAATTTCTCAGCATCTTTCAATGATATAAGAGGTCTAACTTTTGCTATGTTTCTTAAGTGAAAAAATACTGACCTAGTGGTCTGATTAATATGCGATTTAAAATTCAGGTTACAGTCAAGTTCTTTACCTCTGTCTTGACTTTTACTCCTAATGCATCAAGTTTATTTCTGATAATCTCATTGTCTCCATTTTTGCCAATCACTAAAATTTCTGTTTTCTCTTTATTTAGCTTGAGAAAATTACTATTCATCCAATTAATAAGTTTAAGTTTATTAGCCTGTTAGATGAGAATGATAACAACTTGTAATCAATCATATTACTTAGTGAACAAATCTATCCCACCTAAATAACTGCAGCTATAAAAATTAAGTTTGCTTATGTCATTGGTGAAGCTCACCCAGGATGGTTAGGAGAATATGTACACTTTCACATCCTGCCTGAGATATGGGCCCCCGAAGGCTTAACTTTAAAGGCCACAGTTGCTAAGGTTCTTGCCAGACTGCAATGAGCTTTCCTCAGTTGCTGGTATTTGGATGTGAAAGCCTTTCTCAATAAAATCACCTGCTCAGCATTCTTTGGTGTCATACACTTTCTTAATTTCTATTAGTGAATGGGTGAAGAGGGGATAATACAGCATGAAAGATGTTATTTAAAAACAAATATCAATCACAGACTATACATTGGAATATTTTACAGTATTTACAGCGGTCCCCACTCTCTTAACACTAGAATTACCAGAGCCTACGAAAAAACTCGTAAATCCGTCCCACCTTAAATTGCGTCTTAAATCCGTTTGCACATCTCCGCCAGAGTCTTTTGTCATCTAAATGTGCTGATAAACAAAAAGCTACTAGCAGCCAGCTAGTCCATCCCCCCAGCGACTTAGAATGAATTTCTCCCAGCTCATGCCTTGCCTTGATTTGATTATTTGGGATTGAAGTGGAGTTTTAGAGTGGAAATAATTCGAGCGTTATTTGGAATACACGCATTTCATGTGTGTTCCGTTTCTACAGTATAGTACTAGTCTGTGCAAACACATTTTTAAAACAGAAACGTTTTTCATATTCTAATAGTAAATGACAAAATGTAGGCATAAACTATATAACATATGAAGCCTGAAGTCCATATATCAAAGAAACACTTTCACAAAAGGTACAAATAAGAGAACATGTGCGCTTTTATTCAAAAATATAACTGCACAAAAAAAAAAGCCGCGTTAGCATGCCACATTGACACTCTTGCTGCATCCGCCGCGATGGCGTAATGGTATCAGTTCCTGACTGGGAATCAGAGGGTGGCGAGTTCGATCCCGCACCGCTCCACTTTGAGAAATGAGCTGCTCTTATTCTTACAATTTTACAATAACAACATCAATTTGATTTCAGTCTGTAACAGCCGGTGTAACTTATGATACTGGTAAAGGTTAGCTTTTTTTTTTTTTTTTTAATTCACTTTTCATTCTCGCAGTCGATGCATACTAACCCCCCCCCCCCCCCCCCCCCAAAAGGGTTCTGACACATAAACGCTGGCGAAGCTGCCTTCTTCGTATCTCACCGTCACTTGATTTTCTTTTTATTCAGTGTTATTGAGTGTTCCTGCCAGTCCCCACATGTTGCTGTATGCTGTTTCTTTTGTACTCCAGGACATGCAGAGGAGAGAATGATTTCACATTATTTATGCTGTTTTCACATAAAGACGCGCTATAGGTCTGCAGTATACTCGTGACTGCATTCTCATACCAATGCACTTTTTCCATCACCTTTTCCTGTAAGAAGCAATGTACTCACTTCTCTCTATGCTGTGGTTTCTATTACACACCTGAAAGAGACAATATATGTGAAAACTTCATCGCACTAATGCAATATTATTTGAAAACGAACAGTGTCAGATCAGGTGTGAAAATTTTATGTGAAAACAGCATAAATAATGTGAAATCATTCTCTCCTCTGCATGTCCTGGAGTACAAAAGAAACAGCATACAGCAACATGTGGGGACTGGCAGGAACACTCAATAACACTGAATAAAAAGAAAATCAAGTGACGGTGAGATACGAAGAAGGCAGCTTCGCCAGCGTTTATGTGTCAGAACCCTTTGGGGGGGAGGGGTGGGGGGGGTGGGGGGGGGGGCGTTAGTATGCATCGACTGCGAGAATGAAAAGTGAATTAAAAAAAAAAAAAAAAAGCTAACCTATACCAGTATCATAAGTTACACCGGCTGTTACAGACTGAAATCAAATTGATGTTGTTATTGTAAAATTGTAAGAATAAGAGCAGTTCATTTCTCGAAGTGGAGCCGTGCGGGATCGAACTCGCCACCCTCTGATTCCCAGTCAGGAACTGATACCATTACGCCACCGTGGCAGATGCAGCAAGAGTGTCAATGTGGCATGCTAACGCGGCTTTTTTTTTTGTGCAGTTATATTTTTGAATAAAAGCGCACGTGTTCTCTTATTTGTACCTTTTGTGAAAGTGTTTCTTTGATATATGGACTTCAGGCTTCATACGTTATATAGTTTATGCCTACATTTTGTCATTTACTATTAGAATATGAAAAACGTTTCTGTTTTAAAAATGTGTTTGCACAGACTACTATACTGTAGAAACGGAACACACATGAAATGTGTGTATTCCAAATAACGCTCAAATTATTTTCACTCTAAAACTCCACTTCAATCCCAAATAATCAAATCAAGGCAAGGCATGAGCTAGGAGAAGTTCATTCTAAGTCGGTGGGGGGATGGAATAGCTGGCTGCTAGTAGCTTTTGTTTATCAGCACATTTAGATGACAAAAGACTCTGGCGGAGATGTGCAAACGGATTTAAGACGCGATTTAAGGTGGGACGGATTTACGAGTTTTTTCGTAGGCTCTGGTAATTCTAGTGTTAACAAAATGATATCCTGTTTTAATACTTCATGAACTTGCCATCCTATTTATATTAACAACAAGGAAATTGATGATGTCTTGAGATTTTGTACTATATGTTGCAGAACTACAAACGTGGATTCATGAAATCTATCAAATATTGTATCAGAGAAAGAATTTAACCACTTATGAGCTGTTGGCTGTCAGCATATTTCACAGTTACTTGTGTACGTTACAAGTCAATCAAAAGCAATAATGGCATTTTCACATTCCCAAAATTGGGTGGCCAACTGAGATAAATGACTATGGACTGGTGGCCATCAGATCACACATCATGAAGTCACTGGAGCAGCTGCTTCTGCGTTTCCTCCGACCATAAATTCAGCATGCATTAGACCCCCTACAGTTTATATAGCAGGAGCACATTGGTGTTGATGATGCAGTTCTCTACATGCTACACCAGACCCACCCCTTTTTGGATGACTCAGGTAGTTATGTGGGGATTATGTTTTATGATTTTTACAGTGCATTCAACACCATCCATCCTTCCATTCTTAAAGATATATGGAGAGGATTGGGTTGGATTTCACTTTTATCTCTTGGATTCATTAACTACCTAACTGGACGACTACAGTTTTGTCAAACTGGGGAACTGTGTCTAGTGGTCACCGTTGGGGCCACACAAGGGATTGTTCTGGACACTTTCCTGTTCACATTATACACAGCAGACTTTAAATATAAGTTGGTCTTTTCCACATTTAAACGTACTCTGATGATACAGCTATTGTCGAGTGTATAAGGAATGGGAAGAAAGGGAAAAATAGGGATCTGATTTGAGCTTTCATTAACTGCAGCAATAAGAACTGCCTGGTTCTGGACACAACGAAGACCAAGGAGATGATTGTGTATTTCCACAGGTATAAGCTCCCCCTTCAGCCTGGTAACATTTGAGGGGAGGACATTGAGGTGGTGCAGACTTATAAATATCTAGGTGTCCACCCTGATGACAGACTGGACTGGTCTGTGAACACGGATGTCCTCTACAGGAAATGAAAGAGCAGGCTATTTTTCCCCAGACAACTCAGATCATTCAACATATGTAGCAAAATGCTGCTTTTATTCTGTCAGACAGTCGTTGCCAGTGTCCTCTTTTTTGCTATCATTTGTTGGGGAGGCAGTACAACAAATAAGAACACTAAAAGGCTGGACAAGCTCATGAAGAAGGCTCAATGCTGGGCAGGTCTGTGAACTCACTGGGAACTGTGGTGGAAAGGTGTATGGGGAAGAAGGTACATGCCATCTTTGACAATAGCAGTCACCCTCTCTACAACAATTTAGTGGGTCAGACAAGTAAATGCTGCAGTCGTCTTCTATCACTACTGTATAGAGCAGGAAGCTTTAGAAGATCATTTGTTCCTACTGTCAAGGAATCTTAGAACACTTTTGTCTATCTATCTATCTATCTATCTATCTATCTATCTATCTATCTATCTATCTATCTATCTATCTATCTATCTATCTATCTATCTATCTATCTATCTATCTATCTATCTATCTATCTATCTATCTATCTATCTATCTAATAAATCATGTTTCCATGTTTTCTGTTCTCTTTCACTATTAAAATATGTGATTTGAACACGTATACCCTGTGACCTCACAGCTGAGTGAATCTGCTTTTATCAGATATCCCACCTACATCAAGCTACATACAGTGAAAGACTCATTATCATTGGGTAGCTGAGGTTTAGGGCATTTTAGTGATGTTCAGATGTCTATAATTGGTCATTTGTACTACATGTCACAGCTGTGCATAAATGTCAGCAAATATATTGTGTGTATTATGCAAAGCTTGAGTCAGATTCTCATAATAGTTTTGATTTTATTGAGAAAGACATGTTTGATGAGGAACTTGAGGCTCTACTTGATTTTTAAGTACTGCTTAGTATGAGTTTAAAGCATCATGGAGTGCAGTTTCCTGGCTTCATATTAAATATCTGTATGTTGTCTGCTGCACATTCTCCCTATGTTAATTTTCTAAACAGTGCTCTTTCAGTTTCAACTTAGAATACACTATCAAAATTTCTCAGGGTATCAATGAATAATTGCTAAAAAAACAGTTTCAGTTTGTGACTTGTTCATGGTATAATTTTAAGGTGTACTCATGCTAAGCATATTTGATCCGTAAAGTGTCCAAACATGATTGTCCCAACCCCCTACTCCCCCGCTGGCCTACACTCACACTGCACTTAACTGGGCTTGGACACCCTTTTGTCATGACTATGTGACTTTGTGTAAAGCAAAAACAAGATCCGAACATGGAGTGACAATATGCATATAAAAATGATTTTACTTATTTTGTAGTTATTTTGGTGTTGTGTAGGGCAGGATAACTCTCTACCCTCTTACAAATTTATTGAATGTGTAGTACAGTGTTTTACTGTTAATCATGCTGCATGCATGAAAAGATTTTTATAGAGAGAAATGATGTTAAGGGAGGAATTTGCAGCTTTTCTTGCCAACTACAATTCACATTCATGTGTTAGGTGAGAATAAAACACTGTTTTTAACTCAAATGACATTGAATGAATTGAGAATTGCGCTGTCTGACTTGTCGCATTATTGACGTCATGTCTGTTTTCCATGCTCGGGCACACTGTACCCGAATCCTAATGAACCGTGCCTGGGCACACCTCTTCCAAGCGGGCCAGGGCATGGTACAGTTGGCCCAGCATGGAGCTATCACACTAGTCAAATGAACTAGAGTTTTTGGGGTTACCTGTGGACAAACGTGCCCGGGTACAGAATGAATTGCCAGTGTGAGTATACCCTTAGAGAAGGATGTTGCTGTGAATGAATTCCTTGCTGGTTAAAGCACTGTATCAAGACAACATAACTAAGGATGATGCAAACATGACATCACCTCCATGGCTCACTCACCATTGTGCAGTAGTCTGAGAATCTGAAAAGGTTCACTGACTTGGCTTGATGTTTATAAAAATGTCTCTGACTGGTTATTAAATGCAACAGTGACTAATGCACATCTTGCAAAGTTTAAATGGATCTACTGTAGAAACTGCTATAATAGAAAGTGGAATATGGGTATTTTTTAATTATTTTTTTTCATAAAGAATACAGACATGACAAGTATTCAAGTACCTTATTTGTATTACAAATTACACCTATTTAATCTCAATACATTTTGTAAAACTGTAATCATCCCTTGTCACATCAACTTAGTCCATGGTTGTGGGGGCTGGTGCCAATTCTTACAGTTGTGAATGTGAAGCAAGACCAACCCATGAGTTTTGGAAAATATTTTTGTATGAAATAACTTCTATTAGACATTAAAGCAAATTTCACCATACAATTAGGACACTTCATATATAAAGAAAATGTGCACATTTTACGTGATTCTTGCATAGTTCAAATTACCTCGCAGCTTCAAGAAACTGGGTTCAAATTAAAGTCCTTCACTCCATGTGTGGTGTTTGTATATACAGTATATTGTTTTGTTATCTGGTACCCCCAGTACAATACTCTGAAGTTTATATTGACACTTGATGAATGTGAGTGAGTTTGTGCTTGTATGATCTGAGATAGACAGCCATCCCCCACCCCACCCATGATGAGTTCCTGCCTTGCTTCCAGTTTTGCAGAAATTATATTTTTAATCCATTTTAGTACAATATAAAACTTCAAGTAAAGTGGATTTATCAAGTTGCATAGATGTACTCCCAATGTTCTTCCTATTATCATCAGTTTAGAATGTAAAAGGGAACAGTAATGGTGACCTTGATGTAAAAATTCCTATATTAAATTTTGTGACTTTTGAAGACAATTCTGATAAAATGCACAGTCCTTTGTACTTTTCTGTGCTTGTTGCACTTAATCACAGCATGCTGTTTTAAAAACCTGAGCAACCTATTCACTGATGTCTTCAGTGACATCTTTAATATTTCACTGAGAGAATCCAGTGTCCCCATCTGCTTCAACAGGACCACATTTATACCTGTGCCTAAGAAAACAAAAGTGGACTATCTGAATGACTACAGACCAGTGGCACTCACTCCAATAGTAATGAAGAGTTAGAGAGACTGTGCTGTGACACAATAAACAAAAAGTTAATTTGCATATCATCCATGAAGGATACCATATCAGCACAGAGTGACACATATGTCTCTCATCTTGCTGTCCTTATAACGAGAAAATTTCATTGTGTTTTAGCATGTATGGGATGCCCGTTCCTAAAAGTCTCTTAAATTTGACAGATTTTTAGCTTTAAGTGTTTGAGAAATTATCAACACAAAACATGTATACTGTAGATATGACTCTGCTTCAAAAGGCAAGAATGTAAATTAATACCATAGAAAAATCAGCTTGATATTTGTAAATTTTCACTCCCCTTTCCAGTAAGTGACTACTCTTTACCTTATGTTTATTGTCATCTTCTCAGTTCTGGCTTTAGCTTTTTTGCTGTCCTTGGAAAAAGTGAAGATGTTGAGCCCAAACCATGGAGTCTGGGCAAGGGACTTAGGGTGTTCCTCTTGGAGATTCACATGAGTTGTACATGGATTATGGATCAAAGAGGCTTTGCGCCTTGAAGTTTCACGTGTGTCATGTGTGTAAGAGATGGAAAGGTTTTGGGAGAGAGGGCCTAGTTGGAAAAATCAGGGGCTGGGCACCAAGTATCACCCGAAGCTGTACTATCTTAGAATGATACAACATAAAATTTCCTCAGCCTAGCTATTTTTCAAAATATGGAAGCCTTTAACAGACATTTCTTTTCTCTAGGAATATCAGGAACAGGGACTGTTCTTTTTTTTCTTTTATTTTCTAAATTTTCTTAATTAGCTAGGGGTTGGACTAAATAGCAAGCACCACATGAAAAGATAACTTTGAAGTAGTCAAATCACAATTACAAATGCACCTGCTAAGGTGAGTCATATTAGGTTGATTGCCAATTAGTATTGTGTCTTCTATAAGAGGTCTGACAAATAGTACTTTAATGTGAATTTTCAAAGCAACATGAGTCGACTAACTGAGCTTCAAAGAGCAGAGACAGACTATGCAATACTACAGGTTTATTATTGATAGCAAAACTGAGAAATTAAGTGTCACAAATGATAGTGTTTGCCAAACATGGACAAACTGCATTGGTGAAAAGAAACATGTCACAAGAATTATATCAGCATCTCTGTGACCCCAACTCAGCAACAACTGTGTGTGCTGGGAGCTTCATAAAGCTGACATTTGTAGCAGGACTTTCTGTTTGCATTCAGGGCAAACAAAATGGAAAAATGATATGGACTTTCACCTACATCTGGATTAGTTATACTGTATATTTGGAGAAACCCAATGCATGCCTTCCACACATAATCTCTACTGCCAGCTGTTAAACACTGGGGGATATGTAATTGTTTGTGAAGCCATCTTGAGTAAGTCAGTGCTCTGTGGGGTTGTATAATGGCCAGGAAATATGAACGTATTTTATAGGAGCAGGTGCGCCCTATCGTGCAAATGCTTTCCCCTCGTGATGTTCCCTTATTCTTCAATGCTAATGTCCCCATATAACATTGCAAAACTAGTGCAAGAGCAGCTTCATGAATACCAGGAGGAACTCAAATACCTTCCTTGGCCTCCTCATTGACTAGCTCTAAACATCATTGACCCTTTTTCTAAAAGAATTGGATGGTTTTTCTTCTTGAAGAACAGTGCAATAAGCCACAACACACATGAACTTTATCACTGCAATTTAGGAAGGATTGAAGCTGCTCTGTGCTGTGATTTCTCTATCAACCCACCAAACACAAAAAAGATGCAAGCCTCAAAGAAAAAATGTATACCTATACTCCATACCTGCATGTCAGAGGACCTCCACATAGGCTCAGTTGAGGTATGTAATAACTCACTGAAAAGAGAGGGGGCACTGCCACTAACAATGTTAGCAGTTTTTCATGGGATAAACAAACAAACAAATAAATAAATAAAGGTTGTTTGAAATCAGAACAGCACAAGATATTTGCAAAACAGAGACTTTTCATTGTACTTCACTGTAAGTTGTTGTGGTTGAATTAACTTTATTGTCCATATGGGGAAGTCAAAATATTTCAAGCAACATTTAATTAATTAATTAATTAGATTATTATGTCACCTGCTGCTAGTTTTGTTTTATTATTACTATGTATACTATGTATTAGATATCTTATTATTAATGTTGTAGACATATCACATAATATTAACTATAAGTTTATACATTTCTCTTGAGAAAACTGAACATATTGGATATTTACTTATTTATTTGTTGTGCTTCATAATATCACTGCAGCAATTAATAAGAACAGATTTATGAACAATACACAATATAAATGGGAAATCTGGCTATCCATATGCCAATATTTGTAATGATTATAACAGCATCAATTTTCTTGAAATACAGTGCATCTGGAAAGTATTCACAGCGCATCACTTTTTCCACATTTTGTTATGTTACAGCCTTATTCCAAAATGGATTAAATTCATTTTTTTCCTCAGAATTCTACACACAACACCCCATAATGACAACGTGAAAAAAGTTTACTTGAGGTTTTTGCAAATTTATTAAAAATAAACAAACTGAGAAATCCCATGTACATAAGTATTCACAGCCTTTGCTCAATACTTTGTCGATGCACCTTTGGCAGCAATTACAGCCTCAAGTCTTTTTGAATATGATGCCACAAGCTTGGCACACCTTTCCTTGGCCAGTTGCACTCATTCCTCTTTGCAGCACCTCTCAAGCTCCATCAGGTTGGATGGGAAGCGTCTGTGCACAGCCATTTTAAGATCTCTCCAGAGATGTTCAATCGGATTTAAGTCTGGGCTCTGGCTGGGCCACTCAAGGACATTCACAGAGTTGTCCTGAAGCCACTCCTTTGATATCTTGGCTGTGTGCTTAGGGTCGTTGTCCTGCTGAAAGATGAACCGTCGCCCCAGTCTGAGGTCAAGAGAGCTCTGGAGCAGGTTTTCATCCAGGATGTCTCTGTACATTGCTGCAGTCATCTTTCCCTTTATCCTGACTAGTCTCCCAGTCCCTGCCACTGAAAAACATCCCCACAGCATGATGCTGCCACCACCATGCTTCACTGTAGGGATGGTATTGGCCTGGTGATGAGTGGTGCCTGGTTTCCTCCAAACGTGACGCCTGGCATTCACACCAAAAAGTTCAATCTTTGTCTCATCAGACCAGAGAATTTTCTTTCTCATGGTCTGAGAGTCCTTCAGGTGCCTTTTGGCAAACTCCAGGCGGGCTGCCATGTGCCTTTTACTAAGGAGTGGCTTCCGTCTGGCCAGTCTACCATACAGGCCTGATTGGTGGATTGCTGCAGAGATGGTTGTCCTTCTGGAAGGTTCTCCTCTCTCCACAGAGGACCTCTGGAGCTCTGACTGAGTGACCATCGGGTTCTTGGTCACCTCCCTGACTAAGGCCCTTCTCCCCCGATCGCTCAGTTTAGATGGCCGGCCAGCTCTAGGAAGAGTCCTGGTGGTTTCGAACTTCTTCCACTTACGGATGATGGAGGCCACTGTGCTCATTGGGACCTTCAAAGCAGCAGAAATTTTTCTGTAACCTTCCCCAGATTTGTGCCTCGAGACAATCCTGTCTCGGAGGTCTACAGACAATTCCTTTGACTTCATGCTTGGTTTGTGCTCTGACATGAACTGTCAACTGTGGGACCTTATATAGACAGGTGTGTGCCTTTCCAAATCATCTCCAATCAACTGAATTTACCACAGGTGGACTCCAATGAAGATGCAGAAACATCTCAAGGATGATCAGGGGAAACAGGATGCACCTGAGCTCAATTTTGAGCTTCATGGCAAAGGCTGTGAATACTTATGTACATGTGCTTTCTCAATTTTTTTATTTTTAATAAATTTGAAAAAACCTCAAGTAAACTTTTTTCAAGTTGTCATTATGGGGTGTTGTGTGTAGAATTTTGAGGAAAAAAATGAATATAATCCATTTTGGAATAAGACTGTAACATAACAAAATGTGGAAAAAGTGATGCACTGTGAATACTTTCTGGATGCACTGTAGGTTAAGTGCCTGATCAAACCTATCAGTAAATTACCAGCTCTATCATAGGACTGATTCTGGACACTCTGGAGGCTGTTGGAGAAAAGAGAATGGTGTCAAAATTGTATGCCATCATAAAAAAATTTGCCAATCCCATCCAGGCAGTGCTTTCTTGGAGTACTTTAAGCCACAGGCTCGTTATGCACCACACAATATGAAGTATCTATGGGGATCTTTTCTGTCTGCTGCCCCTTCCTTCACTCCAGCCAAAAACAATAGGAAGATAGAATAGATTTCAGTATACTAGTTATTTTTAGCATAATATTTATTGTATGTTTTAATCTATTTTCTTATAGTGTACTTTAGGCTTTATCTTTGTATTTTATGTTTTCTCTGCAGTATATATTTAAATTTCCCCCTAGGGATTACTAAAGAATATTTAATCTCATCTAATAAAAATTTACAACTGATTTTAACATAAGAACTCAGTGGATGAGCTGCAGTGTGCTATCAGTTTGGGGTGATCCCATGTTGATCTGGTCTTAGTACATATTTGTGGTAACAAGACTAGCTGCAAAGATTAAGACTAAGTGCAGTTGCAATGTGCCTCTTGGAGTCGGATGAAGTGAATAAAGTTGTGTGCTGACTCAGACCACTTCATGAGCAAGTTTAATGGACTTAGTATGGTGGGCATAGTTACAAAATGAATTCCTTATGCATCACCACTTATATGCCGTTACAGAAAATATGGAAACCATATTTTATATTTATACTTGGACTGAAATATATTGTGATACTGAATCAAATATATTTAACTCAATGCTATAGAAAAAGAGAATCAATATATTGAAATATTTATATTGCTTAATATAAGAAATAAAATAATCAATGTACATTTAACCATTAATTTATAGTAAAAAATGCAGAGTTGATGTTCCTAATTAAGAAATCACTCAGCCACCAGTTTGGAAAGTGCATATTGAAAGATGCTTCAAGTTTCTTCCATACTATATTCTCTTGGAGTGTCATGGAGTTATCTTTAAAGGTGTCCTCCAGATCTGATATGAGATTTCTCAAAATATGTCTTACATAGCCCTTATGCTCTACTGCGAAGTTTATGCTGTGATGAGACATTTTTTACAAATATTGTCTAGTCTCCAAATATGTATTTTATATGCTTTGGTAACTGTTGGATTAAACAGGCCATATAAAAAGCTGGGCGCATAATAAATTGCAAGTGTCAAGTCTTCCATATTATCTATATAAATTGGAAATGAGTAACAGAGAGATAATTTTGCTTCAGATTCAATTCTATTAACATGTGCCTCTCGTCATCATTGCTTTCCATTTGTGGATTTCAGGGCCTTTCCTTATGCTCAAAGTGAGTAACATGTACAATAATAACATCAGCACTTGTTTCGATCTAATGTACCTTAATGATTACAATTATTTTTAATACATTTACATAAGAAAGTACTTTTTCCTTGTGCTCTGTTCATTTATATCGAGAAGAATGTGGCACATTATTAATTGAGGGAGAGCAAGACAGTACTTGTCGGTGTGTCACTGTTAACTGGCAATTATATGGCTAGCTGAACGAACTGAGGAGAAACATCAGGCCAAAACAAGACTAGCTCCAGATTAGTTAAACATGGTACTGATCTTGTGAGATAGCACTAAGGATCATCTTCCTCTTAGTATTGACTATGTAGTCTAGTCTTGATCTGCTGTTATTATGGTACTATCTCAGATACACTGCAACTGACCCACTATGTCTCAATACATATGTGTATTTACAAGTGGATCTTAACTGCTCCAGTATGGTAAGCACAAAGATGGAACAGCGGTCAGTGAAGCACCTATGTGTGTGTATCTATGGTTGTAGCGATGCTATTTTTGCTTGTCATGAAGGTCATGTGACAAATGTCATCATTGTTCTTCTCAGATAAAAATGGTGGTGTGCAGGCAAATATATTCTAGCTTTTGTATAAAACTTAAAACCCTTTTTGCTTGTGCTTCATGCTTATTTTTTTGATAGGGAGATTTAGTCTTGAAATTTTGGATACTTAGACCTTTGCTTTGTTTCCAGACTTTGGGTTTATATCTAAATTTTGGCCTTGATTTCTTATTTCATTGCTCTTTTGATATTTGACCATAGATTGCCTTTGATCACAATTTTAAGTCTGATCACTATTTTTTGTTTAAAAACTAACAAAAAATAAAATAACATGCACATTATTCTTCATTGTGCATAAAAAATGTTAAAAATAATTAAATTACTCTAATTTATTCCTTTTCCGCAAGGCTTAGAAAGGTGATTTTTAATTTATATTTATCTGCCTCTCAAGACACAGCAGACTGACTCTTGTTCTCAAATAGGTTTCATCTGAAAGCTATTCACAATACTTTTGCACCAAATGGCATACTGTTCAATTATGAAAAGAACTGAAATATAGTGAGATGCGAGTACACTTGGAAAATTATGTCTTAATAAGTCAGTAGCATTTGTTCAGAATCAGTAAATTTTCTCAATATAGCATCCACCATAGGGTAAACCTTCAAAGGCAAACAAGAATACAGTTCTTAAAGCAGTGACATATGCATGGGACTTTTGTTCTTGATACTTTTCAGTGGGATACACCATGGAAAGCATAACAGGAAATACTGGATGACTGATGAAAGTATATTATAGTAATATTTTGAAATTATTAACATTATAGAAAAAAATGGTATACCGCATAGGTTATAGAAGGAAAAAATTTTATACATTAGGCATAAATAGCATATTAGCATAAATAGCCATAAAAGTAATTAAAAGCTTCTGAAACATTAGATTAAGCATAAATTAGAATGATAAGCAAATAAGATAGGTCAAGCAAATGGTTAACTAAAAAATCAGTCATATTGCATTATTTTTTAAGCTTGAAGGAAAGTTACCAGTATAAAGAAAGCAAGAATAGAACAGGACAAGAATGACGCACAGAAACTACCCAAGGACAGAAGAAGGTGGGGGACCAGTACACCTGTGTTCGAAAGTCAGAAAGCTGAGAAACGATAATAGTAAAAAATAGGCCCTAGAAGGCACGTAAGAAGCCAGCTGGAATAGTGAATCAGCGAAGATGGCAAAAAAGGCATTGCTGCCAAGGTCAGATGATGTAATGTATGGAAAATAACAAAATATATTCTAGCATAAATAAGTTTAGAAAAATATACTAGCATTTAACCTAAGTACAGAAATTAAATGTAAAACAAGCATGCCAAGCAAATGATTAAATAAAGGCACATGCCATATTCTTTTTAAATTAAAGCTTAGTTTCAGGTCACCATTATAACATAGTTTGAAAGGCTTAGGAAAGGAAATGACACAGGAAAAGCCCAAAGATGGTAAAAGGAAGACATCTGCCCAGCTGTGACCAATAAAAAATAAGCAAAACAGAAACTAGAGAGGAACAATGGACAGTAAAAACAGGTGCAGAATGAGCTAATTGAACGAGGTCAGAGTGATAAGAAATGATATATAAGTTTTGGGTTTTGAACTGTTTGGGGCTCAGCTCAATTTGGCCGTATTGGGTTGAGTCCTTGTTATTATTATGGTTATTTTATTGCAATAAAACTATACACTCTGTATGCCTATCCATTGAGTCCTAATAGCCTTCATTTCAGGTAAAAAGCCTTCTGGTGATAATTTTTCGCTACAACAAGGTTAGATTATATTACACTAAATAAACATTAAATAAATTTTATTAATTCCTCAGATGCATACAACAGCAGAAACATACAAACAAAGAATATGGACTCACAGGACAAATGATACATCTAATCCATCAATCCACTGATAAGTAAATAAATAAGCAAAAATAAACTAAACAATTGCATTGTGTAGAAGCCCTGAATTGTCTGATAGCTCCGGGCAGAAAAGCCCCCAGAGGTGCTTTTTAGCACACCGTGGTGGAATGAGCCTGTTGCTAAAAGTGCTCCAAGACAGTGCCTCCTGGAGGGGATGGAGGAGATTTTTCATGATGGCATCCAATTTTGACATCATCCTCTTTTTCACAACAGCTTCCAGTGTGTCCAGGATTCACCCTATGATGGATCAGGCTTTCCTTATACAGGCGCTGGTCATAAAATTAGAATATCATGACAAAGTTGATTTATTTCAGTAATTCCATTCAAAAAGTGAAACTTGTATATTAGATTCATTCATTACACATAGACTGATGTATTTCAAATGTTTATTTCCTTTAATGTTGATGATTATAACTGACAACTAATGAAAGTTCCAAATTCAGTATCTCGGAAAATTAGAATATTGTGAAAAGGTTCAATATTGAAGACACCTGGTGCCACACTCTAATCAGCTAATTAACTCAAAACACCTGCAAAAGCCTTTAAATGGTCTCTCAGTCTAGTTCTGTAGGCTACATAATCATGGGGAAGACTGCTGACTTGACAGTTGTCCAAAAGACGACCATTGACACCTTGCATAAGGAGGGCAAGACACAAAAGGTCATTGCTAAAGAGGCTGGCTGTTCACAGAGCTCTGTGTCCAAGCACATTAATAGAGAGGTGAAGGGAAGGACAAGATGTGGTAGAAAAAAGTGCACAAGCAATAGGGATAACCGCACCCTGAAGAGGATTGTGAAACAAAACCCATTCAAAAATGTGGGGGAGATTCACAAAGAGTGGACTGCAGCTGGTGTCAGTGCTTCAAGAACCACCACGCACAGACGTATGCAAGACATGGGTTTCAGCTGTCGCATTCCTTGTGTCAAGCCACTCTTGAACAAGAGACAGCGTCAGAAGTGTCTGGCCTGGGCTAAAGACAAAAAGGACTGGACTGCTGCTTTCTGATGAAAGTAAATTTAGCATTTCCTTTGGAAATCAAGGTCCCAGAGTCTGGAGGATGAGAGGAGAGGCATAGAATCCACGTTGCGTGAGGTCCAGTGTAAAGTTTCCACAGTCAGTGATGGTTTGGGGTGCCATGTCATCTGCTGGTGTTGGTTCATTGTGTTTTCTGAGGTCCAAAGTCAACACAGCCGTCTACCAGGAAGTTTTAGAGCACTTCATGCTTCCTGCTGCTGACGAACTTTATGGAGATGCAGATTTCATTTTCCAACAGGACCTGGCACCTGCACACAGTGCCAAAGCTACCAGTACCTGGTTTAAGGACCATGGTATCCTTGTTCTTGATTGGCCAGCAAACTCGCCTGACCTTAACTCCATAGAAAATCCATGGGGTATTGTGAAGAGGAAGATGCAATATGCCAGACCCAACAATTCAGAAGAGCTGAAGGCCACTATCAGAGCAACATGGGCTCTCATAACACCTGAGCAGTGCCACAGACTGATCGACTCCATGCCACGCCGCATTGCTGCAGTAATCCAGGCCAAAGGAGCTCCAACTAAATATTGAGTGCTGTACATGCTCATACTTTTCATGTTCATACCTTTCAGTTGGCCAACATTTCTAAAAATCCTTTTTTTGCATTGGTCTTAATTGATATTCTAATTTTCCAAGATACTGAATTTGGGACTTTCATTAGTTGTCAGTTATAATCATCAACATTAAAAGAAATAAACATTTGAAATACATCAGTCTGTGTGTAATGAATGAATCTAATATACAAGTTTCACTTTTTGAATGGAATTACTGAAATAAATCAACTTTGTCATGATATTCTAATTTTATGACCAGCACCTGTAAGTTTGTCCAGGCATTGTGCTTCTTTGAGCTCAAGTTTTTTCCACAGGAGACTGCAGCGTAGAACAACACACTGGCTACTATGGAATTATAGAACATTTCCAGCAGCTTGCTGCATACATCAAAAGACTTGAGTCTCCTTAGCAAGTAAAGCCTTCTCTGGCTTTTCTTACACAGTGCCACTGTGTTGTCAGACCAGTCCAGCTTCTTGTTTGTAAGGACCCCTAGGAATTTGTAGCCCTGCACCACTTCCACTTTCTTCCCCTGAATGGTGACTGGTTTTATAGGCTTCTTGCCTTGCCAGACTTCCATCATCAGATCTTTTGTCTTGCTGATTTTAAGTTGCAGGTTGTTTTCCCTGCACCAAAATGACAAAGTTCTCCACAACCTTCCTGTACCCTGGCTCATCTCCATTATTAATGCAGCCTATGATGGATGAGTCATCTGAAAATTTCTGTAGCTGGTAAGTGCTGGTATTGTGGTGAAAGTCAGTTGTGTAGAGGGTAAACAGGAAGGGAGATGGGACATTTCCCTGAGGTGCTCCAGTATTACACAACACCATTTCTGACATACACAGACCCTCAGTCTCACAAAGTACTGTTTGTTGGTCAGGACGTCCATGAGATTGTGGGGTCATCAAGACTCAAAGTCATGGTGTTTTCATCAGTCAATGAGGCAGAATGGTGTTAAAAGCACTGGAAAAGTCAAATAAAATTATCCTGACTGTGGTGCCAGATTTGTCCAACTGGAAGTAGGATATATATATACAGTACTGTGCAAAAGTTTTAGGCAGGTGTGAAAAAATGCTTAAAACAAAGAATACTTTCAGAAATATAAATAATGATTGTTTATTATTATCAATTTACAAAATGCAAAGTGAGCGAACAAAAGGAAAGTCTAAATCAAATCAATATTTGGTGTTACTACCTTTTGCCTTCAAACCAGCATCAATTCTTATAGGTACACTTGCACAAAGTCAGGGATTTTGTAGGATTATAGTCAGGTGCATGATCAACCAATTATACCAAACAGGTGCTAATGATCATCAATGTCACACGTAGGTTGAAACACAGTCATTAACTGAAACAGAAACAGCTGTGTAGGAGGCTTAAAACTGGGTGAGGAACAGCCAAACTCTGCTACCAAGGTGAGGTTGTGGAAGACAGTTTCATGTCATGGCAAGATTGAGCACAGCAACAAGACACAAGGTAGTTATACTGCATCAGCAAGGTCTCTCCCAGACAAAGATTTCAAAGCAGACTGGGGTTTCAAGATGTGCTGTTCAAGCTCTTTTGAAGAAGCACAAAGAAACGGGCAATGTTGAGGATCGCAGACTCAGTGGTCGGCCAAGGAAACTTAGTGCAGCAGATGAAAGACACATCAAGCTTATTACCCTTCGAAATCGGAAGATGTCCAGCAGTGCCATCAGTTCAGAACTGGCAGAAACCAGTGGGACCCAGGTACACCCATCTACTGTCCGGAGAATTCTGGCCAGAAGTGGTCTTCATGGAAGAGTTGCAGCCAAAAAGCCATACCTCCGAAGTGGAAACAAGGCCAAGCAACTCAAGTATGCACGAAAACATAGAAACTGGGGTGCAGAAAAATGGAAGCAGGTGCTCTGGACTGATGAGTCAAAATTTGAAATATTTGGCTATAGCAGAAGGCAGTTTGTTCGTCAAAGGGCTGGAGAGCAGTACAATAATGAGTGTCTGCAGGCAACAGTGAAGCATGGTGGATGTTCCTTGAATGTTTGGGGCTGCATTTCTGCAAATGGAGTTGGAGATTTGGTCAGGATTAATGGTGTTCTCAATGCTGAGAAATACAGGCAGATACTTATCCATTATGCAATACCATCAGGGAGGCGTATGATTGGCTCCAAATTTATTCTGCAGCAGGACAACGACCCCAAACATACAGCCAAAGTCATTAAGAACTATCTTCATCGTAAAGAATAACAAGAAGTTCTGGAAGTGATGGTATGGCCCTCACAGAGCCCTGATCTCAACATCATCGAGTGTGTCTGGCATTACATGAAGAGACAGAAGGATGTGAGGAAGCCTACATCCACAGAAGATCTGAGGTTAGTTCTCCAAGATGTTTGGAACAACCAACCAGCCGAGTTCCTTCAAAAACTGTGTGCAAGTGTACCTAGAAGAATAGATGCTGTTTTGAAGGCAAAGGGTGGTCACACCAAATATGGATTTGATTTAGATTTCTCTTTTGATCATTCACTGCATTTTGTTGATTGATGAAAATAAATGATTAACACTTCCATTTTTGAAAGCATTCTTTGTTTACAGCATTTTTTCACACCTGCCTAAAACATTTGCACAGTACTGTATATATAGTATGTGTCTAATAGACAAACTGCAAAGGATCCAGATGTTCAGAAACCAGGGGTCGTATCTGTTTTAGGATCAGTCTCTCAAAGGTCTTCATGATGTATGTATTAAGGGTGACAGATCAAAATTCCTTGGAATCACTGAAAAACCCATTCTTTGCACTGGAACCACACAGAATGTTTTCCAGATCTGGAGAACCTTCTGAAAATTCAGGGAAAGGGAGGATAGGTGCTGAAGGATCCTGCAGAGCTCAGCACATTGGGGCTGATTCCATTCAGCTCTGATGCCTTGTTTATGCAGCTCTCTCTTCACTTGTATCAGTAGAAACACACAGTCCAGGGAGTGTATGATGTGCCTGAAAGTTAAAAGTAGGTTATTAACTTTGGTTTTCATGGCTGTCTGCCACTGACAAGTTCCTAACTATCACTGCCGCCCCCACACAATGGATTCACTCAACTTGTTCAGAATGCAACGTAAAGTGATCGAGATCTTACCTGAAGTGTCACACTCCACCCACACTCTGTTCACTCACCTTTCATCTGGAAAATTGAAACAGTCAATCAAGATTGCTGTTACTAGACTAAAACTATTATGTAACAAGTTGTGAAATGCATGAAGTTACTTTATGGTAATAATACAAATATGTCTGAGCATGTTTGTGTTAAATTGAATGTCTGTGGGATACTGAGGAACAATAGTTACTATCACGTCCTAGTGAACTGAATGACTTCCGGCCTGTCGCTCTGACGTCACATGTGATGAAGACCATGGAGCGGCTGCTGCTTCACCACCTAAAGCCACAGGTCCACCACGCCCTTGACCCTCTGCAGTTCGCATACCAGGAGAAGGTGGGAGCGGAGGATGTCATCATCTATATGCTACACCGATCCCTCTCCCACTTGGACAGAAGCAGTGGTGCTGTAAGAAGTATGTTTCTGGACTTCTCTAGCGTCTTCAACACCATTCAACCTCTGCTCCTTAGGGACAAGCTGACATAGATGGGTGTAGATTCATACCTGGTGGCATGGATGGCAGACCTCAGTATGTGCGTCTAAGGAACTGCAGATCCGACATTGTGGTCAGCAACACAGGAGCGCTGCAGGGGACTGTACTTTCTCTGTCCTGTTCAGCCTATATACATCGGACTTCCAATACAACTCAGAGTCCTGCCACATGCAAAAGTTCGCTGACGACACTGCTATCGTGTGCTGCATCAGGAGAGGGCAGAAGGAGGAGTATAGGAACCTAATCAAGGACTTTGTTAAATGGTGTGACTCAAACCACCTACAACTGAACACTAGCAAAACCAAGGAGCTGGTGGTGGATTTTAAGAGGACCAAGCCCCTCATGGATCCCGTGATCATCAGAGGTGACTGTGTGCAGAGGGTGCAGACCTATAAATACCTGGGAGTGCAGCTGGATGATAAATTGGACTGGACTGCCAATACTGATACTCTGTGCAAGAGAGGACAGAGCTGACTATACTTCCTTAGAAGGCTGGCGTCTTTCAACATCTGCAATAAGATGCTGCAGATGTTCTATCAGACAGTTGTGACGCGTGTCCTCTTCTACGCGGTGGTGTGCTGGGGAGGCAGCATAAAGAAGAGGGACGCCTCACGCCTGGACAAACTGGTGAGGAAGGTAGGCTCTATTGTAGGTATGAAGCTGGACAGTTTGACATCCGTGGTAGAGCGACAGGCGCTGAGCAGGCTCCTGTCAATCATGGAGAATCCACTGCATCCACTAAACAGTATCATCTCCAGACAGAGGAGCAGCTTCATCGACAGATTGCTGTCACTGTCCTGCTCCACTGACAGATTGAGGAGATCGTTCCTCCCCCACACTATGCGACTCTTCAGTCCCACTTTTAAACGTTAACATTATACAAAGTTATTTCTGTTATACTTGCATTTTTATTACTCTTTAATTTAATATTGTTTTTTATCAATATGCTGCTGCTGGGGTATGTGAATTTCCCCTTGGGATTAATAAAGTATCTATCTATCTATTGCCCTAAAATTGTATATATTTATTAAATTTTTGTAAGTTTCACCATTGCAAAATTCAATTTAATGTAATTGACATTCTTATTGTAATAAGCAGAATGAAAGGAATAGAAAGGAAAGTGCTACTCACTGCTTATTTATACACAGTATTGCCACCAACTGCTAAATCTACAGGCTGCTACAAGAATGCAAAGTCAGTTTTGAATCCAATGGGATTCACCACGAATAGTGCATATCCATCTTACTAACCGAAGGTTGTAAACCGGATATGGACGCAGGGCGCTGGGCGGTGGGCACATCAAGGTGCACGCGAACTGCCGCCCGTCACAGAGCAAAAAAAAGAAACGAGAGGATTCGAAGGTTGTATTACAGTATGGACGGAATCCTCACAGGTCCATGCTGTGACAACGCGCGCACCTACAACGCGCTTGCGAAAGGAGTCACGGCTCAAACCAACTGTGACAACGCACGCACCTACAACGCGCTTGCGAAAGGAGTCACGGCTCAAACCAAAGAAAACACAAAAACGAGACTACGACCTGTGAACTACACCTGGGGTAAAGCGTGCATGCCAGGTTGTACAGCCGCCCGGACGCGACCACCCACACCACCGCATATACTTTCCATGATATGTCTTCACGCAGCGGTTTCCCACCGAGGCGCATATTGCGCTGTGGCGCTTGCCCCACAGTCAGACGCAGCGGCTTCCCAGAGTCAGTAGGTGGCCCCCAAACAACACAACCTGTTCAAGCAGTCGGTGTGAGCGAAGGCAACAGACTCACGTCTCCACAAAACGAAACCGCTTTAGTACAAATATGCTTATTGGATTAAATGACATTTCCCCAGACGCACCCGCCCTCCATAATATGTCATTAATCCACATATCGGACGGAACAGAAACTGATTGCCATTCTAGGATTTCCGATTCGCTGGCGAATCGCGGGGTTACTTGTGCTTACTAAACAAAACTACTACCTAACAAGTTTGCCATCATGATGTCTACAGTAAGTCCACCATCTGAATGCTGAGGAAACAAAACACTTTCCCAAGCAAAGACTGCTAAGTGTTCACTAAAATGACCTACATTTTTATTATGCGTATTCTGCCACTTAGGATGACATATTTAAAAGATAGATAGATAGATAGATAGATAGATAGATAGATAGATAGATAGATAGATAGATAGATAGATAGATAGATAGATAGATAGATAGATAGATAGATAGATAGATAGATCAACACCTGTTAAGCTAATGTTCTGCTGATCTATTGTATCATGCAGATACAATGCTGCTGAGTTTATATTGAGATCTCTATAAGCAATTAGAGAGGACTAAGACATTTTCTTTTGTTGGCTAAAATTACGCATAAAAATATCAAATACAATTAGGAAATGATAGTGTAATATCATATAATAATATAATATTATAATATTATATATAATTATAATATTATATATAATTATAATTATAATATTATTATAATAATTATTATATTATATATAATTATAATTATAATATTATTATAATATAATAATAATATAATGATAGTGTAAATGATAGTGTATAAGCCACAAAATAAAACACAAGATGAGTAAAAAAAATTAAAGGAATTAAACCTTGTGTATTCGATCATATTCAAAAAAAGGTAACGTTTACAAATGCCTTAATATACGCACTTCTCTTCTTCCTCCCAACAGTTATTAGATCACCTGTCTCCTCATAAAGGGCAGGTATATATGGACAAATTTGTTGGTACCCCTCCACAAAAAAAAGAAGAACTCACAATTGTCTCTGAAATACAGTAAGTTAAAACTGACAAAGTAATTGGCATCCATCATTGTTTGTTCTGTATTTAACAAAAATCAGACTTTGCTTTAGAATTTTTGATTTAACAGAATATTTCAAATAATAACATAAATGAAAATGGCATAGACAAAAATGATGGGACCCATAACCTAATATTTTGTTGCACAACATTTAGAGGAAATCACCGCACAGCTGTATGGTTACCAATAAAATTGTCCACATTTTTTGGATAAATTATTATGTGTGGGACACAAAGTATAACACAGTTTAGTCCCTGCATGTTGTTTAATTATACAGTGGTTGTTATTGCAAATCACTTTAAAATGTCTTTGACACTTGAAAAACTGATTCTACTTGATTTATTGTATGTGCTTTAAAATCTTTCAACATCCTGATGAGGACGTTTACTAAGGAGTGTTTGCTTAGACGGTTTTTGAAGTGTAAAGTTTGGATAATATTTGCCCTAAAAGGAACAAATACAGGATGCATCCAGGATGTAAAATGCATATGAAGGGCTTAGTTCCAAAGCATACCTACTCTATTGATATATATTTGGAAAAAGCACGCTATATTTCATTATGTTTTATTAGTATATCAAATCTGAATTATTTTAATAGGGCAGAGAAAATTTGGGTAAAAATGTTGCAGTATATTCTTCAAGCAGTGTTAAGTTACAAAAAGAATAAATAAATAATTGGAGGTGATGTTTTAAACCATTTATATATCCTGAATAATGATGTCTGAAAGTTAAATGTTAAAAATCCACACAATTTGTCAAAATTTAAAGTTGTTTTTTTATGTTCTGCTCCTTTCCAGAAGCACACTTTCTTTATCTTCCTGGTACAAGGATGGCACTAAGAGAGAATGAGAGGCTAAGGTGCTGCATTGAAACTTTTAAGACAGTCCCCACAACTGACTTTCTATTTGACTCAGAATGATTCAATAAATTAACTATGGGAAGAAAATTTGGCAATAAGTGAATTTTGTAAGTTTGATTAATACATCATTGACAAATGTCTTAGCTAAAAAAAAAATAAATTAATAAGCAATGATTTGTGAAGGTCGTTGAGGTGCATTTCAAAGCTATTACAGAATTGGGTGTCATAATATAATCAGTTTTTTCTTACCATTTAGAAGCTTTGATAAAATATCTAGCTATTCCTTTGTCTATTTGAAACCCTCAAGAAATAACAGTAAAACTTTTCATGTTGATTTGTTCAATGACAATGCTTAGTTATATAGTACACTGAAATATATTTTGTACTATATTAATTTTTTTTATTAAAACTGTTTACTTAATTAAAATGAAACTGAACAAATAAAAATTAGATTTGATCGATTAAAAGTTACTGTGACTGTTGGGGCCACTGTAATACTGAATGCAAGCTGGAGATTAACTTTGTAAGCCACAGTTTGACCCTAAATTATACTCTGCACACACCCGAACAAAATAGCAATTTTTGTTTGCTGGAGTTCAGCCAGACTAATGTCAGACATAGCAGTAGTGTGTACAAGAAAATATTGATCTGAATGACCAAGAAGTATTATTATTAAAGAAAGAGAGCAGAAAGTTGATAACCCCAAGTACTGCATAGGGTTCACTTCCAGGCCCAGTTACTTGCAAATATGTTTGCATGTTCTTCCTGTGTCAGAGCACGTTTTCTCGAGGCACTCCGGTTTCCTCCTTCATTCTCGCATTCATGACAGATTAATTGGTGGTTCTATAATGGTCTGCAAAACATTTGCCCTACAATGTATTTGTGTCACACACATGATTGATTTCTGCCTGCCTGACACCCTATACTACCATAATCTAACTTCACTGGGACCTTACAGTAAAAAGGGCTCAGGAGATGGAAGGATTGATTATATGAATTGTGGACTTATCAGGCACAGCATTCTGTTAGCACAATATGAATGCAACACAATTTTTAATATTGTGTCACTGTAACAGCAGTTATAATCCAATATTGACACATCACATACAGTACTGAAATGTTTTCTAAATGCATCCTGGTTTATTTTTATTTTTCATATTGATAATAAATATACCGATTATTCTAACTTGTATTATTAATTCAGTCTGAATAAAATATCTGCTCCTCCAACAAACTAAAAACGATTATTTTTCCTACCCCGAAGCGTCAACTTTGGAAGTTAATTTTGTTTGCTTAGTTGAAAGAAATGTGAACTTTACATTAGGGACATTAATATAATAGTGTAAATAAAGATATTAGGCAGATGGCTGGCAGAAAAAGTGATCATATTTCATTGAGATTTTGTATTTGTTATTCTCAAACAATTTCAGTCAAAACATTATTAACAATATTTGTACTTTATACTTTTATAATTTGTTTCACTGTTGTCACTGTTGATGAATTTAATCAGTGAGTTGTACATGTCTCAGCTACTCATCCATCCTGAGACAACTGGATAGGAGAACAACCCTTCCACTCAGATGAGTTAAGGAGAACTCCTCCAGCCCTCACAGCTAGTTGGACTTCTAATTATGAGGTTGTTAATCTTAGAAATTAAGCTACTCTCGTCCCAACAGCCAGCTGGGCTTCTAACTGTCAGAGTGCCTCTTACATAGCAGTAGATTCTCTTTCTCTCTTTCTTTGTACATCCAACCCTCCCATTACAGCTGTGTTGTCTTGTATTTGTCTAACTTCATACAAATCATGCCTAGCAAGGCTGGGTTGATTAGAATGATAATAGTTGTTGCTGTAATTAGCCTTACTTATCATCATCAAGTCCTTCCGTGAGAACCCTAAATACAAAGAAGACTATTTCATTTATGTTAGGTAGAATGCCCAGAGGAGACTGGGCGGTCTCGTGGCCTGGAACCCCTGCAGATTTTATTTTTTTTCTCCAGCCGTCTGGAGTTTTTTTTTTGTTTTTTCTGTACCTCCTGGCCATCGGACCTTACTCTTTTTCTATGTTAACTAATGTTGTCTTATTTTAATTTCTTATTTTGTCTTTTATTTTTATTTTATTTTCTTCATTATGTAAATCACTTTGAGCTACATTTTTGTATGAAAATGTGCTATATAAATAAATGTTGTTGTTGTTACCTATGATTTTTATAGTGGTCATCCTCCCACACAAAATGTTGAGTAAAAAAAAGATACAAACTTTGTTTCACATCTGCTAGAAAGTTTACTAATATTACTTTGCTGACAAATCTTAAAGTAACTGAGTAAGTAAGTCTGTGTCATTAGAATAGGTGACAAAATGATTTAAAGGCAAAAATCATACTTTAAGCCCAACGTTAAAGTAAACGTTATTATTGACGTAAATTCAGGCTCAGGTTTTGGCTGCAGAGCATATGGAAAATCTCAGGGCTGGCAAAACTTCAGTTTAAGCTCAGGTTTTAGAGACGTGCTTCAGTTTCCTGCACTACCATAAGCACTCTAAAGGAGACTGCAGCATGTACAGTATCTGCAACACAGCTTCCAGTGTATTCTGGCAAATAGTTTTTACTTACATTCGAGTTTTACTTTATTTTAGGCAAACAGCTTTCTGTGAAAATGCGGAGTTGTTTCCATTTACCACACAGAATGAGCGAACAGCAGTTTGCTTGTTTATTCTCATTTGTAAATCGACAACTGTTTATAGGCATTGAGCTTCCCCATGAGTCTGCTAGATGGAGAGCTAAGTAGTTTAGCCTTACCTGATGTGTCTGCTGGAATTAAAAAAGCCACAATCCCAGTATGTACTTTTATTTCATTACAATTTCATTATAATCTTGAACAAGAGTTCTTTTGTCATGAAAACGTATCAATATGAGTCTGGCCTTACAATCATGTATGAGTATTATTTTGAGTATTAAATCTTATCCATTTGAGCTCATAAGTGAATTTTAAGTCATCAGTGGTCACATTGCCTGCCACCTGGTAGTGCACAAGTCTATTTTTAAGATATTCTTTTGCCTAATTGACTTCTGTTTTTTGGGTAATTTTATTGTACCTCTCACCTCGGCAGTTCCTGTCTTTGTAAACATGCACAATATGATGCTTCTTATCACATTTATTGCAGTACCATCAGTCATTATCATTATAATTTGCTTTACAACAGTGACTACATTTGTTTGTAGCTTTACTTGATGGTACCTAAGTTGTTGGAACCAAAGACCGCTGTCTCCATTGAGGTCTTCACTGCTGTTTGGAATGTGAGTCTAGCCCCCACTAACAAGTTTGTTTTCTGTATATTTTTAGCAGAGTCAATAACTGAGCCACTATCTCCTCATCTTCCTGGTTCCTTCTGCAATGACAAAAGAATTTTGGAGGAACGTTTTCATGCAGCACTCCTGCATTGTAGGCATAATTTCTCTTTCCCAGCTTCTTTGATGTAATTAGGCCACAAAGCAATTGATATCCCAAAGTACTGAATATTGCTGAAATTTTCTTCTCGTATCTAATATTGCTAGCTGCTATAAAGTGCTGGAATCATTCAGTGCATGTTATCTCTTGGTCCACATTTTCATCAAAGGCATCACAATTTTTTTCTATATATGCCCTAGATGCTTTCTTTTTTAACTTAACAATTTGTACTTTTTGGATAGTCTCCAAACAGTATACTACCCATTGTGCTAAGTCCTTGCTGAGTTCATGTACCTTGTCCCAGGGGGGACTGGGCGGTCTCGTGGCCTGGAACCCCTGCAGATTTTATCTTTTTTCTCCAGCCATCTGGAGGTTTTTTTTGTTTTTTTTGTCCACCCTGACCATCGGACCTTACTCCTTTTCTATGTTAACTAATGTTATCTTATTTTAATTTTGTATTTTGTCTTTTATTTTTCTTTTCTTCATTATGTAAAGCACTTTGAGCTACTTTTTGTATGAAAATGTGCTATATAAATAAATGTTGTTGTTGTTGTTGTCACATCATTAGATATATTGCGTCCAGAGTATACCATTTAAAATGAAAATTACATTTTCACTGTATCTGTTTTGAATAAAATAGCTGAAGATACACTAGAGTTAAATTCTTGTTTATTTGAATCCACACAGAACAGAACTGATATGTTTCTCAAAACGATGAATCTTTGAGAACAAATGACTTTCTAATGTACGAGTATATACTGTCACACGTGTGCTTGGGAGACAACTTAAGAGCTCGTGAAGTCCTAATACCACCCCGATTTGAAGACTCTCACTGTTGCCTCATGCTTCTCCTCCTTTTTCCCTAACAGATCTAAACACCGGTACCATTAGTGACATCACTTCCAAATCATGAGCCCACCCCTTCCACCTCTTCTTCCACTTAAGTGGCTCCACCAACATCTAGAGTCAGTATGACTGTTGACTCCCATCTGAAAAGACTTTCTGTGTATTTTGGTTTTTTTTTTTTTGGTTTTGCCATTAAATATACAGGATTCACCTTACAGATTATAAACCAAACTGTTTATAATCTCTTTGTTGATTGTCTTACAATACATAATATAAACACTACATTTTCATGGATGTTCCAGACCCTTCTTGATCTGCAAGTTATCACTAAGTATACAGTACTACTTTCCTAACCCCACCACAGAAGTTGCTTACAAAAAAGTATCATAAGTCAGTTGAAACTTATCAACTGACAATATTTACATTATATGGGGATGTTTCTGGACCTAATGTGTGATGAAATAAATTTGTGCAAGTAATATTTGATAACCAATTAAGCCAAAGCTTATAAAAAAGCAAAAGTCACCCATTTTTTTTTAAAATGAACGTACAAGTAAAGAGAGATGCATGATTTAAAGGAAAACGTTTGTTTCTATTTCAAAAGAAGAGAGTGTTGTTGTTTAGTAAGGCGAACAGGAGCCTCTTCAACAATGAGAAGGTAACAAATAGTACGATGACATAATGAAAAGAGTAATTTCTCTAACCTAACTTTACTCTTATTTTTTATATACGCAGACACTACTTGGACAGCCTGGAGCCAATCTGTAAATTGCTTTTGTAGCTATTTAATTTATATAATCTGTTAAGTTTTCAATCCACAATTCCTAAATTTATATGAGTAATGAATTCCAATATATATTAAATTCCTACATTCCTTCAGGATGTGTACATTGTATTTATTTCAAAATTATATAAGGAATAACTCAGTCACAATAAGTTGTTCAATTAGAATTGGGTGGAAAAAACAATTATGTAAAAATGGGGATGGCGATTGCCTGTCCAGTGTTTATACCCGCCTGATGTATATTGTCTGCTCTAAGATCAAGAATTTTGACTTTTCGAACCTCTGAGACTTTTTCCCATCCTCACTGGGCAGAGATATGCCTGCTGTCACCAGCCATGTTGTGCAGCACACAACTATGGTGCAGCACAGTTTAGGTGAAAATCTGATGCCACTTAATTTATGACAGCAGGCAAAGCACATTTTCTATATTTCTAAATTGTCTTCCGCAAAGCTGCAGGGTTATCTGGGGATTATTTAGAGGTGTCAGCAATTATGCACCAAGGGGCAATTATGCACCAAGGGGATAACTACTATCACCAAATAGCAATCCACCACAAAAGTTCTTCTGGGTGCCGGAACCATAAGTAACATCATGCTGGGTACCGAAAGTGACGTCATCAGCTCTTAATCAGACAGGTTTTCCCGTGGCTGGTCTGTAGAGATAACAGGAGAAGCTTTATTGCACCCCGCCACCCCCTGGCCTGGTGTCGAATTACCTTAGCTTGGTCCATACAACGTCCTCCTACTCACACGTGTGTGACAGTCTCTTCGGAGAATCATTGGATATCACTGGTTTGACTTTGTGTCAAATGAGCGGTTGCTCATGGAGTTCCACATGAGGCACATTACCTGCATTGTGAGGGATCTTCAGTTACGGCACTACGGCCATGTGGAGTGATTCCCTGAGGGTGATCCAGCTTGCAGGATCCTCATTGTTGAGGACCCAAGCAACTGGACCAGGCCAAGGGGACACCCACATAACACCTGGCTGCAGCAGATAGATGGTCATTTCTGGAGGGTGGGACTAGACCATATGTCTGCCTGGGTAGTTGCCAACCAGGATCCCAAGCTGTTTTGTCATGTGGTGGGTGTGGCAACGCACTGTACCAGTGCATGCTCCCCAACCTGAACTGACCTGACCTACAAATCAATTACTGTATTTCATCAAGAAACTTGTGTCAGCTAGTCAAATATAAAGTGTAGTTTTCTAAAATTTCAGAGAATTGTTTATTGTTTTGCTTTCATATATTTATCTTTTACTTATTTTGTATTTACTGTTATTTATTTGACCATCTTGTGCTTTTACTCCCCTTGCATTCTTTTCAATGTTTGTGAAGGGCTTTCTGCATAGACAAGGTATTATTATTATTAGCGACAGGATGAAGAATTTTCATGATGTGAATTTAATATGCTCTGTTTGCTAAGCACTGTCTGTTGTTATGGATGGAGCACAATTTAGTCAATTTAAGAAGCACTTAGTTATTACCAAGTGGAAGGCTTGTCTTAAGTCTTTACACCCAAGTCCCAATTCAAGTCCCAAGTCCTGAGTCAAGTCTTAATTCTTAAACTTCGAATCTCAAACAAGTCATAATGCATTTTACACTAAATTTAATGCAATTTCTTAAGTTTACAGGAATCGTTTTTAAACATTTACTGATACATTTCGAAACTCTCAACTCCATGTCAATACATGGATGAACAAAAAAGAAAAACTGTAGTTCAAATACACATGTAATGAGAAACAATTCTCAATGTGCCACTGAATTTAACAATACAAGTAGTGCAAACAAATTAGCAGACCTGTCTATTTCCCATAAATTAAATATATTTCTATTCAATGAATGTTATATTATGAATATTATGAGTATAACATGCCCCCCCAGCAGAAACCTTTTTAGTTCTCTAAAAACAAAGAATAAATAAATATATAAACATATAACATAAAATTATGTTTAATAAGTATGACATATGTAACAAAAAATGTATGTGTGGTCATGTTATGGTGTATAAAATCTGTACATTTTGGTTTCCATTATATTTTGTTCGAGACAAGACAACAGATGAACTAAGACAGATCAAAGCAGGTTTTGTCACACCTCACTTTCAAACAGCTGTTTCCTACATTGAAAGGAAGACATTCTGGGGCTCATTTATTTTACAACCTGGGAAAGGATGCTCTGCTGACACCCCAGGCTATTGATTACTTTATGGATGGACATCTGGGATTTATGGCCTGGGAAAGGGAAACAGGCAATATCAAAGAACTTTATTATCTGGGAAAGAGTTTGAGCAAAATTCATCAATCACATTGACAGCCAGCCAATCAGGTTCATGTGTTGTGTAACCAAGGCATGATATTTCATAATAAATATGCCTTGGTTTGGAAGGAGGAGAAGGAGGAGAAAGAGAACAGGAGGAGGAAGGAGAAGAAGCACAGAGAAGGAGGAGAAGAAGAGGAACAGACAAAGACGACATTGGTCATCAGAAAGGCAGCATGAACAAACGCCTCCCTGGGACATTCATCCTTGTCATTTCAACTTTTTCGTAAGCTTTTCCTAAAGACTATATATATTCAGACTTTCCTATCAGTACTTATTTTCTATTCTTTGTTCCAGTGGTATTATTAGATAGATATAGATATTATTCTTGTAATAAATACCATGCTGCTTTTAACTTTCTATGCTTTGTCTTAATGTCTAGAGTGATTGAATTAATAAGTTAGATTTCTTTGAGCACCTGGGGTAGCCAGATTTTTGCCATTATTTCTGTGCTGCGAGGTTTATAAGGCGAGAGTGAGGAGCGCCACTCAAAAGAAGGGACAGTACGATAAAAAGAAGGTATTCTTGGCTGATAAATGGCCTATAGTCAAGAGTGCTGAGTCTTTGTATGTTTAAATGTATTCTTGTAGACCAAAAGTAATATTTAGGTCTGAGATATCAGTAAAACATCGTATGTTGTTCGTGCCGATAATAAGTAAGTCTCTTGAAGTGCTGAGTGACAGGCTGATGTGTGGTATAAAGTGCAAATGGTTTATCAGCGTGTGTGTGTCATTCATAGGGCACTGTTGTGGTTAGGGTCTGTGTGTGTGTTTATCTATGTGTGTGTGTGTTCATTTTAAAGTGCAACAGTAGACCAACCCGATAACGAACCTGACGAGAACATTTACCCTTGAGAAAACAGGTAAAGGGTAAGTAGAGGGAAATACTACGATAATACAGGTCAGAACAGAGATCCATCCATTCTTCCAATTCCTTAACCTGCTTACCCAGGGCAAGACTGCAAGGCAACTAGAGTCACTGGGTACAAAGCAGGGACAACACCTGGACAGGATGCCAATCCATCACAGCATGAATACATACAGGCCAGTTCCAACAACACCAAATCACATAACTTGTATGTCCTTTGACTGTGGAAGGAAACTCATGCAGACTCAGGAGAACATGCCAGGTCCACACAGGGAGCACCCAAGATATGAGCCCTTGTTCCCTTGCTGTGAGGCAGTAGCACTAATACTGTGCTACGGTATTGTCCAAGGATAGAGATAATGATTAAAAGTAACACAAAGGAAATTACAATAAATAGGAAAAATAAATCATAAAATACAGTTGCATCATAGCAAAGTTGTAAAGAGTAATAATTACAGTAAATGAAAAGAAATAATTGTGTAATTTCTAAATTACTAACTTACAGTTTAATTACTGTTACATATCCTTGGTTCACCAATACTAATTATTATGTAAATCATATTTGCCATTCTTTGTGTAGCCTCAGATGACGAACAAAGTTTAAGGTTGTTACATCTCCATCTGTGATTTTTATCCCACATGTTCTGCACATTGAAATTCTTACCTTGTTGATAACATTGCAGTCTTTGTAGTTGAAGATGATAATCCTTGGGGACACATTTCCAGCCTTTTCTGCCTGCTTTCATTAAAACATTGGTGCATAAACAAGTTTAGGTTGGATGTCAAGTCTTCACAAGTCGAAGTCAAAGCAGAAGTCATTGCTGTTCAAATACAGGTCAAGTTGCAAGTCTTTTTAATTTTTTTTAGAGTCGAGTCCAAAAGTCATCAGATTTTTGACTCGAGTTTGTGAGTCCCCATCTCTGCAAATTGGTTGGGAAGAAGTAGATTATGAAGGATTTAAAATGCTACTTTAGTTACAGTAGGATTTTGGGGAATACTCAGAAATTAAACATTAATCTTAAGATAGAGTTTATGATATTCTTAGCATTTCAATGCTTTTGGGAAACCCACTTGTACAGGTATGGGGGGTAGGGCCACACAGTTGTGCAGTGATTGTGCTGCTGCCTCACACGAAGAAGACATCCAGGGTCTTCCCTGAGTGGAGCTTGCATATTCTTCCCATGTCCACAAATACCAAAGGTGACAATTATATTAAAGATTTTAAGTCTAATCTTAAGATACACAGCAACTAAAACAGCTTTACCATAAGGCAAAGTGAGTCTGTATATTTAACTGCTAAGTAACTCCTTCAGCATGGTGTAAACTGTAATCTTGCCCTGTCTTTGCTACTTGTGGCACAATCAGACACAGTGCGGTCCTTGTTGATGTTCAAATGCTTTCATCCACTGCCTGTGTTTCAACTGTAGTTGCTTTTATAAACCCATGCTATTTATATCACTTAGGAGAACTGTACCTTTTTGGTGGAATTCATTAGTTCCAACACTGTCTAACTGCTAATTCTTTATAATAATAATATGCATATAATATTAATTCTGTCAATTCATTCTTATTTATGCTTACATAATTGCTTTCTTCTTCCATTCATTTATAGAGACGTGACTTTTTTTTGTAGTTTTATGGTTAACCTACCTAAAGCAGCAGGAGACAGGTTCTGCTGTGTGAGCAGCTGGTGTGCGCACACACTCAATAGATTATTATTAACGTGCATTGGGCACCCGAGCAACTGTCAGATGAGTAAAAGTCAAAAATATACAAAATATACAGGATGGTGTAACCACTGCCAAGATAAACTTGTACTTGAAGTCACATAGGATATGACATAGAAGTTTGTAGATACACTAATGCTTTTCAATGGGAGATTTGGAAATTTCAAAATTTTGTACAACACAATCTGTTTTATATACAGTATACATATCAATAAGAAGCTGAACTGTCTTGACAAATTTTCTGCATGAATAAGTTAATTGGTTGGCTGGGTCCAATTTGATTCATGCGGAGAGACAGGTTATTGCAATAGGTACTTATCACATTATATGTGAATGCAGCCAAAAAGGAAGAAATTAAAGAAAAACCTATCAAAAAAACAGTCATCCTGTATTGTGTGACTGCCTCCACCAAAATTAAATCAAGCTTACATGTTTCAGCATGATCTTATCAGTGATCTAACTCTGAGCAACTTGCGATTAGAATATCAAGGTGTATCAGCATAAATTTACCATGCCAGTTATTTTTTCAAAATTTTGTACAACACAAGCTGTTTGATATATCTCAATAAGAAGCTGAATTGTTTTCGAAAAAATTTTCTTGATAAATAAGTCAATTGGTCAGCTGGGTCTAATTGGTTTCATGCATGCAGACAGACAGGCAAACATGCCTATTGCAGTAGATGCTTCCTGCATTATTTGTGAACACATCCAAAAAGTAAGAAAGTAAAGAAGAACCTAACAAAAAACATGAATGCCCCCTCACCCCCAAAATTAAATTAAATTTACTTATTTCAGCATGATCTTATCAGTAATCTAACACTGGTTATTTAAGTTTAGAATATGATGGTGTACATGTTTACCAAAGCAGTGAACCAGCTCATTTTGAAACTGGAATATATTAACTTGTTGAAAATGTCCTAAATTTGAAATCTGGACATTTTAATAACAACATACTGTATTTAGTAACATGGTACTTTATACCTTTGCAAAAACTGGATGTTATTAAAAAAGTTCCTTTGCTGGACATATGTAGTGGTAAATGTTTGTAGATGAAGTCTATTTGGAGGAATTCAGCTGTGAATGATATCTGCATATTCCCTGGTGTTAATAATGTTTATTTGTTATGTCTTAGGGAAGTTTCAATTTCTTCCATCCCAGAATTTCATATACAAAAAAAATGAAATATTAATCCTATGTTACTTGAAGTTATTAACCCGTGTTCTACCCAGAATTAGAATATCTGAAGGTAGATTTGAGGTTTTTCAAAAATTAATGGAAAAATGAGAAAAGATGGATGTTATACCACCATGGCATGATATTTTAATGCAAATATCGAGTTTTGTAATTAGAGGACATTAGAAGTCAGAGGGTATAGGAGTTCCGAAATTCATAAGGTGAATAAGATACAGTGGAACCTCGAGATACGATCACCTCTGTATACGAGAAATTCAAAATACGAGGAAAGTATGAGCGAAAAATTCAGATCTAAATGCGAGCATTGGCTCGCGTAACGAGCCACGAGCCAGGCTGTGGGTATAGCTCGCGGCTTAGCGAGGGGGCGTGGTAGCAGTTGCGAGCCGCGATCTGCGGTGTCTGCGTTTCTCAATTAAGTGCACAGGTGGGAAACTGCCCACATCCATGATTGTTCCTGTGGCTGATGGGCTGCAGCTGCCATGTCCTCCCCGCATATATAGAGAAGCGCGAGCCGGTTAAGGGGGAGAAGAAGTAAAAGGAGAGAGAGAGAGAGAGAGAGAGAGAGAGAGAGAGAAAAAAAAAAAAAAAAAAAAAAAAAAAAAAAAAAAAAAGCAGGCAGGCAGGCAGGCAGGCTCGCGTGTAGCTGAACAGTGAGCTGAACAGGCGAGCCAAACAGCTGAAACAGGACGGTGTAGAGAAGGTCAGCTGCATTAAGAGTGTCTCGCCTGTTGCAGAGCCCGCAGGTGAGACGCTAACAGAGAAGAAGCACCGGGGATTGTCATCTGTTTTTTAAAGACGGCATCCTTTTGACGTTTTAACCTCGTGTTAAAGGATTGTTATTCTTGTGTATTTTAAACCTCCACTTCACAACTGTTTTAAGGATTATTTATTTAAAGATTTATTGAATGCTCTACTGCACTTTGGACACCTGTTTTGATTCTTTTAATAATCAGTTATATTATTTACCAGTGTCATTTATTAAAGGTAGACTACAGTATATATAATTTATCAGTGTTATTTGTTAGGAAAATTGATTTTTATGTTAATATATTTGGGGTGCGGAACGGATTAACTGGATTTCCATTATTTTCAATGGGGAAGTTTGTTCTAGATACGAGAAATTCGCTATACAAGCTCAGTGCTGGAACGAATTAAACTCGTATCTAGAGGTTCCACTGTATAACATTTCAGTTAGTCAGTTGGTTACTTTGTATAAGTTCAGTGTAAATTCAATAAATAGATTTGTGCTCACCGTACTGTATGTGGCCCAGAAGTATAACTGTTTACACAGGGTGTGCAAAGGTAAAGTACCAGTACATCTTTCATTAATATATTTCCATGTAATTGAGACAAACAAATATACATAAGTTCACTAACATTTGTAGTCCAATTCAGGGTAATAGGCCTATACTGGCAGTACTAGGAGCAAGGTAAGAAACACTGTGAACAAAGCATCAGTACATGACATGGCACAAACATGCAAAAATCCATACTGGGGTCACCAAGTCACTAACCCACATAATGTGTATGTTTTTGGGGATGTGGGATTAAAAGAAGATTACCTGGAGAAAAAAACATGTAAATTGTACAAACTCCACAAAGACTGGGCAGAGGATTTGAATCCTGAACAATGGGCCTGAGAGAAATTAGTACTTAACTCTATACCACCATGGTGCCCTGTAATCGAGACAGAACACAATTAGTTAATTCTGGAGAAATCTCAAGATGTACGCCAAAAATGTGATGTTTATTACAAATTGTGTACTGATCAATGAAAAAATGCAATATTGAGATGTTATGGACTATCTAGTTATAGTTCTGAATTTCAAAGGGCATAATAGTAATGTATGGATGATGGGTTAAAGCTGTGTCATTTTAGGTCTAAGGTGGCTGGAGGATGGCCTAATTTCATGGAAGACTTACTGTCTGAGAGACCATTAATTAGTTTTTTACATGCTGCTTGTAATAATGTACTGCAGCTACCTCTCATCCTCAGCAATCTACAAGTTATGGGATGCTTCACAAACATGTGAATCAATTTAACCAGTGATTTATTTACTATATCCCCTTTTGCTTAAAGCACGAGTCAATAACGTATGGCTCACAGAATGTCCAAAATGTTTGAATCTGGCCCACAATCAGTTTTCTGAAGTGTGCATAAGGACCCATTTTTCTAAGTTTGAGAAGATATAGAAATGGAGCAGACAAGAACCATTTTGAAAAAAAAATGACAATAATTTAATAATAAAGCCACATCTGTCTTCTGATATTTTTACAATCTGATGGTTTGGTAGTATAAAAACCTGCCTGCCCCATATAAAGGGTATTCCTCAAAATACAAAATGCACAAAATAATAATAAATACCTCCTAGCCTTCTATGGCCTAATTTTACATGTATCATTTTCTCTTACCTTAACAGGAGAGAGCTGGCTTGTTTTTAAATGGAACATTATTTTAGAGAGTTGTGAAATATTACATTAATATACAATATGGTACCTGTACATAAAAAAGATTTTTTTGAATAACATGCACCAATAAGAATAGCTTGTGAGATTCTCACTTTCTCAAATGCAGTCTTGGAAAGTAAGGAGAAGCTTTCCTGTGGTTTAATCTATATGGCTATCAGGCAAACAAGACAGCCAGTGCGCCCTGACCAGTATGTATGTATGTATGTATACACACAGCCCTCATTCCTGCTCTTACCGGCGGCTCTAGTCCTATCGGCTCGGTGTGCTACGTTGTCCTTTAGTTTAATAGCTTCATCAGTGACAACAAGGTCTTTATAAGGAAAGTTGTCAGGAGCTATCCATCCATCCATCCATCCATTTTCCAACCTGCTGAATCCAAACACAGGGTCACGGGGGTCTGCTGGAGCCAATCCCAGCCAACACAGGGCACAAGGCAGGAACCAATCCTGGGTAGGGTGCCAACCCACCGCAGGACACACACAAACACACCCACACACCAAGCACACACTAGGGCCAATTTAGAATCGCCAATCCACCTAACCTGCATGTCTTTGGACTGTGGGAGGAAACCGGAGCGCCCGGAGGAAACCCATGCAGACACGGGGAGAACATGCAAACTCCACGCAGGGAGGACTCAGGAAGCGAACCCAGGTCCCCAGGTCTCCCAACTGCGAGGCAGCAGCGCTACCCACTGCGCCACCGTGCCGCCCCCATCCATTATCCAACCCGCTATATCCTATCTACAGGGTCACGGGTGTCAGCTGGAGCCAATCCCAGCCAACACAGGGCGCAAGGCAGGAAACAAACCCTGGGCAGGCCCACCGCAAGGAGCTATACAAGATGCACAAATTAGGATAAATTGCAGTGCTAAGCAAAAGAAGGTGGAATTTATGGTGCACCACTTACAATGCATATCAGGAATCCTCAGTATTCCTTTTGATGTCACAAATATTATTCTTGGCAGAAGAAATATACAATATGGACCATACCCACACATGACAAGTTATTGAAAGGTGGATTGGTTTTTTAAAAGGTCACTTCAGAGCTTTGCATCAGTCACATGGTGGCTTACATTTCTCACGTAAAAACCGGGTGAAGATGATGATTGCAGACTGTACACTACACATTACTCAGCTCTGCAGCAGAGCACCTGAAAAAACAGAGTTAGAAGATCTTGAAGATGATCAGCCCAACTGTTCACCATCATTCGTTGTTTCATGTGTAGTGTGAGAGGGGCTGTGATGCTGTAAGCATAAGTTTAATATGTCACTGTACTCTTATAAAACCTGATTTTTACTTACATGCGGTTCAGCAGACACATGGCCAGATTAAGCACAAAAGCTGACATAGAGAACTGCCATGCAAGCAACATAAAGATGGACTAGGGCAAATGGAAACCGTGTGCAGTCAGACTGTGAGATGTTGTAACTGTGTGCTATTTCTATCTGTTAAGTCTGCACAGAATTGTGACCTTGTTTGGAGAGCATTGTTGCCTTGTTTGGAACTGCATGTTCATCTGAGGGCACTCTGAACGTGAAGAAACAGTACAAAGCCTTGGAACATTGCCAGGCACCAACGAACGGATGGAAGACGTCGCCACCTGTTCCTGAAAATGCCTTCTACATCTGCATTGACAAAACCGACAGACTTCACTCCTCGGTCCCACACTCCAGGACCAGGTCTTGTCACTGGCTTCATTCATCTTTTTACTATTTGCAGTGTAAGCCGACATTAAACAAAACTAAGTTATTTCTCCTATGTGATTTTTTTTACCGTTGTATCACTAGGGAGGGGTATCATCTTTTATGTTATATCTATATAGATTCGGGTTAAGTAACACTCCGCAATCACAAAAGAACTCATTTCCAGAGAGCAAGCGTCCCCTAGTGGACACAGATGCACGATTGCAACCTATGCTTGGGCTGTTGTACAATTATAAGAATTTCTGTTATGTCACAAAACTTTTAACAATAAAAACAGTCTTTGTGGTCCAAGAGTTTGTACTTTTGGTGTTATCCACATCTATTTTCCCTTATGTTGGGCATGCACGGTGTAATTTTGGTACAATTTTAAGCAATATTTGCAGTTGCCAACTGGTTTTTTGAGCTGGCCTGAATTTCAGCTTTATTGTTTATTGTTTCACATGCAATATGAGGCAGGATGTGATGCCTGATTGCATCTTATAATTGGGCTGTCATACGATTGCAGGAATTTCATTTATGTCAGAAATTTTATTCAGCTGTTTTGCAGATTTTTAATGTTGACATGATATTTCTCGAAATTCACTGTGCAACGACCACTGTATATTGTACATTTGTATTACAGTTGTCATGGTCATTTTCACCTTTATGTACTGAAAAAGCTATCATTTAGTACCACACTAATAACTAAATGGACAATGACAAAAGCATCTTCTTAGGAAATATTTACTGGAAGAACCTTAAATAAACATACATACTTCCAATTATCTTTCTAAAACAGGCAGACGATTTTGTCCAAGCTTTCCAAACCATATTCTTTTTTAGTTACGTCTTTTTCATTTTTTTGTAGTTTCAGAACACTGTACAAATGTTAACATTTTTAGAAGCTTGCGGCAATATTGTGTTTTTTTTTAATAGGTAAAGCTTTATTGCAAAATATCAAAGGGTAAAACTTTTATGGTGGCCATGTACACATATACTCTGAGCACTCAATTGTGGCTTATCAATCGGACCAAATGTGCTTGTACTGTTTGACAGCATATGCAACTGGCGACTCTATCTAAAAACTGCACAGTCTAAGCCTGGGATTGACAGCATTTTTACAATTTGCCCATTTTCTTTCTGATGCTAGACTATCAGTCTGCAGTAATTTTTCAGTCTTTTTCTACCATCAGCCACTGTCTCAATGACACCATGATAAATACCTTTACCTTGCATTGGTGAAGTGTCCTTGGACTTTTCCACTTCTGAAATCAGAAAAGAAATTAGTTGCTTTTTTGTCCTGCTTATGGCATATACAATTCCCCCATATCAGAGTTTATTTATATATGTTAAGAATGTTTTACAAGAATCGTTAAACTTATCACTGCAGTGTTTTACAGTTGTTATTTTTGTGTCTGTCTGTGTGTCATTCAGATTTGCATCTTAAGATTGTGCTTTAATTTTCCAGAACATTTTGTGCATATTTCATGTATTTAAGATATGTGTATTTTGAATTCCCTTATTATTTCATTGCTTAATTTACAGTACACTGTTTCATAACATATCCCTGTTTTAAGCTGCTACATTTGATCAAGTATTTAGGCGACCACACCTCTTAAAAGGAAGGCCTTTTTGGGTGTAGCTTTGTTTCACCAGGGTGAGGTTCTGTGTTCTCAACAATCCTGCAAGAATCTTTGAGAAACTGGCAAAAGAGTTTGGTGAGAAACTAGAGGAAGAGCTTGAGCAAATCTCTCACAATTCAGGTCAGGTCAGGTTGGGGAGCATGCACAAAACAGCTCGGCATCCTGCTTGGCAACTCCCCAGACAGACACGCGTTCCAGTCCTACCCTCTGGAAATGACCATCTATCTGCCACAGCCAGGTGTCACACGGGCATCCCCTTGGCCTGGTCCAGCTACTCGGGTCCTCAAAAATGAGGATCCTGTGAAGCAGATCACCCTCGGGGAATCACATCACATGGTCATAGTGCCATAGTTGATGCTCCCTCACAATGCAGGTAATGTGCCTCATTCAGGACTCCTTGAGTAACCAGTCATTCAATGCAAAATCAAACCAGAGGTACCCCAGGATTCTCAGAAGAGACACAGTACCAAAGGAATCCAGTTTTCACCTCAGGTCACTGGATAGTGTCCATGTCTCGCAACCATACAGCAAAACAGGGAGCAGCACCAGGACTCTAAAGATAGATAGATAGATAGATAGATAGATAGATAGATAGATAGATAGATAGATAGATAGATAGATAGATAGATAGATAGATAGATAGATAGATAGATAGATAGATAGATAGATAGATACTTTATTAATCCCAATGGGAAATTCACATTCTCCAGCAGCAGCATAATGATACAATAAATAATATTAAATTAAAGAATGATAATAATGCAGGTGAAAAACAGACAATAACTTTGTATAATGTTAAATGTTAACGTTTACACCCCCGGGTGGAATTGAAGAGTCGCATAGTTTGGGGGAGGAACGATCTCCTCAATCTGTCAGTGGAGCAGGATAGTGACAGCAGTCTGTCGCTGAAGCTGCTCTTCTGTCTGGAGATGATACTATTTAGTGGATGCAGTGGATTCTCCATAATTGATAGGAGCCTGCTGAGCGCCCTTCGCTCTGCCACAGATGTTAAACTGTCCAGCTCCATGCCAACAATAGAGCCTGCCTTCCTCACCAGTTTGTCCAGGCGTGAGGCGTCTTTCCTCTTAATGCTGCCTCCCCAGCACACCACTGCATAGAAGAGGGCGCTCGCCACAACTGTCTGATAGAACATCTGCAGCATCTTATTGCAGATGTTGAAGGACGCCAGCCTTCTAAGGATATTAAGAAAGCAGGCCTCAAGCTGTACATTGGATAAGCTACTGTAATGTTAAAAATGTGATTTCACTAATAATTATGCTATAAATATTTGTGTTTTTATTAATGTTAAAATAATTTAAAATATTTATATAGCATGAGAATTAAAACAAATATTAGCTCATGTGGTTAGAAGGCCATTTATACTTTGAAACTTCTTTGTCCACAGTTTTCTTAGAATTTCTTTCTGTATTTATTTCTTTTGGTATACCAGTTAAAGTATAGTATCAAATTACACATCACATTTTTTGGCAGTACCATACATTTCAATAATTTTAGTACTTACAGGTTTTTCATGATTTTCTTCATACCAGGGATATTATTTTTCATTTTCAGAACCAAAGGGTGTAATAAGAATATAAGTTTAATGTCACTGTGCTCTGTACAAAAAATATTTTATAAATACACTCGCATGTACATGCCTGATTTAGCACACAGGTGCTCATCCATTTAGAACTGCTAGGCAAGCATTAGAAGATGAGAAAAGGACAACTACGAAAATGGGCATTGTACTATTTCTGTGTGCATGAAATTGAATCCTCTCTTTGCCTTATTTGGAATGGCATGATTTACCTAAGTAAGGGCCTGCACATGATGAAAGAGTATAAAGCCTTGGAACATTGCCCGATACACCTTTGAAGCCGACGGATGGATGGAAGATTACGTCATCCGACCCTGAAAATCCTTCCAGCGCAGCAATGAAAATGGCAGACTCTCACATAGGCTTGTCATTGGCTTCCTCGTCTGTTATGCTGCGTATATCGTCATTAATAATAATAATAATAATTCATTACATTTATATAGTGCTTTTTTCAGTACTCAAAGTGCTATCCACACAGGGAGGAACCGGGAAGCGAACCCACAATCTTCCACAGTCTCCTTACTGCAAAGCAGCATTAAAGAAAGCTAAGTTATTTTCTCTTATGTGATTTCTTACCGCTGTATCACTATGGGATGGATATCACCTCGTTATAATATATCTATTCAGGTTCAGGTTACTTAAAACGCCTCAATTAAAAAGAACTTATTCCAACCCGGGAGGTAGCGCTCCCTAGAGGAAAACAAAGGGTAACTGAAATTTAATATAAAGTTTTTGGACAACATAAAAATATAAATGTCAGTCATGATCAAATATTCATTACAAAATGTTTTGTAATCCTAAATCCTTAAACTCTTATTGTGTTATGTGTTGTATGAGCTTAACAAAATCACACTTAAACAACTGATATTGTTAAAGTAATAAACTAAATTTATTTGAAATGCAGTAATGCTGATGTAGGATTAGCATATTTTATTTTTCTACATGTAATGACAATGAAACAGATTGAATTGAACTGAAAAGAACCCGGATCTGTTTATTTTGTGTTGCTTGTCTTCTAATCATATTTTTGCAAGTAAAACTAGGCAGTGTGATGCAGTGGTTAAGTCTTTGGACTTCAAACTGTGAGGTTGTGGGTTCAGATCTTTCCACTGACACTGTGTGACTCTGAGCAAGTCACTTCACCTGCCTGTTTTCCAATTGGAACAAGAAAAGAAATGTAACCTATTGTTTCTCAAAAAGTTGAAAGTCCCTTTGGATAAAGGTGTTGGTCAAATATGTAAATGTATTTATCATTTGTTTGTAAATTGGCATTTTGCAAATGATTTTGTGTGGAAAATATATATTGTAAAAAGTAGGGGATGTCACCGAGCCTCAAACCCCAGGCTCAATAATTTCCAACACAGTCACAGGTTCAGATAAAGAGTTTTTTACAATGAAGCACAGCCAAAATCATACAAACAATGAAATTCTATCCTTTCCTTCTTCCTCCAGGTGAGTGTTGCCAGCTGCTTCTCGACTTTTAATTGCCCGAGGTAAGGCAGCAGGCTCCTTTTATTCTGGATCTGGAATGGCATCTAATGACTTGTGGGGAGTAATTCCGGGTTGTTTGAGAACCATGGTAATCCTCATCCGACAGCGCCCTCAGGGACCCCGACAGAGTTGCACTTCCAGACTTCACTTCCTATGAACCCATGGGGGTGTCCAAGCTGGGACACCTCCAGCCAACCACTGCTACCTAACATATTAGGGATGGAACTGCTCTTGGCCTCCAGCTTCTGCTTGTCCAACCCTAGGCACCTTCCATTTTGTCCAGAGGTCATGCCATCATCCCAGTGAGACGTCCGTGTGTCCTCCGTCACAATCATAGTATATACCATTGAAGAATGTACACTCAATTGAGGATGTACCATATATACTCACTTATAAGTCGGGTCTTGAAACCTGAAAAATTGATCATAAAATCAGACCCCGACTTATATGCCCATTCAAAAATGCGACACTTACATCAGTTTCTCAGATGCATTGAATTTTGTTTCAGCAACGGAAAAAACAATTTCTTTCACTACTTCAACGACATTTAATTTAAAACCAGCTTCATATTTACTTCTGCTCGAACGCTTCATTGTAGATAAGGGATGCTGTTACGATAAAGGTGTATAAGGGTATGAGATACAAAAAACACAAATCAGTGCAAACGTTACTTCGGAATAGTTTGGGTATTACCGTGTGGTCATGTAGGCACAATGCATAGAAAAAAAAAGGCAGTGTGCTCCATGGTTACTCTCTCAGGTGGGTGTTAGCATATCATAATCTCTTGGACCAATGGCGTGAGATTTCTGCATTCGATTTATACGACCAACATGATAAAATACCAGAAATTACATGGTAAAACCAAGTTCCAACTTATCCACGGGAGAACTTATCCGTGAGTATATACGGTACATCAACAGTGAATGGTTTTATTTATCTCTCTTCCTGTTCTCAACCTGCTGGGCAAACCCTACCTGACAACATCTTCACATATGCACTATTTATTGTCAGAATATGGTGTGAAAATCATATGACTGTGCATTTACTACTGAGTAAATATTCATCTAGACTTTAGATGTTAATTCATTTATGCAATACATCCTGCACACATTCTCTCTATCTGTGCATCTTGAAGAATTTGTGAAATTAGTTTTAACACATTATAAAATGAGTCAACTAGTTTTCTTAAAGCACAGTTCAGCATTCAAAACCTGCACATTTAATAGCAGGGCTGAGTAAAGGTGGGTACAACCATGGTTAGAGTGGTAGTATTAATGTTTTTAGTAATCTTATGAATGGAGAAATGATAGATTATCTCTCTTTACACTCCATTCTAGTAGTTCCAGACACTTTTGAGAATACCACAAAGAAACATATGCAAGAAAATAGTATAAAGGGTCAAAACCCTGACTATATATGCAAAAATTAGAAAATCCTGCTGACAATATCTCCTCCTTACCTTTGATGTGTAGTGTTAAGTGATATGTCTGCTGCCAGTTGCGGTTTCAATGATGCCTTGTATTGAATACAAATATGGCAGTAGCATTTGCTAGATTTGCTACATAAATTCTCTAGATGCTTTGTTTTTAGTCTGTATCGAGTAGTTAAGCAGACCATAAGGCTATACTGTATTAATAATGTCTATGCATTGGCATGGTCAATCTTTTAAACTTTTGATATCTTCGTGATACATTTATCTCTTCAGCATGGTGTGAAATGTTCAGTATATCTTATATCTTGTGATGATTACTCATAACCACATATATAAATAAGCAATAAACACAGTAACACATCATAAACCAATGGTAAGCCAGAGATCAGGCGACACTCATTTGATGAGAAGCTCAACAATACAGGGAGAGCAAAAATTACTCCTTCTTTGCAGCAAGAGGAGCGAATTTAAGTTGTCATCACATGTAGTAAGGAAAAGGATGTACTTGGCGCACCACCTAGTAGAAGACCTAGGACATACTAGAAATTATTATACTTCTCAGCTGGCTTTTTAATTTCACAGAAGTACCTCAAGACAATTGCTGGAGATACAGTAGAGGGTTCTGGTCTTCTCACTTTGAGGTGTCTCCTCTACACTCCATATCAACACAAATAGAAATAAATTAACAAAACTCTCTTCCACAGAGTCAGAATTTTGTCAGTACTTGCACGATCCATTTATCTACTGCATGTTCTTAAAATGTAAATTTATCATGTACAAAGTGTCACTAGCTTACCACAATTATTCAGATACCGAAGCACTCTTCTATAAATGTTTCTCCTTTTGGTTCAAGTACTGCAGTACTTATTCCATTGCCTTACTGTGTGATGTATTATCTGATGACAACAAATTCAAAATTCTGCTTACAAAAAGACAATTGCCTTTGTCCAAACAGTGAACCTAATCACTTCTCATTTCTCTTGTCTATGTAAGTTTTTCAGATATTGAATCATCTTTGAAGTTGTTTATTCTGACCACATCAAATAAACTTGTCTAAGCCTATTTTACCCATCAGTGGCTCCTGCTTTTAACTGCTCTCTTCCCACATCTGTTCATGAAACTCTGTCTCAATGTTAGACTACAGTCCCTGTATTTAAAAGTTATAGTAGTTCTGGCTTTTCATCAAGAGACAACTGTCAGCACCATGCTGTTTGCTGTTCTAAGTTTGCTAGGCTTGATCTCTCTGTCCAGAATATATTAATTTACCCATTTTTATCACTTTGATTGTAGTTAAATATTGTATTCGTATTTGGAGGAGGCAAACCATACCCAGAATGAGCCCAGTGAGACACAAACTATAAACTATGATGTATTTTGGAATAAACCAAACATGAGAGGGAGGAACCCGAAGAACACAAAAATTTAGATTAGCTGCACATAACCAAACATCTGCTAGATCAGGCATGTGCAACCTACGGCCCGCGGGCCAAATCCGGCCCGCGTACTGATTTTATACGGCCCGCGACGAGTTTTCCAAATATCATTGAATCTGGCCCATTAACCCTCTTGGTGATGCCTGTTTGTTCTTGTGGTATTGTTGGATTATTTTTGATAGTATGATGCGGCCAGTGCTTTCTGAAGTACAGTCGACCCTTGATATACAACCGGCTTGACATGCGAACAACTTGATTTACGACCAAAATTTTTATTTTGATTTACGACCAACATCTTGCGTTACGACCTGAATGCGGTCACGTGTATCCGCTTGCGCGATTGTAAACAAACAGAAACATTCCTATTAATGCGGCACTCATTCAATAAAATGTCAGGTTTGTAAACTCTCTTGGGACCTCCCCCAACTAGAAGACATGCCAAAGTCCAAACTCCGTATGGAAGACTGTTTATCTGTTGCTGGGGCAACAGCCGGCTTAAAGCTGTGCTGAGTCTCTCAGCCAAAGCAAACAGAAAAGATATCGATGGGTGATATGCATGTGATATCCCTGCCCGGCAATGGACAAGCAAGCTTCCACAGTCGCGGCAATCGCGCTTCAGGACGCACTTCAGCATGTTCTTCCCATTGAGTGGGGGGGGGGGTCTCAGAAGAGTTCAGAAACAGTTCCTTGTATCATCGCAAGGAAATGCTGAGAAAAATTCTCGTCAGAATAACTTGTAGGCAGGAGGAGATTAAAATTAACGCAAAAGAAGCTATTGAAATGATTGCAAATGCCTGAGCGCAAGTTAAAGAAAGCCTTTAAAAAGCCTTCAGTTTCATTATCATCCTCCTCCCTTCCTGCAGCCCAAAGATGTCAAATTAAATGGTGAGTACAGTATGAAATTGTTGTTTCTGGTAGGCTAGGCACTTTTTATTACTTTTTGGTTAGTACATTAGAAAAATTATTGGTGTTTTGGTAAATTATGCACATTATACAACCCTTTTTTTATTATGAAAAGGTTAAGTAAGTGTTGCAGTGGGAGGTTCGGACCGCATTATGGGTATTTCCATTATTTCTTATGGGAAAAATAGTCTTGACTTACAACCAACTGGAGTTACAACCAGCCCTCGCGAACGAATTGAGTTCGTAAGTCAAGGGTCCACTGTACTTTATATTGTGCTTCCCCCTCTTTTACGGCACGTCCGGAACTGTCGCACGTTTAAAGTGTGCAAGAGCTCGTAGTCACGTAGTCGTTGACTCTGCTGCATCTCTCTGCTCTGCTGTCGTGTGTAGCATAGCGCAGTCTTTTCATGGTTTTTGCTAGTGCTGTACCTATCTGCATGTTGTTTCGAGTTTCACGCTATATCGGCCTACATTTCAATACTTACAAATACTTGTGAATTTTTGATCAAACCCTAATTAAGATGGCTTCAACAAAGAAGAGAAAAGTGGACGCTGAGAGTCGTACATTTCAAGAGAAATGGACTGACGATTATTTTTTTATAATGCAGAAAGAAAAACCTCTTTGTTTGATATGCTTGGAAAGTATTTCAGTTTTAAAGGAATACAATTTAAAAAGACACTACAATACAAAACACACTAATTACAACAGTTACAAAGGTAAACTAAGAACAGATAAGATACAAAATTTGAAAAATTGTGTATCGGCACAACAGATGTTATTCCGCAAACATACTGATGTAGCTGACAATATTGTTCGTGCAAGTTTTATTGTTAGCGAAAAAATTGCGAAGCACTCAAAACCATATTCTGAAGGCGAGTTTGTCAAGGAATGCCTTACTGCAGTCACGAATGTTCTGTGTCCAGAGAAAAGCCATGAAATGGAAAAGATAAGTCTTTCTTGTTGGACAATAACCCGACGAATCGACGAAATGGCCAGTGACATAAAATTAAGCATTAAAAATATTGCATCAAAATTTGAAGCATTTTCCATTGCTCTTGATGAGAGTACAGACTCCAACGATACCGCTCAATTGGCTATATTTATTCGCGGAGTTGACGCTAGCTTCAATTGTACGGAAGAATTGCTTGCTCTCCAACCAATGAAGAATACAACAAGGGGTGAAGACATTTTCCAGGAAGTAAAAACTGTTTTTACTGTATTTGATTTAAAGTGGGAAAAGTTATGCGGAATATCCACCGATGGAGCTCCATCGATGATTGGACCAAACATCGGAGTTGTTGCCCAAATAAAAACCGAATTATCAAGTAACAAAATCAGTACCGAAGATTTGTCGGTATTGCATTGCATTATACACCAGCAAAACTTATGTGCAAAATCAGTTAAATTTGCACATGTGATGGGCACAATAACTGCATGTATAAACTTCATTAAATCCAGGGCGCTAAATCACCGCCAATTTCAAGAATTTCTGGCTGATGTTCTTTCTGATCATGAAGATCTTACATTTTATTGTGAAGTGCGTTGGCTTAGCAAGGGAAAAATGTTGAAACGTTTTTATGATTTGAGAAATGAGGTATCTCTTTTCATGGACATGAAAGGAAAACCTATTCCTGAGCTAGAAAACAAACCCTGGCTGTGTGATCTTGCATTTCTTGGCGACCTAACAACACATCTAAATGAACTTAATGCTAAATTACAAACTCAGGGACAAATGATTCATGAGCTTTATGGACACATAAAATCATTTCAAAATAAGCTTCGACTCTGGGAAAGCCAATTAAAGGAAGGCAATACTTATCATTTTCCCACACTTGCGAACCACGAAGATTTTGATTGTGAATCGTTTGCGAATGAATTAAATTCATTGAGTGGAGAATTCAACACTAGGTTCCGTGATTTTAAAAATCAAGAAGCAAACTTGCAAATTTTCTCTTGTCCATTTGATGTTGATGTTGAACTAGCTCCACTTTCATTGCAAATGGAATTAATTGAACTACAAGAGAACCTTGTCCTGAAATCAAAATTCAATGATATTGAATTACTTGACTTTTATAAAAACTATTTCCCACGTGACAAGTTTCCAAAGCTCACAGCTTTTGCTCAGAAAAGAATGACTCTATTTGGCAGCACCTATAAATGCGAGCAACTTTTTTCAAGGATGAACTTTGTAAAATCCAAAACCAGGACGCGAATTACTGATGAGCACCTAGAAAACACGTTGCGAGTTTCCACATCCACAATATCTCCTAATATTGATAAGCTTGTGACCACCATGCAATCTCAATCGTCGCATTAATAAAGAGTTTTTATTAAATAATATATTAATAAATATTTGTTGTTTTTTTTTTGGCCTTCTTGCATTTTCGATTTTCAGAAATACATATATATCCTGAAGTACTCCGGCCCGCGTAATCTTTCTACTTTCTAATCCGGCCCATAGTCCTGTCAAGGTTGCACATGCCTGTGCTAGATGGTGACTTCAATTTCGTTGTTTCTTTGTAAAAGTGACAATGACAATAAAGATCTATCTATCTATTTCATCTGGCAAAACCAGGCCCAGATGCACTGCTGACAATCCAAGTTCTTCTTTTTCCTTCAGCAGGGGGTTAACCATTACAGACACATGATGCCCACTGGTATCTTGTGGTGACTTTGTGTGCTTCCTACCTGATTATGCTTCTCTGTCTTCCTCAGGGCCTTGCTGGGTAATGTCTCCCTGTCACATCCCACCCTTTCTACCCTTTACAATACCTTCTACTGTGCTTGCTGTGAACAGCTCCTTTTGAAGTGTACTATTTGAACTTTGTCAGATATCTTTCCTGATTCATTCTGGTATCTGTGAATGACAGATCTGCTTAGAAGCAGGTTTAGAATTAGATACTTGTGAGCTTAAGTTTTAACTTCCAATTTTTCAGGTAGATAGGACTTTATACTGTACACTATATGCTTTTTTCGGATTTTTGCTTCAGTAAAAATGTTTAGAACCAGGTGACACATTTTCATGATTCTTACAAAGTTATATATGCTGCTGTAGCAGCACTACTTAAATTTTCTACATCTCCTAGCAGGCCTGGTAGTATTACACCACTGGCAGCTTCAGAGTGGCTGGGGTTCCTGGGAAGGAAGCTAATTGGGCACTCTCTTTAAAAAGGAGCCAAAAAGATGCCAAAGGGATCATGATCATCTGTGTTTATTCATTTCTATGCGTCTCATCCCATCTTTGGAATACAACCACTGCAGGATTACAGTTTCATTCTGGATTGATGTGCTTGTCCTATGCCTGCTTGTTTATGTGATTTCATCTTGGTTGGTAAATGTCTTCATCTGAGGAGCAGTCAACTTCTACAGATCTTCACACAATAACTGGAACATGGTAGGACAAAACTTTCATAACATTCAGGAAACAGTTCACCTGGAATCTCTATTCTTTCTTACCATCATCCACACCATTTGTACTGGACTGTGTTTTTCGACTGGGTCATAACTGCTGATTGTTGGTGCTTAGTGTTTCATTCAGTTTCATTTGTGCAGTGTTTCTAAATTATTATTGGGTAATTGGGTAGGGCTTTTGCATATGTGTTGTCTGTTTAATAATTGTTTTTTTTTTTAATCCTTCATTTGCATTCTATATACGAGGGGGGACCCAAAAATAACCGGAAATATTTTTAAAATGTGTTTAATTTAATTTTCTGTACAAACTACAATTAGTCTCCTTCAAAGTACTCTCCATTGGCGGAAATACACTTATCTAACCGTTTGTTCCATTGTTCGAAACATTTTTAAAATTCGTCTGAAGTAATGCCCATTAATGCTCTGGTCGTTTCTTGTCTTACCTCTTCGACGTCAGCAAAACGCCTTCCTTTCAAGTCTTTTTTCATCCGAGGGAACAAAAAGAAATCACACGGAGCTAAATCCGATGAGTAGGGTGGGTGGTTCAGGGTTGTCATACCGTTTCTTGTCAAAAATTGGCGAATGCTGAGAGCAGTGTGAGATGGAGCGTTGTCATGATGAAAGAACCAATCGCTTGACTCCCACAAATCAGGGCGTTTCCTTCTCACACTGTTACCGCAACCTACTTTTACAAAAAAATTCACTGAACACAAGCACAACCTTCCAGACTGATGGCACTTGGCAGACTGACTTGTGAGGAGTGTAACTAGATCGCCCGAGCGGCCCAACCACGTACTACAAATACCAACCTAACAACAACAAAATTCCGGTTATTTTTGGGTCCCCCCTCATACTTTATCATCTTTATTATAAATTTGTTGAGCATCTTTATCAGTGTCTGACAGCTGGGTCAAGGCTGGATGTGTTTCTGGTGTCCCTGTAATAAATTTAACAAATCACTGTCTTCAAATGGTGTGAATCTTAGCATCTTCGTGACCACTACACTGCAAACATATATACAGTTCATGGTCAGTCAATCAGTGCAAAAAATGAACAGTAAACCTATGAAAGGTGAAGATATGACTATGAATCCAGTGATACAAATGCATTAGGCATATTTTGAAAAGAAGTGGCTTTCCAGTTACAGAGATTTGGTTTCAATTTCTGGTCTAATCATTGTCTATTTGTAGTTTTCACTTTTTCCCCATGTCTGAATGGTTCCTTCTGGAGACTCTGGTTAAGTTTCTCATTCCAAATTAACTTGTTAAGCTGTTAAATTGTCCAAAATTGCTGAGTGTGGTTGTAAGTACAGTAATCCCTCACTTATCGCGGGAGATAGGTTCCAAGGCCGATAACTGAATTTCCGCGAAGTAGGGACACCATATTTATTTAATTATTTAACGTGTATTTGGACGTTTTTAAACCCTCCCAGTATTGTTTACAACCCACCCTTTACTCTATTAATAACAGGGACAACTGCTAAGCAATATGAAATCGGTAGATAAGTTTACACTTACTGTATAGCGAAGTACACGTAGCTATATATGACGTGATGATGGTGATGAATATGCTGCGCAGTAAAAATGATGACGATGAAGGTGATAATCCCCTGAATGCAGTAGCAAGAGCACGTTAATGGTGAATGAGTGAGATGAGACTTCCTGGTTAATGCAGCACTCCGTCGCTGAGCCAATCAGCAGCACACAGGAACTTAACTGCGTGCTCTGATTGGGTAGCTTCTCAGCCATCCGCCAATAGCATCTCTTGTATGAAATCAACTGGGCAAACCAACTGAGGAAGCAAATACCAGAAGTAAAAAGACCCATTGTCCGCAGAAACCCGTGAAGCAGCGAAAAATCCGCGTTATATATTTAGATATGCTTACATATAAAATCCGCGAAGTCGTGAATCCGCGAAAAGTGAACCGCGAAGTAGCGAGGGATTACTGTATTTAATGTCTGGTGTTAATTTTATCTGTGGTGGATCTTGATGCTGTTGGATTGGGCTTCAGCTGCTTGCAAACAAATACCAGAAACTGTATTGGAAAAACAAGAAAATGGGTTGGTATAAAAACCTGAGATTAAAAAAAATTAAAACCTCAGTTTAGAAGAAAGTGTGTGGCCATTATTTTCAAAATGTGGCCCTTAGCAATCTGGCATTTGCTGTACTCACTGTAATAAAATGACAAAGACAGGAAGAAGGTTTGGGGTACCCGGAGTTAGGCACTGTGTAATAATAACCAAAAAGAAGGTTTAATGAAGAAAAGAAAACACACAATAAACCAATAAGTTCATTTCTGATGGTCAAATAGTTTGCCTCTGGTCACATGTAGACGCAAGTTCCAATGCTGAATGACGACTTTCAATGTGAGAGTGACTGAAGGAAGTCTCATCAGTGTTGTAGGGCAGGTTCGGCCCTGGACTTAAAACAGGAGTTATTGATGTCACCGTCTCCCGCTAGGCAGTGGTACTGCCCATTTTGTAATCCATTAGTTGCTTCCTACATGTATCTGACGCCACTTAATCATGTTTCATGGTCACATTGAGTGTGTTTAGTGTAAAAGAACCCAATAGGAACTGCAACATTTTCCCTAGTGCAGGACAGGAATTGGGTAGCACATGCAGTTTTAAGGCTTTCAGCATCAGTGATAGTGGCCACTGTCGATAAGAGGCTGTATACTCCAATATTATGTATATAAGTCCAGAGGTCAGTCCACTATGCCATTAAGTGGAAGCAGGAGGACTTATTATGTGTGTCACTGTGATCCTCAGTGTGATAAAGTTTCCATGTTCATGCTGAGCTCTATATTGGAAGGTTGGGATACAGGGATGTAGGAGAACTTGGCTCAGATAATCTTTTGCTTTAATGATCTCATGATCTCCCTTGCTCTTTTCTGATCTGAGGAAGGATTGTTGGATTGCCCTGTGGAAGTAATTCCAGGCATAAACTTTCAAGCATCTTCTGACCACATGCCTTTTGAAGTTAGAATAAAATGAAGAGAGGTTAAGAGTTCAGTTTGCATTAGGATGAGAGGCAATAAAAAGGAGAAAGGTCCCAATGAGTAGATTCAGGAAATGTGAAAGGTTCTTATTTTTTTGTTACCTTGTGTTCCTAATTAAACCTCCAAAAACCAGCACCATTCTACACTTTTACTTTGTGGTTCTAATAAACATGCTCCTTTCTTTATATTTTTGTAAAACTTGGCATTTTTCAGTTCTAGGGACAGTGAGAGTGCTCCCTTACAGTAACACTAGATAGAATTACATGCAAGGCAGGATGCAAACCTGGATGGGGCTACCGTCTATTACAGGACTTTATACCTCACTCCAGGTCAATGTGAAATCACCAAATTGCTTATTACAAACTTATTTAGGATGTTAGAAGAAAACTAAAATACCTGGAGATAAATTGCACAGAGAATATACAAATTCTGAACCAACAGTGACTGGACTGGGATTCAAAACCAGTTTTTAGAAGCTGAGAAGCAGAGTGCTAGCATACACTTGCCAAATACATCATGTACATCGATACTCAAATTTAAGATCCAAAACAGCCAGTAAAGCACAGTGAGTCATTCAGCATTACTAAAATATAAATTTTCTAACAGATATAGAAAAGAACATTTTCTTAAAAAGGGGTGGGAATAGTGGTGGTGGTATTGATTTTTCAGCACCTGTTCTTTGAGTTAAAGTCATTTGTTAACTGGAAGTGACATCTCTTTAAATTTAGCTGTTTTATATTCCATCATGATACATAGTACAGAAAACCAGAACAACGGTATGTATAGATTGAGTGAGTTAGTCATTTACTGCCACACCTTACTCTTACACCTCCACTTCAATGTGAACTATCCCTTTGAGCACAATTATCAGTGAAAGATATTCACAAAAAAATGTGACAAAAGGATGCAAATCTTCTGTCACGTTCGATCCAATTTCCTGAGAGACAGAGGATTGTACAAACAATTAGGTGATGGCATTCTATAGAAATGTTGCCATGCCAGGTCAAAAAACCTCCATTAATGTGGCAGGTACCATACCGGCAGTATTCTTGTAGCCAGTGATGATTATCTTAAATTGCTTTGGCTGTACATCGACTCATTTCCTAGTTTGGTTATACACTCCAATGGGCTGTGGAGGCAGAAGGATTTATAGTAAGTGCACTCTAATCTTAATTTTCCTAGTCCAACACACTGTGACTTCCACATTGGATGTTAGTCCTAAACATGCAATTCCAGCAATTTCCTGAAGAACAGTTTCAGTATAGATGAAAACCAACCAAACGGCACTAAATTTCTCCCAGCTGTGGTGAAGCAGACTTTGCCGTATGGAATGGCTCTATGAAAACCAGCTAGAATTTCAAACCAGAAAATCTGTGCCAATGGCACAACAAAACAAAAAAAGATATATTCTACAAGAAAAAGAGGATATTAGTTCACTTGCACATTCTTCCCATTATCAATGGCCTTTTTTTCCAGGGATAGTGTTAACACAAGTAAATCAGAAAACACATTTTCGATCAACATATTCTTTCAACTGTCTGAGGGTGCGTATACAAGTGATACAACACCAACCCAAGCTGGGAAGATTCATAAGTTTTGTTATTTAAAAGCAAAGTACAGGAAGTTATTTACAAATGAGTAAGCTTGCCATGCCTTAGGCATCAAACTCTGATAAATAATAACATGCATTGTTGGCATTGTCTCTTTTTGTTCCTACAGCACAGAGAAGACACCTAATGAGGACAACTGGTTCAGAGGACTACAAATCTCTGGCACTCCCAGAAGGTGGCATGACATTTGGCTCAGCCCAGGATGCAGCTCTGCCCCAGACGTGACCCATTGCTTCGGAAGGAACACCAGCCTTGTGTTTTTGTTTGTGCCATTGAGTGCAATTTCTGTTTCCGTCAACTCCTTTATTAAACAGGGCAACCTGTCTGGCACCCACACATTTTTTTTGCATCCCACCAACTGTGAACATAGTCATAGTGCTAGACAACAATAATATTTAATGTGTTTTAATATCTCATTTTCATACAAAAAATGTAACTGAAAGTGATTTATAGGATGTTAAAAAAATGCAAGGAAAATATATATATATAAAAATAAATAAATCAATGTGCACAAAAAATAGATAAGAATATTAATGTATGACAAGAAACCAAAAAATAAACCAATATGCACATACATAAAGCATACAAAAGTAGTAGATAAAGTAGGGTCTTTATTTATAAATTAAATTCATGTCTCTAATGATAAGTCAGAAGTCTAAACCAGTAAAAAGAAATTAAAAAAACAGCAATGGAAGACCCAGAGTTATACACACAATACAACCAGTGTACATTTAATGTATAGGGGTGCTTAAGAAAAACTGTTCCTTTGTCAATGCCTCAGTTGTCAGCTGTCTAGGGTGGAGCTATGCATGATGGGAGGAGGCATTATACACTCTCAAGACTTTGAACTATTAGCTGCGATGTTTCTTTCCATATTCACACAATCCTTAAATGGATTAAAAAGATTTGAGCAAACTGATAAAATTAAGCATATTATTACTTTGTAAAGTGCTCTTTGATAGCACTTGCTGAAAACAGTGCTATGGAAGATAACAAAGATTGTCTAATGGAGAGCAGAAAAATAAAGCTTTTCCAGTGGCTAACTTTCTCTCTTCAAATTGTTTTAGTTTTTTCTTTCCTTGAAACGATCTTTCAGTATCACTGTTTTAATTGCCTTAAACCAGTGTCACATTACATGACTTCTAGTCACAGGGAATGCCACACTTCATAGCTGCAAGTGCTGATCTCATCACCTGACAATGTCAGTTTACACAACTAGACATCACAGGGCAAGGCAAATTATATGACTCAGTAATGCTGTGTGGATAGCACTTTTAGTACTGAGAAAAGCGCTATATAAATGTAATGAATTATTATTATTATTAATGACTTTCAAGCACAGTTTTACCTATTTTTCTTACAGTCAATAATGTGCTACCAAACAATGCCACTGATGTCCACATTGCTTTTCAGGTATAGTGATTTCAGCTGAAATCGTGTTTTTATTTTTTATTACTTATTTTCAGTCTATTGTGGTACGTAAAAAACACTAGACATCAGAGAGTCGAGGCTCTCTTCTTTATTGTAAGGCCCAAAACAACTGGATTCCACCTGGTTTCCTTATTCCTCATAGGTCTATTTTGTCCATCACACATTTTTGGCTGAGCATTGGTTCTCAACTCTTCACACAATCCTACCCCTTTGACAAAATCAGACCTTTGTGGTTTTGTCTGGATGAGTGTCGGACTAGTTGAACCGAGTCACGTGGAATGTTAGACTGCACGAATGTAAGTCACAGGAGTGCGCAGCGACTGCCATTGACTTGCTATGATTATGTTAATGAAGTCTGTGACTGAAAATCACAGGAAAAGCCATGCAATGTGACATGGCCTTTATTTTAGGTGGAGTAAAGTAACTATATTATAAATGTACATTTTTGGTGAAAATCATATATCTACTTGTATGTATTTAATCATCATAGTGAGATCACATGTTACCAAACACTGAACCTTTTGAAACTTCCCAGCATTCTTTCCTGTTGCTATTCTTTCACGTAGAAATTCAAAACACAGAATTGTTCTCTTTAAAACTAGAAACTTTTATGTGTGTTTTAGATCAAATGAAAAAAATGTTGGTAAAGTTCAACATTATACTGTTTAATCATAATTATACAATGTGCATTTTTAAAAAGTTTTTATTGTTAATGGCCATGAGTAGACATAAGTGCCCTCGATTAATTTAATTAAGGTTAAATTACTCACATAATGAAGGAGTAAACACTGTGGAAATATTTCCAAGAAATGTATTGTGTGTGAGAAAAATAAATATCTTTTTGACAACTGCAAAATGTTTGTTTACATTGGAAAAATTAGATTCCATGTTTGGTTAACCTCTGAACCATGAACAGGCTAACGCCTAGTTGTTAAATACTTTTACAATAATCTATGAACCTGAACATTAAATAATTATTTCTGTTACTAAAGTAAAGAGTAATAAAAAAACTGCAGCAACTGATTGTTTTGTGATCAGGAAGAATCTCTAGTAGTAAAATATCTACTAAAAATGAAGTCATAACTCATACCGGGCGGCCTCCTTTAAGTCAAATTAAATGTGTAATTTATCAAACAGGCCCATGCCATCAAATTTAATGGTACACATTTTCTTGGCCTAATAAACTACACTTTAACATAAGACTTGCACATTTTATTGTGAATTTTACACACTGTCACTTTTTTATCAAACCTTGATACATGAAGCTTTCTATTTCCCAAGAATGTACTGTTGTCAAATGTAATGTTTCTTAAAAAGCTGTAAAAATGTCTCCTGCAGCCATATTAATAATACAGTAGATGACTGAAGTATTTGGTCATTTTTGTAATGGAATACAATAAAAAGTATGAATTAAAAGTACCACATATGACAAGGATATAAACAAACTGTCCCATCAATGCAAATAGAAAAAATATTAGAGGCCAAGGACAGTGGGTGGTGGTTGAAGCACAGAAAGTGAACAGTAAGTGAACATTCAGTAGCAGAATATGAGTATATATGTGACTATAATGATAAACTAAAATTTATTTTATATTCAGGCTTTCACTAAAGGTTGCATTAAAAGACAGTAAACACCACCATACGATCACTATTGTGCTGTACTTTTTTATATACAGCATAAATGATTTCATTCTGTGTTTACACTACCATGTCATCAATTTTGTCCCTCCACAGGTAACCTCCACAGTAAGTGCCTTCTCAAAATAACATGTCTTTATACTGGGAAAGATAACTGGTCCTGTAGGCGCTGTATTTTGGTAAGGGATTGGTTGATCACCTGTTAGCAAACTTGTGCCTTCCCAATCCATGCATCTATCCATCCAGCCTTCCATATTTTTAGTACACTCTCTTTGTTCAAATTGTGGGCACAGGGTCACATACATGAAGTTCCTGAGAATGAAAACCCACACGTGTAAAGACAGATTTTTGTCAGATCAGCAAAGGTAGGTCTCAAGTCACTGGAGTGAGACAGTGAGACAACTTGAATATAATGTGTGGCAAGCCAGGAGAAGGATGACTCTTTGCCTGTTGTGACTATTAGACTGTTCATAAGTGATGTTGGTCACTTTGATTACACACAGAGTCTCAGAGTTCTTTGTCTAGGGGTCATGAAAGAAAAATGTGTATGTATGTGAGAGTCCAAACTAATATTTGGCAGCAGTGACCAATAATAATAATAATGCTGCACGGTAGTGCAGTGGTAGCACTGTTGCCTCGCAGTTAGGAGACCTGGGTTAACTTCCCGGGTCCTCCCTGCATGGAGTTTGCATATTCTCCCCATGTCTGCGTGGGTTTCCTCCCACAGTCTAAAGACATGCAGGTTAGGTGCATTGGTGATCCTAAATTGTCCCTAATGTGTGCTTGGTGTGTGTATATGTGTCCTGCAGTGGGCTGGCACCCTGCCCGGGGATTTGTTCCTGCCTTGCGCCCTGGGCTGGCTGGGATTGGCGTCAGCAGACCCCTGTGGCCCTGTGTTAGGATATAGCGGGTTGGAAAATCACTGACTAATAATAATAATAATAAATTAAATTTATATAGCGGGCGGCATGGTGGCGCAGTGGGTAGCGCTGCTGCCTCACAGTTGGGAGACCTGGGGACCTGGGTTCGATTCCCGGGTCCTCCCTGCGTGGAGTTTGCATGTTCTCCCCGTGTCTGCGTGGGTTTCCTCCGGGCACTTCGGTTTCCTCCCACAGTCCAAAGACATGCAGGTTAGGTGGACTGGCGATTCTAAATTGGCCCTGGTGTGTTTGTGTGTGTCCTGCGGTGGGTTCGCACCCTGCCTGGGATTGGTTCCTGCCCTGGGATTGGCTCCAGCAGACCCCCGTGACCCTGTGTTCGGATTCAGCAGGTTGGACAATGGATTCATGGATGGATTTATATAGCACTTTTCCAAACTACTCAAAGCACTTTGCATAGATGGTGGGGAACAACTTCAAACACCAATAATATGTAGCATCCACCTGAATGTGTAACTGCAGATATTTTTGCACCAGTAGGCTTACTACATATTAGCTGGCTACTACCTCACTACATTAGGGTGAGAGAGATAGTAGCCAATAATGGACAGGGGATAATAATGACAGACCTTTGGCAATTTAGTCAGAATGTTGGGGGGAAATCTACACTTTTTGAAAGATGTCCAGGGAGTCAGGACCTCAGTTGTATGTCTTATGTGAAAGACGGTGCCAATATTTACAGCACAGTGTCCATATCACTACACTGGGACATTGGGATTCTCACACAGACCACAGGTAATCCCGCATTGACAGCAGTTCCAGCAGCAAGCCCAGCTTTTTGCTAAATGGTTTTCCTCCCAAGTACTGACCAGGACCAAGCAAGCTTAGCATTAGGTGAATGACCTATTCTAAGATCCAGGTGGTATGGCTGAAGGAAGGGTATGGACAGTCTACTAGGTACTGCAATTAAGGCATGTGGATCCGTGTCTGCGTGGGTTTCCTCCGGGCGCTCCGGTTTCCTCCCACAGTCCAAAGACATGCAGGTTAGGTGGATTGGCGATTCTAAATTGGTCCTAGTGTGTGCTTGGTGTGTGGGTGTGTTTGTGTGTGTCCTGCGGTGGGTTGGCACCCTGCCCAGGATTGTTTCCTGCCTTGTGCCCTGTGTTGGCTGGGATTGGCTCCAGCAGACCCCCGTGACCCTGTGTTCGGATTCAGCGGGTTGGAAAATGGATGGATGGATGGATGGATGGATGGATGGATGGATGGATGGATGGATGGATCAAAACAACAACAACATTTATTTATATAGCACATTTTCATACAACAATGTAGCTCAAAGTGCTTCACAAGATAATAAAGAGAAAGCTACAAAAAAAAGAAAAACAACTAAGATTAGGCAATAATATTAAATTAAGTAATAACAAAACAGAGTAAGGTCAGATGGCTGGAAGGACAGAAAAAATAACAAAAAACCTCCAGTTAGGCTGGAGAAAAAGACAAAATCTACAGGGATTCGAAGGCCAAAAGTCTGCCAAGCCCCCATTGAGCATTCTACCAAACACAAAAGTTCATATATCAGTCCTTTTTGTTTTCCTGCTTCACATGATGAAGGTGGTCTTGAGGGTAGCTGAGACACTCACCTTCATTCCATCATTCCAGGGGGCTTCATGGTGCCTTGATCAGGTGGTGGTGGTGCAGATTGTCACCACAGAAGAACTGAGAAAGACAGCACAGAATAGTAGAGATTAGTACAGATGTGGACCCCAAAAGAATATGATCATTCTATACCCATATAGTCTATAAGGAATATAACTGAAATGTAGCTATAGAAAAGCCAACTTAAAATAATGGGTTTTTAACATTTTTATAAAAATGTTCCATGGGGAACTGACAGGGACTGACAGAAGGAGTTTTGGTTCAGTTGTCCCAGAATTTTATAAGCAAGTCCCAGACTGAAACTTATACACAATGTTAACACCATACTACGATATGAATTGTTGCACCTTTGTAATGCACTTCGAACTTGGAATTGTAGAGAAGAAACAAACATCATATTGGCACTGAAGGAAGCATAAAAAAATATAAGTAAAAGAAAATGAAGGAAAGATTGAGAGTGGGGAAAGATTGAAAATGGGGAAATTAGATAAACTTTGGGAGGGCTGAGATGATAGAGGATCAGTTTCTCTGTAAATTAAATACACATCTATGATGTGTGTGTTTAATGAGATGGCATTTAGGGTTGAAATGTATTTGGGCAGAGATCAAAAGTACGAAATTGTAGGTACAAATAGCCAAAACAAGGCAATGCATAGTATCTGGTACAGTGACAAACTTAGAGCTGGGCCTCTGGTCATTCAGACTGATAGAAGTCCACCAGGTCCAGATGGTGTGTCACCCTCCTGTCTTAAAGTCTGTGCTGATCAGCTGGCCCCCATATTTACACAGATCTTCAACAGATCCCTGGAGCTATGTGAAGTTCCCTCCTGCCTTAAGCATTCCACAATTATCCCGGTTCCAAAGAAAACCTCCATTGCAGGGTTAAATGACTACAGGCCAGTCGCCCTGACGTCTGTGGTCATGAAATCCTTTGAAAGACTGGTGTTGACCTACCTGAAGGACATTACAGACCCCCTGCTTGACCCCCTACAGTTTGCTTACCGAGCAAACAGGTCAGTGGATGATGCAATCAACATGGGACTGCACTACATCCTGCAACATCTCGACTCTCCAGGGACATATGCTAGGATCCTGTTTGTGGACTTCAGCTCGGTGTTCAACACTATCATTCCAGAAGTCCTCCACACCAAACTCACTTGGCTCAATGTACCAGCTCCCATCTCCCAGTGGATCAAAAACTTCCTGACAGATAGGAAGCAGCAAGTGAGACTGGGAAAAATCACATCCAGCACACGAACAGTCAGCACTGGCGCCCCCCAGGGATGTGTCCTCTCTCCTCTGCTCTTCTCCCTCTACACAAATGACTGCACCTCAAGAGACCCGTCTGTTAAAATCCTGAAGTTCGCAGATGATATGACAGTCATTGGCCTCATCAAGGACAGTGACGAGTCTGTATACAGACGAGAGGTCGAACAGCTGGCCCTCTGGTGCGGTCAAAACAACCTGGAGCTGAACAAGCTTAAAACTGTGGAGATGACAGTGGACTTCAGGAGGAGCCCCCCAGTGCTGCCGCCTCTCACACTACTCAACAGCATTGTGTCTGCTGTAGAAAACTTTAGGTTTCTGGGATCCACAATTTCCCAGGACCTAAAGTGGGAACTAAACATAAACACAATTGTTAAAAAGGCCCAGCAGAGGTTGTACTTCCTGCGCCAGCTCAGGAAGTTCAACCTGCCTCAGGAGCTGCTCATCCAATTTTACTCTGCAGTAATCCAGTCTGTTCTCTGTTCATCTATCACAGTCTGGTTTGGTTCAGCCACAAAACAGGACAGGAACAGACTTCAACGGACAGTCAGGATTGCAGAAAAAATCATTGGTGTTGATCTGCCCTCCATTCAAGACTTTTACAGATCTCGAGTCAGGAAAAGGGCAGAAAACATCATTGCAGACCCATCACACCCTGGTTACAACCTTTTTCAACTTCTTCCCTCTGGTAGGCGCTACAGAGCACTTTACGCCAAAACTACCAGACATGTGAACAGTTTCTTTCCTCAGGCCATCACTCTCATGAACAATTAAGTCAATCTCACATCATCAGGGACAATACTAGGTAAAACCGGAGTCCAATTCCTTGTATGTGTACATATACTTGGCCAATAAAGCTGATTCTGATTCTGATTCTGGATGAAGAACTCCTTTAGGCTTTTCTTGGAAAAGATTTGTGTAAGTCAGTCAGCAAACTGAACAGGAATTGTGTTTGTCTGCTGTGCAAACATCTGAAGAGAAGACTGTTGCTGTGGAATGGGAAGTTTGGCATTCTCTGCTTAGCATTGTCAGTCAATCATTTTCTAACCTGCTCAGTCACAAACAGGGATGGGGTGGGGGTAGAGGGGTTTTCTGGAGCCTGTCCCATCTAGCATAGGATGTAAGGCAGGAACAAAACTTGGACAGGTGCCAGTACATCGCAGGGCAAACACACACACACAATCCCTAACCATACCCTATGGCCACTTTAGGATTGCTAATCCACCTAACCTGCATGTCTTTGGAGTGTGGGAGTACTCCAAAGGAAACCAATTCAGACATAGAAAGAACATGCAAACTCCACACAGTGCTGCCTTGTTTAGTATTGTAAAATCCCCAATTTCACCAGGATGAAGAGGTATACAAAATAAGATTAGGAACAATTTAATTTCTCTAATTATTTTGCATTACATCTCCAGTAGAAAAATAATGTTGTGTGTTCTGTTGTGCTTTGAGATTCTCTTCAATTAATTCCTTTGGCTAGATGATGAATTTCTTTATTGAATAAATAACGATAAAATAAAATCTATTATTTGGTGATTGATACCTGAGGGCTGCATTAGTAGGTTTTAGGATTTGGTGAGAGATGATGATAGTCAGTTATGTCCTGACATGTAAAACTAAACAAATTACTTATTTTTTTGCATAGCTGTATACTGTACATAGTTGAAGAAACATTGTATTCTTTGTGATTTTTGTTTTCTAGGCAAAAGAATAATGCCAGCAGATATTCTGTCTTTTTGTATCCTCCATGAAGTCTGTTCTGTCTTCCTCTAGCCTTTCAAATACTGGCAGTAGATCTCTGGGAAGTTGGTGGAGTCAGGACAGGGCCTAGTCAGCTGGGTCATACAGGTACACAGTTTTTTACGTTGCTAGGAAAAGTGCAGATAGGTAATGAACTCTGTCTCTTCCTGTATTCCCATATATTTAGTCCAAGTATATAAAACAGGTATTATGATTTACTGTATTGGAAGTTATATAACTGTTACCACTGATGTAAGCCAAAGAATCTGTGTTTAATGTAGATACAATGTAAATTCATATCATTTTGGACTGGTGAATCTAGGACAATGAATTAACAAAAATTAATCAAAAAGTAATGATAATTAATTATTAACTGTATGATAATTTTTAATTACACCACAGTGCAATAAACACAAAGGAGCACATTTTCTATCAAAAATGGAGACACCCAGCTTTCTCATTCCCCACTAATGTGCTTATGTTAAATTTTCTGTTCTTCAAAAGAACTAGAAAATGTGAATTTCTGCTGCAGCCATAATCATAAGGTATAGGGGAACTTGGCAACATGACAGTGCTATACATTACATGGTAAGACGTTAAAAATGAATTTGCCTAATACCAGAAAATGATCCTTTTAACTGAGATCTTTAAGCAAAGAAGAATATATACTCATCTGTTAAAAATGATGATGTTTAGTAGATTAATAAGTGTAAAGTGGATACTTTAACATTTTCTGCTGATAGATGTCAGACAATAAACCATGGCCTATGTTAAAGGAATACTCCACACAAAATTATGTTTTTTGTTTAAATGTTACTTTGCACTTTGTAGTGGTGACAGAAAATTTTTTTAATCTCATGTATTTATGCAAAATGAGGAAAAACAGTTCATGATGTAATGGAACATGATAGTGACTCTTTCTGACCAATGACAAACATCCATGGAAAAACAGACAAAAATTCTCACATAGCTCATGTCGCATAATCTACTTGCCCATTATTCTTAGAACTGGCAAAATGCATGCATTTTTTACTAAAATATTTTTACTTACTTCAAGAAAAATCAGTATAGAACATAACAAGAAAAGACACATTCTCATAATGCGTTGTATTAATAATAATAATAATAATAAATTTTATTTATATAGTGTCTTTCCCATGAAGATTCACTTCTTCCCCTTATTCATTAGTTAAAAGTTCAGTTTTCACCAAAGTAATAATAATATTTTAACTAACAAATGCATATATTTTGCATATTTTGAGCATTCTTGACCCATTCCCAAAGTGCCATATACACGTAACCAACCACTGATTTAGTCAGGAGCCATGGCTAGAGGCTGATACTCCTGCATGACCCCTTGTAAGTATGCCATTGTTTAAAAGAGAATAGCAGAAGAGCACAGCAAACCAGACAGCTTGTTTGTAATTTAATTATGTTGCAGTTCCTAGGTGATATGTTTCATTTTTGAATTACATATATACTGCAAAAGGCCTAACAGAACAAGGAGCAGGTTAACAGCAAAGAGGACACCAGTTCACTGAAGTATTCCAGCTGTTTAGATATTTTGATCTTTCCCTTTACTGAAATTAGGTGGACTTGTTTCTTGCAAAAAATACATAATCTGAAAACAGGCCAAGGATGACAGAGCAGATGCACTGAGTGGCAGGATAGTAAAGGACATTAAGGCTTGGGAAAGAAATAAGTGTCAGTTCCCTCATTCTGTCCACCTCGAGTTTATATACCATACCTTTCCTCTATTCACCCCTAATGGGTTTGATTTGTCTATGAGTTCTTTTAGATTTGAGGTCAACTCACAAGTGCTCCTTGCAGTTCACAGCTACTTATCTTTGTGTATGGCAGATGCAGAAAAACAACAGCATATACACTGATTTTCCAGCATTTTAATGTTTGCAATAAAATGCAAATTAAAGCAATTTTTACCTATGAAAACATAACAGAAGTATGAATATTTTTGCATAACCCTGAATATGCAGCACAATATACAGGAGGAAAACAGTACTCTTAGCATACTACTTTCTGTTTAACCAAAACTATCAAAGTGGCAGCAACAGGCCAGATTCTCAGATAATAAGGCAAACAGTGAAAGAGGGTGGACCTGCTCTGTAAACAACTGACATTTTAATATTAAGAACGGGACATAATGTTTGGGTCCTTCAAACCTTTATATTTTATCAAGCAAATTGTAAAATTTATTGAACAGTACTGCATCCTAAAAGAAATTAAGCCTTTTTGTTTTGTTGAAGTGCTGTGAAATGCAACCCTTTATTCTTACCTCAGTGATCTGTCATACGCAACGGTTTGCTGTCAATTGTTTCCTTTCACATACATCATGTCTTTTGAGTTGTCCTTTCAGTTTTCTGCTTTGAAGAGGCTGACACTCCTGCATGACCCCTCGTAAGAATGACATTGTTTAAAATAAATGGCAGAAGAGCACATCAAACCAGACGGCTTGTTTGTAATTTATTTGTGTTGCAGTTCCAAGGTGATGTGTTTTATCTTTGAATTACATGTAATCTGCAAATTGCAAGGCCTGACAGACCAAGAAGATTGTTAACTGAAAAGGACACTAGTTCACTAAAGTATTCCCTCCTTAAACTTGCCAAAACACACAGGAGCTGGTGGTGGATTTTAGGAGGCCCAGACCCCTCATAGACCCAGTGATCATCAAAGGTGACTGTGTGCAGATGGTGCAGACCTATAAATATCTGGGAGTGCAGCTGGATGATAAATTAGACTGGACTGCCAATACTGATGCGCTGTGCAAGAAAGGACAAAGCTGGTTATACTTCCTTAGAAGGCTGGCTTCCTTCAACATCTGCAATAAGATGCTGCAGATGTTCTATCAAACAGTTGTGGCGAGCGCCCTCTTCTACGCAGTGGTGTGCTGGGGAGGCAGCATTAAGAGGAAAGACGCCTCACGCCTGGACAAACTGGTGAGGAAGGCAGGCTCTATTGTTGGCATGGAGCTGGACAGTTTAACATCTGTGGCAGAGCGAAGGGCGCTCAGCAGGCTCCTATCAATTATGGAGAATCCACTGCATCCACTAAATAATGTCATCTCCAGACAGAAGAGCAGCTTCAGCGACAGACTGCTGTCACTGTCCTGCTCCACAGACAGATTGAGGAGATCGTTCCTCCCCCAAACTATGCGACTCTTTAATTCCACCAGGGGGGGTAAACGTTAATATTTAACATTATACATAGTTATTGTCTGTTTTTTTCACCTGTATTATTATCATTCTTTAATTTAATATTATTTATTGTATCAGTATGCTGCTGCTGAAGAATGTGAATTTCCCATTGGGATTAATAAAGTATCTATCTATCTATCTATCTATCTATCTATCTATCTATCTATCTATCTATCTATCTATCTATCTATCTATCTATCTATCTATCTATCTATCTATCTATCTATCTATCTATCTATCTATCTATCTATCTATCTATCTATCTATCTATCTATCTATTAGCATCATTGCAGTATAGTTGTTCAACCTCATTGTCATATGTACTCATATTTAACATTTTCAAACCTGTTTAAGTAGTTGAGACTTACGGGAGACCCAGCCTACCCTGGCAGTACTGGCTGCAAGGCAGTAAAGAGCCCAGCACAGGCCACTAATTCACCACAGGCCCAATCACACTCTATTTAACATTGGTTTAATATGTCACTGTCCTCTGTACAAAAATATTTTATAAGTCTACTTTTCTTTCTATTCATATGCACAGTGGACACAGATTTAGCACAGGAGCTCATCATTTAGAACTGCTAGGCAAGCATTTTAAGACAAGACAAGTTAGGGACAACTGTGAAATGGGCAGTCAGACATATGACCATTGTATAGTACTTTTGTGTGTCAAACTCAGCATGAAACTGTATCCTCTTTGCCTTGTTTGGAATGGCATGATTCACCTAAGTGGGGGCCTACACATGAAAAAAGAGTATATAGCCATGGAACATTGCCCGGCACACCTTTAAAGCCAACGGATGGATAATAATAATTCTTTGCATTTATATAGCGCTTTTCTCACTACTCAAAGCGCTCAGCAATTGCAGGTTAAGGGCCTTGCTCAAGGGCCCAACAGAGCAGAGTCCCTATTGGCATTTACGGGATTTGAACCGGCAATGGGAGATACTGTCATTGAATCCGGAAAATCCTTCCAACGCAGCGATGAAAATGGCAGACTCTATATATCGGGCCCCCACTCCCGAACTGGGTTCTTGTCATGGCTTCCTTCGTCTGTTAGGCAGCATAAACCGTCAATAAAGAAAGCTGCTATTTTTCCTATGTGATTTCTTTATACCGCCATATCACTAAGGGAGGGGTATCGCCTTTTTAATATCATATCTACTATATATAGTGTTGGGTTATGTAACATGCCGTAATTAAAAAAGAACTCCCCCGCTGGATACACACTCATAAAAATACTGGTTCTTTAACAGCACTTTATAGTTTCTAACTGGGTTCTGTGGTTAATCGTAGATCTATTGCTTGACAACACACCATTTCATTCTCAGAAGTGTTCTCTGTATATGAAGTAAGAGCTTTGAAAAACTTCCTAATATGGTAGGCTACCTAACAGATTACCAAAACCTCAACTTAGCCCATGTTATTGAATTTGCTTTTAAAATACATGACCCATGGGTATTTGACATATCTGTTACCATCTATTCACATTTACTGTATGGAGCCAGTCATTTATCTAAGTAAATGTCCTTTCTAGAACCTTTATGTACAGTAGATGGGTCTGTTGGGAACCAAAAATGCTTCCCCTATGGCATCACTCTGAAGAACTACACTGGCACATTTACCTTTAAGAGTGCACATACACAGGGGCCAAGTTGAAATCATCAGTTAAACTAATCTAAACATATTTGATGGTTTGAACAAAAATACCCTAAGGAAACTCCAGAAAGACAATGGTCGGCCATAGGGCATGAACCTAGGGCACTGACTCTGTGAAACAGCAGCACTAGAGATCATGCCATCTTATATGCACAGAGAGCAAGAAACTAGTGACAGCAACACAATACCAGCAACAAAAAATGACAATAAATTTAACTGCATGCACAGAATGTAACAAGATTGTGCCTTAAAGCTGTGCTGCGCTAGCGACAATTCTCATCTGACAAAAGCAGAAAACAATATTTCATGCAAATATTTGAGCTAAAATGTGATATCTGATTTGGCTTTTTTTTCAAATTCTCATTTTTAGCCAGCTTGTGAATATATCCTTATCAACATAATAGCAATTTTCTTAAATTTAAGTACTGCTCCTCTTCATTCATTCTGTAAGACATTGTCACATTATTATCTATCAGCTGACAGAATGCAATCTACATAGGTATTTTGTTGTATAAGCTACAGATGTTTTCAATGAAAACAAAAAAAAGAAACATGATTGCTTGGCATCCGTACAAATGGCATGATACCCCTAATGACAAGTATACACTTGAAAATTCAATCACAAGGATGAAAATGCCTTCAAGCAGATAAATTATTGGTAAAGAAGCTTGTCTCTACATGGCAGTGTAGCGATAACCATGCAGCTTTAACATCAAAGAATAGTTTGAAAAAGATAAGCATTCCACTGTTAAAAAGGCAGTTTGATTTCAATAGTAAAGAATAGCATTTTAGATTATGTGTTTTTATTATACCTCACCGCTCTTTATTTCTTTCATTGTTTTGTGACTCAGACCTAAAGTTTGTTACAACTCTCAAGATTTTATGTGTTAAAACAGTATATGTCAAAGGTGGGTGATACAAGAGTTACCAACCATTTGAGACAGACAGTGAATTTCCAATTTGTTTGCCATTACAACTGACAGAGCACTCACTAAATTTGCAGAAGTGTTCTAGCTAAAGGGTTGTATGCTTCTTTGTTTACAATCTACAATGCTATTGTGAAATTCAATTCAGTTTTAATATAGTACCATTCCCAAAGGAGTTGCTACAGAAATGTTTACAGTAAAACGTGTAGCGACATGACCATGCCAAGACTTTTTTAAAGTATGTGCTGAAAGTTTCATATAAAGGCAACTGCTATTGCACTCAGAAGCTGTAAATAATGGAATATTTCTAAGTCATCACCTGTCTTTCATGCATTTGGAGGAGTAGTAATGTCTCTGGCTAAACAAGGAAAAAAACAAACAGCTTAGTTGCTGGCAAAATGGAAAATTTGATTGTTATAGAAATAAAGGTGATCACTTGGGATTAAAATTCAAAGTGGAAGTAAGGAAGTTGGGCATTATTATGAACTCTGACCTAAACTTCAAGTCGCACATTAGATTGCTAGAACCACATTTTTTTAATTTAAGGAACATTGCAAACATGAGGCCTATCATAACAAAGCAAGATGCTGAGAAATTAATTCACGCTTTTCTTTTTAGCTGTCTACATTACTGTGATGCACTCCTAGCAGGACTACCTAAGAAAGACATCAGTCAGTGCAGCAGCAAGAACCTATTCAGCAGCATATCTCTCCAGTTTTACCGTCATTACATGTCCTTTAAAATTGATTTTAAAATACTTTTTGGTATACAAAGCTCTGAATAATCTTGCTCCTTCTTACATTTTGGAGGAACTATTTCTTTACATCCTTGAACACTAACTTGCTTATTATTCCAAGAGATAAGCAAAAAAGAAGTGATGAGGTGGCCTTTTGATGTTATGCACCACAAATCTGGAATTCTTTGCAGATAGAGATACACCCATGGTAATCCCATGGAACATTTTAGAAAATTCCTAAAACTCCACTTTTTAAATTTTTGTGCTTAGCTGCATTTTAGTTCCACTTCTAATTAATGATACTGTATATGTATGGACATATCATATACTTCTAGGATTTGCAATCACTATTAAATTCTTCTTTTCTATATTTATTTTCCTGGTTTCCTATCATGGTGTTTTGTGCCACCACCATCTGATCAAAGTCCTGTGAAGCCGCCTGTGATCTTGGAATGCATGTGGGCTCGTCATCTGTTCTAGGATGAAGATTAAAAACATTAGGAGCTACTTAACACATTTATGTTAGGTAAAAAGGCCAGTGGGGGCTATATGATCTTTTGGGCTTGGAACCCCTGCTCCTGCAGTTTTTAAACATTTTTTCTGCCCTTTTTGTCCATCTGACCATAGCATCAAACTTACACTTATTACTTAAATATTCAGCTTTATCTGCTACTCTGTATTTCTTAAAGCAGGTTAGGCAATGTGGATCCTGGAGGGCTGCAGTGGCTGCAGGTTTTTGTTCCAACCCATTTTCATAATGAGAAGTCAATTATTGCTCATAAAGCACTTATTGATCAAGTGATATTTTAATGCTTCATTTTAGTATCTTGTTAAGGTTTCTCACCCTTAATTGCTTGTTTCAGCCTTAAACAGCTCCATTCACTGTTTTAATTATTAGCAATAAGCTGTAAAAACAACAAAAGAGCCAGCAGTTCTAAATCTCACTTGTTTCCATTTACACCTCTGTGTGGATTCATCAGGCACACACTTAGAGAAAAATGTGACAGACTGAAAATTATCAGTTTCAGGCTTTAAATCATTTGTATGATATCCTTGGAAAAGAAAAACTATCTACACTATAAGAACCTAACATTAATAATAATAATAATAATAATAATTCATTACATTTCAAACAGACTAACAGGCCATAAAATTAAATAAGGTCTGAGATTAGAAAGCATACCCCTGTCTTAAAGGAATACTCTACCTAAAACTGATATTATTTATATTTTACTTGGCCCATGTAGTTTATAGTGATGGCTGTGAAAAATATTTAATCTCATAATTGCATAAAGAATGAAAGAAAAAAGTTTTTGATGCCATAGACCCAATTGGTGACTCGTGCTGTACAAAGTTAAAGAATGTGAAAAAAGTCCAAGGAAAATATAAAAATTTCTCATATTACTCGTATTGCATGATCCAAATGTCTGTTATCCAGCTGTATTCTGAAAATGTGTAAAACACATGCATGTTTTGCTAAAATATTATTAAAAGCTATTTTCGTGAAAGGCAGCATTCATTGTAAACTGGAAAATGCATTCCCATTCTCTGCTTTTGAATTGAAGACCTGCTTCTCCCCCCATTCAGTGGTCTAGAGTCCTGTTCTCAGTTCTTTTAAGTGGGCATTGATTTATTTTTATTTACTATTTTATTTTAATTTATTCATTCATATACTTATTTATTTGTGAATTGTTGTTTTTCTGTCTTTTCTTGCATTATTTAATCACTTGTAAAACAGATTGGGTTACATGCCTTCTATGAAAATGAGCTATCAAAATGTATACTGCTCAAAGAAATTAAAGGATCGCTTTTTAATCTGAGTATAGCATCAAGTCAATCAAACTTCTGGGATGTTGATCTGGTCAGTTAAGTAGCAGAGGGGGTTGTTAATCAGTTTCAGCTGCTTTGGTGTTAATGAAATTAACAACAGGTACACTAGAGGGGCGACAATGAGACGACCCCCAAAACAGGAATGGTTTAACAGGTGGAAGCCACTAACATTTTTCCCTCCTCATTTTTTTCTGACTGTTTTTTCACTAGTTTTGCATTTGGCTATGGTCAGTGTCACTACTGGTAGCGTGAGGCGATACCTGGACCCTATAGAGGTTGCACAGGTAGTCCAACTTCTACAGGATGGCACATCAATACGTCCCATCGCCAAAGGTTTGCTGTGTCTCCCAGCACAGTCTCAAGGGCTCAGAGGAGATTCCAGGATAGGGCAGTAGAAGGTCCTTATCCCATCAGCAGGACCGGTATCTGCTCCTCTGTGCAAGGATGAACAGGATAAGCACTGCCAGAGCCCTATAAAATGACCTCCAGCAGCCCACTGGTGTGAATGTCTCTGACCAAACAATCAGAAACAGACTTCATAAGGATGGCCTGAGGGCCTGACATCCTCTAGTAGGCCCTGTGCTCACTGGCCAGCACTGTAGAGCTCAATTGGCATTTGCCATGGAATACCAGAATTGGCAGGTTCACCACTGGTGCCCTGTGATTTTCACAGTTGAGAGCAGGTTCACCCTGAGCACATGTGACAGATGTGAAAGGGTCTGGAAAAGCCATGGAGAACGTTATGCTGCCTGTAACATTGTTCAGCATGACCGGTTTGGTGGTGGATCAGTGATGGTCTGGGATTGGGATGAAATCTTTGGACCCATTGTCAGACCCTATGCTGGTGCAGTGGGTCCTGGGTTCCTCCTTGTGCACGACAATGTCTGGCCTAATGTGGTGAGAGTATGCAGGCAGTTTCTGGAGGATGAAGGAATTGATACCACGCTCGCCTGACCTAAATCTAATAGAACACCTCTGGGATATTATGTTTCGGTCCATCCAACGCTACCAGGTTGAATGTCAGACTGTCCAGGAGCTCAGTGATGCCCTGGTCCAGATCTGGGAGGAGATCCCCCAGGTCGTCATCTATCATCTCATTAGGATCATGCCCTGATGTTGTCAGGCATGCATACAAGCACATGGGGGTGGGAGGAGGCATACAAACTACTGAGTACAATTCTGAGTTGCTGCAATGAAATTTCAGCAAAATGGACTGGCCTACTTCATCATTTTTTCACTTTGATTTTGGGTTTTCTTTGAATTCAGCCTTCTGTAGGTTGATAATTTTCATTTCCATCAAAAATGTGGCATCCTTTCATTCCTAACACATCCAGACATAGATATATGTATAGATATCCAACATGATTTTTTTCCCATTGAAATATGATGTGGTTTCAAAGTGTTCCTTTAATATTTTTGAGCAGTATATGTTGTTGTCGTTACTTAAAGAATCCTTAGGTATATTAAAAATATATGGAATAACTAATTTTTATTATCCACTAATATTTACTAATATTTGTCATAATGCAAAACTCATCATACAGTCCCCAGTGCTGGTTTGATATCCATGCACAGCAGTGATCTGTTTTCATTTTGCCACTGAATCTGCATGGAAAAATCTCCATCAGTACCTCATTACTGACTGCTTTATTATTCTCACACCCTTTTCTTTAGTTCAGATCACTGCCTTCTTGTCAAAAATATGCTATAAGTCTCATATCTTTCTGGGAATGTGTTGCCGGGTGACAATGACTGATCTTGGCATGGCACAGCACAGATATTATTTTCTGAATCCTGTAATCCATGGTATTAATTTGAAGATTAGCTATTTTCTTATTTAAACAATTCACCTGTAGCTCCATAAATGCATTTCTTTTTTTTTTATTTTATTGATTTTATTATAATCATTCTATACAAATAGATACATTTTTACAAAAAATAGGATTGAAAACAAATCAACCCCCACACCTGAGAAAGAGAGCATGGCCAACGGAGTAAAACTTAGAGCTAGTAAAAATAAATAAATTGATGAGTTTAATAGGCGGATAAAGATAAATGGAGAAGAAAAAGAAATGGGAAGAGAATCTACTTCCTCAGTGCTTTAAGAGCTTATTCTAAAATATTATTGATTAGATCATGCCAGTTTTTTAAAAAAAGTTCTGCACAGATCCTCTAAGTGAGAATTTGATTTTTTCCAATTTCAAATAATATAAAACATCAGTTACCCACTGACTTAAAAGATGAGAGTTAGGATTCTTCCAGTTTAGCAAAATAAGTCTTTGTGCCGATAGTATAGTGAAGGCAATCACAGTTTGTTTGTCCTTCTCCACTCTAAGTTCATATGGAAGAACACCAAACACAGCTGTTAATGGGTTAGGAGGGATTGTGACACCAAGGCTGTCTGAAAGGCACTTAAAAATTTTGGTCCAGAATGATGTTAATTTGGTGCAGGCCCAAAACATGTGACCCAGTGCAGCTGGAACTTGATTGCAGCGTTCCCAGGTTGGATCTTGCCCTGGAAACATTTTGGACAGTTTTAAGCGAGACAGATGTGCTCGATATATAATTTTGAGTTTAATAATTGTATGCTTTGCACATATGGAGCTCGAGTGAATTCTCTGCATTGCTACCTTCCAATCCTTTTCTGATATGTTGAGTGAGAGATCCTTTTCCCATTGTCCTCGTGGATCTTTGAAAGGGAGGGACTGTAAAATAATTTTATATAATGCAGAAATGCTGTCTGAGACCTCGAAACTGAGCAATATCTTTTCTAGCATAGACAAAGATGGGAAATGAGGAAAATCGGGCAGGTTCTGTTTGACAAAGTTTCTAATTTGAAGATAATGAAAGAAATGTGTTGCTGGAAAGTTAAATTTGGAATGTAATTGTTCATAGGATGCAAAGATGCTGTCTATATAAAGATCTCTAAGTAATTTAATCCCAAATGTTTTCCAGATATTAAAAACTGCATATGTTTGCGAGGGTTGAAAAAGGTGGTTCTCATGCAGAGGTGCCACAGATAAAGGATTCTCCATTTTAAAATGGTTTCTACATTGGTTCCATATTCTGAGTGAGTGAAGCACAATTGGATATTAGTATATTGGCGATAACTTGCATTTATAGGGGCACAAAGCAGGGAATATAAAGAAGTACGGCAGGATTTTATTTCTATTGTGCACCACGCCCGTGTATGTTCATCTACAGTATTTGTGTCCAGGTTTTTATAGCTTGTATTTTTGCTGCCCTGTAATAAAACTGAAAGTCAGGTAGAGACATATCACCTTCTGCCTTAGGTCTTTGTAGGGTCACTCTTTGGATACGTGGATGTTTTAAGTTCCAAATAAATGAGGTGATGGTTGAATCTAATTGCTTAAAAAATGATTTATTGATGTATATTGGAATGTTTCGAAATAAAAAGAGAAGCTTAGGAAGGATATTCATCTTAACAACGTTAATTCTTCCAGCTAGAGTGAGATGAAGGGTTGACCATCTATGCAAGTCTTACTTAATTTTTTCCATACAGACAGTGAAATTTTGTTGATAAAGAGTTTTATGTTTACTTGTGATATTTACCCCTAGGTATTTAAACTGATCTGCAATGATAAAGGGGAAGGGGTCCCATCTAATATTGTATGCTTGAGAATTCACTGGAAAGAGCACACTTTTATTCAAATTAATTCTGAGACCAGAGATCTTTTGAAATTCTGTAAGTGCTGTTAAGACTGCAGGCACAGTATTTTGTGGGTCTGATATATACAGTACCATATCATCTACATATAGAGAAATTTTCTGTTCAAGTCCTTCTCTGATAATCCCCTTTATCTGATAAGCATTTTGACAGTGAACTGCCAGTGGTTCAATGGTGATTGCAAATAGCAGTGGTGACAAGGGGCATCCTTGTCTGGTGCCACGTTCTAGTTTAAAGTAGTCTGAACAAATGTTAATACAAACTGAAGCTTCTGGATTGGTATACAGTAGTTTGATCCATGCACAAATGTTTAGGCCAAACCCAAATTTCTCTATTGTAGTGAAAAGGTAGTTCCATTCAGTCATATCAAATGCTTTTTCTGCATCCAACGATAATAATATCTCTGGGGTGTTTGACTTTGCAGGTGACTATATTACATTAAACAGGCGTCGAAGATCGAAAGCTAAATGTTGGCCTTTAATAAATCCAGTTTGATCTTGTGATATTACCGAAGGCAGCACTTTCTCCATCCTTCTAGCTAGGACTTTGGAGAGTATCTTAACATCATTATTCAGAAATGAAATTGGTCTGTATGATGTACATTGTAATAAGTCCTTATTTTGTTTAGGAAAGATGGTTCGACAGGGTAGCCATCAGGGCCTGCTGCTTTCCCACTCTGAAGTGACATTATAGCATCTAGTAATTCTGATAGCGCCAGAGGTTTATCCAATTCCTCTGCACTAAGAGTATCTATTTGTGGTATCTGTAATGCATCCAGAAATGCATTAGATTATGTGTTGTCTTCTTTAAACTCAGTAGAATATAAGGATTTATAGTAGTCTCTAACTGTGTGCATTATATTTTTATGGTCAATGATTTTATCTCTGTTCATGATGGTGATTACTGGGATTGCATTGCGAACTTCTTGCTTGTGGATTTGTTGAGCTAAAAGCTTATTAGCTTTCCGTGTTCATAGTAATGATGTCTTGATTTAAAAATGAGTTGTTCAGTTTCTTTGGTTGTTAAGAGGTTTTACTCTGAATGCAGAGCCTGTCTTTTCTTATGAAGAGCCTCACTTGGACACCTGGTATGTTCTTGATCTATTCTAGTAATTTCGCTGGTTAGTTCTGATACCTTCTTGGTTTCTAATTTATTTCTGTGGGAAAGATATGAAATAATCTGTCCTCTTAAGAATGCCTTTAGAGTTTCCCAGAGTATTCCTGCAGAGACCTCTGAGGATGTATTTGTCTCTAGAAAGAAACTGATTTGTTTTGATATAAATTCTGTATAGTTCTCGTCTGCTAATAGAAGTGGGTTAAGACGCCATCTGTGAGATGAGTATGTACGGCATAATTATTTTAGCTCCAAGATCAGAGGGGCATGGTCAGAAATAACAATAGCGTCGTACTTGCAAGATTTAATAAAGTTATAAATACCATTCCAAACACAGAAACTGTGCAGTTCATAAGTAGCAAAATGAATGATTAAAACCTGTTTACAGGTATGGCTACTTTTTTTCTTTTTCTGTGCAAGTTAGTTTTAACTTTGATAAAAATTTTCGGAAAAGCAGCTTTTAAACATGTATCTACCTATAGTTTAACATAACATATCATTCTCAAAATTGCATAATCTATTTAAGGGTAGTGAGGGGCCAAAGCTTATCCTGATAGTATTTGGTGCAAGGCAAGAACAGGCACCCTGTTCATTGATGGGCCAAGTCATACACACACCTCCACAGAGCTAATTTACAGACACTGATGAACTGCACATCTTTAGACATGTGGAAGGAAAACCAGAACATCCTGAGGAAAACATATGCAGGCACAGGCAGAATATTCAAAAACCCCACAGAATGCTGGGTCCATGAGTCAACAATGCTAATCACTCTGTCACCATGCCACCTCTTGAATTTTAGATAATAAATCAGCTTATTTTTATTTCTGCAAAAAGATCATATAGTTATTTTTATGACATGCAATAACAATCTTTGAGTATAGTTCTCAAGTTGAAGATAGAGGTGTTGACTTAAACACTTATGCCAGTCTAATACTTCTACAAAATATTATAAGGAAGAATGTCTCAGAATGGCTGCACATCCAGAGTTGGTACTTGCCTTGTGCTGAGTGTTACTAAGATATATATCCTCGGGCTAACTCCTCCAGTCAACTGAATGCTGGATTAAGCAAATTTAGAAACTGGATGATTGGTACGAGGCACAAATATTACATTTGAAGCTTAAATAATGCTATGTACATGAAATAATCATACAAAGTAAAATTAGATGAAAAGCATCTACAGCCCAATTATATTACTCAGTTGTTACAGTCACACTGATTATGGCTTTTTTATTATTTACCTTCCCATTTTATCATTAGATAAATATTAATTAATAGGTCATTGTTTTGTTTATGCTCATGGAATAAAAAGTCTGTAAGTAATGGAAAATCCACAGAGGAGGACTACACTGGAAATATAGAAAAGAAGGTAAAAAAACTGGATGTCATCATGAAAAAGCCCCTGCATTCTCTCTAGAAGGTGCTTTCTAGGAGCAATTTTAGCCACAGGCTCTTTCCACCATGCATACTAAGAAATGTCACTTGGGAATGTTTATACCAGCTGCTATCAGATAATTTAATCCTTCCTCCCAACACTGCAAACTAAATGCTAATATTCTAAATTTTTTTTTGCAATGTCTACTCAATAATCATCTATCTATCTATCTATCTATCTATCTATCTATCTATCTATCTATCTATCTATCTATCTATCTATCTATCTATCTATCTATCTATCTATCTATCTATCTATCTATCTATCTATCTATCTATCTGTCTGTCCGTCTGTCTGTCTATTGCATAAAGTACAAGTTAAGCATAACAAGACAGTAAACCCTAATGCTTTTCTGTCTCTAGGGACTCAAGTCCCCATCTACTAGAATAGGAGGCTTGCTTGTTTTTCCTCCTCAAACTACCAAAAAAGCACTCACTGCCTTCTTCAGTTCTCTGTCTGCACCCGTGCCTCCCAACCCTGACTTCTTTTCTTCCAAACACAAGAGCATTTGTATCAGATCACATACTGACTCTGAAATCATTGGACCTTTGGCCTGAGGTAACTTCAGAACTCCTACTTGGGTCACCTTTTCACCTCTCAGAATTTCTTCTGGGATCAGAGGCGGACTAATAAAGTTAGACGACCTTCAGACCACACTGCTCTGTGGCAATCTTGCAGAAAAACCCAAAGTCTTCCACATCCCTCAAAAGTCTGGGTGTCTTAAGCAACCTCTGAGAAAAGGATAACTCAAGCCAATGCCTTCCATTTTAGGACCATTCTGCTGCGTAAAATGCTTGAGGGGAAAAAAATGGGCCTCCAACCCATCCCATATTTTAAAAACACAATGTGTTCCCATTTCTCTTTACCTGAGAACATTTGTTGTTCTCTATAGGCCTGCCAATCTCCCAAGTACTTATGTGAATTTAATTCTCCACCAAGACATGAGGTGGTGCTGTGCAATAACATTCTACCTTCTCCTTTTCTCTCTGCAGCAAGGAAGATTCACACAATCCCATCTGTGATGTCACTTCCAGGGTCAGCTCACCTGGACCCACCTCTTCCTCCCAGAACACCTCAAGACAGGAAAATAATAAGACAGTCTGAATAAGAAATTAGGAAGACTCTAATGCTTGCACTTGCACAAGTTCATTTTTACATCTTTTGTGTCCTTTAATAGATGGGGTTTGCCTTCAAGGTGCCCCAAAACTTTTTTTTGTGTGTTGTGTTATTGCAAGGTTTTCAGTTAAATGGAAAAAGACATGCAGGTTATGATTATTACAATTGCTTTATTAACTCAATAGCTTTATTAACTTTATTAACGCAAGAGAATGTCACAATGGCACAGTGCACTTAGGTACAATCTTGTAAGTGCTCAAATTACTGGCCTTCATTATTTACACATTCTTGTAGTCTGCTTGCTACACTCAATCACACTTTAATAATAATAATAATAAGAAGAAGAAGACAAATAATACAAATAAACAATAAAATAATTAATAAATTAATAATAATACAAGAATAAGTTCTGTTTTATGCATACTCACAACTGCAAACCTATTTTTGCCCACCCCTGTATATAGATCTTAAATAACTCTGTTATTTTTAGATTACTTCCTTAGAAACATGGTCACAGATCTCATCTTATTGCTGTATTTAGGGCTGGCCATACAAATACATTTAAATGCACTTAAATCATTAAGGAAGGCAGGTGTGAATTTGCTATCATTTTTTATACCGCAGAACTCCAGACACTGCATATCTTCTGTACCTGGGATTGTTTTCCAGTGTATGGCTATTTATGCAGAAATAACAAAGAAATGTTTTGGACACCTATGTCATTTCAGTTTCTTATCTACTCTCGTTAGATCTTGGCATAGGCTCAAAGTGCACTCCCTTTTATAAGGTCAAATGTACGGTGAGGTTAGTTCCTTGGAAAGGTGGAGGTTGGCAAGATTGCCTAATAACAAGGCAGACTAACAAAACCACATTCCAATGTTCCAAGAAATTAGAACTCTGCAGTTGCAAAACTCTGTAGCCCTAAAAGTAAATTGTGTCTTAATTTTACTTTGAAAAATTTTACAGTAGAAATTAATTTTAATTTTCTTTATTCTTTTGTAAACATCCACAATTGCTAAAAATACTGTGGTACTCTAAGTAAATTTAATTAATGAAAAGGGTTTATTAAAATGTTTAAATAAGCCTCAGTTTAAAAAGAATTTAAAATAATGAAAATTGCAGTGACTCTGAGAAAAGAAGCACGTACAAACTTAAGGCTGTGAAAATGTAAAATAATCTCACAAACAATTATTTGACATAATTATTTGACTTGTTATAGTTTCAACAAATTCAACAAATGATTCATATCTAAAGATAATCTTACATTATTTATTGGATTGAAATTGAAAAATTAGACCATATCAGAAGGTGGGCGGCACGGTGGCGCAGTGGTAGCGCTGCTGTCTCGCAGTTAGGAGACCTGGGTTCTATTCCCGGGTCCTCCCTGTGTGGAGTTTGCATGTTCTCCCCGTGTCTGTGTGGGTTTCCTCTGGGCGCTCCGGTTTCCTCCCACAGTCCAAAGACATGCAGATTAGGTGGATTGGCAAATCTAAATTGGCCCTAGTATGTGCTTGGTGTGTGGATGTGTTTGTGTGTGTCCTGCGGTGGGTTGGCACCCTGCCCGGGATTGGTTCCTGCCTTGTGCCCTGTGTTGGCTGGGATTGGCTCCAGCAGACCCCCGTGATGGATGGATGGATATCAAAAGGTTTGGTGGACTCTCAGGTAAAGTGACACAGTTAATAAGACTAATGTGAGATTCAAAGTCATAAATCAGGCATGAACTGGAGTAACAGGTATGTATATCGACACTTTTTGTCCTAAGGTATTTTTACAGATGAGCCTGTACTCCCACTGTTTCATTAGTTATGTTACTGAATTTTGATATTGTGAATTAGATTCTTGAGATGCTCAACTTTTTTGAAATTCTCTATTTAAAAATGTTAACAATTACAACTTGTCATAGAATGGTATTACAATATATCTACTATAATAGATATAAAATAAGATATAAAGAAGATATAAAAAGAAAATTTAAAAAATCAACTTTTTCCCAAAATGTTACAGTCATTATATAGTAATTCACCACTGAAAAGGAATAAAGATACGAGACATAACATTTTGGCTCTATAGCCTTCCTGAGTTTTTTTAATTTGCAGTTACACATGGATGTAGCCCTTCACACCTTTTAAGAAAGAAACTATCGTTAGCAGTTAAGATGTGGTTTACCGGCTGGCAATACCAGTTTAATAATGGATGGTCAAATAAAAAAGAAAAAGAAAATGCACTCGCGTGTGCAAAAACAGCTTGGCATTAGCCGATGCAAATGGAAGTAGATACTTTGGAGAGTTGTTCTCTCCTCCTCCAAGTAAGGTCATCTATTGAATGGCTACAATTTGGTGGCCTTGATATTTTTATTTCACCATCCTTTGTGGCAGAAATGGGAATAGGGTCACTCGCCTTTATGTCTGTGAGCTTCTGAATTCTAGATGGAAAACGAGATGGAGTTAATGATAGTGTCCCATGTCTGCTCTGTGGTATCACCTACCTTACAGGAGCCTTGAAGATGTCCCTGAAGCATGCTTGCTTCACCATATATACAGTAAAATAACATCAGTGCAGGTTGAAGCCCATTTGGATCCCTAGGTGGGGGTAGACAGATGTCCCCCCTCATTGTTCATGGTGGGTAGTTGGTATTATTACACTTCTACAACTTGTCAGGGGCGTGCCCAGCACAGTGTCTGGAGTTTGCACCCGTTCAGTAGCACAAACAGTGCCCCTTTGTATATATACCAAGACTAAGGAGCATGAGCTCCTTGGTGTACATAGCATGCACAATTTTACTTTCCTAAGTATACAAACGAACTTTTGAAAAATGCATTTGTTCATCTCTGCAACACTGCTTGCCATCGCCCTTCATTTAACAAGAAAAATGCTGAAACACTGGTTCATGCTTTCGTTACTTCCGTGTTGTTTTTTGTACTTACCTGTTCACTGGTTTTCCAGTTAAAGCACTTACTAGATAAACTACAGTCTATGAAAAAATCAGCTGAAAGAGTTATTACTCTCTCTATGTGTACAGGGTATATCATTCCTGTTCTTTTATCAGTACATTAGCTAACAATTTCTTTTCACATAATATACAAATTTCTGCTTGCTGCTGTTTTGTATGGCTTAGTCCAAAGTTATCTAACTAAGGTCCAAACAGTATATGCACTTAGTGTTTTGTGTGACCGCATCATACATAAAGAGAAAAGAGTGTGAGGCCTTCAAATAAGGTACCAGAGTAGGAAAGGATCTCCACTGGCCTGTCCAAGATGGCTTCACACCAAACCAGCCAGCCCCTAAATATTACTTTCAAGCTGAAGGTTGACCAAGTCCAAAAAGTTCAAAACACATTTAATGTTCCAAAATTAATCACAGTATCTTACAAGAGGGAGAAATAATGAAAACCTCAGGATTGTGCAAATAATCCAAGATGAGGATCTTTAGAAAAATGAGAATGTTTATTTGAAAATAGAAGATACAGCAAAAAATGAACAAGAAGTAAACAATCCAAAGAGAACAATTCCTAATTCACAATCCATAAGCTAGATCCAATGAAAAGAGCAAAAATAATCAGTAATTATCAACTACTGCGGCTTCTAACCTCATGGAATACGTAGCCTGGAGAGGTCTAAGCAGCAGTGACATTTGTGGTAAAAATCTAAATATTAATTAAAGAAAGAAACTTATCCTTTACTAGGACAAGTCTGATAAAACCTCTTTGAGTCAAGAACCAGGCAGGAGGAAACCTGCTCATTGTGTCTTTAATACTCCTCAGTCGGAGGGAGCATTAACCACAGTAGTCTGTTACAGAATGACCAAAAAAGTAAGGGCACTTTACTGAATTTACATAACAGTGCTGATTAATGCATACATTTACTCTGATTGGTTCATTGGCTTAAACACAAGTAACTTATTGAAATAAAAGTATATTCCATTACACTCTTGTTCTTCTTATATCTTTTAGGTTCAGCTGTTATTTTGGAAATCTTTGTGTATGTGACAACAACAACAACAACATTTATTTATATAGCACATTTTCATACAATTGTCCAGTCTTGTTGTTTACAGGACATCTGCTGATCTCTTAATCATCTCTTGGTAATTTTATGTATTACATCAACCTTTCTCCTGGTACATTCTTGTTTTTATTCACTTAACCATTTTAGTAGTTCCCTTCATGTGTTTTCTAAAAAAATGCTTATATATTTCAATGTGCACTGCCAACCAAATTACTTAACTATTGTTACCTCTAAATTTTTTTTTCACACATTATGCTGGCAGCGTCTCTTGGGGAACCACCCACAAAATACAAAGCACATAAGAGAACATCAAACACAAAGACACTAAACAAATATAAACATAGCAGTATTAAGAAAAGAAATTACAGAATGTAAGCATAAGCCAGGGAAAAATCCTTGGCTATAACATAATGCTTAGGTCCTCTGGCGCTGGATTGCTAACAGTCCTGCAGATAAACCTATGTGGGGTGACAGATCCTTGAGTGCTTTGGCTCTGCAACTTTGGAACTCTTTACCTCAATATATCTGAGACTGCTTTTCCCTAACTTACTTTACAATTGAACTGAAAACCTTTCTATTCTGCCCATACATTTCTTATCTTATGTTTTAGTTTCTTCACATTATGTTTTTCTCTTTTACATTCTAACTAGTTGCTTTTTAAAATTTTTATCTTAATATTTTGATTGACCATATTACTGTTACTTCATTGTTGATTGTGAGATTATTATATTCTTATTAATGCCATGTGTAGTAAACCGAGAAAGGCATGTTTTTATAAATAAAACTTATTATTATCATTAGAACTGAGGATCATGAACTAGGTGGGAAACAACAGCCTCACTTCATGCCCTGCCTCTTCCTGTCTTCTGTTTTAAAAACACCATGGAGCAGGAAGCAGGGTTCATTTGAAGGGATAACATAGTACATGGAGCAGTGGCACTGCCATCATGCTCTGATTTACTTTTTTCTTTTAAAATGGCAATTAATTGGGGTTAACATGGGTACCCTAACATTTCTTATTTTTTTCTGTGTTCATTTTTACACTGGTAAACGAGTGGTCCTGGAAAAATACACTACTTGAGCATCAGTGTCTGAGATGTCCTGCAACATCATTTTCCCAAACACTGAATTGCATAACTGGAATATTACAAGCTAAAGGCCCCATTTTTTGATTGCCATCATTAATGTTAACTACACTAACACTTAGCTGTATAAGCAGGAGAAGAAACTTTGTCCAAGTAGCAGTCTCACCAGTTAACATAGCAGGATAATAAAACAACAGGAAAGATTCAGCAACAGCCAAAAATGGTCATTGTAATTGTAATAGATCTCAGATGTTTTGTGGTAATAAATGCAATTATACAATAAATAAATAAATACTGTACTGAATTCAACTAATCCAATTTTAGAGATGGAAGGAGCAAAAGTCTAAAGTAGTAGCATCAGGGACAGAGCAACAACTATCTGTGAACAAGGTGCCAGTCATCTCAAGGTGCTAACAGGGCAATTTAGAACCACCTCCTAACCCATCTTTAATCTGTGTGGGAGGAAAACTGAAATATAAAAAAAAATACAATCAGACACAGGAATAATGTACAAATTCCACAAATTAAGCATCTGGACTGATGTTTGAGTTCAGACAGCAGTGAGCAAAATCCAGCCATGTAAAGTGTTACCTAAAAAATTCATTTTTATTATGGTAAAATATAGTATTATACAGTGTATTTATCAGTGACATAATTGCATTGATTTACAAAAATTAAATACAATCTAACAAATATTTCTTGTGAAGTTTTTAATTTATTTATTTTGCTTTATATTAAAAGCCACCACTCCTGGAACAGCACAGTGGAGTATTAATAGCACTGCTTCTTCCATCATGCTGTGTGGATTTTTCACCAGGTACTCCACTTTTCATCACATAACCGAAGACATCTATCTATGTGCGAGGTTAGTTAATGACTATAAACTGACTCAGTTTAATTGTAAGTGCGGTGTGGGCATGCCAGACAACAGACAGCCAACCACCCATTCAGAGTAAGGTGGGAGTCCTGTGGCTGATCTTAGCATCAGCACAATAGAATACATGTGACAGGAACAGGCCATTCAGCCTAACAGAGTTTGGCAATTAACCTTAATGGCTTTTGTACACTTTCTGCTGATATAAAATGGCAATTCCAATAAAACCACTCCACTCCTAGGTCTTTCTTTTCAGTTGTATTTTCCAGTATCAAACCTCCCATTGTGTATATTTTATACTCAAATATAACATTTCTACTTCCTATGTGAAAAACTTTATTTTTTCTTACATAAAATTTCATCTGTCAATAATCTGCTCATGTTTGTATGCTGTCCAGGTCCCTCTGTCCTAATTCTGTTTATTGTAGATTAACTGCCACTCCATCTAGTTTGATATCATCAGTGACTTAACCAGCTTGCTATTTATTTAGATCATTTACTCTCTGTATCTCTCTTTCTTTCTTTATATACTAGTCATTAAGCCCATTACAATAACAGGCGCTAGAACAGTAGTGCATAAACATTAGTAGGAACAGTCTATATTAAATGGCAAGGGACCTTGACCTCATTCTGTTTTTTGGTCGTATTTTTCTTTGTCTTTCAGCCTTTCTTTTGTTGATGTTTACTTGCTGAGCTGACCGTTCTTCGTGGGCTGCTGCTGTGAATTGTGTGTCTTTAATTTTCTGTGACAGTAATACTGTCTTGTACGTCCGCTGGCTTGTACGTTCGTAATATACCTTTAATTTTCTCTGGCGACAATACAGGCTCGTATGTGGCTGTAATATGCATCACTGTATTGTGTACCGTTAATTTCCTCTCACAGTAATACTGGTTTGTATTTCCGTAAAACTCCTGTAACTTTCTCTGACAGTAATATTGTGCATCGCACCGTGACCCACGCATATATATATATATATATATATATATATATATATATATATATATATACACTAGCAAAATACCTGTGCTTCGCAGCGGAGAAGTAATGTGTTAAAGAAGTTATGAAAAAGAAAATGAAACATTTTAAAAATAATGTAACATGATTGTCAATGTAATTGTCGTAAGCTTATTTTAGTATTGAGAGTGAATTTGATGATCGTAAAGAGTTTAATTTATGATTGTAAATGTTGTGTATGATAAATGCACATTTTTAGGATGTAAGGATCTCTTTGTAAATGAAGTTTACAGTTCTGTCCTCAGGCTGTAAAATGACCAAGCTGTCTGCTGAGCTTACTCTTGAGCATGCAACGTACAGTTGGCCATGTGAGAAGCAATCTTGTGTCAAGTCAATGGCAGCCTTTTTTAGAGTCTGGCCCTGTGATTTATTTATTGTCATAGCGAAGCAGACTCTTACTGGAAATTGGAGGTGTTTGAATTGGAATGGGAGGTCAGAGGGTATGAGAGGGATGCGAGGAATAAATACAGTCTCCCCTGAGTCAGTTCCAGTGAAGACAGTTGCCTCAGTGAGGTTTTTGTGCAGAGATTTGATCTGAAGCCTGGTGCCGATACAAAGTTTTGGTGGTTGTAAGTTTCGTAATAACATAATTGGTGTGCCAACCTTCAAAAGTAGAGTATGCAGAGGCATGCCCGGAGGATTAAGAGTGTGAAGAAACTCTACCAGATAGTGTACCGGGTCCTCTAGTTCTACAACAGAGTTGACAGACATATGTTTTTGTTACGGAAGTTAGTTGGTGAAGTAAAATGGTGTTTATATGTGAAGTCATGTCATTTTTTGCTGTTTGAATAGCTCTCTCCCTCAACCATGAGACATCTTTTTCATTCAGATTTCATAAGTTGGGGTAAACATTTTCAATAAGGGTTTGTAAGGTATTCACCAGGAGACAGAGATTGTTAGGAACATTGATTTTATAGTTCTGTTCAATTAAATTGCCATCACCTATTTTGATGAGGAGAGCAGCAAACTCTCTGGCTTTTTTGTCACAGTTCAAGTAAACCCTCATGTTTATTCATAAGGTAAGAGCGTTGGTCTTAGGCCATAGGTATGAAGACTTCAGACATGCTTTAACTTTGTCGGCACGTGTTCCTCTTGGGACAACTGGTAAGGTCTGCCGGAAGTCTCCAGCCAGTAAGACTGTCAAGCCTCCCATCATTTTTGTTGTGTTTCTGATGTCTTCTAGGGTCGTCTAAAGCCTCAACACCTGCTCTGTGTGCCATAGTGCATTCATCCCATACAATGAGCTTACAATTGTGCAGCACTTGCGTCATGGTGCTCTGCTTGGATATGTTACACATGGGGGAATCAGTATGGGTGAGGTTTAGAGGCAACCTGAAACAAGAATGAGCAGTCCTTCCACCCTTGAAACGGTGGAGTAAAGAAGAAGGGAGCAGTGAGCACGACAAACAGCTGAGGAAAGTAAGGAAGCGAGTAAGGAGGCACATGAGCGCGGGATGTTGTTAATGTATATAGGCAGGGAGCCAACCACTTGGTAGGTGCGCGGACAGTGGCCATGCGGAAAAAGGAAAGGGGACCAGGGGCAGAACTTGTGTGTCTCTGCCATGAAATAAATCCTCTGTTAATGGAAATAAGGAATAAAACCGCCAAAAGGATAGGTCAGTTTCGAAAGTTCCTTATGACATAATGGTGAGAACTGCCAAAAAGAAGACGTTATTTTTGAAAGTTCGTTACGGGGCATGGCGAAAAATGAAACATACTTAACATTTGTAAGTACAGCATAAAGGATGAGCATGGGAAATCTGGGCTTCCCACGTATATTGGAAGTCGCAGAAATAGTGAGGAGGGGTTTCCCCTATCTACAGTGCATCCAGAAAGTATTCACAGCGCATCACTTTCCACATTTTGTTATGTTACAGCCTTATTCCAAAATGGATTAAATTCATTTTTTTCCTCAGAATTCTACACACAACACCCCATAATGACAACGTGAAAAAGGCTTACTTGAGATTTTTGCAAATTTATTAAAATTAAACAAATTGAGAAAGCATATGTACATAAGTATTCACAGCGTTTGCCATGAAGCTCAAAATTGAGCTCAGTTGCATCCTGTTTCCCCTGATCATCCTTGAGATGTTTCTGCAGCTTAATTGGAGTCCACCTGTGGTAAATTCAGTTGATTGGAGATGATTTGGAAAGGCACACACCTGTCTATATAAGGTCCCACAGTTGACAGTTCATGTCAGAGCACAAACCAAGCATGAAGTCAAAGGAATTGTCTGTAGACCTCCGAGACAGGATTGTCTCGAGGCACAAATCTGGGGAAGGTTACAGAAAACTTTCTGCTGCTTTGAAGGTCCCAATGAGCACAGTGGCCTCCATCATCCGTAAGTGGAAGAAATTCGAAACCACCAGGACTCTTCCTAGAGCTGGCCGGCCATCTAAACTGAGCGATCGGGGGAGAAGGGCCTTAGTCAGGGAGGTGACCAAGAACCCGATGGTCACTCTGTCAGAGCTCCAGAGGTCCTCTGTGGAGAGAGGAGAACCTTCCAGAAGGACAACCATCTCTGCAGCAATCCACCAATCAGGCCTGTATGGTAGAGTGGCCAGATGGAAGCCACTCCTTAGTAAAAGGCACATGGCAGCCCGCCTGCAGTTTGCCAAAAGACTCTCAGACCATGAGAAAGAAAATTCTCTGGTCTGATGAGACAAAGATTGAACTCTTTGGTGTGAATGCCAGGCATCACGTTTGGAGGAAACCAGGCACCGCTCATCATCAGGCCAATACCATCCCTACAGTGAAGCATGGTGGTGGCAGCATCATGCTGTGGGGATGTTTTTCAGCAGCAGGGACTGGGAGACTAGTCAGGATAAAGGGAATGATGACTGCAGCAATGTACAGAGACATCCTGGATGAAAACCTGCTCCAGAGCGCTCTTGACCTCAGACTGGGGCGACGGTTCATCTTTCAGCAGGACAATGAACCTAAGCACACAGCCAAGATATCAAAGGAGTGGCTTCAGGACAACTCTGTGAATGTCCTTGAGTGGCCCAGCCAGAGCCCAGACTTGAATCCGATTGAACATCTCTGGAGAGATCTTAAAATAGCTGTGCACTGACGCTTCCCATCCAACCTGATGGAGCTTGAGAGGTGCTGCAAAGAGGAATGGGCGAAACTGGCCAAGGATAGGTGTGCCAAGCTTGTGGCATCATATTCAAAAAGACTTGAGGCTGTAATTGCTGCCAAAGGTGCATCAACAAAGTATTGAGCAAAGGCTGTGAATACTTATGTACATGTGATTTCTCAGTTTTTTTATTTTTAATAAATTTGCAAAAACCTCAAGTAAACTTTTTTCACGTTGTCATTATGGGGTGTTGTGTGTAGAATTCTGAGGAAATAAATGAATTTAATCCATTTTGGAATAAGGCTGTAACATAACAAAATGTGGAAAAAGTAATGCGCTGTGAATACTTTCCGGATGCACTGTATATATACAGTTTAGGGGGTACACCCGTTTCCTCCCCTTCGGTGTTGCAATAGGTCATGAAACATACCTAACTTTTGTAACTATAGTGCAAGTAACAAGCGAAATTTCAGCTTCCCACCTATATGGGAAGTGGGAAAATTAGTAATGAGTCGGTGAGGGCTTTGCCTTTTATATGTATGTATGTATGTATATATATATATATATATATATATATATATTATGTGATGTCCAGGGTGCTTACAGCCGCTCTGACCACGACACAAGCAGGTAGGGCACCAATTGCCACACAGTATACAGTTTACTTACAGTTTAGCACCGTGCACAGATCACCAACACAACACAGTCCCTCTTGCTGCCAGCCCTTCCACATTCACTCCTCCTCCTCAGGCTTTGTCCTCTTCCTTCCGACTCTTTATAGGGCACTTGGAAGGACTCCAGGTGCCTAACAAGCTTCTTCTGGCCGTACTTCATGGTGTGGCGCAACAGCAGCCAAATAGGGCCCCGAAAACGTCCATGAGCCCTTTTGAGCTCCCATGTTCATAACCCGTGACCCTGCTGGAAACTAAGGGGGCTGCCCTCTGTCAGTCCAGGGGAGAAACAGTCCTGGAAATACTCTCTCCCTGGTCCTTTCATAATCAGGGAGTCCAACACAATATATATTAGAAACAGCAGCAGTCCAAGCTCTGATCCCTGAGGGATAATATTTATAAAGGAACATTAAACCTAAAAATGATTTTCTGCTTTGTTTGTAGAGATGGCTGAGACAGATTTTTAAACTCATATTTTCATGTAAAATGGAGATTGGAAAGTTTATGATATGGTAGACATTAATGGAGACTGATGGGGTTGGGGGCAAAACTAAAAAGCAGCAAACAATATTAAAACATCAAAAAGTCTGTATTTTTTTGCTAAAATATTGTGTATTAAATACTTAATCAGAGTAGGGCACAAACAGGAAGCGTGTTCCAACAGGATGAAGCTTTTGAACTGAGGATAGGGCTCTTCATTAATGAATGAGGAGGAGAGATGGATCTTCAGTTCAAAAGCTTGAATGTGCTTCCTATTAGTTGTTGTTCCATTTTGGCCCTCTGCCCATCCCAATGAAGCCCATTGTATCATAAAGTTTGTGACCTCCATTCTTCATGAAAACATGATTTTTTTTTTTTCTCAACCATCACAAGAGGGAACACAGAGTAAGCAATTTATAAAAAATGTATCACTTTTTAAATGAGTATTCATTTAACAACTATTTATGAAAGTGTATGTCTCACCATACCTTTTTGTTCCCGATGATTAAGTAGATTTTGCACAGTTCTGTTCAATGCTCCTAAAATTTCCATTTCTCTTACTGTAATGACTGACTTAGTGTAATGTGGTATCTAATCAATAGTCTTCCCAAAAATCCAGATAAATAATATCACAAGCACCTCTCTGGTTGTATGCTTTTGATGCTTGCTCATAGAATTCCAGCATATTTGTAAAACACAATCTCCCCTACCTGCACCCATGTTTATGAATGTACTTGTTGTTGACATGTGATGCTCAATCTTCTTCTTAATAATTACTTCCACCAATTTACCCGTGACGCATGTTTAACTTACTGGGCTGTATTTATTTAGATTTGCCTAATTATGTTTTTAAAATAATGGGATAATAATTGCTAGGTTCCAGTCCTTAGGAATTCCTTCGTTTGCAGTGTTGTGAAAAATAGTCGTTAAGGTTTTGCATATCCATTCACTAACTTCTCTAAATTCTCTAGAATAACTGTTGTCTGGTCCCTGAAATTTATTTCAGCCCATTATTCTATGCTGTACTTCTCCATATACAGTTTTCAAATCACTAAGGACCCCTTTAAAGCAACTTTAAAGCATTAATGAGCACAAATCATCAACAAAACAATGATCCTTTAATTTTCTATGGACTGCTGTAGACATTTCTAAGGTAAAGGGCTTGTGTTGTGGCTTTTTAGTGATACCACAAATGAAAACAAAACAAACATCTCCTCCTCCTTGATGCTTAATCGGACGACTGACTCACCAGCATGTTGCCGCTATTTTCAATCCAAATTTAAAAATAATGTAAAATTGATAAAAATGGGATGCTTTCAAAAATGCAAGCACATCAGAAACTTCCACATTACAGTGGAGAAGCTTCATAGAATCAGCCAATCAAGCAATCAATCAGTCAATCACGTCAATTCTTGTTTCATATATTAATAGAATGGAAAATACAAAACTAAAAAACAATAAAAATAAAAAACAGAGCAATGAAAATTACAATACAGTAAAAAACTGAAAAACTTAAGAGTACACTAAAAGTGGAGTGAAGTGTAACAGCCTGGGTTTTATCAAGACAAGACCAGAGCATTGTCTTTGTTAATTGAAATACAATCTTCAAACAGCAGTTACGGAATTTAAGGCTTTGACTAAGAACACAGCATCCTCAGACAAAGGCTATAAATGTAATTTGGAAAAGAAAAAAAAAACTATTTTGTCCTGTGATACTGTACTATCTGTCAAAAATAATTTGAATTAAAGGTAGATTAAATTTTTTAGTTTTATTGCAATTACCGTTTTTTGTGTTTTTCTCTCATATTATAAGCATAAATGTACAGTACAACAACTACAACTGGAACATCTGTGGTGATCTAAAGGTCGTAGCACAGCTACTAGGAATACGGCTCAGATATACCAAGTACTGCTGTTTCATTTGTGAATGGGAGAACCATGCTAAAGAGTCTCATTACATTAAAAAGAACTGGCCGCTGAATGATCACTTGGTCCCAGGGCAGAAAGTGTGGGTCATAAACCACTAGTCAACCCAGTAAAGATATTTTACCTTCCCTTCGTATATAATTTCAACTGATGAAAAATTTAATGAAAGTGATGAACAAGGAAGGTGAAGGATATCAGTATTGGAGACATATGTTTACATGAGTAACTGATGATAACATTAAGGGAGGCCTTTTTGTTGCTCCACAAATGACAAACGATGTGAAGATAAGCTAGTGGGAATGGAGGAAATCACATGGAAGGCATTTAATGACGTTGTTGAGAATTTTCTTTGCAACTACAGAGCAGCGAATATCCAGCTAAATCCTTGCCCCTTACATTGGTCCCTGTTATGGTCAATCCTTATTCACTCAAGCAAGAATAAGAACATATGGGATTTAAATTAATTTTTCTGTTTCCTTTATGCGGTAATGTTATCATTTCCAAAAGTGAATTTCTATACTGTATTTTTGATTTTCAATGCTACATACATTTTCATTCTCAACACAATCAAAAAAGGATTAAAATACTGTATTTACATAGATACTTAACTGAAATACTAGCAGTAAAGGCATGTCCGTCCATCTGCAGAAAGAAAGCTGCAATTTTGGATGGGTGCACAGCATTTACAGCTACAAAAATGGATAAATAACTTTTGCACTTGCATGGTTCTATGTGTGTATGTAACTAGTATGCTTAAATACTTGTATATATGCTTGTATGCTTAAATAACTCCTTAAAGAATTAAGTAACTCATTTAAACAGAAAATAATTCCTTATACACAACATTTTGAATAAACACTGTCTTCATTGGGAATTCATTTTCTTTCTTTTTTTGTATAAGATTATTCTAGACAAAATTGCATATGCTAGGCCAGATGCAAAAACTGGCAACGATAAATAAATACCAAAAAAATTCTAAGGTCTGCTTAGCAATGAAGATGAAGGAAATGGCACACGTGCTTGCATGCTGAATTGCAGCATGAAAATGAGTGCAAAAATATAGTTATAAACACACATATCTGCATCATTTTCAAAATCGGTATTGTTTAAATGGGCTGACCAAATTGGAATTACTGTTTTGTGTTTACTACTATCTACATATTCACTAATTTATTTATACCAGGATACTGCAGAACTATATGCTGTGCACTGCTTAGGAATACTGCTTGTGAAATCTAAAGTGGCATTCGTTAGCTGTACATAGATATAAGGATTGTGTATTGCTCAGCTGATACTATGTTTATTCTCTTACATGAACAATAGAATCAAGGTCTCTGTTTGTCACTAATACCTTTATAAACTTGTGAACGATACCCTCTTGTACTGCTTCGTAAGCAATGTCTGCCTTTTTTGTGTCATTTATCTTGTTGTTTAACACAGCCTTTGAACTGAGATATATCCTGTTACAGCCCACAACCTATCCGGTCTCCTGTAAAAGGATGTACTTTGTGGAGCTACTTAATTGCCAGTACAACAGACCCAGCTGCTGCATAATCACATGCAACTTTAATTCGGATGTTTACTTTTTTTATTCTGGCAGTTGCTATAATTATCATAATTGTTGCAGGAAGGTTTTTAAAATTAATTTTTATTGGTTTTCTTTAACTTAGCATACTTTCAACACATTCAAATCAGTTTGATCGTGCATATCAAGAATATATCAGTTAAAAGTTTTTGCAACATAAAAGCCATCGCTTGAAGTAAACAAGCTACTAAAGGTTGATTTTTTCAATACTGTATATTATGTAACTGTTTCTATCAAACAGGATTTAGCACTAGGGATAGGTTAAATTTCAGACATGTTGAATGATTTCCTAGGAAAGCATTTTAAAGATAAAAGCAATTAACTTTGCCTAGGTGTCCTTTTCATGACACATAACTCTAAGAAAAATAAATGATCCTTTGAATTATTCTTCCAGCAGCTTTATCTTTATTGCAATTCAGATGTAAACAAACCTGACCTTAATAAGCCTGCTCTAGCCATATTTACCCTTAAATGATACGTGGTGTAGACAGAAACACACTTAATTCTAGTATAGGATGTTGTAAATTGCTCTAATCAACCATCTTCATATTGATTGAGCTTTTGCTTATCTAGGGGTGGACTAACCAGACCAGGCTAAATTGCATTGTCTTTTACATTTGCACATCACCTCATGTTCAAATCAATATGTTCTCACATGCTATAGACACCTGTTATATTAAAGAGTAATTTCAAAAAGGCTCTCTTTGTGTGTGAAAATGTGCATGCCCTATAATGGAATAGCATTCCATCCAGTGTTGGCTCCGACAATGATAGGCTAATTGATCTTGTCTATAAAATGAATTCACAGATGAATATTTATTATTAGGGATGGCACGGTGGTGCAGCGGTAGCGCTGCTGCCTCATAGTTAGGAGACCTGGGATCGCTTCCCGGGTCCTCCCTGCATGTAGTTTGCATGTTCTCCCCGTGTCTGTGTCGGTTTCCTCCCACAGTCCAAAGACATGCAGGTTAGGTGCATTGGCGATCCTAAATTGGGTGTGTGTGCCCTGCGGTGGGCTGGTGCCCTGTCCGGGGTTTGTTTCCTGTCTTGTGCCCTGTGTTGGCTGGGATTGGCTCCAGCAGACCCCTGTGACCCTGTAGTTAGGATATAGCGGGTTGGATAATGGATGGATATTTATTATTAAGGGCTCAATTAAATTTAGTAAAGGATTTTTGCTTATAAAATTAACTAAAACATAAAGTGTTAGCCACAGGGGCTGCTTTATAGCCAACTTTAATAACCATTTTTCTACTATTACATAATTACCTTTTCTGTCAGCTCGTGAATAATACAGTTGCATGCATTATAACTCTAATTATTCTTCATCTTTATTTCCCTTGCTTAGTTCTGAATTACTATTATCAATATCATTGTTATCACTGTCGTTTTTACACCAGCAAAAATTCACCAGAAAACTTAATAAAATTAGCATTCAAACTCTTTACATAAGAGTGGGGAGCCACTGCAACCACCACCAATGTGTAGCATCCACCTGGATAATGCAATGGAAGCCATTTTGCGCAAGTACATTCACCACAAATTAGGTATTAGGTGGTTAAGGGGTGAGAGAAATAGCCAATTAAAGACAGGGGATGATTAGGGGGTCAGAATGACTAGGCCATGGAGGGCACTCTAGCCTGGACTTCGGGATACACTCTACTCTTCATGAAGGATGCCCAGGGATCTTTAATAACCACAGAGAGTCAGGACCTCTGAAGGTTGGTGCTTTTCAAAGGACAACACTATTTTTACAGCATATGCCCCCATCAATGCACTGGGGTATTGGAATCCACACACAGACCGCAGGGTAAAACCCCTTGTTGGTCTCTCCAGCACCTCTTCCAGCAGCAACCTAAGCGTTTCCTAGAATGTCTCTCATCCAAGTACCAGGCCTGTACATGCTTAGCTTCAGGTGGATTACCTGTTCTAAAGTGCATGTGCCATTGCTGCTTACTTTTCCTCTAGCATAATGTTCAAGAAAGTCTACGGATACAAAAACATGCTACGCTCAGATAGACAAGGAATGCCTTGAGATTGAGTGAGCATGCAACGTCTATGGGAATGTATCAGACCAGAGTTAACACCTTCAAACCAGTAACTGATCACAAGTTGCTTCTTCCATTAATTAGTACTAATGACCTGGACACTTATCCTATCCATTGCTATAGACTGTTTCTCAGATTAATGATATTTGGAATACATCAAAATATGCCCCAAAACACCTGCATGTTGTGAAACATGATGGGAAAAAATATGAAAAGACCCAACATTTTTGGTACAGGAGAACACTACTCCATGTTTATGTGTGGTGTGTTTACCCAATGGGGAAAGAAGCCATCACATGACCAGGGGGGCTAATAAGTGAGGCACTTGGTTCAACCCTTTTGGTAAAGTTAGTTTGATCAATTGACCCCTGCATTTCCTAAAAATACAGTGTCTGTTTAGCATGCTCTAATCTTTACCATTCTGAGAAAAACCATATATCATGTTTTTTCTTGAAAAACGCTGTCACAGGTCACAGTATGTTGATAGGTTTATGTACAGAAAATAACTGGCGGTAGCGTGAAATCTTTTTCTGTCTAAATTCTTCAGTGATCACTTTTTTTTTAATTCATATAAATGATTTAGATTAAAAATGCTACTTAAATTTGCAGATGACATTGAATTACACAGATTTTCCCCCTGCCATATGCAGAAGTCCTACAAAAGGACCTCACAAAATTAAAGCTCTGAATAGGATAAGTTTAATATACTTTATATGCATGTTAAGATTTGCACAAGGAGGTAACATCAGATGCAATTATGTAAAGGTATATTTTGTGTTTATGCTGCATGTCTTTTAGCCACCCACCTCAGCAAAATTGCTGTTGTTAAATTAAGTCATATAGTAGTAAAATAACACTTAACACTGTCTATGTGGAAACACTGTCTTCTTATATCTACTTTAAGTGTTAATTCCACACTGACGATTTTGCTGTTGTGGCCTGTAAGGGGTGTCAGTAAGCCCCAAACCCCAGACACAACCACACTAACACAGTTATGGGTTCAAGTAAAGTATATTTATTTTAAAAAACACCTTTTATAGGCTTCTTTTTTCAACAATGCACAATTATAACAATACTGTACCTCCTCCACTCCTCCCAGGCGAGCTTTGCTTGACTCCTCTCTCAACTCTGACTCAGCACGGGAAGGTGGAGCAGTTTCTATTCAACCCGGACCCGGAGGTACTTCTGGTTTAACAAAGCCCCTCCCTTATAGGGAAGCCTGCTCCCAGCAGCTCCTTCTAGCTGCATCCAAGGACCCCAGAACTACAATTCCCATGCAGCCCAGCAGGTGTCCAAATGGGAGTCCTATTGGAGGAGGCAGTATTCCTCTGTCCTTCCACTGTGAAAGCTTTTCAATCAGGAAAGGTATAACTAACCAGCCTGCCCAGAATGCCTATCTATCCATATCCTTCTTTATATGGGTGTCCCAGCCAGGTAAGGATCCATCCATCATAGTCCAGATGCCAACTATCCCAGGTCTATGTATATTTCTATTTCTGTATTTGTATTAAGTGATTAAACTTTGGGTTTTGGGGCTAAGAAGTAAAATTTGTGGAAAAGACCTGGAAGTCCTAATGGAATCATCACAGTCTGCAGTTAAATATTGTGCAGAAGCTTTTACTGTGCAGTGTATGTTTTGATTAAAGTGTGCTTTAGAAGTGTAACATTTGCCTGCAAAAACAAACAGCTATGCTTTGAAGTTTTCCCCAGCAAAAGCAAAAAGGAAATTAAACCACATATGTGCAGGTGTTACTTTGATGATGATTTTTTGTGAATATGCTTGATTATTTATTAATATGTAAAGATTTTAAGCATTTTCATAGTCAAATTTTATGACACATTAGACCACACATAAGGCCTAAAAAAATTACCACACATCTGGATAATTTTTAACATTACAGTACTTGTGTGTTAGAGGTGAAGAAGAAGTTGACCAGTTCTCAATACCATTTGCATATTGGTGTTTTCACTCTAAACTAACATAAACGTTAGTACTCGATTAAAACATTCCAAGCAACAATATAATAGCAATCTTAATTTTTTCATTTTCCGTTCTGTGCTTTAAAACATTTTAACTTAGAAAATAAATACCAGATATAAGCACCTAATTATTATTATAGTTTTGTGACTATATTTATTGACTTTAATCCATAATTACTTATATAATGCTAAAATTTTCATAACAACTAACATTACAAGTCAAATGCAAACAATATTAAATATACAGTATGTCGTAATTATTAATGAGTTATGACACCGTAAGGTGCATGGAGAAAGAGATCATTTGCTATTGATGGAGAGTGTAATATAGAGAAGTTCATCATGATACGAACATGGTCTGCAACACCACATTGTCCATGTTGAAACATCACCTGATTAAAACCAAATATATATGTTGTGGCCTGGTGCAGGAATGACAGGCTACCAGAGGAAAATTTGGGAGCCAACAATATTATCCTGTTTAATAAATAATGAAAAGGTAAACAAAAGAAATGCTCCTTAGAATATGTTGTGATTGTCTCTGGGCTACAAAACACAGAACGTAAAGCTCGGCTTGTAGCTGTGGGTTTAGGGTCACCTTTACCAAAATGACGCCTCCTTCTGGGAAGCTGGCGCTCTTATAGATGGGGAAGAAATGGAGTCAGGTGCCTTTACTTTTCTAGGTGCTGCAGGGAGAGAAGGAGAAAACAATATTAACAACAGCACCCCCCCTCATCCCAGCAGGTTATTAGATACCTCAACAGAGCCCATAAGGACAGCCTCCAATGTGCATGCGAGACAATGTGTAACATCAGCCCAGTCTGTCACTACAATGCTATTGCCAGACTGGAAACTTTCTAATTTATACCTTCTTTGGCGTATAAAGATAAATTCATTTTTTTCTGTCCAAATACTGGCTGAATTTGAAGCTGGTGTTGATGTTTGAGCTTGACAAATCTTCCATGGATGTAATTTTCATACTCCTTACAAATTAACATGTAGTATGTTTTAAGTACCTTTTCCTTGAAGCTGGTTGAAGACTGACACTTGCTGACTCAGACAATGGGGAATTTGTGATTAACAGTAAATTATGGCCAATGAAATGCACACAATAAGTCATTATCGAGTGATGAGGCTTAGGTAGTCATTCTCATTTCCAGAAGGGAATGTTGTCTGATGGCTGAAATGACTAATGAAATTTACAGATTCTGGCTTCATGTTCAGTTTAATAAATAAAAAATGTTACAAGTGGCTGCAGGTTAGCAATATGGACAACATGGATGATGACAAATGTTTATATAGAGAGGATGAGAGCCAAAATACAAGTTAAGAATAAATGCAAGAAAATGCAAGCAGCACCTGAGAGTAGAAGGCAGTTGCAGAGTTCAAGATAATTCCTAACATTTCTCTTTTTTCCAGTTTTCTGACAAACTTACTGAGTATGCAATAGCTTCTTATATATGGTTGTACCATGTACTGAACTGTAATTGATATAAGAAAGTAAAGTGATTATTTTAAGGCTGCAGACAAAACTTGACTGAAATAGCTGGAAGGGTTGAATGGTCAAGGAGCAAAAAAATCTTGACTATGTTGGAGTCCTCACACGAAATAATTCCAGATGTAAACAGTTAGGTTCAGCAATATTCATATCTGAAGTCTGGTCTGCTCCACAGAAGCTTCTATTAATACTTTTGCTATAGGTGCTTGAATTTATCTTTTGCAAAAAGTATTCTGTTAAAATTTTAAGGTAATCTAAAAAAATTAATTCCTATGAATTCAGGACAGTTAACAGTAAATAATTATACTGTAATTATACTATACAAGATTTTTATACTGTAAGAAACAGTAATATTACTCTTAAATGATTTTACTATAAATGAACAGAAAATAAGAGAGTTAATTTTTAATTCATAAAAGTATAAATGTTTTTTATCTGTGGTAAGAAAAACTCATCTGTACAAAACTTAAAATGTAATAGTCAAATGTTTATACCCTGGGATAATAAATTAACTCAATTAATAATGACATTTACCAAACTACTTTTGCCAAATGTAATTTCATGATTTATGCTTGCCTGGTAATTATTTTGTGACAAAATTTGTAACATGCAGGGAAGTGACAGGTGTGAACCAAAACAAAAACAAAACAATACAAAAAAACTCTTTTATATTATCACCTCATCTCATCTTTCCATCTACTTTCCCATGAATTAAAATGTGGCAACAAATATAACAACAATATCTAAACAACTGCATTTTCGCAAATATTCATTAAATAAAAGGCAAAAGAGGGAAACCATTCACTTAAGTCTTAAAACTCTTAAGTTATTTTTAAGAAAATAAATCTAAAAATGGGTACTTGAAATAGAAGTGAAAAAATTGCAGTTCATCTCAGTTGCTCAACCACACTGATCAACACAGTGGCCACATGCTTTTTTTAATACAGTCACTGGCTTCAAAACACTAACATATTTAACAAATCTCTTCATTCTCACTGCAAAACATATACTATATAAAAAATAAAGACTTGCAGCAAAAGTGAATAAGTCAATGAAAAGAGTAGCATGCAGCACTAACACATACAAGCAGTCTCTGGCTAACCACTGGCAAAAACTGATCATCCCTCTCACTGAGGCATAACATGAACAGTGAAGTTAGTTGTAAAGTGTATTGCTTTTTGCTTACTGTGAGTGATGCTATAAAACAGGTCAATTATTCAAGTCAAGTCAAGTTGGGGAGCATGCACTGGTGCAATGCATTTCCGCACCCACTACACAGCGAAACAACTCAGGATCCCGGTTTGCAACCCCCCAGGCAGAGTCCTGCCCTCCGGAAACGACCCTCTATGTGCCGCAGCCAGGTGTTACGTTGGTGACCCCTTGGCCTGGTCCAGCCACTCAGGTCCCCAACAATGAGGAACTTACGAGCCGGATCACCCTCAGGGAAACGCACCACATGACCGTAGTGCCGTAACTGCCGCTCCCTCACAATGCAAGTAATATGCCTCATTTGGGACTCCATGAGCAACCACTCATTCAACACAAAGTCAAACCAATGGTACCCAAGGATTTTCCAGAGAGACACAGTACCAAAGGAGTCCAGTCTTCATCTCAAGTCACTGGACAGCGTCCATGACTCGCAACCATATAGCATGACAGGAAGCACCAGGACTCTAAAGACTTGGACCTTCGTCCTTTTGCATAGATATCGGGAGCACCACACACCCCTTTCCAGCGACCTCATGACCCCCCATGCTCTCCCAATCCGTCTACTGACTTCACAGGAAGAGTAAACCAGAGACATGAATGTCACTGCCAAGGTAAGTAAACCTCTCAACAAGGTCAACACTCTCTCCGCAAACAGACACACTGCTGATGGCTGTGCCCAAGAGGTCATTAAAGGCCTGGATCTTGGTTTTTATCCAGGACACTCGCAAGCCCAGACACTCAGACTCATCATTCAGTCTCTCGAGCGTCCTGATCAGAGCCTCCATTGACTCCGCGAAGATCACAGCATCGTTAGCGAAGTCAAAGTCTGTGAATCTTTCTTCACCAACAGATGCCCCACAGCCGTTGGACCCCACAACCTTTCCCAACACCCACTCCATACAAGCATTGAACAGAGTAGGAGCAAGAACACACCCCTGACGAACCCCAGAATCAACTGGGAAAAACGCCTCCACTCTGCACAGCACTCACAGTACCAGTGTACAGGCCAGTCATGATATCCAGCAACCTCAAGGGGATCCCGCGAACCCTCAGGATGTTCCACAGGGCAGCTTGATCAACTGAGTCGAATGCTTTGCGAAAATCGACAATGGCTACAAAGAAACTGCCGATATTCACATTTGCGCTCCATGAGAACCCTCAGTGCCAGGATGCGGTCGATGGTAGATTTCTTAGGTGTAAAACCAGACTGTTCCGATCGCTGGAAGGTGAGCAAGTGATCATGGATCCTATTGAGGATGACCCTAGCAAGGACCTTATCTGGCACCGAGAGCAGTGTTATCACAATAATCATATCTCCAATCAATTTTGAGTACTAACAAAATGTGATGCAAGAGTGAAAAAATACACAGACTTCACTGTCAATGGCAAAACTGTTCACACCTGTATAAAAATGCAAAAAAATACATCTTCTATAACAGAAATACATTTTTGTCTTAAATGTTGGGCCACATGGTTTCACTAACATCACTTATTGTAAAATATACTACCTAGTAATATATAATTGGGGAAAAACTCTCTGGAATGTCTAATTCAGATCTGGTAGTCTGACACAATGAATACTTGACAAGCTTCAGTCATTGTGTTGACAATGACATTTGGTCATAAGGATGCATGTCACAGATGTTTCATCTCCAGGTGAAATAACTGTTTGGTTGGACTGAGCAATGGGGTGTATGTTGGGAAGAATTTCATTGACATGTATTTATGAGCCTGAAAGTGTGTTACTGCAGGCGAGTAGTGAAAAGATGCATCATACCTATTGAGTGTGAAATCATGTTCCTCCTTAGTTATGAAAAGTAGTATGTAAAGCCCATCTGCTGCACATTTATATCTCTTTGACCTGGTCTCTAGACTTTTGCCATATAACATTTCCCTCATGCCTCTTTGTCTTAGACATATTGAACCCAGCTTCATCAATATAGATGAATTTATGTTGTATCATACTGGACTCCAGCGCCATTATCCTCAAAACAGAGAAGACAAAGATAAACATGTGGAAGAGGGTATGAAAGGGAATATATTACAGTATATCCTCCATTACCACAGATTCACTTATTTGCTATTATAAAAGTGAAACCCGTATCTCGACATCCGTGGTCTAGTCAAGCCTGTTTGCAGCAATATGTAGTACAATAAAAATTCTCAGATGTTCATTACACAGAAGCAACACATGAGTTTGAGCAACAACAGGTCTGTGATGCCATTAGATGTATGGGGCCAAATGGATCCATACATGTGTCTACTTGGCACTGAGAGGCATGAGAAAGTTATTCAATGCTATTCATGGTGGGGACCAGGATTTCCAATTGTTTCCTACAAAGGAGGCCATAAATGACCGCAGGATGGCCAATCCCAGAACCTAACTAAACCAACCTATTGGTAGTAGCAAAGGACATTGTGTACAAAGAGCAGGGACTTGATTAGTGTGAGCTTATGACCCACACTTACTGGGAATTCCTCATTTGCGGAGAACTATTATCTTGTGATCTAGTCCTAATATTGAATGATTTATTTATTTTCCAAATTACTTTAATGGAGAAAATAGTACTGAACTTTTTGTACATCTTCACTGGTATGAACTACACGGCCACAACTAGGAAACGCTTGAACAGAAAGTGCAAAAACATGATTAAAAAAATAATAATAACATCAACAACAGGCAGTTCTCATTTTAATATGGGAAATGACTTTCAAGCCTAGAAAGTTGAGGTTGGATATGCATATACACACACAATATAAAGAAAACTACATATATAGTGATGTATGGGATACAAAAAGCTATGCTTTTGCTTTTAGACAAGACTTATTTTCAAAGAAAACACACTTTCATGGAAATATTAGTCGGAGAGCTTTAAGATCAGCTACCCGCTGATCACTTTAACACGCAACTCTCATATCTCACGGTAATATAAATCTTTAAAAATGTATAAAAACTAGGGCTGTGAATCAATTAAAAAATTAACTGATTAATTGCATCATTGTGTGTAATCAATTGTGATTAACTGCACCTAACATTAAAACATATAATCATAAAATACATACTTAAATCATGAAGTAAATGCACACTGAATCACTAAATTAATGTAGAATCAACACAAAGGACCTGCCAAGGAGGACGGGACTACCTGGAGAAGCCATTGTAAGCAGCAGTTCTGCCATCACTGGTTTGTAGATAGAGCATTTAGAGTGCACTTTAGCAGCCAGGAGATGTGTTGGGGGTCCATCTGCCAGTGTGCGTGTTTGTCAGCATCTCTTGCAGAACAAAGGGCCAGTGGACATAACGAGTGCTCACAAAGTGCGTGTCTGTGAAGACCAATCTCTAAACTGATTTTTTGACTGTGTCTCTGGTAGTAACGACCCTTTGAACAGTTTAGCACATGTATGGCATTTAATGTTTTCGTAGTTGATAGTGCCTTGGGATTTTTTGGGTTACAAAAGGTGTGCTACCACAGATAAAAAAAAAACCCCATTGCTTCTGGCATGCAAAAAGTTCTCAGTAGCAGCTATATCTCCTAAAAACTTACACTGTGCATTATTTAGGTGATTATGTTGCATTCTTTACATAATTTAGCAAAGATACTGCAAACTGGAATAATGGGTAGGGATAATCACTACACTTCTATTTCGTACAATTTTGTTATTATATTGGGGCAGTAAGCACTATAAGCTGGCTGGCAGACTGGCAAGTTAAATACAGAGGTATTAAAGTCTTATTTTGGTTTTAGTGCCACTCAAAGATAACTTATTTTGGACTTACGTGGTACATTGATTCAATTTTCTTAAAGAAACGCAAAATGAAAAAAGAAAAGCCCAATTTTTATCTAGCATTGCACTAGGACTATCAAGTAGTAATGCAAGACCACTTTTGGGGTCATGGCCAATTGACTAGCCACTGGTTCTGGGACATCCCTGAACCCTTGGGAGGAATGCATTAATCAATCACCTTAAAGGGCCAGGAGCCCATACATCTGGCCGGAGCATGGCTCCTGTCCCATGCAGGTCCTGAGTGGCCCAGACAACTAAGATTTGGCCTCTTTTACTTTTTTGGCCACCTTTACTACCACGCCAGGAAAAGATTTTCTGCAACTCCCAGTTGACACTTTGGTCTCCCATTAGGCTCTGGCCCCAGGCTATCTCCCTGATGGTGGCTTGATCTTCTGTCCAGGAAAATATATTTAAAATTACAATGTAGAATTTTACCTGTTTCAGGAAAGGGATAATATCTCACTCCTAACTGAGGGATTACCTACATTAGCTTTTGAGTGCATTCCAGGATATACCACAAAATTGTAAATGTTCCAAAAAATTATGCATTTCTACAGAATACCTCCCAGCAAGAAAGCTAGTAATTGCTTATAAATCTGCCAAGTGTTTATTAAAGAAATGTCAATATTTCACTGATGGAATGGAAATTCAAATAAAACATTTCTTACGTATTTCCATTCATGGAATGTTATATAAATTTGTGTTTTTATATTGCCTCAGAGTTTTTTTTTCTTTAACACCACATCAAGAAGACTATGAATCACCTCCATAGTGTGCCAGTGTGGTTATTATAGACATACCAAAATATTTCAATAAACTCAATAATATTTTAAACTTAGTACATTTTTCATCAACAATAAATATCATGTACTGTAATAGTAAACCTGCGAACATATGACTCAATATTAAACTCTAAAGTGAAGGGAAATGAATCCCTCTTTAAATGATTATTGGGGATGACACCTACTTAGGCCACCTATTTGGCCTGCAAATAAACTTTTTTTAAGAAGGCTGCCACGTGTTGAAATTGAAGAACATTTCAAATAGTTACTTTTTCTTCTGTATCTGGAATCTCTAAGCTGATGGCTAAAGATGAATTGCTGTGTTTACTGAGTGAATATTGACTGAAAGAACAATCTGTTTTCTGTTCTACTTCCTATGTTAATTCAGACAGATTTGACTGCTATGTCCCTGTTTTTGCTTCAATCCATTTTACACAGTGTGTCATATCATTTTTGTTGTTAACATTAATATTTCTTCCAGAAATAGTAATGGTTTTACAAAATAATATAGCTACTTGCAGGGTCATATGGTTTATGCAAATTTTTAATTGTTTCTTTAAAAAAAATTCTAAATCATTTAATCAATCAGTTTTTAAACATTTTTAAAAATGTTTTTGTACTTTTTTTTTTAAATGGGATAAGAAACATAATGGTAATGTGCCTATAGCCTTTCTTTACCTCAAGCATTCTCAAGGGTATTACTGATCCCGCTTTGCGAAGGATTTCTTCAGGATATAAACAATGAAGTCCCAAAGTGATGGATAAATAAAGTCAGTCAGTCAGTTAGCAAGGCAGGAACAAATCCCAGGCAGGGCACCAGTCCACCACAGGGCACACACACACACCAAGCACACACTAGGGGCAATTTAGGATCGCCAATGCACCTAACTTGCATGTCTTTGGGAGGAAACCAGAGCACCCAGAGGAAACCCACGCAGACACGGGGAGAACATGCAAACTCCACACAGGGGAGACCCGGGAAGTGAACCCAGGTCTCCTTACTGTGAGGCAGCAGTGCTACCACTGCGCCACCCGTTATAAATAAAATGCCTATAAAAAATATTCATCCCCTTGAAAGTGTTCACATTTTATTTGTGTGTATCTTTGAATGACAGTGGATTTAATTTGACACCGATCAACGGAAAAAGACTCTTTAATGTGAAATTGAAACAAATCTCTGCATAGTGGTCTAAACTAACTACAAATATAAAACAGAAAATAATTGATTTCTAAGTATTCACCCCTATTAATATGACACGCCTAAATCATCATTGGTGCAGCCATTTGGATTTAGATGTCATATCATTAGTTTAATGGAGATCCCCTGTTTGTAGTCAAGAGGTTTCAATTGATTGTGTTATAAATGCACCTTATGGGAAAAGTCCAGCTTGTGGTCAGTCAGTATGGAGGGTTAACCTTCATAATAAAGACAAAAAGAACACTCCAAGAAACTTTGTGAGATGGTGATTGAGAAGCACAAGTCAGGGGATGCAGATAAGAAAATATCCAAGTCACTGAATATCTCTTAGAGTACAGTTAAATCAGCCATTAAGCAATGGAAACAGTGTGGTGTACTTCTAAATCTGCCAAGAGCAGACCGTCCACAAAAACTGAGTGATCATGTAAGAAGACTAGTGAAGAAAGCTACCAGGGTATCCATGAGAACCTGAAAGATGAAGAGGTCAAGATTGACAAGAATAGGCAGACAACTGTTGCCTGGGTGTTTCATCAATCACAGTTTTATGAGCAAGTGGCAAAGAGAAAGCCCACTGTTTTTTAAGTTTTTGCCAGGAGGCATACTGGTGGAGTCAAACTGAAGAAGGTTCTATGGCCTGATTAGACCAAAATTGAGCTTTTGGCCATTAGACTAAGTGCAAACTTGACATAAAGCAAATCACTGCACATCATCAAACTTTAGACCACCCCCCATATTGGTGACCGTATCATGTTTTACTGGTGTTTATATGCAGCAGGCCCTGAAAGACTTGTGAGGATAGAGGGTAAAAAAAATGAAGCAAAATATTGGGAAATCCTGAATGAACCCCATCACAGGTAGTCCATAGCACACTTCTAAGAAGCTGATCACCTAATCAGAGAAGATTTTTTTTCAAGCAAGATAACAACCCCAAGCTCAATGCTAAAACTACCCAGGAATGGCTTAAAACAACAATATCAATGCCCTGGCGTTAATGAATCAGAGACTAGGCCTCAATTCATTTGAGAATTTGTATCAGGTCTTGAAAAAGGCTGTTCACACATGATTCCATGCAACCTGACAGGGCTTCAGCAGTTTTGCAAAGAGGAATGGTCTAGCTGTACAAAGTTGTCAAAGATCTGTGCACAGAGGCTTAAGGCTGTCATGGCTCCTAAAGTTGCATCTACTAAACGCTGACTTGAACAAGGTAATACTTATGTGATCAATAATATGTAAACTTCCAAGGGGTGAAAACGTTTTATTGTGTGGACCACCAGGCCGTCACCGCCACCTCAACCTGACATAGACCAGCGTGGGACAGCGAAGTTCAAGGCCCTCACTGAGTTTTTTATTTTCTTTTTACCTCGTGGGAAACGCCTTCCCCTGTTTCCCACAAGTACAGCTCAGTCCTCAGGACAAGCACTAGTACAAATACAACTCTCTTTCTCTTTTTCTTGTCCTCTTTCTTCCTCCACTCCTCCTGTCAAGCTTCGTCTTCCTCCTCCCGACTCTGGCTCCCCGAGTAGTGGATGCTGGCTCCTTTTATACTTCACCCAGAAGTGCTCCAGGTGCTTGATAATCTAGTTTACTGCAGCACTTCTGGGTGTGGTGGAAGAACTACTCAAAAGGGCTCAACAGAACCTGCTGCAGCAACCCCTGGCACCACCCGTGGATCCCAACAGGGCTGCACCAAACTCCAACTCCCATGAAGCCCTGTGGAAGTCCAAGGCACCGCTGCAACCCAGGGGGGCTGCCCTCTAGCGTCCCAGGGAGGTAACGCTGTGGCCACGCTTGCTCCCCTGACCCTTCATCAATCATTGATGATAGGATAACTTTTGATCTCAACACTGAACAAATTTGTTGAAAGTGGCAGAAAAAGTTATTCTTTCTTAGGAAGCTGAATTTTTTGTAAAGTGTATAAAACCACTTCAATTTTATTGAATCTGTTGTTACATTTGTTTTTATATGTTGGTTCAGCAACATCACCATTAAGAATATAACCTAGCAAAATTGTAAAAAATTAATAGTAAAATTATTGGTTTGCAGCAAACCTTTGTCACTGAGCTGTATCACAAACAGGTTAAGCCGATGTCATATTACATGACTTTTCTAGTGATTTTCAGTTATAACCTTCACTTTCATAATCTTACCGCCTCACAGGTAGTCCGTAGCACACTTCTAAGAAGCTGGTCACCTAATATGACATACCCAATGACTCAGTCCAACTAGTCTGTGACTCATTCTGATGAGATCAAACAGGTTTGGTTTGTCTTTAGTTGTAGAGATTGACTCTGTTTGCAAGAGAGCTGGAGGGGTGAGCAAGACTGAAAGGTCAGCAATAAGACAGTAAATGTGATATGGGCAGTGATTTTCAGTTGCATTAAGTGACATGGTCTGGTGACGAGATCAGTGGATGCAACTAGATGTTGTGTAATGTGACAGCAGCTTTAGGAAAAAGACTAACTCATTTCTGTCAGACAATAGCCACCCTCTTTTCCTAAATTGCTTCTATTACCATCAGGTTGCACATTTAGGTTCCCAAGGCCAAAGGGCAAACATTAAGAATTCTTTTATTTTCAGAGCTTTATGCATTTTTAATTCTGTTACTTATAAAGGTGCTGCCTAATTCTGAATTATTGTTTGTTTTTTTAAGGTAATTATTCTTCTTTGTAATAGTCTTGAGTGTGCATAGTTATCATAAAATACTGTTTTTCATTTGTTGCGTCTTTGCTTGTTTTCTTGTATCTGTGTATCAATACCTCATGTTTTATAGTTTTCTACTGCAAACAATTTTCCTTTGGGACTATAAAGTCTACCTACCTACCTACCTACCTACCTACCTACCTACCTACCTACCTACCAACAGAATGCATCTGGCCACAATTTGGACAGCCATAGCAGAGTGTCTGAATACTTATATAAATGAGAGATTTCAGTTTTTGATTTTTAACACATTATCAAATATTATTATTATTCTGCCATTAGCAAACAGCTGAATTTGCATCCAGAGGGACTTCACTTTAGCAGTATACTGTATTTCAATCAGGCAAACTTCAGGTCAGTGTTCCCTAACTCTTATCATATTGTCAGTTACCCTTACCCAGCAAGAGGCAACTTCAACCAGCACTAATGTGCAGCATCCACCTGGATGATGCAATGGTAGCTATTACGAGATGCTCACCACACATTAGCTGTTAGCTGGTGAAGGGGTGAGAGATAGTTAGCCAATCAGAGGCAGGAGATGATTAGGGAGCCGGAATGCTGTAGTGGACAAATTACCCAGGACATCAGGATCTACCCTGCTCTTTACGAATTATGCCCTGAGATTTTTAATGACCACAGAGAGTAAGGACCTTGGTTTTACATCTCATCTGATGGATGGCTCCATTTTTACAACGCAGTGTCCCTGTCACTACACTGGGGCATTGGGATCCACATTCAGACCACAGGGTAGGAACGGTCCTACAATCCACTCATTTACAGGATTAAACCATCTAGCAAGGTAGTTTGAGTATGTCTTTTTGAGCAATGTCACAAATACAAGACTGTTTCACATGCTCAGAATGGAACATTATTTGTTGATTCAGATTTCAAACTGTATACCTAATCTGCCCTGTGTTATGTTAACTATTGCACAGAGAACACTCCACAATAAAAGAAATTTGGGCATTTCCCAGTCAGAAACCATGGAATGAATGAGCATGTCAGGAATCTGTTAAAACAAAGTGATGAAGCCATTAGAGCCACAACTGCCTATAGTCTATCCAGAACTAAGCTTAAGTTAGACACCCAAGTTGAAAAACAACATTATAAATTTAGGATTGAGAACAATTATAACAACAATAACCACATCAACATATGGCAAGGCATGCAAGTGGTAAGAGACTACAAAAGTAATAATAGCATACTTATAAGCAGCAGACCAGATGAATTCAATATGTCCTTTACCTGCTTTGATGGGAGGAATAGCAGTAGGGATCAGCTCCAGCCACTGTTCCTGGACAAATGAGTCAATGTAAAAAAGCAATTGAACCTGATGGTGTTTCAGGACACATTTTTATTTTTAACCACTCCTTACCCACTGGTATTGTCCCAAAGTTTCCTTAAATGACAACCATTTTGCCTATACACAAACAGAAAAATGTTAACTGCTACTTACATCTGTGATATCTAAGTGCTTTGAGAGACTGACAAGTATCAGTTTACTTACATGACTAATAAATACGCAATCAGTCTTTTTCTCCACACTGGTTTGGAGCATCTGAAATGGCCAAACATGTATGTGAGGATACTTTTCACTGACTTCAGCTCGGCCTTTATTACATTTATTCCCAATACACTGGTGTCCAAACTTCATTGTCTGAAATTAAGTCCTATAGTTTGATGCTCTATTTCTTGACCAACCACACCCAGAATGTCAGGTTAGGAAAGTATATATCATCTATTGTCACCCTGAACATTGGTGAATCAGAGGGATGCATCCTGAGCCCTTTACTTAATGACCTCTATGCCCATGATGGTTTGCCTACTTACCCAACAAACACCATTGTGAAATTCACTGACAACACAACAATTCACTGATTTGATTACCAATAACTTTGAAATGGCATAAAGAGACGAAGTGAGGAATATGATGATCTGGTGTTGTACCAACAGTCTCATCCTTAACACTAATAAGGATGAAACATTGTGGCAGACCTCTTGAAGAAAAGGAGAGTTATCCTTGTCCATTGCTCATTAAATAGTAGACCTGTGGAGGGGGTCTCCAGTTTGAAATTCTTCGGGGTAAACATTACAGTGGAATTCTCATGGGATACACATGCCTCAATTACTATCAAGAAGACATAGCTAAACAACTGAAGAGAGAAATGTTGTCCCAGGACCAGGAATTTCTGTCGATACACAGTGGAGAGTGTAGTGACCTGCTACATCATAGCATGGTACACCAGTACCACAAGGAAAGAAAAGAAGTGTATGAATGCCCAAACCATTTCTGGCACACAGTTTCCAGCAGTCAAGTACATGCACGCACTCAGAAGACTGAAAAACAGCTTCTTTTCCAGAGCTGTTAAACTACTGAATACTATGTCTTTTTAACTAATCTGTGTTATGTGAAGTATTTAGTGAAATATATGTGCATTATATTTTAAATTGAATTTACTGTAGGGTGTAAGACACTGATTATACTGTAGATCCTCTTTTTATTCTCTTAATCATTTTTTACACTTAAACATTTATTCACTTATAATGTATAGGGACTGCCATTGTAATCTTGTTGTTTGAGTTCCTTCAGTGATACAATGACAATAAAGTCTTCTTATCTTATCTCCTATCTTAATCAAGTGTGCAGAAATTGAAAGGGTCTGGATACTTTCTTAATCCACTGTATATATTTTATATACAGTATTATACTGTACATTATGTGTATATTTTTGAACACCTGTAACAACCTATTCATCTGTAGCTCTAGAAATAAGAGTCTAAACAGCAGCAGCACTAGCAATACAAGTTGGCTGTGTAACTCTGGGTGGTACATATGAGTTGTCTGGTAATGTTGTTGAAGTCAGACTTGTATGAACAAGTATAGCCTGAGTAAGATGAACTGCATTCCACATTTTGCCATATCACAAAAGGTACATGGCAAACCTTTCAGAGCAGATTACCTCTTAAACTTCAATTGACCCTTTGGCGTAATCCCAAGTTTCTGATCTTCACAAAATTTCCATATGTAGTGCTTGTGTTTTGTAATGCATATGTATATATTTTTTAATTTGTTGTATATGCTGTATAACAGAGGTATGCTGAATAGAAGGCGCAGTTAAAAGGAGGTCTCTGTATTCAATTTATGTTTTGCTTGATCAACCTTATAAGTGTTCAGCTGTATGGGGAGTGGTAAGATATGTATGTAAACAAAAACAAGCACAACAGGCTGCTAAGGCTTTTCTTCAGTATTTTCCATTTCATTTTGCAGTTTTTTTACCTCTCTGTTAAGGTGATCTATCTTACCATTGACTTGCCAATAGTAAAGAGAACTGTGCAAGTGCCAGATGCTCCTAACAAGAAGAAATGCTACAGATACAGCTGAAACAACCTGAGAAATATCCATCCATCCATTTTCCAACCCGCTGAATCCGAACACAGGGTCACGGGGGTCTGCTGGAGCCAATCCCAGCCAACACAGGGCAGGAACCAATCCTGGGCAGGGTGCCAACCCACCGCAGGACACACACAAACACATGCACACACCAAGCACACACTAGGGCCAATTTAGAATCGCCAATCCACCTAACCTGCATGTCTTTGGACTGTGGGAGGAAACCGGAGCACCTGGAGGAAACCCACGCAGACATGGGGAGAACATGCAGACTCCACGCAGGGAGGACCCGGGAAGCAAACCCAGGTCACCAGGTCTCCCAACTGCGAGGCAGCAACGCTACCCACTGCGCCACCGTGCCGCCCCCTGAGAAATATTGTCTGATTATCCATCCATCCATTTTCCAACCCGCTGAATCCGAACACAGGGTCACGGGGGTCTGCTGGAGCCAATCCCAGCCAACACAGGGCACAAGGCAGGAACCAATCCCGGGCAGGGTGCCAATCCACCGCAGGACACCCACACACACACCAGGGCCAATTTAGAATCGCCAATCCACCTAACCTGCATGTCTTTGGACTGTGGAAGGAAACCGGAGCGCCTGGAGGAAACCCACGCAGACACGGGGAGAACATACAGACTCCACGTAAGGAGGACCCGGGAAGCGAACCCAGGTCCCCAGATCTCCCAACTGCGAGGCAGCAATGCTACCCACTGCGCCACCGTGCCGCCCCCTGAGAAATATTGTCTGATTATTCTTCATTAATTCAAATTATTTAAACTTGCACTAAAAGTCAAAGATCCAATATAAATATTCTGTTCAGTTCAATTTTAGCACTCTTTTTTGAGTTCAGGCTGAGAGTATTCACACATATACAGCTGTAATACAAAGGTTGGTACACAAAGACTGAGATTAACAACTAACGTTCATAGAGATACACCACAGCCCATCGTCAAAAACTGGCAGGATTTAATAAGAACTTTGTCCATGTTTTGGTTTGGTAATCGTTATTTTGTTTTCTTTCTTTTTCCAAAATTCTCCTTTTCCAGTTGTAACTTTTTATTTCATATTATTAGGTAATAATTTTCTCTTGTTTTTTATTACCTTTTGTTCTCTGTTAATCTTGTTGATCTATTAATTTATTGTAGCGGAGTGGGACCTCTTATTTGGTTACAAGCTTCATGTGGTTGTGAACTTTTTGACTGAAGTTACCTAAAGGCTATTCAAGCCACCTGCAGCTACTGTTTCATTGCAGTGGTATTAGTTTTTGAAATTGTCTCCTTCTGATCCCTTCTGCTAATCTCTCATTTTCCAAGTTTAGTCGTCTAAGACCATTAAATATTTCAGATCATGTTTTTAGGTTTGGGCATGTCATTTCAACATTAAGTGTTAGGTGGGTAGAGTTTCTGGATTGGTTGTCCTTAGTTTATCTCTTTTCTTTGATTTTTTTTCTTGCAATGAGATGTTTGAGTTTTGATTATGTACTATACATTTTGAAATTAATATGGTGGAGTTTGCTTGCTTTCAGTTCTCCGATTCTGTCTTTAGTTTGTTGATCCTTGTATTTTGTATTTTTTGAAATTTGAATGAAATTAATAAGTACTAGCGAACCCGCAGCGTACCATATGCTGCATAATCAGGCCGCTTTTTTAATGATTTTTAAGCACAGGGAAAAAATTAACATTTGAAAAGTCGGTAGGTGCTCGGGCTCGAAGGGTGGAACGGGAGGAGAGGGGAAGGACGCCCATTCCGCCCCCTCCGTCATGCTAGTCTGCTGATTTCTCGTTTAGTATGCACTGCCTGCTCATGTGCCCACCCCAACTCGCCACCTGAGTTGTTTTCCTGTTTGCACAGTTCACATGCACCTGCGAGTCACGTAGACTTTTCATTGTTCTTTGCGGTTTTGGCTGGTTTTCTACTTATAATCCACCAAGTCACCCGACAACAGTAGTAGCGAGGGGGGAGGGGATGTGTACAAAGGCAGGGACGTAATCAATGTGAGCGTATGACCCGCTAGCCAACCTGCGGTGTAGCATACGCTGCATAATTATGTATTGATGGGTGAACACTTCTTGAACGACACAGTTGTCCAAATAGAAGTGAAAACAAAATCGAGCCCAGTGCATTCTTTAACTGCCTTGTAGTGCAGTGGTAGTGTTGCCACTTTGCAGTAAGGAGACTGTGCAAGATTTTGGGTTCGGTTCCCGGTCCCTCCCTGTGTGGATAGCGCTTTGAATACTGAAAACACTGGTATATCAATGTAATGAAGTATTATTAATCTTATGTGTCCAGCGTTCTCTCTGTCGCGCGCGCGCACCTGTATGTATGTGTGTGTGTGTGTGTCGCTCGCTCGCTGCACGTGTTCCTGCAGGCATACCAGTAAGTGAATGTAAAGATGGAACGCTGGAGATAGCAACATACAACTGTTTGTGACTGAACACTGGTTTTGGCAGATACATGCATATCTTTTTGAAAGTTTGGCCCTGTGCCTTATTAATTGTCATCGCAAAGACAGATCTAACAGGAAATTGTCTTCGTGTTAAAGTAAAACGCAAATTATCTGCGACAAACAAACTGTTTTACATGCTGCATAGCAACCTGCGGAGTAGTATACGCCGTATAATCACGCCGCTTTTTAAATGTTTTTTAAGCAGAGGGAGAAAATGAACATTTGCAAAATCCGTAACGCTGCTTTCAGTAAGTACAATACACACGCGTTTAATTTGTCGGCCACTTTTTGCCAGCCGTCTTTTCTGGTTTGGGCTGCTTTTGCAGTGTTACCGCTTATGCATATTAAATCTTGAAATCCTTCGAGTAACTAATTAACTAACTAACACCCACCCACCCAGCTTGTGAGAAAAAAATGCGCCTGTTCTTTCATCATTTTGTTGCAGCCTATCAAAGGCTTGCTGATCATGTTTTCTAGACTCAATATATATTGGCTTTTCACTCAGCGCGGGGGCGCGCATTCATCTCAGATTATTACATCCTGCTAGACTAATCTGCTACATGGCTGCGTTTGAAAAACCGACTTATCCCTGATGAGTTTCACTGGCATTAATGATTAGGAATCTGGTTGGAACAAAACCCTGCATCCACAGGGGTTCACCAGGACTGAGTTTGGGAAACACTGCTGAACACAGACGAAACCAACTCAGATGAGGAGTTGGGGCGGGCAAAGTGGTTGCAGCTATTGATTATTCAGTGTTGTTTGCCTGGGTGTCTGATCTGCTCGACAGGATCATAAATAAAAGGAAAACAATGTGAAGGCAATGTCACAGGTGATCCTGTGGTATAGCGGGTCCACAGCTCCCCTTCAAAAGGCCATTTTTAAATAAATAATCATCGCACTCACAGCGTAGCGAGGGGCATGGAAGTGTGGCTGAAACGGTTTCTGGGTGGAGTCGTGCTTCGGGCATTTCTTCCCTGTGCAGTGTGCGAGTGAGTGAGGAGAGAGAGAAAGCCGGTACGTTATAGTGAGCAACAGCAGGCTCGAAGGCAGTACGCGGTCGTGCGTCGTAAGCGAAAAGTCAACGTGGCTCAGATGTGCATGTGTACTGTAGCCCAGATGAACATAAATGACAGCGTTTTTTTCCCAGTCGTCGTGTCCGAGTTGGTAGGCATAGCTCTGCGAGTTGTCGTCGTATCCAATGGTCTTAGAGTTGGTGGGCGTGGCTCCTTCCTGCGTGCGCCATGGGCGGCTTACTTGTCGGTGGCTTAGTGAATCCACGCTCCTTCCGGCGTGCTTTCCATGGGTGGCTACTGGTCTTCCGGCTTAGTGAATTATATATATAGATAATTTGGGTAAGGTAATTTTTCTCTTACCATTTTTATACAAATCATGGCAGAAACAAACTCACAGCCAAGATCTAACCTAGATTGATTTGTTTAAACTCTACAATAAGTCTGTAAAGTCTTTGCTTTATATTTATCAAAGTTCAAACACTACCCTAACTGTCATAAGTCAGATGGCGCTTACACCACGTTCCCAGTGATCATCACAGCTACTAGACACAAAAAAATGGCAACAAAGTAACTTCACGGAAATAACTACTATTATTATTTAACAAATAAATGAAACAAAGCCCAGAATGTTATTTATGTGATCTTCACAGCGTTAAGATGCAATCCAGGATTGTAATTAGCAATCATAAGAAAGTAGCTTAATAAAAACTATATTTCCTCTATAGAATGGATGAAGTTGGCCAGAACCAATTAAATTCTGCCATGCTTTTGAGCACATGGATGTAAAGTGCATTTCAGTACCTCTTATTAATGAACATGATATGGAATATTAGTATAGTAACATCATTTCAGAATTTCAGTGTCAGACACATGGGCATATAGAATGCATTTTATTTGTGAGCCACCATTTTCAAAGATAAGCAGTTTCACATACTGAACTATTTTTTTACAAATTTAGCAGTTTATTTTCAGCATAAAAGGAATGGTTCTTCTGATCACTGAATACATATTGAGGTTCAAGATTGGTGACCTGGACTAGAGATGTAATATCTGATGTGTTAAGCCTCCTTCACACTACAAGCCACTCATCATTTGGCTGATCTATTGCTGCAACTGCTGCATTTGTTGAAACCTGATAAAAGGAGTAAAAAACTCAAATCAAATTAGAAAGAGACAAATCATCTAAACAGACAAACTCCAGTTTTTAATTTGTGCTTAAGTTGTCTTGTTCACTTGGGGGCTTTTGACTTACATTCTAACTGGGCTGCAGCAGACAAAACTCTGTAAGAAAAAAATATAAGCAGGCACCAGTAAGTTCACAACAAAAATTCTTCAATCAGTACTTATGCAAATTAAATCAGATGAATCAGAAAATAAAAAGAAAAATAACTTTGACAGAGTACTTCAAAAAGTTTTAAAATGTTTTTCTATTTAAATCAAGTTTCAAGAACTGTAAAACTCTGCAAACTGTAGGTGAATTTACATCCTTTAAAGGCCCTCTTATTACTGTAAATCTTACAAAATGATTCCAGCACCATTGTCATTACTAGCCTACAGACCAGCAGGAACATATTCACTGTTCATGACTAAATTTGAAAGGATTTTATCTGACTTAGCTATAACTTATGATCGTGTAATGTTGATGGGGGATTTTAATATCTGTATAGACATGGAATTGACATTTCTAGCAAATGTTTTACTCATCTGTTCAACACAGAGGGTTTTTGCCAAATTGCCAATGGCCCAACTCAATGTCATAATCACACATATATATCTAATCATTACTTACAGAGTTGAGATTCAGAATTTAAATATTACTCCATTAAAGGAAATTATCACTGATCATTACTTGATTACATTTAATTTGGTGTTGCCCTAACCAATACAATCACATATTATAACATGGACAGTACAACATCTGGATTGTAACGTTGCATCAAAATTTGTAGATACTTTAAGAGACTCAGTTATAATTATGCAAAACTACTTAGTTCAGCTGACATCTAATTATAATGTGACATTGAAAAAAGCAAAAATAAAAGTAGCAATTACGAATCCCATGCAAAAGAAATGTTGGTGCACCAACCCAGTCATCCAGTTTACCTCTTTTAATATCCTCTGATTAAGGAAAGTGCAGCAATTGAAAACTCTCTTTTGTTTCACAGGTTGGACAGTTAACATTGGGCTCTTAGACACTGTCCTTGCATGGTTTAGTTCATATCTATCAAATTGATTTCAGTATGTAATCATATCAGAAATACATCATCATATTTAGAAATTAAATACGGTGTCCCACAGGGCTCAGTACTCTGACCTTTTACTGTTTTCACTTTCCATGCTTCCATAAAGGAACTATCATTAGAAAATGTAACAGTAATTTTCACTTATATGCAGATGACACATAGCCATATCTTTCTTTTGAAACAAATGTTGTTTCTTCAATAGTGCCCTTAATTTATTGTCTCAGTGCGTTAAAACGTGGATGAATGAGAACTATTTTTATTATAGGATTTTATTTAACTTGCCCTCTCTGTTTATTAAGGTCAAATTTTGCAATCAATTCTTTACCCATCTTTACCAAACTGATTTCCTTCAAACTTTGCATGCATACTGATTTCCAGTGACAATAAATCTGTAAGTTAATTATGTCAAATTTAAATTTCTCATTTCCTTATATTATACTTTTAGTGAATAAAAATATATATATAGTGCTTTTAGCCAACACACACACACACACACACACACACACACACACACACACACACACACACACATATATATATATATATATATATATATATATATATATATGGAAGAGAAGGTCTGTGATACGGTTTGCATATTTGCAGCTGGAGATCCACAAAGGGAGAAAAAAATTAATCACGTATCATAAAGTAGTTTTTATTCCTCAGCTTTCAACCCCTACCAGGGGTCTTCATCAGAGGATAATGCTTAGACTTACAAGAATCAAAGGCAATATATAGCAACACATTGGGGGGGGGGGGGGGGTTAGGTGACTAAGTCAGTATGATCAAGGGGGGGGGGGTTGTATAGTTTATTTATTATGTACATGTTCTTCTTAAGTTAGCATATGCTGGATTTATGTCCAAGTGTTTGTTGATGGCGTTTTCATTTGATAGCCAAGACTCAGCCAACTCTCTGGCACTTTTAGTACTGGCCTTAAATTTTACTTTTACATTGTCCCAGTTGAATGTGTGTCCTGTCGATTTAGTATGTGCATAGATCAATGATAGTCTTCTTCCATTGGCTCGGTCCCGGAAGTGACGTCAAGAGAGCCAGGTGGCATCTCCCGGGAATGGTCTACAGGTAAGGGAAAAAAAGAGTCAGTGCACTCTGCCACATCCCGCCATGCCTCAGAACTGCCTTCACTCAAGCCCTTTAGCTGCCTCCCATGCGCACGTGTGTGACAATATATATATATATAGTGGCAAGTGGCTGGGGGCTATGCCTAGCCGGGACGCTTAGAAGGACCAAAAAAGAAACTATGCCTCCCCCAGACCACGAGAGGGCAGCCGCCCTGGCTTGTATGGGGTTGACAGGAATTGAGCATGGAAGCTCAACCGTATAGGAACCCAATGGCCACCCCCGGCGGCGCCTGGACGATTGTGGAGCCCTGGACGTCAGCACTTCCCTGGTGCTGGTGGAAGGAATACCGGGGACACCTGGAGTGCTTCCGAGTGCTCATGCGGCACGTCCGCCACACCAGGAAGTGCCACAGGAAGTTCATCAGAGGGCACCTGGAGCACATAGAGATGGGTATAAAAGAGACCGCCTCCCTCCAGTCATAAGCCGGAGTTGGGAGGAAGAGAACAAAGCTCGGGAAGGAAGACAGAGTCTGTAAAGGACCATTGGAAGGCCCGGGAAGAAGGGTGTTTGGTGTGAGGGCACTGTGTGTTGTGCAGGACTATTTGAGACTGTAAATAGTGTAAATAAATGTGTGTGTTTGAACCATTAGTGTTTGCCTATCTGTGTCCGGGCTGAACTTCCACAATATATGTATATATATATATATATATATATATAAATTAGCAGTGTTGGTCAAGTGGTTAACATCTTGAATGTTCAATCAAATGGTCAAAGGTTCAAGACCAATGTACACAAACTAATTTTTTTTTTCAATTTTACCAATTTTTCATCATTTATATAGAAATTTTGTGAAATACTCTTTTCAGTGATTTGGCAATATTAGCTCAGTGGATAAGGTTTTGGGATTTTCTAATGTAGAGAAAAGCCAAGCAAAACTAAAAAGATTACAATATGCAAGCTTTCGAGGCAACTCAGGCCCTTTCTTCAAGCAAGATGGGATTTTCTAAGAAAGACTGAAGGTTCAATTCTCTAATAGACAAATGTACATTTCCAGTACTTCACACATGTAAGGTTTTATCATGGTTAGGATTTACTGAAATGAGAAATGAACATTAATGAATGTTACATTTCACTTTAAGACTGTACATTCCATTCCACTCTGTTGCTAATGTCATATCTGTTGAATCAGCTTCCCACCCAAGTTAAGGTTTTTGTAACGTGCCAAGGACTGTGTGGAATTAGGGTGGAAAAAAATAATATTTAACAAGCATTATATCACACAAGTCAAGGTATTAAGCAACGTGCCAATGACTGTGTGGCATTAGGGTGGTTAAAAATGATATGTTCCAAGCATTGTACCCTTGGGGCATGGGGCACACCCCATTGTATAAGACCCTTGCTCTTCTACATGGACCTCTGGAGGGGTCGACCATTGTTTATCCAAAACGTGTGGGAACAAAATTAAAAGTCAAAATAATAATTTAATAAATACTGCAACGACGGCAATGACCAATGCTTTATGAACACCAGACAATGAAAACAAACAGTGAAATGAAACTGCTACTCAACATATGAGGCGGTTGGAGAAAGCAAAGAAGAAATACCAGGAGAAGTGAGCCAATGAAGGCAATGAAGCTAAGGGCAAGAGACTGGGGCAAAGATGTGAACAGTTACAAAGAGAAACATCCGAGCAATGTGAAGTTCAATCAGTACAAGATTGTATTCGCCACACACAATCAAGGGTTGCAGACACACCTGAGCAACGTGAAGCTCGATTGGAACAAGATCATATACGTCACGCACAATGATTACCAGCACTGAATGCTGATGTTGCAACATTTGATCATGGAATCAACACATTCTGTGATTGCATCTGTGAAATCTGTACCAAACACTGTTATCCAAATCAGGTTTACACAGTTTGATACAATGCAGCTGCATTATGACATCTTCCATCTGACCACTCAACAAGGCCAACACTCATGTTGTGATCTTGCAGCTGAACACATGTAATCAGTGCTGAACACATGTAATCAGTAATAAGACCTTTGGACCATCCAAGGCATACTGGAATAATTTGGAACCTGGTGTCATCCCTGAAGTGATTCAGATCTTGACAGAACCAGAGCAGCAGTTATTGTCAAGAGTAATTCTATTCATCAAAATCATCAAATACAGTGGACTCTTTGGACAATATGGCTTTTGAAGACAAGCAGTAGCCTTTGCTCAGGATGGAAATGGTTACTGAACATCTCGAGAATCTCAACATCACTTGTGAGTTCTCTGTATCCCGTGAACGAGTCTATAATGCATTGCGGTGGTTAGTTGCAAACAACCCACTCTACAAAGATGTCACCATCGATGAGAACACACAAATCCATGAGGAAGAAATGACTCGTGTTACTACACAAGAAACAACTGAGGCTGCTAACAGTCATCCTGAAGAGCCTGCAACTGCATACACGCTTATCATTTATTATTATCATTATTTATTATCATTTCAAGAGTATGTGAATTTCCCCTTGGGATTAATAAAGTATCTATCTATCTATCTATCTATCTATCTATCTATCTATCTATCTATCTATCTATCTATCTATCTATCTATCTATCTATCTATCTATCTATCTATCTATCTATCTATCTATCTATCTATCTATCTATCTATCTATCTATCTATCTATCTATCTATCAACAACTTTGCAAGAATTGTTCGGGACTCTTGGCATCAAGGCAACAATGAGATCTTTATATCAGGCTATGCAGGTGTTCAGTGCTACGCAATGACATTAGCCAGTATTGTAAGAGCTGCCATCCTTGAGCCAAGCAACTGGTCGATCAACACATTGGACATGAACATTATTGCCATGTATGACTCAATTTCACTGCTGACACCAGGAAATGATATCAACCAAAGTAGATTCTTGGAGGTCAACAACTTTAATGTCATCAAGCAAGAATTCATAATGTTCAATGAATCATTCTCTATTGATTATGAAAAAACACTCTCTTCAGAATCCTTCAAGACAAAACAAATCAAGGCAATACTGAAATAACATTACATGCAGCGCTTTGATCGATTGTTCATTAACCATTCAGCAAGCATATTAATAGCTGCATTGAAAGTGTTAGGAGTCATGCATTATGACGGCAAATACTACTTCACTGATTCACACTCATGTTGTCCAAAAGGTTCAACAGAGGAGCATGTATAACTGAATGTGACAGCAGGATAATGCAGCATCAAATTCACCATCAACTATTTAGATGTTCATCTGAAGCATGACATCATCAGACATTATGTATACATGGAGTAAATATTGGAAGCACATGATACTACACTGAAAGTACTACCTCAAGCACCACAGGAACAGGCTGTATGAATGCAAATGATTCCAACGAAATGGCTACCTCTTCAATGCCTTGTCTATGTCCAAGTACTAAGGCCAAGTCAAAACCATCACGTCAGCATATGGAAGGAAGGTTGAAGGACAGGATGGAAGTAAAGTTGAAAATCTACATCTCTATATGAATAACTTACAAGGATCAGCAGCTTTTGGGCATTCAGCACTGAATGACTGGATTGCACAAATCAGATGTCTAGGACCACCAACGTACTTTGTGACATTCATCTGCAATGACTTACTTTGGCTGTATATGCAAAAAGCACTCTTGATAACTGATGGAAGACCAAATGATGATCCAAATAGTCTCAATAAGTATCCTGTCATAGTGAGCCAACACTTTTGTTATATAGAGGACAAGTGATGGACTACTGGTGGGCTACTGAGTTCCAGAATCGCAGAAGTTTACACCTGCATATGGCGGTTTGGATCAAAGATTACCTACTGATTGAAACACCTGAAGGAGCTGCACAAGTGGACAAGGCATGCTCATGTGAAATGCCACCTAATGAATATGAATTTGTCAAAAAGTGTCAAATTCATCACCATACAAGCACGCATGCCAGAAGAATGAAAGACTGTCAACAACATGCTGCTTCAAAATTGGGTAAACAGCTACAATCCAACACTTCTCAGATTGTGGAAAGCAATATGGATATTCAGCCATGTGGCTCAAATGAGTCTATTGTATCCTACATCGCAAAATACATATCAAAATCAGTATCAACGGACCTTGCTGCTGCTATTAGAGTAGCCATATGACAAATCCAACAGAACATCTAGATCACAACTTCAATAACATAAGCTTAAGAGAGTTTGCAATGCTGTTCGACCCATACTATGCAAGACAGCTTGATAAGAATAAAGAGAACATTGATGAGGATGCATATGAACAAGATCAGCCAACAAGAAGATGACTCATTACGCTAGCAGACAAGTCAAAAATAGTTGCAGAAAATACACCCGCCATTATACGAGTGCCGCACTTCGAAGCAGTAACAGATTCGGAAGAATACTTCTACAGTATGTCAGTGCAATATATGCCATACCGCAATGAAAGTGACCTAGTGGAAGAGTTCAACAACCCACAAGAAGCATTCCTGGAATGTGATCAGTATCTGAAGGAAATTATTGCATACATGGAGTTGTATCGTGAACGAGATAGACAACTCAAGAATACATTCAACCAAGTACATGCATTCCAGATTCTCAAATAATCAAAGCCAATTGAATTGGAGGAAGAAGAGGAAGCTCCACATCCAGCAATGGATGAACATCAGTTCTAGACAGCACAGTGGGCATTGAACATTGGACAAAGACAAAGTTCTGCGCTTTTTTCCCACTGTGTGCCTATTTTTTTTCTTTTCTCTGTACCCTAATAAGCTTCCATATTACACTCAGACAATGGGCTACGACTCGCTTTTCACGGCCACTTTGATATCTGACAATTTCTTTTTTATTTCGGGCACTGTGTGATTTGTGAACTTGAACTTTTGAGTTTCTCCGACACTCTATGTCACTCGATCAATTTCCTTTTGTTGTTTATACCACTGTTTAAACCAACAAATAGTATGTTTTTCCTTGCCCCCACTTGGTATTCGCTGAAATTCTTCTATTTTCCCCATGCTTTTGCCATTGTCTTTTCACAGAACGCTGAACTTAAGAGCTATTTATATTGATTTGCATATTCAAAGAGGCTTAATTCTGGGAGAAGTTGGGGAATGGCGGCAGACACATGCATGTGCGTTACTTTTTACACTAACCGGGATTTATGGAGCAGAAGAACATGGAAGTTGACTTACGCATAGATTAATACATCTGGATTTTATTGTGCATACGCACATTTCCGCTTTTGTCCGTATGCCATGTTTTAGTGTGAATTCTACGCACAGCATTATGCATGAGGCCCCAGAACACTTCACCATATTGACAGAAAGAGTCATTCAGGAAGCAACTGGAGAATTTGAATTTCAGAAAGCTCCTTGAGTATATCCAACTAATAAGCAAGTTGATGATCATAACAAAGCAGTGCTTCAATACTTCAAAGGTAAGAATGTCAGAATATACACTTTAATATATACTTTAACAATTAGTTATTAAACAAGAGTACAAAGGCATAGATGGAATATGGTTCAGGGTAAATTTTCCATAACAATTAGAAAATGTTTCTCACAGGGAGAGCCGTAGATGAAAGAAATATGTTACCAAGTAATGTAGCAAACAGTAATACTTGGGATACTTCAAATCACAACTTAATGATATTTTCTAGGAGTTATATTAATAGGGGGTGATGAGGTATGTTGGACCGAATGGCCTCTTTAAGTCAGAATTATTCTCATGTTCTCTCCATCAGCAACAGCTGCAAATTCTTTAAAGATAGACTCCCTTCTTACTACACCAAGAAAAGGAAACTCATTTATACCACTGACACCAGCAAATCTAATTTTATAAGTTGCTACAAATACCATATACTAAAGGTGAAACTGGAATTTAGATTGGCTGGAAAATGAAAAGCTCATTGTTTAAGACATTTGTTCCCTTCTCACCTCCTCTATTACCCTAAGATACAATCGTCCATGTTGGTACTTTAAAGTCCTCTAAAAAAAGCCACTGTTTTCTGGGAGAGAATAATGGTTTATGGTACTTATTCTTAGCCAGAATGCATTAAAACTCATTCAGGAATTGCCACAATGAACACAGTTACAGTATGTGATTAAAAATGAGGACAATAACCATGAACAAAAGACATAAAATTTGATTTGTAAACTGCATACTTCACAGAATTTGGCTGCATTTTTAAATCATTTCCTGAAAAATGTATGTAAGATTAGGTACTACACACGCTCTTCCTTTTTTAACTTCACTTTTCTGTTTATTTTAATTTCTGAAGAAAAAGAAAGACCTAAGAAGTTTTGTCTGCTAATTTTTCTTACATAATGCAACTCATGCTCCAAAAGCACAGTATATGAACTGATTTGCATGCAACAATGGCCCATATACAGTACATGAGCTTTTCTATTATCCATAATAGTAGAATGCAGCTAGAATGCTTATTTAGAGACAGCACATGGGAACTGGGATTATTTCAGGTAGATTTCATTTAAAAAAAAGGATTACAGCAAGAAGAAAGGCAACTAACTATCATCTCTTAGCCTGCTTCATATCAGGTTAAAGATGAAGCTTAGCATAGTGTTATGGCTTGAGAGATCATGAAACTTGATGAGAAACAAAATCTCAGTGAAAAGTTTGGAGGATTTTTTAACATATCTTACACAGCTGCATTTTCATTTAAATTAATTAAAACATTAAATGTTAATAAATATACACGTTAAAAAGTAATAATTTACATTTAAATTATGCCATTCATCACTATTTTTTTCTTTTTTGCCCAGACAGGATTTTTCTTTTTTCGTTTTCTTTTTTTGCAAAATGTTGCTGAATTCTACAGAAGCGTAGAATTCTTATTATGTTATGGTTAAATTAACTTTACGTTTGCCGCAAAATGGAAAAGAAATGAAAGCTGTACTACTCATTAAAAATGACAATTAATAATATATGATATTTAAATTATTTCCCTATTCATCCCTATCTCTCTGTTTATCAACTAGATGGAAAAGGAAAAGATATAAAGGTGTGTTCCATAAAATTAAACACAAAAGTTATAGGAAGTAATAAATCTAACTTAGATATTCATAATAATATGAAGTAGGGCTACATAAAATGTCAGTGGTATTTGTTCAAAGTCTATAAGTTTTGTGATTGTCTGACCTTTTTCTTGTGTAAAATCTATATATACAGTATAAAAGCCTAATACCACTGACTCACTCATCACAAAATCAACCCGAACCATGAAGAAATTTGGAATGTAGGTTATCCTTGGCCCATAGGTGATCGCTAAGAAATGGTTTTAAAAATTTCGTGGTCCAAGCACAAAATTTCTTAAAATTTTTTAGACCCATTTGTACGCCTGTCTGCTCATTTGCTTTTCTTTGCATCTGGTATGTTTCAGTTGCCGATATAAAAAATCTTAGAAAGGCATCGGTGTGCTGGGAGCTTCTCAGTACAAGAAGGACATAGCAACACTTGAAGCTGTGCAGAGGAGATGAATCAAATGCACCCCAGGATCCTACTATGACAGACTCAGAGAATTAAACCTGTTTAGTCTAAAGCAGATGAGACGGAGTGGGGGGTTGTGTTAAAATCCTCAAACATATTGCTAAAGTAGATCCAGCAATATTCTTTTGTCTTAAGGTTGAATCACTTACTTAAGGACAGCAGCGGATATTAAGGTGAAGTGTACTGTATTTATAGGTGAACCCAGAAATCACTTTTTTACACAAAGAGTTGAGGGATTCTGTAACAAAGTACCAAGACATGTAATTGAAACAGAAACCTTGACAACTTTTAAGAAAAAATTGTATGAGATATTGGAACAGCTTAGCTACTCGCTAAACAAACAGGCTTGATGGACTGAATAGTCTCCTCTTGTTTCTCAGATTTCTTGCGTTCCTATTCCCAGGGTATCCATTGAGCTAAACTGGTTTTCTGGCTATCATGCAATTTTCCCTTGGGAAAGTGAATCTATGAATAATGGATTTACCCATAGTTGTATTGGTGACACTATTCAACATTCTTTAGGCTTCCCAAATATCATAGGCACTCGTGCAAATAATGGCAATGCCAAACGCATTTCAGACTGACTATGAAAAATACAAATCATTCCATAGCATCAATGCACAGGGAAATCTTTTAAAATTAGACTGAGGTGAAATGGACAGGTGTATTGTTCAATCAATCATTCCAATGTGGAGAAACTCCTGAACAGGAGTGACAGTCAAAGGTGACAAAGTTTTTGGTTACTAAATGTACAGGATATATTTTTTATATAAACATATATTCAAGTAATTGCAAAACATATTCTTGTGTATAATTTTTACTTCCAGCCAAATATGCTTTACATTTCTACTGAATACATAATTGTCTGAAGTGTGACATTCACAAACTTGTTCATTAACAATCAAATTAGGCAATTCAAATAATTAAAAAAAATTTTTAAATAACACCATTAACATTTCATTATGCAATACACAAATTCAGAAACTCTGCTCTGGAAGCATCTCTCACTTTCTTAATAGTGAATGTATTTCCTTTGAGTTAATATAGATCAAGAACTTCTGAAATTTCTGTCACTTGCTTTGTTATATCTTCTTCTCTTTTACTACAATTAAATAAAACTGTAAACTCTTCCAAGCTATCCCACAATACACCGTATCAGTTTAAAGTCACAATTATTCTGTAGCTGTAACACTCTCATTCTGTGCTTTTTGAGCCATGATAGATGTTCTCCACAATCGTCTGTCGAGGCTGTTTAAATGTCATGGGTGCGCATGTAGTCTTGCCTAAACCTGTCTTGAGTTAAAGAGATTGGGGTTAGTGGAAATGATTGAGACAAGGTTTATTCAAGCAAGAATTACTTTGCCAAGACTTGATTTCATGAGCTTTGTGGAATAATACCATAGGTAAAGCAGACCAGTCAATAGCCATAACGAACAGGTAAAAGGAACAACCAAAACATCAGATCAAAACCCATAAGGCAGAGACCGATATAAAAAATACTGTGTGAAAAGGCAAACATTCAAGAGGCACGCCATAAGGTAAGCAAATTATTGTTTATGCAGCATTAAAGAAAGTTAAAGCTTGACATAAAGTTTCAAAATACATCTTTAATTTGTGTAGCATCTTTCTTAGTGTGCAACTAGTGCCATCTTTATCCCTTTCTTTTTAAACCTTGCTTAAATATAAGATACGAGCTGTATATACCCGGCGTTGCCCGGGGCAGAAGTAACCTAATCGGTCAAACACTTACATATATACCAAAGTAAACCTAATCGGTCAAACAGCTTCATATATACAGAAGCGAACCTAATCGGACAAACAGCTAATCTATATACATAAGCAAACCTAATTGGTCAAACAGTTACATAAATACAAAAGCAAACCTAATCGATGAAACAGCTTCATATATACAGAAGCGAACCTAATTGGTCAAACAGTTATGCATGTGCAGAATAATTTTACAAAGATTATGCGTGTTAATAATCATTAAAAAGAAAAGATTGAGGAACTCTTCTTCTATATGTGATGAAGCTGGATGAAGCTGACTTGACGAAGACGTAGGTGGCATAGATTGGTTTTTCTAAAACAGAAGAAAAAAATGAGTATCTATTATTATTTTAAATTAGAATGAAAATGAGAACCTTGATTAGAGATAGATTATCCGTATTAAAATATGTGCATGAATAAACTTTTGGTAACTCTAGCAAAAGTTTATTCATACAAATTGGCATGGGATGGCTTTGTGAAAAAGTAAAAATTAGATAAAAATAAATTGAGAATGCGTACTTCGATTTGACTGAGATTATCTGTAATGATGAAAAAAAAGTTTAGTATGTTTTTTTTTCCATACGGGAAGGATGTAAAACCTTAGATAGGCACCCTTCAGCCCGTACTGAAGGGTACTGTCAGATTCTTACTGACTAAAAAACACCCTTTTTATTCCACAGCTACCCCAAAAACCACTATTAGGCATTACTTTGGGGTGGCAGTAGTTTAGTTATGAAACAGCTGGGTCCTGAAAAAAATCTGTCTTATTAGTGGCTTCATCACATATAGAAGAACAGTTCCTCAATCTTTTCTTTTTAATGATTGTTAACACGCATAATGTTTGTAAAATCATTCTGCACATTCATAACTGTTTGACCAATTAGGTTCGCTTCTGTATATATGAAGCTGTTTAACTGATTAGGTTTACTTTGGTATATATGTAAGTGTTTGACCGATTAGGTTACTTCTGCCCCGGGCAACGCCGGGTATATACAGCTCGTATATATATATATATATACATATACACACATACATGCAGTTTTAATAACACAGAAATCAATATAAACATTAACATCATTATCATATGAGAATATGAAGTAATATATAAGAAGCACATTTCATATAAATATAAATTATTAAACAGTAAAATCTTCTTCTGTAATTTGCTACCGTGGCAATTTGTGTGTCTGTCCAGGATTTTAAATGACTTGTAGCTCGCAAACCGTTGCACCTATACACTTGAAATGTGGTACACATATAGTACGTCACGTCTACTATCCGCTTTATGGGTGATGATTGTTTTAGTCTTTTTATCTTTATTTTATTTTATTGTACAATAAATGTACAAGTCCTATCTGCGCACAGCAGGGCAGCCGTGGGCGGATGCGCATGGTGTATTCACTCCATGTTATCGTGCATTGCGCTGTCAGTGGTATTTTGATAAAAGAATTTGAACAACATATAAGAAGCGTATAAATTATTAAACAGTAAAACATTAACATTTAAGAAGTAAAGTTACATTAAGTACTACTGCTGTGCCTTCGGGTATACCTCATTTTTTGTTTGCCCATTACATGCTTAAATGTATACATTTTTTGGTGCACCTACCCGAGAACACGCGACATATAACCGAGCGTGGGAGAAGCATGGATGTTAAACACGCGTTGAGTTGATGTGCTGGTCTCCCTCGTGAAATAACTGGTAATGTTTGACTAAAATCTACAGTGAGTAAAACGACATTAGCTCCTATTTTTTTTTTACGATCTCTGAGATGTTGCTTTTTTCGGTTCAAGGCTTCATAAGCTCTTTTATGTTGTATGGTGTACTTATCCCAAACCATCATCTTTGAATGTTGCAAGACTTTCGCCTTGTATGTAGATCGGGGTAATTACATTCATTGCATTCCTAGTCTGAATCACAATGTGATTGTATGGGTGGTTACCTGGCACTGTAGGGTTGCCACCCGTCCTTTAAAATATGGAATCGTGCCGCGTTTGAGAATGAAATTGCGCGTCCCGTTTTGAATCAATACTGGACGGGATTTATCGCGTATTTTTTTTATCATTTTTTTTTTTAAAGCAGCGTCTCATGCAAATCATCCCACACACATTTTATGAAGATGCCTCCTTTCCTACTTTTGATTGGGTAATACTTGATGTCATCGTTAGTTTGATTGGTGTTTTTAACTGTCCAGTGAGTAGGGCGTGTCTTTCAACCGTAAGCAGATTTTTTGCAGTGGTATCACTGACCTCGACGACGGCGACGTTATACGTCAAAAATAAATTACGATAAATGACGATTTTAGCGATACTTTATTACGACGGCGGCTACATAGACACGACCAAATAAAAACAAAAAAATCAAATAATCATTCTACATTTTCAAAACGTCGAAAAAAACGACGGAATGAAAAAAAGGCCCACCCGACGACCCACCCATTCCATTTTTATATATATAGATGTTTCACTGTTATGAACTGATTGTCAATATGCATCTTACACAACTGAACTGTTATTCATGTTTCTATACAAAACAGTGCACATGAGCAGTAAAGTACTACTTATAATATTGCAAATTTAAAAGAATTCTATTTACTATGATTTCTGATAAAATGCATACGTAAGACTGCTTTTTTCCTTTCCAAACCAATCTGCTGTAATCAAACACACTTGTAAAGCACACCTCTAATGATTGTTTTATAATATTCTTTGGGGAAAACTGACAAGAATCAAGCAGAAATTTAAACAGACCCCCCTCAAGTGTGTTTGCCCATTCATGTTCATAATTTTACAAGCTAGTTGTTATATCAACATTTTGCTTAGTATTTAATAATGGAAGAATCTAAGTATTAAAATAGTGTGTGCACAGTTTAATGAGCCAAAAAATAATGTTAGTATGGGGTCAGTTAAATATGCAATGGCTAATCACGTTATAACTATGAGTCATAATGTTGAACAACTGAAATACAGTATTCTGTTTCATAAATAATTAAACAGTTACCAAGTGATGGAAGATGAAGCTATCTGAATGTTAGATGTGGAAATGATTGCACCTAATGGTCCTAACAGGGTTAATGACCTCATGTCTTTATTATAAAAGGAGTCCAATGTTAGGGCTAAAATTATTTGGCTTGCTTTGGTTAAGTCTGTGTAAATTAGGGTTATCTGCAGCATCCTATATAATAGTTTTCATAGTATTACCAGATGAAGTTTCTTCCTTATCTTGCGGAGACAGGTCCTAAAAATTGTGACATCTGGTGTTTTCATCTGCACTGCCATATGCTCAAGGCAGTAGAAGAAGCATGCATAAAAGCACTTGCTGTTTGTATACTGTAGTTTCAATCCAATGGGTGCATCTAAAGCCAAAGAACTCTCTGTGTGCTCATTTTTATCCTATGATCTTCACATTCTTATTAAAATGCTTCAATAAATGTACATGTTAGGATGTGCAACAATTTTCCCCAATGTAATAATGTTTAAATCTGTTGTACTAAAGATGCAATTTGTTGCCATAATAGCAACCATTGTGAATGCATTATAAACCACCACTGATTCATAGTTATGAGACAACATTTTCATGTCAGGGATATTGTTGCTGTGAAACAATGTGAAAAACAGAATTTTTCCATCAATGTTTAGGGAATAATACTATTTTGAAATATCTACACAATACACATTTATTTATATTGATTGATTGATTGATAGATTGACTGTATTATTTGTCCTGTGAATATCCATCCATCCATCCATCCTCTTCCACTTATCCGAGATCGGGTCGCGGGGGCAGCAGCTTGAGCAGAGATGCCCAGACTTCCCTCTCCCCGGCCACTTCTTCTAGCTCTTCTGGGAGAATCCCAAGGCGTTCCCAGGCCAGTCGAGACCCAGCGTGTCCTGGGTCTTCCCCGGGGCCTCCTCCCGGTTGGACGTGCCCGGAACACCTCACCAGGGAGGCGTCCAGGAGGCATCCTGATCAGATGCCCAAGCCACCTCATCTGACTCCTCTCGATGCAGAGGAGCAGCGGCTCTACTCTGAGCCCCTCCCGGATGACTGAGCTTCTCACCCTATCTTTAAGGGAAAGCCCAGACACCCTGCGGAGGAAACTCATTTCAGCCGCTTGTATTCGCGATCTCGTTCTTTCGGTCACTACCCATAGGTCATGACCATAGGTGAGGGTAGGAACATAGATCAACTGGTAAATTGAGAGCTTCGCCTTGCGGCTCAGCTCCTTTTTCACCACAACAGACCGATGCAGAGCCCGCATTACTGCGGATGCCGCACCGATCCGCCTGTCGATCTCACACTCCATTCTTCTCTCACTCGTGAACAAGACCCCAAGATACTTGAACTCCTCCACTTGGGGCAGGATCTCACTACCAACCCTGAGAGGGCACTCCATCCTTTTCCGGCTGAGGACCATGGTCTCGGATTTGGAGGTGCCGATTCCCATCCCAGCCGCTTCACACTCGGGTGCGAACCGATCCAGAGAGAGCTGAAGATCACAGCCTGATGAAGCAAACAGGACAACATCATCTGCAAAAATCAGTGACCCAATCCTGAGACAACCAAACCGGACCCCCTCAACGCACTGGCTGCGCCTAGAAATTCTGTCCATAAAAGTTATGAACAGAATCGGTGACAAAGGGCAGCCCTGGCGGAGTCCAACTCTCACTGGAAACGGGTTCGACTTACTGCCGGCAATGCGGACCAAGCTCTGGCACCGATTGTACAGGGACCGAACAGCCCTTATCAGGGGGTCCGGTACCCCATACTCTTGGAGTACCCCCCACAGGATTCCCCGAGGGACACGGTCGAATGCCTTTTCCAAGTCCACTAAACACATGTAGACTGGTTGGGCAAATTCCCATGCACCCTCTAGGACCCTGCTAAGGGTGTAGAGCTGGTCCACTGTTCCGTGACCAGGACGAAAACCACACTGTTCCTCCTGAATCCGAGGCTCAACTATCCGACGGACCCTCCTCTCCAGGACCCCTGAATAGAGTTTTCCAGGGAGGCTGAGAAGTGTGATCCCTTTAAAGTTTATAAAGAGGTTAAAATAATGTGTATGTATGGTTGCCTATGATATTTAAAACACATTATAAGCTCTACTATTGAAGAAAAGCAGAGTACTTTATTTTTGTGTAGTAGATCGAAATGTTCCCACACTTCTGGATTCCATATTTAATTCAATATCATCTTCATATAAAATAAAAGTGGTAGTTTTGCTTCCCTTTTTGTAACATGTGAAATAGCACAAAACCTCAAAGCAGTCAGACCACTCCCAGCATTTCAGTGATGTTCAAAGCTCTGGATGTCATCAGTCATGTGGTAATGGGACTTCGATAGAACCTTCTGTATACAGTTTTGACAAGATGTGTTTCATTAGAGCTTCAATGTCAAATGACCCATTTCTAATTTTTTGTGTTGATAAGTGTTTATTATCTAATGTCATGTGTAATGTTTTTTAGTTAATCCTGAGAAAGGGAAATGAAAAAAATCCCAAAATGTATATTACATTATGTTTAATATTTAAAAGGCATCTAACTTTGTATATGTTAACAGCAATGTATGAAAGGCAGGTATTGTATAGAATGCCTTGGCAATATATAGAATGCCGAAAATTGGACGACAAAGTATGAAACGATTAATATTTCACACATTTCCTAGACATTCTATGCAATGCGAAAAGACAAACCGGCAAAGTATAAAATACTCCCGCTAATACAAAAAAGCAATGAAGTGCAATTCAAAATGCCATTGAAGCCTTCCTTGTTGAAACAAGTAGGTTAATTTTTTTCTCTTATTTTTTTCAGTAAGAAAGTTCCGTATTTTATTTGATATTTTCTTTTTTCATTTATGTAATTTTTAATGATGGCCTTTTCATGACTCTCTTTTCAAGTTTTACTTTTTTGTGCGAAAGATAATTAAGTGCAATTTAAAATAAAAATTTTTCCTTCCTTGTTGCAACAAGTAGGTTCATATTTTATTTTCTCTTGTTTACCTCAATAAGAAAGTCCTATACTTTATTTTGTATTTGTTTCATTTTCATATACATCTTTTCAATAAAAGCCTTTTCATGACTCTCTTTTAATACTTTGCCTAAATAGCATTTGTCATTCTAGACAATGCCTATGGAAAGTATATATAATATTAAAATAATTTGGATATTTCATACTTTGCCCAAATATGCCAGGAATTCTATATATTGCCTAGGCATTCTATACAATGCCCGCATTTCATACATTGTCGGTAACATATATACTTTCGAACAAATTGTCTCATGGGGCTTAAATCTATATATAAAATTTAAAAAGATGGCTGATTGACAGGCTAATTCACCCATTCATTTATTCATCAAGAAAGACACTGTTTCCTGTTTAATTAAAAGCTGATATTCAGGTAGTAGGTTTCTGCTAATAAAGAACATTTTGATATATCAATATTTAGGGGTAAAAACAACCATGTACAATAGAAGCAGAAACTACTCCAAATTCTAATAATACTTTGACTGGTTTGATGGAAATTTAGTAACATTGTAGAAAAATAAAATTAGCTGACCTGTGTTTTTTAGTTGTAGATATTTACAGATAATAATGCTGTAGTGAATAGGCTATGGTAATGCACCTCGTCTTCATTTCAGCTCAGCTCTGAAAATATAATTGTAGAGAGAAATGGGGCTTGCCAGTTTATGCAAATGAAACTTTACCAGCAGAGGTGATGGGGGAGTACATGAAGAGTGGCACTAACCAATAGGGTGGATGGATGAGTGACAAAGGGGAGATATCCTGTAAAAAAAAAAAAAAAAAAAATAAACAGACAGGGTGGTGAAAATAGAGCCGTGAAGTGGATGGAAGAAAGTTCAACGAAGCTCACATTAGATGTGATCAGCAAGCACGCTAAAAGATTAAGTACAGGGCAGGCACTGTGGCTCTGGGCAACCACAGGTATTGTTTTGCTAGAAGCAAAAATAATGGGAGAAAGAAGAGGGTTGTGGCATCTTCGGGTCTAAGACAAGCTAAGCCTGACGGCGTTCCTTGGTCAGTTTAAACACTAACAGAGCTCAGCTAAGGAGTCCCGACATGGCCACAACAAAAAGAGGAGTATACACTGTACATAGTTCACAATATTATTTGTTTTCCTATATATTTTTCTGTGCAGTTCTTAAAAAGCAGGCACAAATAATATTAAACCGTAAATAAAAATCAAATGTGGTCTTGGGGAAGGGGAATGCGTATTGTATTATCTACTTATTGTATGTCACTTTTGTTTTTTGTCTATGTAGAGTTGTTTTATTTTTTAAATTAGTGACTGTGCCTTTAAACAGATCTTTCCCACATTTTGCCTTTTAAAGTCCTTTTACAGAATTTTTGCTTTCCATCAGATTTCAGTTTTCATTTTTCTGTTAAACCAGAAGGAGTTGAGTGTGAGGATCAATTCAAACATAATTCAAAGCAATGCTAGGAAGGATAGCTGTAGAATATTACTTGTAAAAAGCAAAGGATTACAGTAATCCCTTGCTATATCGCGCTTCGACTTTCGCGGCTTCACTCTATCGCGGATTTTATATGTAAGCATATTTAAATATATATCACGGATTTTTTGCTGGTTTTCGGATTTCTGCGGACAATGGGTCTTTTAATTTCTGGTACATGCTTCCTCAGTTGGTTTGCCCAGTTGATTTCATACAAGGGATTCTATTGGCAGATGGCTGAGAAGCTACCCAACCAGAGCGTGTATTACCTATTAAATAAAACTCCTCAAATATATTATGAGCATGGGGGCTGTTCGCACCCCTAGAAGATACGGCCGCTCCTCAAAAAACACTGAAAGATTACCTTCATATTGGTCTCTTCCTTGCTGGGCTTACTTGTGGCTGCTTTGTCAAGCGATATGTTTCCTGCATGGTGCTTCGCATACTTAAAAGATCAAACAGCACGTATTGATTTTTGATTGTTTGCCTTTCTCTCTCTCTCTCTTGCTCTGACATTCTCTGCTCCTGACGGGGGGGGGGGGGGGGGGGGGGGGGGGGTGAGCAGGGGGGGCTGTTCGCACCTCTGGACGATACGGACGCTCCTCTAAAAAAATGCTGAAAGACTACCTTTACATTGCTCCCTTCCTAGCAGCTGCGTTGTCTGGCAGTGCTTCGCATACTTAAAAGCCCAAACAGCCCTATTGATTTCTGATTGTTTGCTTTTATCTCTCTCTCTCTGACATTCTCTGCTCCTGACGCGCACTCCTTTGAAGAGGAAGATATGTTTGCATTCTTTTAATTGTGAGACGGAACTGTCATCTCTGTCTTGTTATGGAGCACAGTTTAAACTTTTGAAAAAGAGACAAATGTTTGTTTGAAGTGTTTGAATAAAGTTCCTGTCTCTCTACATCCTCCTGTGTTTCTGTGCAAATCTGTGACCCAAGCATGCCAATATAAAAATAACCATATAAACATATTTTTTCTACTTTGCGGATTTTCACCTTTCGCGGGGGGTTCTGGAACCCAATCCCCGTGATCGAGGAGGGATTACTGTATACAGCTGCTGGTTAAGAAACAGTTTGGCTGGAGAAAGCACATGAAACATTGGACATCGAAAAGAACTATGGGTATATTTCAGAAGATCAGAATCCTTCTGGACCAGTGCTTCTTAAACTTTTTTTTTTCTCACAACCCAATTTTGCCTTTCTTGGTGTCTGTTAGACCCAGTCCATGACAACTGTCAGAACGAGGGGGTGTCCCCTTGGAGATTTGCCGCCGACAGTAATAACACTTGTGGGGTTTCTCCCTTAAACAGTCGTCACAACAGTCATAGCTAAAATTTCTTAAAATGCTCACAGCAACCCATAATGAGAGACACCATGCACAACCCTTTCTCATTGAATACAACAGTAAGTTACAACCATGAGAGGCTCAAAAGGTGGAAACACTTTAAGAATTGATTCTGTATATATAACGTTTTTGTAGAGACGTACACTGGTAAGTTAAATCAGGTAATTTTTTTGGAATGGTGTTCACCAATGAGCCACAATCTAACCACCTATTCCGCACAAATAAACATGCTTTTATTTGGAACAGATAATTTAGTTAATAAGTTTATTTTTAACTTATTATTATATTGTGCTATGTATATAAATCTATTTTGTCAGTTATTGTTTGTAGTGATTATAATGTGCCTATATTTTGGTGTTTTACAATATGTATTTTGCATTATTTGCCATGCTTTTTTATAATATATTTAATTTTGCTTTTTTATAAACTCCTGTCATTGATGTAAACTATATTGAGTATAGGGAGAGTTAATAGTGTTTAGGAGTAGTTTTGACTGATTCCTTATACATCATTTTTAGTGTAATCACTTAACACACTAACGTTGTGGGGTTTAGTATAAATTTACAGTGCATGATTTTTCACACCATTGGATTCTACTGACAATGGCCTAAATATTTTAAAACAATCTAGCCAAAGTTAACTTAATACTGTAGTTTGAACTTTGACTGCCATGCCATTATTGAACAGAAAAGGAAGGTATATCATCCAAAACACTACCAAAATCCTTTTTCATACTGTAATAATGACAAGTCACTTATTTTGGCATTATTTTCTGACTATATCACCCAGATATTTTTCAGCTTAGCACAAGGTACAATGTCCTGGAATGTGGTTGCACTTGTTTAAATAACTAAAGTCAGTTGTAGTATTATTTTATATGGATGTTCTTTAGTAGTCAAAAAATAGCTGTTACAGATACATGTTAGTATGTGGCAAAGCAGAATACTCTTTACAAGGCATTAGGTAAGTTAGCTGTACAAGGAAATTGATGATAAGCAGTTGAGCACAACTTTAATCACTCATATATTTTCAAAAATTGCTTAGTGACAGCACGCACGTACATGATTAAACTCACTCACTCACTAACAGTGGGCCAGCTTAGAGTTGTTAATTTTGCAATACGCTCTGGATAAAAGCACCTGCTAAATGAATAAAGTTATGGATTAATAATTACATTGACAATAATGATAATGGGCGGCGTGGTGGCGCAATGGTATCGCTGCTGCCTCGCAGTTAGGAGACCTGGGTTCGCTTCCCGGGTCCTCCCTGCGTGGAGTTTGCATGTTCTCCCCGTGTCTGCGTGGGTTTCCTCTGGGCATTCTGGTTTCCTCCCACAGTCCAAAGACATGCAGGTTAGGTGGATTGGCGATTCTCAATTGGCCCTAGTTTGTGTTTGGTGTGTGGGTGTGTTTGTGTGTGTCCTGCGGTGGGTTGGCATCCTGCCCAGGATTGGTTCCTGCCTTGTGCCCTGTGTTGGCTGGGATTGACTCCAGCAGACCCCCATGACCCTGTGTTCAGATTCAGCGGGTTGGGAAATGGATGGATGGATAATGATAATACTCTAACAGGTGCTAACCAGTTTGTGTAATGTAGGCAGCATTCTTGAGCTGTCTCTGTATCCATATAATGACTATGGAGGCCAAAAAACAAGAAGGGTTTCATTATAAACAAGGAAAACAGGGAACAGGAAGAACAGAGTATAAAGCAAAAAAATGGGAAAATAAAAAGAGATTGCATGATACATAAGGACTACCTATACAGGTGATGGACAATTATTACCATGTGGGGTAACTGATACACTTGCCAGAAAATATTTTACAAACACTCTTTGCTAACCTTCCTATACATATAACACCAAACATGTTCTCCACAACCTGGTCTGCTCTTCCACCTGCCATCAAAGTCCTTGCCAAATACTTCCCACTCAAATTCAAACTCTTAAATTTGTTACTTTGTGCCTGGAAGTTTTTAACTTCTGGCTAGTGACTTACCTCCGTATGTCTCTCTTCTGGCCCCATGTCTTCCTGCACATGGTTCCATGTCCACAGAGTGAGGACAGGTGAACTGTGCGTAAGGTATAAACCTTAACAGTTTGGAGAAGCAGAGATACCATATATACAGATCCCGTTTTGTCTTTTAGAAAATGGGTGACTCTCAACACATTACTCGACATTCCCCATTGCCCTCCTAGGAAAAGTTTAGGACCATGTCTGGTCCCGGGTTTGCCCAGTAGTGTCCCCTGCTGGTTCAGATCTATATTAAAATATCAGACACAGGGAAAACTGACAACTAAACACATCCAGCTACTAGTTAAGAATCTAAACCAGATCTTTCAAAACTTTGAAGTAATGTTGCTAAGGCTAATTTCATTAAATACTTAAATTACTGTATTCATACTCTGTTTTCAAGTTTTTGTTAGTAAATACCTGTGCAGCACTGCAACAAATATAACAGCAGGTTGTTTTACTTCAGTAGATGAGCTGCATTCAGTAGCACTTCAGTTAAATAAATAACGCGCATCTTTAAATCGCCTAATTCAGCAAAGAGATTTTCACATTCTTCAGTTTCTGAAAGAAAGCATAATCTCATTAATTGCAGATGTTACACATTTTTTAAAATGCATTTTTGACCAAAATCCAAAGAGAAATACAATGATTGGGCTTGCACTTTTTGTTTTATAATATTGTAAAGCAGTGAAGCTTCTGCGAACAGACTTTGGATTACCATGTAAGCGCATCTAGGTGCTTCAAAAACAGATGATCTATGAAACAAATGTTGTTGTAATCAAAATCTTAATTAAAGAAAGAAACATATCCTCTAATAAGATAAGTCTGATAAAACCTATTAATCAGTAATCAGGCAGGAGAAATGTTTGTCCATCTGCTTCATTTATTACTCTTCAGATAATGCTTGAACAGGGAGTATTCTTTCACAGCATGATCAGAATGGTCAAATAATTAAGGTGTAAAGTTTATAAGCAACTAAATTTACATGACAGTGTCAATTAATGCACACATTTACTCTGGTTGGTTTGCTGGTTTATTCCCAAATGATCTATATAAAATGACAGTCTATTTTACTATATGCTTATTATTCTTAAACCCTTTGGGTTGAGCCATCACCCTTGAAATTTTTGTGCATATAACAGCTGTCCAAACTTGTTGAATATAGCTCATCTGATCTCTTAGTCATCTTTCAGTACATTTTGTGTATTACATTTTTGTCTCTGTAGTTCACTTGACCTTTTGGTTTCCTGATATGCCTGAATAGTTCTTTGATATTTATTTACCCTTTATGCTATTTCTTTAGAATGAATGCTATGCCATCCTAAAAGTATTCTTCCACACATACTTTAGCAGTTAAGAGTTTCCAGATTTTCTAGTTAACCTTTAAAATATGAACAATTTTTGGAGTTGTTTTATTTCTTTATCTTTCTCATCTTATTTTAGAGCCATCTCTGAGACATCCACTGTTATCACCCTCTCTCTGTCTAAATCAGAGCAGCTGCAAAAGCATCAAGTTATCACATTTCTTCACATTTATATTCTATAAAATCAGAGTATATGTGGGCAGGATTTTATTTTCCCTTTTAATTTTCGTACAGTGTATTTTGGTCAAACATTTTAAACAGATAGTTCAGTCAAGCTTTTATAGAAGCTATGCGTTCATTACACAACTCTGACAGAAGAATTTAAAACATGTTTTAATCTGTTTACACTTTGGGAAGGAAGACTACTGAAAAGTAAATTAAAGTAATTAAAACAAGAGTTGTTGAAAGGAGTGACAGATCATTTTTTGCATCAAAAAAAGATAGAGGGAGTCAATCAATGCTCCCTAGTCATTGAAAGACATACTGACTGCATGTGTTTTTCACACTGAACGTCCCATCTGTCAGGAACCCTTTTACATTAGTGTAGTTTTATTTTGTTTATTTTTTTAATGTGTTCATTATTCATGTTTGTTAATATTTTTTTATCATTATCTCCACGATGTCACTGCATAGCGATTTTGTTTTTCTGTTTTTCAGTGGTCATTTTCCACATTGTTTTTAATGGGTCCCACCATATTGCTAGTCACATTAGCTGATGATACAAGATGTGTAATGTCATCACATCACCATTGTAAAAGATGACAGAATATTTAGCAAGCAGCACAAACTTTGAAATTAAATCAGGGAAGGAAACTTGCAATAGACTAATACTACAGCACTTCATTTTTTGACATCATCTTGAATTCTGTAATTGATTTTTTTATGTCTTATGTCTCTTGATCCCTGTGTTTAAACCTCTCCCTGAAATAAAACGACTGCTATTTCTCTATTGCTATCATCATTTTCTAGTCCATGTGGACCTGCCTCTTTCCTAAATGAATGCACTACTTTTAGGTTCTGATTCTGGAGGATGGGAAATGTTGGCAGTGACTAAGATCTACCTGTTATGAACTAGAGATTTACTGTCTCTCCTTTAGAATATTATTCTATGAATTTTGAAAACTATCATTATTGTTTTGATGGTTTTACTATTTGTATCTGTATTTTGGTGATGTCACTGTGCTCACTGTGCAACAATTTTAAATTGTGCATTATCAGATCCATGTTGCAGATAGCGAAGTTGCCTTGTTGCTAACGTGTGACTTCCATCACTGCAACATTATTTAAGACAACATCAAGCTAATATTATTTGCCAAGACTTTGAATATGTGTGGTAAATAATTTTATTGCGTTCAGTTGTTCAGCTATTAAATCCATCAGAGAGTCAGGCCTTTGCATGTTTTATGACTAAGAGTTTAGTTGGCATTTTGGGTTTGATAGTTGTTTTTTTTATTTTTTTAATCGACCTTTTGACTTAGATCTTTGCATGTGTTATGAACCTACATTCTCCATGTCCTGGGGCCTCATGTATAAATGGTGCGTATGCACAAAAATGTTGCGTATGCCCGTTTCAACACTCGCATCCCGATATATAAACACTAAACTTGGCATAAAAGCCACACACATTTTCATGCCAGCTCAATCCCTTGTGTATGCAAGTTCTCCACTCGGTTTTGCAAACTGGCGGCACCCAGCATCAAAGCAGTGCTACTGTTCCTGTGTGGTTTCCCTTTATTTTTTAGATTCACATCCCTGATGTGGCTTTATCAAATACACTGAAATTAACCGCATATCGTTTTTTACTTCAAGGTATCTGATTGTAATCAACCTGTAACCATATCATTATGCACCAAATGGCCAAACTATTCCAAATACCATAGCCATTTTAGTGTTGTTAATTCTCAGTGCACCACTCGGAGTATTTTAACCCATTGTATCTGAGTGTGGAATCACAGCTCTACAGCAGCTGATCGGAAACCTCTATGGCAGATTGTATCAAGAGTGAAGAGAATTATCGGGTTCTAGCACATGCTGCCTCAGTCATGGGCACAGTCTATTTGAACTTCTCCTATTCATCAAACTCTTCAGAGCCTTTCCTATAGGGACTTTGCGGTTCAGAAACAGTTTCATCCCAAGAGATATAAACACACTCAATTAGTCCATCAAGTGCTCCTGGTAGAACTGTTTGTACTTATAAGTAAAATTGCCTCAATGTAAACATGCATTACAATGTAATATTGCACAACCTGAGCCACTCATGCTTTCATATTGTATATTTTATTAGTGTTTTTTATCCTATTATTATTGTTGTTGTTGTTATTATTTTACCATTTTATAGGAAAATAAGTTTATGGAGGATTTGCATATTAAATGTAATTGTACCATACAATAACAATAAAGGAATTCAATTCAATTCAATAGAAGAGAGTGCATATTTACAGAGGATGATGACTGGCTTCTAAGTTGATTTAGATTTCCAGGCGCTATCTTCTTGGAGCTCTTGATACCATTTTTAAGATGAAATGCAGTAAAGTATATAAATTACATTATACAGATATATTTTTAACTTAATTTAAATAATATATATTGATAATGATTAAATATGCTAGGACTCTGTGACACAGCGATAGCGATGAGCTGGTGCCCAATTCAGGGATTGTTCCTACCTCGCGCTGTATGCTTGTTGGGACTGGCGCAACCCTGGATGGATAGATGGATGAAATAATTAAACATGTACTACAAAGATATTTCAATGTTCCTTAAAAGTTTTGAAGAATCGGCATTCTAAGCTTACAGATGGTTTGGCATTTATTAAAGAGCTGATTGTGTGCCAATTAGTTATCTGGAGAAAGAAAAGGAAGGACAGGAATCGGGGGTTAGAATGTTTGAAATAATAGTACTGCTGCAATAAATTATTTTATTGTGGGTCACGCATAGTGTAGCAAGCATCTTGTGGGAGGCAGGGATCTCTGGAAGAGGCTCCAGCTCGTCGCTTCTACTGTGCCAACGTGCCTCAATGTTCTATTATTAATTTCTGTCATCATGAAAATGATATCAAGTATACATCTTAGTATTTAAATTTACACACTTTGAACAGTATTTTCAAAATGATTCATTTTCTGTGACACTTCAGTGGGGATGGAAGTCCAAAACAAATAAAAATAGATGTGTTTTTAAATTAATCTGTGGAAGTGCAGAATAATTCATTAATACTTCATTACATTTATATAGAGATTTTCTCAGTACTCAAAGCACTATCCACACAGGGAGGAACCGGGAAACGAACCCACAATCTTCCACAGTCTCCTTACTGCAAAGCAACAGCACTACCACTGCGCCACCTGTGAGAATAATATTTGCAATTTAACCTCGGCTCTGTCCATTCTCTTTGAGGTCTTTGTGCTTCTAATGCTGTCAAGTCTAACAAAAAGTGTGAAATGCAGCATCTTACCTTTCCTTTGCTTATGGCACATCTGCCAAATTTTGACATCATGTCAGTCGCACATCTTCCTAGATAGATGATAGATAGATAGATACTTTATTAATCCCAAGGGGAAATTCACACTACTTTTAGTTCTGTCTGTTTTGCAGCCATCCAACTGAGCAATTCCTAAATCCTTTTTTACTTCACTTTTGATGATTCTGGTTCCTGGATTCATCCTACTGTTACTATAAACAGCTTCATCATTGTTTCCCCTACATGTTTGACATTCAAAAAAAATAGTCAGATGAGCCAACTAATTATCTGAATATGTTGTGGAAGTTGGCTTGTTCTTTGCACTTGTTTAGTGCATGCCGAATTTCAGCCTGCTTAATTTTCATTCGTTCGTTTTCTTTTTAATAAAATTATTTGTCTTGAAAGAACAATTTCTATTCAAGTATACATTTAGTATTTTTCAAGTGGACTTTATTTCTTCACAATCATATTTTATATTAGTTGGTCACTACATTGGTACTAAAGCGCAGCATATTTTATGAATTTTAAAAAATCTTTCATTTTATAATGGAGCTAATGGCTACCTGGGTCCCATTGTGATCAAATGACATAAAAGTTTCCTAATACTGCCACTCTAATGTACCAAAAATCTTGAGACATGTGTGTGACAACAAAAGTAAACTGGAAATAATTAATTTAATCCAGACTAGCAGTGCTACCCATCTAAGATGGGTTTCATTTTTAGTGGGGCCACATAAGTGTTGTTGTTTATTGTGTTTGCACTCTGTCATGTCTCGTCTCATCACCCCGTTTAAACTAGTGTGTGTTTGTTTAAATGTCATCCCCATTTTAAGAAACGGGGAAGGCTGTTGCGGGGAGGCAGCAACCCCCTGGAAACGTCAGTACCGGAGGTTTTCCCATTACATCCGGCTCATTATGATTTAAATGGAAAGGAGGGAAAGAAGAAGGAGGAGAGGAGAGGAAAGAGAAGGAGATTCTACTAACAGCTACTAATCATCAATTTCTGCTTTCATCCACATCATGACCGTTTTCCGGTTTGTTTCTCCAGAAACTCTGGGGTTGGACATTATTTTCCACCATCGCCGAGGAATCACAGTGAGTTTGTTCCTGTTTTTCATTCGGGAAAATCAAACACAAACATTTTGGGACAGTTATCAGTAATTTTGACAGTTATTTACCTGGACTCATTTCATGTTCATTATCATCTCAGTTATCATTTGTTGTTATTATTTGTGTTGTGTGTTTGTCATTTGTGTACAGGAACAAGGGAGGATTTATTATTGTATATATATATTGCTTTTCACATTGCTGGTGTGGTGGAGGGATATACATATATTTCGTCGGGGATTTATAATACTGTGTTTGTCATTTTGCTGCATCCAATATATTACTGCACCTGATGTACATTGGAATATTTTGTTGCTTGTGTTTAACTGTCGATCGGGGGAAAGTGTTTTTTGTCAGAGGTACGGCTTGGTAGATTGAAGTTTCCTCTGTAATTTATCCAGGCCACGGGTCCTGGTAGTGTGGCTGCCGGCCGGGTAAGGGGTCGGCCGTTACACATTCAAAGTAACCAATGCATATCTCAGCTTATTCAGAGTTAACATTTGCGGTGAACTGTCTTTTGAAATGTATTTTCTAATGCATGTAGTGAAAAAAAATTGTACATATTGTACATCACAAATATCAGAACTGCTTTTATGAATCCTAGACCAAATTTTTGCATGCATGTACAAGTAAACTGCATTGCATTTTTCATTCCAACAGATAGCGCATCACAAATATTATCACTACTTTACAAATCCCATATTAAATGGAATGTAATAGAGACATAGTAACTGAATGGACACACAGACAGACTCAGATACTACTTTACTTTTATTAAGGTGGATTCTTGGTACTATCTTCCTGAGGTAAGGATATGGTTCTCACTCGCTTATCTACTTGTAGTGAATTATGACCCCTCCTCCCCCTTTTCGTCCAGGTAGCATTCTTCTGATTATCCTACTTTTGCTCCCACAATTTTGTTTCTTCAACAGGTTTGAATGGCTTTTAATAATAGACAAACACACACTCAAATCATATGACTATTTTTTCTGAAACGGCACCTACTTTTCACCTGTTACATTCTGTGTTGTTATTGTACAATGCCTACAGATTGAGATTCACACAAGAGAGGCAGCATAATGAAATATAACATGCATGAGACATTCACTGTTATCAATATATCAATAAATACATAGGGAGAATATGCAAACTCCTGGCCAAACCTGATGCTGTAAGGCAGAAATGACAGCTCTTCTTTACCATTCTGCCTATGTTAAAGTATCAGGACTAAACTTACTAAACTTCATCCTGTTTAAACATATGTGAATTGCCATTGCAAAAGTGGCCTTAGTGTGTGTTTGCACTGCGGTGGATTGGAGCTGTTGTTCAGTTCAGGGATTGTTCTTGCCTTATGCCCAATGCCTGCAGGTATAGGCACTAGCTGCTGAACAACCCTTCCCTGAATAAGTGGCTCAGAAAGATGGATGGTTGGAAGGATTGATGGATGGCTATTACATTTTTTTATGTGCAAAATTCTGTCTCACTAAAGCTATGATAAAGGATATATTTATCAAACCAGGTATTACTATAACAACCCAAGGTGTGGCAGAGGAAAGATTACAACAAGCAGCTGTTTAATGATATTTGAAACCACCTTTTATTGTCTCATTAACAAAGAACCCTAATCATCTCCCACTGTTGGCCCTGGGAGATGCCACTCTAAATGCATGTTAAGGAGATCTCTGTCCTCTCAAGCCTTCACACCACACCAGCTGTCTTCTTTCCTTTGCTGGGCTGACCTCCCATTATGTTCAGCGCTCCTCCTTTTGAAGCTGCTTCAGGATGTAAGGCTCCACCCTGTCCTCTGCAGAGCCTCACCTGACTGTTCTCTCATAGGTCAAGTCGCTACAATATCTTTGCAAAATAACAAAATAAGTTTTCACACAGTGAAAATATATAAGCGATAGTGAGCTATTATTGTGTAATTATCATCAGAACAGGGACTGCACTTCATGTCTGGGTATCAGCATTCAGTTATGTCAATAACTGTCGTTTCTGAGGTGAATCCATGCCTCTGGCTCTGAAGGGTGACACGGAGGACAACAAAGAGCAAAGTGAAGTGTACAGCCAGTCACCCTTTTAAATGGCTGAATATCACAATGTGTTGCTTTTTTCCTTCTTAAGACAATATGAATACGCTTTTTTGCAATACTCTTGTAATGTCATGACACAGAGCATAGCATATTGGTTTAAAAAATAGACATATTCAGTAAGTTTTAAGGCTTTCGTTTACAATTTGACCCCATTAGAACCCAAAACAAGAGAGGGCTAGTTATTTATTTAAATTTATAAAATATGCAGCACTTTAGAATGCAATTTCATATGGCAAATTGATATATACCATGATTGTGAAAAAATAACTTCATCTTAAAAATACTGAACTTATCCTTTAAAAGTTAGTTAAATATTTGAAACATTGGTTTGATATCTGCACATAAATTTTTATTGATGTCATCCCATGAACGCTTAGACAATAGGATACAGGATATGCGGTCTGTGTATGGATTGAAGATGGTTTATTTCAGTTTAAACAATCTCATATTTCTTGTTTATTTCCTGCGGAGTGTTAGTGGCACAATTTGTTATATGAGTTCCAGGTAATAATTATGATACTGTTTCATCTAAAATTGTTCTGGGTTTTTCTTTTAACACCAGAAAATTCTAGTGATTAAATATTTTTAAAAAGCAGAAGAAAGAAAGAGTTTATTGGCCTGGATTCAAGCTGCACGCTGAAGTTACCAGAACACAATAAAACCTGTTTGGTTGGTAATGCAAATGGTTATGGCTGTTGAAAGAATGCCAAGCGATTTAGTTGGATTTTATCATTTGTCCTCGCATCATATGATATGAGTGGGTAAATGAAGTACTGCAAATGTCAATGTTATTTTTCTTAATTAGTTGGTAAAATAAAGTATTGTATTAAGCATAGACTGAAACTATTTATTTAGCATTCCTGAAATCTTATAAAATGAAGAATAAGATCTTTGACAATCAGATATCTATTACTATAGAAATGAATATGAAAATAAATTACATTTTCACTTGGTAAATGTCACATGATGACTTTAAACTTTCATGTCTGATCATTTTTAAAGTCTTTCAGATACCTTTTGAAGCTCTCAGTTTGTTCACTGGATATTGTTGTTAAATTGATGAAATGCAAACACATTTTATGAAAAACTATATGAAAACGTAAGATATCCCTCTGTGTACTTTTTACAAATCACTGTTATATTTAGTATTTCACTTATTTCCTAGGGCATAGCTGAATAGACAGGCACTCCTTTTTGAAAGGAAAATAATTCTAGTGCAAGTTTTTGTCTTGGCACAAATAGAATTTTTCTTTTAGAACTGGTTTCATAATTACACTATCATGAAGGGTGGGTGTAATAAATTAAGTATTGTGAAATACATCTTTCATTTAGTCTACTTTGTTGTGACATTTAAATTATTTTTTAAAAATTGACAGAAATATTTTTTAAAATTGTTGCAGTTATTTTAAATGTACATAGTACTCTGACACTATTTTTCCCAAGATTACTATATATTTGCAATAATCATTGGATTTGCAGGTGTTTCAAAGCTATATTTTTGCCACCTTGAATTTTCAAAGAGAAGGCAGGTTAGAGGGAAAATGAATGTGAAATTTTGTGGATTGCACACTAGAAATACTTTCATTGTCCAAAGTAGGGAATTCTCCTTTAATATTAAAGCTACATACATTGTTGTCTCTGAGAAAGTTATAATGTAAAAGCAATTTGGGGGTCATGCCAAACAACAATCTGGATGCTGTGTAGCTAAAACCATTAAAGTATTTCTTCTTGTACTGAAAGAAGTATCCCACCAAAGGTTCAGTGTAAGTGAGCAGCAAATATGTCCATCACTTCATTTTACAACCATTATACCCTTCATGCCTTTGGTTTCACACAAACATAAATGAATATGCAGAGGCTATGTTTGGCTACATAAATAAGTGCATGGAGGATGTCTGCGTCACCAAAAACATCATTGTCAGGGCAAACGATAAACCGTGGGTGACTGCTGAGGTGCGAGTTTTGCTGAAAGTGAGAAACTGTGCTTTTAAATCTGGAGATATAGCTGCCCTTAGAACAGCAAGAGCCAACCTAAATAAAGCTATTAGAAGAGCTAAAAGGGCTCATGGAAAGAAAATAGAAAGTCATTTTCAAGATCACAGGAACAGCAGAAGATTGTGGCAGGGGATTAAATCTGTGACAGATTACAAAACAGTTTCTTACCCCTGTGATGATAGCTTCAACTTCCTGAATGACCTAAATAAGTACTTTGGATGGTTTGAAGCATTGAATGATACATCACCAGTGAAGGCCACCCCTCATCCTGATGAGAAGGCACTGTGTCTGGAACCGGATAATGTTCTACGGACTTTGAGGAGAATTAATCCAAGGAAAGCTGCGGGACCAGACCAGATACCAGGTTGTGTACTCAAAGGATGTGCGGAGCAACTGACACATGTCCTTACGGATATATTTAACATCTCTCTGTGTCAAGCTGTTGTGCCATCTTGCTTTAAAACCTCAGAAATCATCCCAGTTCCGAAAAAACCCATAGTCACAACCATGAATGACTATCGCCCTGTAGCCTTAACATCAATAGTGATGAAATGTTTCGAGAGGCTGATCAAGGACCACATTACTTCTGTCCTACCCTCCTCTTTTGACCCACTCCAATTCGCCTACCGCTCCAACCGTGCCACAGAGGATGCCATATCTATTGCACTCCATTTTTCATTGGAACATCTGGAGAATAGAGACGCTATGGTCCGCATGCTGTTTGTTGATTTTAGTTCGGCTTTTAATACCATCATCCCTCAGAATTTGATCAGCAAACTGGGCCCATTGGGACTGGGCATACCTCTGCAAAACTGGATATTGGACTTTCAAATGGATAGGCCACAGTACGTACGGGTAGGAAAAAATAAATCGGATACCATCTCCTTGAGCACAGGTTCTCCACAGGGGTGTGTTCTAAGTCCCCTCCTCTTCACGCTCATGACCCACGATTGTTGTGCCAAGTTCAGCACAAACCAAATTATTAAGTATGCGGACGACACAACAGTGGTGGGTCTCATTCGAGGTGACGGGGAGGGGGATTACAGAGAGGAGGTGAAGTCATTTGTGGAATGGTGTGATAAAAACAATCTGATACTGAATGTCGAAAAAACAAAAGAACTGGTGATCGACTTCAGGAAGAAACAGCTGATACACATCCCGGTCTACATTAAGAACACTGCTGTGGAAATTGTGCAGTCTACTAAGTTCCTGGGAGTTAATGTGACGAACAACCTCACCTGGTCCCTGCACACCTCCTCCGTCATCAAGAAAGCTCACCAGTGCTTGATCTTTCTGCGGAGGCTAAAGAGGGCCCATCTCAGTAAGTCAGTCCTCACTACTTTTTACAGAGGGACCATAGAGAGCGTGCTAACCAGCAGCAGCTCTCTGTGGCAGGAGAGCTGCAACGCTTCGGACTGGAAAGCACTGAGGAAAGTGGTGAGGGCTGCGGAGAGGATCATTGGAGCCCCGTTGCCAAATGTGCAAGATTTGGCAAAACAATGCTGTCTGGCCAGAGCTGTGCAGATTTCTAGAGACCCTACTTATCCTGCCTCTGAACTCTTTTTCCCTCATGCCCTCAAGCAGAAGGTACCGCAGCCTGAAATGTAGAACTACCAGGTTTAAAAACAGTTTTTTTCCTACTGCCGTTCGTCTCTTAATTGAAGCATTTTAGTATTTTATTGTAGGCTGATTTTAACTATGTGTTTTTATTAATGTCTTGTGCATCGTATTTTCGTTCTGCAGCACATCTTGGATGTTCTGCTGAATGACAAATAAAATTGAATTGAATTGATTGATTGAATTGAATTGAATTGAATTAACCGTGGAACTTAATATACACACATAATTGCTCTGTTTCACTAATTGATTCACATCCCTGATGCGGCTTTATCAAATACGCTGAAATTAACCGCATATCGTTTATTAGTTTAAGGCATCTGATTGTAATTAACCTGTAACAATATAATGGTCCACGGAATGGCCAAACTATTCCAAATACCATAGCTGCTTTAGCGTTGTTCCTCTCAATGCAACTTCTTATTATTATTTATCACACTGTATCTGAGTGTGGAATCACAGCTCTACAGTGGCTGATCAGAAAGAGAATTTTTGGGCTACAGCATCAAGCACACGTTGCCTCAGCCATGCACACAGTCTATTGAACTTCTCCCATTCGGCAAACGCTTCATAACCTTTCCTATAGGGACCTTGCGGTTCAGAAACAGTTTCATCCCAAGAACTATAAACGTACTCAATCAGTCCATCAAGTGCTCCTGGTAGAACTGTTTGTACTTATAAGTAAAATTACCTCACTGTAAACTTAGTTATAATATTGCACAACCTGAGCCACTAATATCTAGTATATTAAACGATTTTAAGATGAAGTTTGACGTTCTACTTTAATGATGGAATAAAGTACGTGATTAAAGTGGAAATTTTGAGATTAAAGTTGACATTTCAAGCTTTTTTCCCCACTGTGTGCCTATTTTTTTTTCTTTCTCTGTACCCTAATAAGCTTCCATATGACTCTGATGGTGGGCTACGACTCGCCTTTTGACAGCGATTTTGATATCTGACCACTTCTTTTTTATTTCGGGCACTGTGTGACTATGTGAACTTTCGAGTTTCTCCAATAGTCTATGTCACTCGATCAACTTCCTTTTGTTGTTTATACCACTGTTTAAACCAACAAATAGTATGTTTTTCCTTGCCTCCACTTGGTATTCACTGAAATTCTTCTATTTTCCCCTGTGCTTTTGCCATTGTCTTTTCATAGAATGCTGAACTTAAGGGCTATTTATATGATTTGCATATTCAAAGAGGCGTAATTCTGGGAGGAGATGGGGTGGGACAGCAGGCGCCTGCATGTGCATTACTTTTCACGCTGACGGTGAAGAGGAAGAACATGGAAGTTGGCGTTTGCACAGATTTATGCATTTGCATTTTTTGTGCGTACACACATTTCCGCTTTTGTCCATACGCCATGTTTTAGTGTGAATTCTATGCATGCCGTTATGCATGAGACCACAGGTCATGTCACTTGCAGAAATTCTCAACTGATTCTGCCCTAATGAGATGAGACAGAGTATAGGAGTGAGGTGAAAAAGTTTATTTCTTGATGCAATCACAATTATCTGCACCTTAACATTAGCAAAACCAAGGAGCTGGTTATTGACTTTTGTCTCTATGCCCGGTCACTATTCAGAGAGTGGGTGTGGAAGTGGTGTACTACTGCAGGTCCTTGGGTGTCCACATCAGTGACAAGCTGGACTGGTCTAATAACAAAAGGGAACTATATAAGAAAGAACAGAGCAGACTCTTTTTCTTAAGAGACTGTGTTTCTTTAATGTGGGTAGTGACATAGTTTACATGTTCTACAATTCTGTGATGGGCAGTGTGCACACCCCTGTACTCCACTTCTGCTTTGTGATGAACAATTCAGGATAAAAAGGTAGAAAAGAAGATGCTTAAAAACTCAGGAAGGAGGGGAGTGGTCCAGCCTCCAAGCTAGGAGCTAAAGAACTATATAAACAAAAGTCCAAAAAGATTAGGACAGCTACACTTTACAGTTTGAAAACCATTCATATTTTTAACCAGTAGTAGAGCAGAGTGCCATTCTCTGATGCTGGAGCCTTGATGATGTGTAAATCTAGATAAAAAAGATAAAGAGAAATAAAGATAAAAAGAAATAAAGAAGTCTTCAAAAAATTAGGAGAAAGGGATTCGGAGTGTTTCTAGCAATAAACCCAAACTAGCTCAGGAGTAGTGAGACAAAACTTTCAGTTGGGTACGAGTGAGAGAGATGGAGGAAGGGAGAGAGAGGAAGAGAGAAAGCAGAAAGGTCCAGGAAGAGAAAAATGGGTGGAGAAAACTGGATGTCAATAGAATGAGTCAAAGAGAGAAAGAGTCAGAGGCAAAGAATCAGAAGGAGGTGACAGTGGGAACATTTCAGAACAACGAGAAGAAAGTAGCAAGCAGAACTGATGCAAGGAAAAAATCTGTACTGGGGTGTGGGGTTTTCACTTTTATTTTCAATAAACAGTGAAATAACAATGAATAGTCAGTCAGTCATCATCCAACCTGCTATATCCTAACACAGGGTTATGGGGGTATGCTGGAGCCAATCCCAAGCAACACAGGGCGCAAGGCAGGAACAAATCCCTGGGCAGGGCGCCAACCCACTGCAGGGCACACACACACACACACCAAGCACAATTTAGGATCGTCAATGCACCTAACCTGCATGTCTTTGGACTATGGGAGGAAACCGGAGCACCTGGAGGAAAGCCACGCAGACACAGGGAGGACATGTTAACTCCACGCAGGGAGGACCCGGGAAGCAGTGTAAATGAGCAGTCAATGGAGTTATCAGACCACTGACAAAGAACAACTATTTCAGTTGAAGGACAATGCCCCCTTTTGCCCTAGTGGCACCAGGTCAAAAACAGAGGACACTGAGTGGTGTGGTGAGGGATAGCAATTAAGAAAAACATTTGTGGAGTGTCAGATATAAACAGTGTACACATTTTTAACTGAATTTGTTCGTGATTTTGACGATTGTCATCTGGCAAGTTCAGCAATTAATCAGTAGACAGATATTGTTGGTTTTCATTAATGTTAATCAGTTTCAACTTTGTTTTCTGTGTGCTTTAATAAGTTTGCATCTTTAGATGTACTAATTTTATATTTAGTAACTAGAGTAACCTATATTTATATTTTATCTGAGAATGTGCGTCTACACTCAGTAAAATACGCTGTACAAGAATAAATTGTATTGTATTGTCCCTTAGTCATTCCTCTGCTGTGTCTTTGCTTTGTGTTTACAGTCATTGTCTTATTGGATGAGGAACCCTCGACCCAGTCTTATTTTCACAGTGCTCTGGCTATTTCGGTACTTTTTTGTTCAGATTTTCCTCAACTTTGTGTAGTCTCCTGTTCCCTGTTGTTGAATAGCAATACCACAGATTGACATTGCTACCACCATGCTTCACCATTGAAATGGTATAGCACAGGTAATGAGTGTTGACTGCTTTCATTCAGACATGACACTTATCTTGGTTTTATCAGACCAGGGAATCATGTTTCTTACTGTCAGAGAGTCCTTTAGGTGCCCCTTTGCAAACTCTAAGCTGGCTTTCATTAGTCTTTTACTGAGGAGAGGCTTCTGGCCACTGTGTCATAAAGCCCAGATAAGTGGAGTGTTGTAGCAATAGTTGTCCTTCTGGAAATGTCTCCCATCTCCACACAGCTTCTCTGGAGCTCAGCCAGTGTGACCATCAGGTTCTTGGTCACCTGTCTTACCATGGCTCTTCTCCCATGATTTTTCAGTTTGGCCATGAAACCAACTCTAGCAAGACCATAGATGAACATCTCAATGATAATCAATAAAATGGAATGCACCTGACCCAAATTTCAAATGTCATACCAAAGGATGTGTATACTTGTGCCATTTTGATATTTCAGTTTTTTACTTTTCAAAAATTTGCAAACAATTTCTAAACTCATCTGTTCACTTTGTCATTGTAGACTATTTAGTGTTGTTTGATGAGGGAAAAAATAAATTTGAATAATTTTAACACAAAGCTGCAACACAACAAAATGTGAAAAAATGTAAGGGGTCTGGATACTTTTGGAATCCACCGTAAGTATATTAAAAAGAATTGGCATGGTGAGCCACGTTCATCATTCCCCTTTGCCTCACCGAACTGATCCTGCACTCCCAGTTCCAGGGTTTAGAACTTGCTAGTGTCAGGAATCTAAAACCCATCTGTTTCTGGACACATCTTTTATACTAAGTTCATCTGTTTTGGAGATTCCAGTGCCTTTTTCTTTGTAACCCACCAATTCTGTTACTATATGCACTTTAAAAATGTTAAACTGAAAGCCTCTTCAGGTGTGCATTTTCACATAGTAAATAGTTATTATGAGGTAATGAACTAATCAACAAAGAGAATTGTGTGAATTATGGCATAGAAAATATATAAAAAAAAGTAATTTATAAAATGAAAGACGAATCTCCAGACAAAAAAATGCACTTAAGTCCTGTCACATTTAGCCTAGGCTATAAATTTGTGTCACTCTTAGGCTGTCTTATATTTGTGTGTTTATTTATTTTGTTGGTATTATGTTTTTACTATGTGCTGTTTGAGAAGTTGGTTGACATTATGTCCTCTATTATAAATAATATGTTACTATTTCTATTGCTTTTATGAATAATCTGGTCAGTAGCTGCATACACTTTCTGTGCTGTTTCCCTTAAATTCCACTACTCTTAGAAGCACTGTCCTGTTTTCCATGCTTTTCTGTATCAAGAACTTTTACTTTAACTTTTGCTAATGAAGTCACTCTAAATTCAGTAACAAATTATTGATTGTATGTAAAAAATGGCAACAATAGAGTGGTGTACAAAAAATGGATTTCAATTTTGACCATAATCGAAATATTTAGTTGTTTTTAAAAGCTTTTAATTCTGATGCTTTAATCAATTTTAATACAGACTGTTCAACAAAAGGAGGAGGAGGAGGTTAGGAGCACACACTGAAACAGCGCATTGCCACACCCACCACACGACAAACCAACTCAGGATCCAGATTAGGACCCGAGTTTAGCCATGCAATGGGTGGATAACAAGAAAAACAAAAGAATATTTTATTTAAGGTCAAAATTTAGTTTTTAAATATTGGATTGTTTTTAGGGCGGCACGGTGGCAAGGTGGGTACCGCTGCTGCCTCACAGTTAGGAGATCCGGGTTCACTTCCCAGGTCCTCCCTGTGCAGAGTTTGCATGTTCTCCCCGTGTCTGCGTGGGTTTCTTCCGGGTACTCCAGTTTCCTCCCACAGTCCAAAGACATGCACGTTAGGTGCATTGGTGATTCTAAATTGTCCCTAGTACATGCTTGGTGTGTGTGCGTGCCCTGCGGTGGGCTGGCATCCTGCCCGGGGTTTGTTTCCTGCCTTGCACGCTGGGACTGGCTCCAGCAGACCCCCTTGACCCTGTAGTTAGGATGTAGTGGGTTGGATAATAGATAGATGGATGGATAGTTTTTTTTCTTAGTTTGATCCCATTTTTTATAAAATTGAAAACCATTAATGGTCTTACCTTTATTTGTAAATGAAGTCCATGTGCCTGTCCTTCTCCACGAAAATCTCTTGTCACATTTTTGTAAAAGTCCTCCTTATTTTTCTTTAGTTTTAAAAGTCTTAATCTTCCATTTTGGCAGTCAGTTGAAATAAAAAATAAACAGGCCGCTGCAGTGCACTTGACTTTCTGATATCTCTAACTTATTGGCACCAAAAGTCTCTGCGTAAAACAGTAGCAACAAGCACCCCTTGGGCTTCAGTGTGGCACAGTATTGTCTGTCTCAGCTTCTGCCTTTTCACTGCGGTTTTATGTCCTATCAGCAAGACTAAATATGTCACACACATTCATTAAAGATATTAGCCAGACTGTGGAAAGTCAGGGTGTATAATAAACGCACGTGCAAACATTATATTGCCAACACTCTCTCCCTCATACAGAGAGACAACAACAGGCATGTGCCAATTGCATACATCAACCCAGCGTTGAGGGATAGCGCTGTTCAAAGTTGAGGCTTGCTGCCATACCTTGTAATTTCTCCTCTGTATTTGATCAGGAAATGTGCAAATTCTAAAACAGTAGCAATATGCACCACTTGGGCTTCAGTGCGGCACAGTATTGTCTGTCTCAGCTTGTGTCTTTTCACTGCGGTTTTAAGTCCTATCAGCAAGACTAAATACTGTATGTCACACACATTCATTAAAGATATTAGCCAGAGTGTGGAAAGTCAGGGTGTATAATAAACGCATGTGCAAACATTATGTTGCCAACACTCTCTCCCTCATACAGAGAGACAGCAACAAGCACGCGCCAATTGCATACATCAACACAGCGTTGAGGGATAGCGCTGTTCAAAGTTGAGGCTTGGTGCCATACCTTGCGTTTCTCCTCTGTATTTGATCAGGAAATGTGCAAATATCTATCTATCTATCTATCTATCTATCTATCTATCTATCTATCTATCTATCTATCTATCTATCTATCTATCTATCTATCTATCTATCTATCTATCTATCTATCTATCTATCTATCTATCTATCTATCTATCTATCTATCTATCTATCTATCTATCTATCTATCTATCTATCTATCTATCTATCTATCTATCTATCTATCTATCTATCTATCTATCTATCTATCTATCTATCTATCTATCTATCTATCTATCTATCTATCTATCTATCTATCTATCTATCTATCTATCTATCTATCTATCTATCTATCTATCTATCTATCTATCTATCTATCTATCTATCTATCTATCTATCTATCTATCTATCTATCTATCTATCTATCTATCTATCTATCTATCTATCTATCTATCTATCTATCTATCTATCTATCTATCTATCTATCTATCTATCTATCTATCTATCTATCTATCTATCTATCTATCTATCTATCTATCTATCTATCTATCTATCTATCTATCTATCTATCTATCTATCTATCTATCTATCTATCTATCTATCTATCTATCTATCTATCTATCTATCTATCTATCTATCTATCTATCTATCTATCTATCTATCTATCTATCTATCTATCTATCTATCTATCTATCTATCTATCTATCTATCTATCTATCTATCTATCTATCTATCTATCTATCTATCTATCTATCTATCTATCTATCTATCTATCTATCTATCTATCTATCTATCTATCTATCTATCTATCTATCTATCTATCTATCTATCTATCTATCTATCTATCTATCTATCTATCTATCTATCCAGCGATTTTGACTACAAAAATGATCATAATTATTAGAATCATACACCTCAGTGAACAAATTTGTTTTATGTTATCATTATTACATTATTACACTATGTGACTCTTCAATTCCACCCGGGGGGGGGGGGGGGGGTAAACATTAACACAATACAAGATTATTGTCTATTATACCTGCCTTGCACTCTCCACCTTGCTTTTTTTTTTTTAACTTGCACTGCATTTTTATTGCTCTTTAATTAATATTGTTTTTATCAGTATGCTGCTGCTGATGCTGCTGCTGGAGTACGTGAATTTCCCCTTGGGGATTAATAAAGTATCTATCTCTCTATCTCTCTATCTATCTATCTATCTATGACAGGTGTGACAGCATGTCCCTGTATGAAGTGCAGTCATGGTACCAGAGAAGTGCCAGACTTCCACTGAGCACTGATCAGCTGGCCCTGCACTGAAACTCTTTTCTTCTTCTCGCGCACTACATTTGCTTTTATTATCATCTGAGCTGTAATTAAGGTATTTCCACACGTTACTTTTACGCTTTCTACCCACAAACATTTGTGCAAAACTTGCCAGCATCACCCACACGTGCTTACTTCTTCAAGCTGACGAACCAAATGTGCGCAAAAAACAAACAACCAGGGTTGCCAGACACTTGTTTCAAATCCCGCCCATTTGTCTAGAAAAAGTAGCCCAAAAATAGCCCAAGGGCTGCCTTCAAACCTCCAACAGTAAAATAGATAAAAAATGACATTACTCATCTATAAAATGTCAAAAACTAACCTTATTAATTTTTAGCAACAAAATACTCCTCCGGTAGAACGTTGCTGTCTTGCTCATCAATAGAATAAATGCTTGTGTTGAATTTAGCAAACATAGCCATTGTTGGAATAAATCCATTACAACAGATCCCTCTGTGCCTCATGTAGCTTCTAATGCGTAACAAAGCTTCCAGTGTGCCTTGCTGCATCCTGTTGCTCAGTTTCGTTTTAATCAGATTCATTTGAGAGAAAGTTCTTTCCACCTCAGCTCTATAGATTGCCAAATTGCCTGTTTTTTTCAAAGGCAAAAATGAGAACTTTGACAGTTGTGGTTTCTGTGGTCCAAGGACAACAGAAGGTGACAGATCAGCCAGCGACTCCAGCTGTTGCACATTTGTTGGCAGTCTCTGACGCAGTTCCCTTATGAGTTCCAGTAGATAATCACGACAGCGTTCTTTAATTTTCTCTGCTACATTGCGGTCAATTTTTGAGTCATACAAAAGCAAATTGAATTCTATGCCAAAGTTCATAGCTCCAAGGGCAGATAATTCGAACAATTTTCCAGATCAAAAGTCATTGTTGATCCCCAAGATGTAAATGTGGTTGGTCTCATAATTCGGTGATTCATGTTTTGATACAAAGTTAACAGTTCAGTGAGCAACTTTACAGGACTTGCTTTGTCTGACTCTAATAATTTGTTCACTCTGTTCAGTTCCTGTAATATGGGGTGTAAAAACAGCAAGTAAAGTTTGTTCTCTGGAGAACTGAACATCTGATACAGTAGCTCAGCAGTGTAGTCATGCAGTTCATCTTTGACAACCTCAAAATGAAGCTTCAGTTCGTTGTACTGATCAAGAACTCGCTGCATGCAAGGGGCGATAGATAGCCAACGAGTATCTGATAACTTCAAAATCTTTACTGGTTCTTTGCCAACATTAATGCACTGGAATAATTGCTTGTATTTCAGCTGGCAAATTATACTGTGGGCAAACCAGTTATAGTTCTCAGATATCATGAAATCAACGTTTCTTGGCCTCACCGTCAGTGCATGTGATGAACTTAGTTGAACTGAATGACATATACACTTGATGAGCAACTATTTCAGGGCAAAGTTCGCGAAATCGTGTTATGACTGAATTGTTTTTTCCACACATAGCATTATAGCCATCAGTTGCTATTTCCAAGCATTTGTTCATAAGCAGCTTGTTTGACTCAAGAATTTTGGAAATTGCACTGAATATTGCATCTGCTGTTCCTGATTCAAGCAATATTATTCCCAGAAATGTCGTGACAATACAACTTAGTGAACAACTGTAGTATTGGACTATCACACAGAGCTGTTTTTCTAAGCTAATGTGTGTACTTTCGTCAATCATTAAGGAATAGTCAGTCTCCTTACCGTCTAACTGCAGTAAGTCTGAGATTAATTCTTTATGCACTGATGAATGCAGAACATTTCGTTCGGTGGAGTGCTATGTCTTTACCTGAGATGTCTTTAATAAGCTCTCCTATGTGATCTACTGTTTGCTATACTGGAATGGCACACCACATGAGCTGCCAGCTTCAACTCTGCTATCTTGACAGTGTTGTCTACAGTTTTTACATGGTAACCGACATCAAGTAAAGTCTGTGCATTTGAAAAAGGCATGGCATTTTGTTTGTGCTTTTTTCGTTTCAGCATGATTCACTAAATCGCCATGATGGGCATGAATGTCACATTTGCAATACCGACTGAAAGCCTTAGTATCATCACCAGGTACACTGCATATCCAATCCATTAATGTGGCTTCTTTCTCCCAATTTTTGTTGTATCGCTTTTCGTACTTTGACCACTTACCCATGATAACTACGGGTGAAAACAAAGAAGAAGTTGATTAAAATAAAACAAAAAACCACATGCGTCTACACTCTACAGCAGCCACTCAAGATGTCTGATGTCTTCCAAGTAAGTAACAAGTTCCAAGTTCCAAAATTGGAAAATAAGTAAGTGTTCTAGCACCTCTGTACATATACTAGTTTTTTTACTTGAACACAGCATGTGTTTGTAATGCTGATTTTCAGCTGAAAGCTGAAAATGTAATAAATATTTCTTGCAGCCAAAATTAAAGCAGAAGCCAACTCAAAAAACCACAACCTGCAACTGCTAAAAACTTCCCGCAGCTAGCTTTTGAAAGCAGCCCAATTGGGAGAGAAAACCGCAGACCTGGAAACTCTGCAAACAGCGGTCTTTTAGGGAAGTTGCACCATGTGACTATAGTAAGCCTAAGGTACAAGATCACTGCATAGTAAACAGCGCAACCTAACTGAACACTCAGGGCAACCTACAAACAACCTCTCTGCACGACTGAACAAAAATTCTATTGCTGTTTTTTTCGTTTTACTCAATTTTCATTCTCGTTTTAGTTTGTTCACATATTACTAATTTTTATTTTTATTTAGTTTTAGTTTCTCTGTTTGCCTTAATTTCAGTTCTCATTCTTGTAAAACGAAAAATAATGTTTTTAGTTCTAGTTTTCGTTTTCGTTATGAAAATGTCACTGGTAGCAACAATGCATGCAGCTTAATGCAATATCCTACCTTATTATGTCTTCTTTCTTCTTCTGCTTTTTCTATTTCTTTTATTACTCTGATTATTATTATTATTATCTTTGAGGTGAAGTCTTAGCATTGGTATTAGAAAACTACAAAATGGCATCATGGGGGCCATATTTGAAGTATGGGGTGGATTAAATTGGCTCTTCCTCAAACTCTTATCCTAGTCATACTTTTAGTGTAATAATCCTAAGAGCAATTCTGACATACTTGGTAAATATGAACACTGAACTTGCACATTATATAGTTTATGCCTACATTTTGTCATTTACTACTAAAATATGAAAAACATTTGTTTTAAAAATGTGTTTACACAGATTACTGTAGAAATGGAACACACATGAAATGCTTGTGTTCCAAATAATAATCTATTATTTTCACTCTAAAACTCCACTTCACTCCCAGATAATCAATCAAGGCATGAGCTGGGAGAAGTCCGTGCACGTTCTAAGTCGGTGTGAATATGGAATAGTCGGCTGCTTGCAGCTTGTCTTTATCGGCACAGTTAGAGGACAAAAGACGCTGGAGGAGAGGTGCGAACGGATTTAAGGTGGGCCGGATCTACAAGTTTTTTCGTAGGCTCTGGTAATTCTAGTGTTAAAGCCACAGCTTGGTACACAGTATGTTAATAGCAGTAAGCAGCAATCACTAATTTTAATAAAATGGCAACATAGGTTTTTCCTTTATGTAATGCCTCCCAACCGCATGCAGAAAACGAATGCCATAATTTTTAATTTAAGTTAATGTACTACATGCTCAGGATGGTGCTTATCAACTTCTACTATCCAAGTACCAACATTAGATATTGTGCCTAGTAAATCTCTTTTTGTTTCAACCTCAATATATAAAGAAATGTAATTTTCTATGGTCAGGTGTGTAGGGACTTCTATTAGTTGTATAGGCTTTCTCACTTCTCCATGTAAGACGAAAAGCTAATGGGAAAACTCTAAGGTTAACCAAATTAGCCAACATTAGAGTTTGTGCACTGTATATTTAAAAACTTTCATAAATTGGCAGAACAGATGATCAGTTAAGCTGCTTTTATTCTTATAGAACTTTCTCCCATGAACGCAGATTTTCAAACAGTACAAATGCATGATACATTTTTAAATCAGCTGAAATTATGACACAAACAGCATACAATCTACAGATTGTTTCTCTGAAAAAGCGAGAAAATTAAGCAAAATTGTTAATAAAATAAGCAAATTAACAATTTGCTAGAATTGTCACGAACAGCTTACTCTGTTGTCTTCCTTTCTTTTAAATTAACCTGATAGATGTTTCATCATATGGTTTGTTAAAGAAAGTTATCAATGAGAGAATCAGTTACAGTGCAGTAATGGCACTGCTGTTGCCAAAGACAAAGAGAGAGACTCACTTGTTCAATCGGAGCTGTTAAGGTAACTTATATGTGTAGTTCCTTTCAGGGCTTTGACCCCTCCATGCCCTCTTGGATTTGACTCTTCATTGTGGAATGATCAAAGGCACATGCTAATGGCTAAACTCAATATCATATACTGTACAAGGAAAACAATGTAAACCAAATATAACTACTTTCAGTAAACATAATAAGGACACATCAGACTGGAAATGTGTTCATTCAAGCCCTCAGATTACCTCTACAAAATTTGATTGAAATTGTGTTGATGCTATATTTTAATTTCTTTCTGTGTTTTACATTATATCTTGCCTGAAGAAGGGGCCTGCATTGCCTCAAAAGCCTGCATATTGTAATCTTTCTAGTTAGCCAATAAAAGATGTCATTTTGCTTAACTTGCTGTCTTTTTAAAATTTATTTCCTGATCATCTTGTTTTCAGCAAGGTCAAGGTCCACATACCAGGATTTGAAATACTGAGGTAATCATGTTGCCCCACACTGCTAGTCTAGGACTTGATGAGTGGCCTGGACTTCAAATTACTGGACCTCTTACAGTACGGTACTCTCACACACTTAATCTTGATGTTGTTTCAGTTAACTCATTCAAGGCAAAGACTGAAGAACCTTTACTTTGTTATAATAGAGAATGTAAGCGATTAAAGATTTGTTGTTACAGGATGGTTACCCCTTTTATAAGAATCAGAATCCTGCAATTCTGAGGCACAAATCATAATAATATTACTATAAGGACTGATTGGTCCATCATAAAGAGAGGGCTTCTTAGGGAAGAAAAAGGGCTGCATATCATGAGGTTCTGTCCTTTTCCAAAGATGGTTGTTAATGAATTCTGATTTCCAGTGATAGCGATCTTTAAATAGTGAAGTGACAAGAAAGAGAAGGATAAAAGTGATGTTAAGGTTCATTCAGGGATTCTTACTCCATTCTAGAAAGAAAGAAGGAAAGGAAGGTATTGACTGTGTCGCACCCCTGTCCTTCCCTGTGTGGCTTACCTAATTATAACCAGTAAAATACTCCCTTAACTCACATAACTGACAAATTTGGGGTAATATTAGGAGCATCTGAAGTAAAAGATTTAAATTTCTCAGGTTAGATACACTATGATAGTAAAAATAAAACTAAGGAAAGCATTACAGTATTCACAGTTTGCACAGTGTCTTACAAAAAAGTGTTCAAATAACCATTACTCAAAACACTCATTGTGTTTACATGAAAATACATAACTGGATTATGGGGAATAATCGAATTAAGTCAGAAACCTGGTTTCTTAATAATCCGCTTTTTACATGCTTGAGTAATCTTCTGTATTTATGCTTTGGTAAAACACTCAAATGTCATTAAATGGCAGAACAAAGAGATCAATGTCATCATTATAAGTTTCTGTTACTGGAATACACACAGCACACACTTTTCTGCTTGACTGTGATTGAACCCTGCAAAGCACCCGGTACGTGTGCTTCTTGTCTTACACCCAGTGCAGCTGGAATAATAATAACATAGATATTTTTAACTTTAATAAGATAAGCATTGCTTAAGGTTACTTGTTACTTTAAAAAGTATTTGTACTACATAATGCACAATACTTTTATTTCCCTACTTCTCTTGAGATTATGTTGCTGAGCTTTTAGCACTGTACATTCAGGTCATCAACATACAGTAAATGCAGCTATTTCTGAAATATTGAGACAGATTATTTCAGCCAGGAGAAGGAATAATGTGATCACCCAGTCATTTGCCTCTGGAAATTTATTTTGTGGATACTTTTAGCCGTGGCTGCTGAAAACATGTGCTAGCAAATACATGCGCAAGTGAGCAGGGTACAATGTACATCTACAGACTACAAAATTCTTAATAATAATAACCAGGTTTAGTGTTTACATGACCACATAATTGGATTATTTGTGGAAAAATCTACCTCTGCCAATCAGATTTCTCAGATTCCAATAATCCAACTTCTGTAATCTGAATAAGGGTTTACCTGGCATTTTAGAAATGAGATTTCTGTGAATAATTGTGTTATTGAAGCGCATGTAAACATGCTAACTGACAGAATTCTTGTATCAAAACACTCAGTCTATAATTGTGTGAAGATGTTATTGATAGTACTCTCTACAGAGGCTTTTACAGAACAAAGGTTCAAATGTCAGTTCTATATTTTTAAGCTATTGAATAAAGTTATACAATACAAATTATCCTAATAAAACAACATTTATGAGATTATATAAAAAAAAGGTAAAATACAATAAAAACCCTGTCTGATGCGTTCCCATCCCCTACCCTCACCCTATCCTTTGACATATATGGTTATTGTATAAGAATCAAGATACCTGATCTGACTGAAGAGAAGAGAAGAGGTGCCACTAGCCCAGGAGAACCCATGTCACACTGATTAAGTTATCAACATGGATGACCAGATATTTGGTGCTGCACTAAATCTGCAGATTATACCAGTTGGCAGCACTAGTCCAGCATATGCCCCAATAATCCTAGCTGCTAAGAGCTCTATTTGGATCAAATGGACAAAAGATGCGTTCCAAGCATTAAGAGAAAGAGGACATGAGATTTCAAAAAGAGGCCTAAGCTGATTTGGCAGCAGTTCTCCCAAAAACATTTTTTTGGTGCATTTAATTGAAGGGGGGGGGGGGGGGGGTATTGGTAAGGTCTAGTAAAAAAATATCTGAGGTAACAGATGAATGTCCATAGAAAATATAGAAGGCATAAAAGCCAGTCGAAGCCTGTTTGGAGCCTGGGGCGAGGGAACAGGGATGGAGCTTCTTGGTGTCCATAGCAGGTAGTCAGTATTAGACTTTGACAGTCTTGCTCAATAATACATGGTGAAATGTATGGACAGGTGTTTGTGTAATAAACACTTTACTATGATTACAAAACTGTAGTCCTTGCTTCTGAATAATACTGTTAGTTGCTCTAATTTATATTACTGTGCTCAAAATTGGATCATACTTATTCTGGAAGAAAAGGCAGGCAGTGTGGCATAGTGGTTAAGACTTTGGACTTCAAACCCTGAGGGTGTGGGGTCAATTCCTGCTACTGATAATGTGTGACCATGAGTATCTCACTTCAGCTGTCTGTGTTCCAATTGGAAAAACAAATTAAATGTAACCAATTATGTTTCAAATGTTGCAAGTCACCTTGGATAATTGCATCACTAAAATAAGAAATATGAAGCCTTAAAGCAAGACTAGAACGAGATCTCACAAAATGTAACATGCTTTTCAAACCCAGTTCTCAATTTTGACTTCTTTTACCTCAGCTGTATCTCTTGCCTCATTTATGTCTAAAGCTATTTCTTGTAAGGAATTTTATGAGAAATATCGTGTGACAAAGTTGATTCCTAAGTGAACCATGAATGAGTATCTCTTTTAAGTCCCATGAACCATTAAATATCAACCTTTGAGCAGTAAACATTTTCTTATTGGGTGTTCTTCAATGGCCTTCCCAGTCACCAGATCAGAATCTAATAAAACTCCTTTGGAATGTGGTACAAAGGGAAATTCTCAGCATGAGCATGTAGCTGACAGATCTTCAGAAATTGTGTGATGCAATCAAGTCAACATGGACCAATTCTCAAAGGAATGTTTCCAGCATCTTATGGAATCCATACTGCTAAAAATTGTTTTGAGAGCAAAAGGAAGCCCTACGCAGTATTAGTATAGTGTTCCTAAGAACACAGTGAGTGTACTTAAGGTAAGAAAACAGTATTCATTTTAAGCACAGCCAATCTGGACTGAAATGACAATGGAAAAGAGGACAGCTTTTTGATGGTTTCTTTAATACACTGTCTATGGCAATTTACTGCATCAGACTGACTTCTGTTGTGAGAAAGATATTAAGGCAGAAAATTAAACGCTTTCCAGCACATATGGAAAATGAGTATGAATTGAAAGCAAACAATGTTTGTATTTTAAAATGATGTTAAATTGTTTTGGAAACGTTTAGTGCTTCACTTAGAGGTAATGAGGCAGCTTTTACTGAAAACACCAGCTGCAAAAACAGCAGTCATTTTTGGAACTAAAATCTTAACCATTACAAATATTTTCTTTCCTTTGTACTTATTTTATAAAAGTTTTCATGTAAATAGATTTTTTCAAGCGTTCATAATACAAATCTACAATGCAATAATGAAAAAATAATTGTGTAGTCTGGAACATCTGTTTCAATGCATCATAAACCTCTGCTTGTCACACAAATTCGGAGCTTTGTGTTTTGTGTTTAGTAAATTTGTGTTTTTTAAATTAATGAAAAATTGTAATCTAAATGTTTTGAAGAGGCGGCATGGTGGCGCAGTGGGTAGCGCTGCTGCCTTGCCACAAGGAGACCTGGGTTCGCTTCCCAGGTCCTCCCTGCATGGAGTTTGCATGTTCTCCCTGTGTCTGCATGGGTTTCCTCTGGGTGCTCTGGTTTCCTCCCACAGTCCAAAGACATGCAGGTTAGGTGCATTGGCAATCCTAAATTGTCCCTAGTTTGTGTGTGTGTGCCATGTGCCCAGGTGTGTGTTCCTGTGTTGGCTGGGATTGGCTCCAGCAGACTCCCGTGACCCTGTAGTTAGGAGATAGCGGGTTGGATAATGGATGGATGTTTGGAAGAAAATTGTATCATTATACATATAAATTACAGTTTACACAAAAGTCTGAGTTACATTTAATCCCAGGAAACCAAGAAACATTTTTCACTGTCTTCAAAATATTCTGTCAGGTACTAAAAAGTGCAATAAAATAAAAAATGATTAAGTTGTAGCATCTAATTAAACACACTTACTTGCTGATACAGAAGCAACTGTAAAAAGAATTAGAGAATAAGCTGTTTCTGAGGAATCACCCAAACATATATTAACATCTGTCAGTTTAAAGATCTAACAACAATCAATTAAATGTTTCACAAGAAAACATCTTTAGAAGCACAAATGGAAAAAGCATATATCTCTTTGACAACCTTTAATTAGACAGGGTCGCTTTCAGTAATACTGTAAACAACTTACATTTCATCAGTAACTGTTTTAGGCTGAGTTAATGCAAAGAAACCTCTTATCTCTCTTTTAATCCTGATCTAAGCCTTGAAATATCTTTGTATTTCAAATAGTTTAATTTGATAGTTGTTGTTAACTAAAACTGTCACATCAATTCATAAAGTTTATCAACACAGAATGGGATAAAACTACATGAAAGAAATGATTCAATGTATTAACACATTGTGAAGGTGAAACCCAGATTTGTTAGGGTAGCAAGACATTGAATCTTATTTTATTTATCATTGTTTTTACCTTTTTAGACTGATTTGCCATTTAAGGGTAATAAAGTATGAGGCACCATTTACCAAGAAATCATGTTTATTAATGTCGCCTGGAAAACGTAAGCCTGCAAGCAGTAACCGAGACTCTGGCAGCTAGTAACGCTTCAGCAATAATTACATATACATGAATTTGGTTTTCTCCTTGGAAAAGTGAATCACTTCCCTTGTGCTTGAAAAAACACTCAAAAAACTGTTAGAGTATCATTTGAGAGGTGCAGTGAACATTTGTGTGTGCCTTTCACTCCTTGCGTTTATAGAGTTACAATATGGTATGCATTTTTTGTGTTAAATTAGTTTAAGCCGAGTTGGAGACTCTTGGGTCTTGCCTCCATAGTTTCAATTTTACCCTTATTAAGCATATTTCCATTTGTAAGATTCGCTCACTCTGCCATAGTTACAAAAACTGCATGCAAAGAAAGTGAAGTGCATCCTAAACACAAATCATAATGGTTAAACAGAAATATGAAGACATCATGCAATTTAAATAAATAAATAAATAAATAGATCATTCCTGATCATGGATGCCCTGTGGCTGAAGACTCTTATCTTCTACACTCGTTTAACTCAGAATTTTAATGAGACCAGCATCTTGTGATCACAATTTATGCCCTGACGTGTAGGCAATAATAACCTCTGTGAGATAAGGTGGGTGGATGATCCATTTGCAACTTTAAATGTGAGGACGAGGATTGTAAAATGAGCTCTAAATTTAACTGGATGCCAGTGAAGTGATGCAAGAACTGGAAATATATGACCATCTGTCTTGGTTAATTTAAACAGCCTGAACGTAAATCATTCCAATATTCAGTTTTACGTGAAACAAATGAACAAGCATTTTTAATAATCTGCCTTAAGCAATAAGCTAAATTGGTGAAACCAGTTTTTAGAATGGATAGAAATTTGATGAATGAAGGCTAAATTTGTGTCAAAGATAACATCTAGCTTATGGATGGATTCAGTGAAATAAAATTCAGTTAATGTTTAGTGTTGTCGTACTGTTCACAGAGGTACCACACACTTAAACAACTTCTGTTTTTTTCCGAATATAATACTATTTACAGCAGCATTTAATTGAAAGTTATTTCTGAATTACATCTCCTAATAGCAACATGTTTAGTGACAAAAAACAAAAATGATGCCACTACCAAATCTTAGAGCATCATGTCCAACTGTGGACAGGAACAACGGAATCATATCTTCAGATTTCTGTGTGTATTGAAAATGATAAACTGCGAATAATATTTGATAGTATTAAATTCAGCACTTAAGACTAAAATAATCATAATGGTGGCATATGCTGTAACACAGAAGAGATTAGATTAATATTTACAAAACAAGTTAAGGCAGTTTGAATGCTGTGCCCAAGGCAAATGCAAGTTTTTCATAAAGACTACTCTCTGTATGATAATGTTTAACGAAAATAGTGTTGGTGATGTTTGAGCTGATACACCATTGATTCATGAGGCTGACAGTTCTAAGAGAGCAAGGTAGTAAAAAGAGGATCCCTAGATAGAGAAAGTAGTAAGATCAGGGTTCTTCCATCGGGAAGCTTGAATAACTTTGACTGCGATTACACCTATTGAAATAATGTGCTGTTTATGAACTGAGGGAAAGAGAGTAATGAAATCTAAAAGGAGTAGAATGACAGGAGAGCAGGGGACTGAAACAGATAAAATGGAGGGAAGCACAAGAATAATTGCAGCACATAGTACTGCAATAGTGGAATATTTCCAGAATGTGTAGAGAAAAGTGCCTGGGAGCATTGAGGGAATACTGGTGACAGAGTGGCTCAGGAGCTAAACCCATCAGGAAAAACACCTTCTAGGATAGTGATAAACTCCATGAGTGTCTTTATACTGGTTGTGTTGATGATTAGAATTTCTGGTGGATTTTTTTTATAATTTTAAAAAATGTGTTCTAACACAGGGTGGCATGGTGGCGCAGTGGGTAGCGCTGCTGCCTCGCAGTTGGGAGACCTGGGGACCTGGGTTCGCTTCCCGGGTCCTCCCTGCGTGGAGTTTGCATGTTCTCCCCGTGTCTGCGTGGGTTTCCTCCGGGCGCTCCAGTTTCCTCCCACAGTCCAAAGACATGCAGGTTAGGTGGATTGGCGATTCTAAATTGGCCCTAGTGTGTGCTTGGTGTGTGGGTGTGTTTGTGTGTGTCCTGCAGTGGGTTGGCACCCTGCCCAGGATTGGTTCCTGCCTTGTGCCCTGTGTTGGCTGGGATTGGCTCCAGCAGACCCCCGTGACCCTGTGTTCGGATTCAGCGGGTTGGAAAATGGATGGATGGATGTACTAACACAATGGAGTTGACAGGGATAGGTCAGTGATCCATTTCTGAATAAATGGGATGTAATAATGGAATCAAGAAGCCAGGCATGTATTTGGTGGATGGCGAAGAAGAAAAAAAAAAAAATGGATAGCTGGGAGCAGGAGCAGAAAAACATATTTATTTCACACATCCTGAAAATAGATATAATATCCATCCATCCATCCATTTTCCAACCCACCACAGGACACACACAAACACACCCACACACCAAGCATACACTAGGGCCAATTTAGAATCGCCAATCCACCTAACCTGCATGTTTTTGGACTGTGGGAGGAAACTGGAGTGCCCGGAGGAAACCCACGCAGACACGGGGTATGTAACTAGAAAAGAAGGAGAAAGATTGTGTATTTGACTTTAAGAAACTGGAAAGAGGCAAGCCCGGTTCCTTCAAAGAAATTCCCAAACATGCAGAGCATAGCTTAAAAGAAGACTATATTCATTTACTCTCTTTGTTGTTTTTAACCTAATAAATGGTAACTGCTGCAAAGCTTGATGGGAGACAAGTTTTTTTTTTTTAAGTGGTGGGGAAAATGGAGGATTTAGCTATAGGCAGATTGGACACAGAACCATATGCCCTTTATTACAGTTCAACATCAGAAGTGTACTGGTGTTACTCTGTTGCTTCAGATAAAAAGTTACAATTATTTCTAAACCTTTAAAAGAAAAAAGGTAAATTAGAAAATGCTCTAATTCATGAACACATTTGGACCTAAATCTAAATTTTTAAATTGAGTTTTAACAGAGGTGTATAACTCACCCGGCAGACAAGGACAAGCACGTACCTCCCCCATGCTGTTTGAAGTACAAAGAGATCAGGCATACCATCCTCAACTACCCTCAGCTCGGAGAACCCATGGACTGCATCTGGGTGAAAGGAGAGAGGTACTGTGCTGCCTCTAACCATTTGTCTTTCCCTTGGACAGGAGTGGTATTGGTTAATGGGCACAAGGTCACTGCACTTATTGATTCTGACAGAAATATTTCTCTTGTCTGTAGCCATTTTGTGTTACTGCAACAATGGCATTTGGGAATGACGAGTCTAACTTGTATTCATTGGGAAACCTGCCGGTATCTTTCCACCATTTGTGCAATCAGCTATGACAGTTCTTTGAGTGTGCTGCAGGTGGCAGTACTTCAGAATTCCCCTTTCCATGTAATATTAGGGCAAGACTGGTCAGAAAATAAACTCGGTTCAACACAATCCACTCCGTTAAAATCTTTGGGCCTTGTTATGGACAGAGGCCCAAACTGTCTCCATGCCTGTGTATAAAGCCAGTCGTGAGGAGTCACATGCTCCCTCAAAAAATAGTTCTGACCAGGCATCAACCACAGCACCAACTGTTATCATCGCTGCTCATGTAAAAGAATGGAGACAAACGCCATCAACTCAGAGAGGGAGAGGCAAGTTCGTTGTACCACGTGAACGTGACTGAGAGAATAAAACTAAATAAAAAAAAAAAAACGCTCACTTTTACAGGTAGCAGAAATGTACACCGAGTGTTACAGACTCAAATCAAATGTATGTTTTTATTATATAATTAGACAAAGAGCCCGTTTCGACAATGTAAGATGAAACGGGCACGAGTTTGTGTCAGCAGTGTATGAAGAACAAATGGTAAGTGACAAAGAAGTTGTTTTGTAATGATTGAAGTCCGCTTTACTCATTACTGTACAGGCTTGTACTGTTAGTTGATGAATTGTCCAGGCCTATAGTATAATATTGAATGATGAATGTTCCAGTACAATATGGAATAGTAATAAGTATAAGCACCACAAACCTGATATAGGTGTATTGAATGAATGCGTAATTGAATCAGAATGCGTAATTAGGCCTCGAGCTGTAGTCGAAATCGCCTTTCAGGCCTCTAGAGCTTTAATCGAAGTCGCCTTTCTCTTTGAATTTTTGCGGCCGTAAATCCGCCGCCTTCCGCAATGTTGGGGTTGGATGTCGGTCTCGTAAGGGTTTTCGGGCAGCTGCACAGAAGGCGACTGCACATTCGGCTTCGGATGGACGTGAGTGAGTGAGGAGGCAGGCGAATTATATATTAAGATAGTAGCTCACTACTCAAAATGGGAAGAACTCCGGTTTGAACCTCTAACCTCTTGATTATGAGGTGACAGTTCTTACCTCTTCACCAGCCAAGCAGATGTATCAGCTCCTTATCGATTGATAGTTGGGCTTCAGTTTTTACACATATATTCTTGAGTAAAAGCGCACTTTTTTTTTTTAATACCTTTTGTAAAAGTGTTTATTTTGGACTTCAGTCTTCATACATTATACACTTCACTTCAGCATTTTGTCAATTATTACTCTAACATGAAAACGTTTTTGCTTTAGTTATGTGTTCAACAATTCTTGCCTCGCATTTCCTGTCATCTTATATTTACACAGATTGGTGTAGACACAGAACACACATGAAATCTATGCATTCCAAATAATATATAATTCTAGGCACGTCACACCCAGGTAAACACATTTGAGCTGTAGGGGATGGGATAGCAGACTGCCTGCTGCTGGTGCTGATCGACACATTTGCAAAACAAAGACACTGATGAGGAGGTGCAAAGGAGTTTAAGGTGGCCTGGCATTATGATTTATTTTGTAGGCTTCAGGGCTTCTAGTGTTAATTGGCCAGTTACACAGTAGAGATATTACCTCCTAGGCCATGAGTTCACCCTTGTCACTAATCATGCAGCCTTATAGCAGTGCACAAGCTCGTGAGTCACAATGTTGTTTTTGGACCTACAGCCTTTTAAGTTTACTGTCATTTATCGATAAGGCTCTCTCCAGGCCCACACCAATGCTCTTTCTTGTGTTCACAACCTCTTAGCTCTGGCTGCCTGACCCGATGGGTTGGGGCTGATGGGACATGTCACACACATGTGCTTAGGGGACAGTTTACCAGCCTAAAAATAAATGTTTATCATCTGAGCCAAGGGGTGGCACTATCCATTAATACTCTATCCTCTTTTCCCTATGCAGACCCTCAACAGAATCCTCTTCCTAATAATGCCACTTCCACCAACAAAGATCTCTCGTCCTGATGACATCGCTTCTCGTTCCGGTTCCACAAGCTCCCTCCTCATCTTGCTTCCAGCATAAATGTCCACCATCTTACTTACATGTTTCAATTCCGTTTGCAACTCCCTGTCTGTAAAGACTTTTTTTTTGTTGCATATCTTTAAGTATATAGGGTATAAAATCCCCAAACCGTTATGCTTGTTCCTGAGTCTTATTACAAGATATATTAATTGCATATAATAATGTTACAGGATTAATGGGAGCGTCTATCACTAAAAGTGGTTACCATCCTCACCAAAAAAGAGCTTTTACACTATTGTATTATGAAGGTATTTCCAAAGATATGTACAGCTAACTTGTTTTTCTGCAACACACAAGGTCTAAGAAAATGGAGTTCCCTAGGGTCTAGTCCTATAAAACAATGGCCTGTGCCAGGTATGGCACAAACATATTAAAAGACATGTTAAAGATATTTTAACATATCACAATGGTTATTCAAGATGAATATAAGCATCTATATAATAAAAGCCCAGCGCGGTGTCCGTGTCCGTGTCAGGGTCTGGGTTCCTTTTGGCTGTATAGCCGCCCCGTAGAAAAGCCCCAGTCCTTCCCCTCTCAGAATTTCTGCTTACCCCCCTCCGTTCTTTCCCCTTTGCTTTTATTTTTCCTGTTCCCGAAAATCTTTTCAAAAGAAAAGTAAAGAAATAGACAGAGCGTCACATTAACGTCTTCTCCCCTCTGCCTATTAAATAAATGAAATCGATTATAAATTATTAACACAAAGTAAATGAAATAAAAAAATCACGAAAGAAACAGAAACCACAACCTACCCTTACAGCGTCCACCGCGCTTCTGGTGTTAGAGCCAAAAACGTGGTGTATGCAGGTTATGAGGTGTGACGCTAATTAACGCCCGTACTACAACAGATTATATTGTTGATATACTATTAACTATTTACAGGGATCAACTCTTTTGGGGAAGTTCATAACAAAAAAAAAATAAAATTATAAATAACATTTACACTTTGCTACATGTGCACTTGAGTATTTCGAGCCCCGCGTCTGAGTCGGATGGGTGTTTCAAGCCGCGATTTTCTATTTTCTCCCTTCCAGCCCACTATGCCTTTCCGTCTTCAGCTACCCATGTGCACTTGTATGGAGGAGACCTTATCGAACAATGCCGAAACGAAAGGCAACTGAACCTGCTCCTGCGAGAGAGGGCACATTACAGCGTGATCACGAAGCAAACAGGCAAAGGCGTGCCAGTCGCTCGCAAGAAACGGACACTCAGCATTCACACAGATTAGCTCAACGACGCGTCTCTGCCACACAACGAAAGGCAACTGAAACCCCTACAGAGAGAGAAGACAGATTACGCCGTGATTGCGAAAGAAAGAGGCAAAAGCGTGCCAATGAGACACCCGACGAGAGGTCCTTACGATTGCAAAACAACCGTAATAGACAAACTCCTACAGAGAGAGAGGACACATTACGCCGTAATCGCGAAAAATAAGAGGCAAAAGCGTGCCAATGAGACACCCGACGACAGGTCCTTACGATTGCAAAACAACCGTAATATACAGAAACGTACGGTCTCCCAAGAAACTCCGAGTGAACGCTCTCACCGTTCTCGCTCGCAACAAACTGACACTCGCCACTCACAGACATTACCGCAACGACGCGTCTCCACTCCTCTTCCTTACAACCATTTACACAATGTATACGATTCTGATTAGTCTGCGTCCCACACTTCGTGAATCATGGATTTTGTTTTGAAATTTTGTTTCCCATGCAAAAATCAAATGCGGTGCGATGAAGGACCCAACCAAGACAGCCCTACAACATCCAGAGCCTTTAGGAACTCCGGGCGTATCTCATCCACCCCCGGGGCCCTGCCACCAAGGAGTTTTTTGACCACCTCGGTGACCTCAGTCCCAGAGATGGGGGAGCCCACCTCCGAGTCCCCAGGCTCTGCTTCCTCATTGGAAGGCATGTTATTGGGATTGAGGAGGTCTTCGAAGTACTCCCCCCACCGACCCACAACGTCCCGAGTCGAGGTCGGCAGCGCACCATCCCCACCATATACAGTGTTGACACTGCACTGCTTCCCCCTCCTGAGACGCCGGACGGTGGACCAGAATCTCCTCAAAGCCGTCCGAAAGTCGTTCTCTATGGCCTCATCAAACTCCTCCCATGCCCGAGTTTTTGCCTCAGCAACCACCGAAGCTGCATTCCGCTTGGCCTGCTGGTACCTATTAGCTGCCTCCAGAGTCCCACAGGACAAAAGGGACCGGTAGGACTCCTTCTTCAGCTTGATGGCATCCCTCACCGCCGGTGTCCACCAACGGGTTCGGGGATTGCTGCCACGACAGGCACGAACCACCTTACGGCCACAGCTCTGGTCAGCCGCCTCAACAATAGAGGCACGGAACATGGCCAATTCGGACTCAATGTCCCCCACCTCCCTCGGGACATGGTCAAAGTTCTGCCGGAGGTGGGAATTGAAGCTACTTCTGACAGGGGGCTCTGCCAGACGTTCCCAGCAGACCCTCACGACACGTTTGGGCCTACCAGGCCTGACCGGCATCCTCCCCCACCATCGAAGCCAACTCACCACCAGGTGGTGATCAGTTGATAGCTCCGCCCCTCTCTTCACCTGAGTGTCCAAGACATGTGGCCGCAAGTCCGACGACACGACCACAAAGTCGATCATCGAACTGAGGCCTAGGGTGTCCTGGTGCCAAGTGCACATATGAACACCCCTATGCTTGAACATGGTGTTCGTTATGGACAATCCGTGACGAGCACAGTAGTCCAATAACAAAACACCACTTGGGTTCAGATCGGGGGGGCCATTCCTCCCAATCACGCCCTTCCAGGTCTCACTGTCATTGCCCACGTGAGCATTGAAGTCTCCCAGCAGTACGAGGGAGTCCCCAGATGGTATGCCCTCTAGCACACCCTCCAGGGACTCCAAAAAGAGTGGGTACTCCGAACTGCTGTTCGGTGCATACGCACAAACAACAGTTAGGACCCGTCCCCCCACCCGAAGGCGGAGGGAGGCTACCCTCTCGTCTACTGGGGTAAACCCCAATGTACAGGCTCCAAGTCGGGGGACAATAAGTATACCCACACCCGCTCAGCACCTCTCACTGGGGGCAACTCCAGAGTGGTAGAGAGTCCAGCCCCTCTCAAGGAGATTGGTTCCAGAGACCAAGCTGTGCATCGAGGTGAGCCCGACTATATCTAGCCTGAACCTCTCAACCTCACGCACAAGCTCAGGCTACTTCCCCTTCAGAGAGGTGACATTCCATGTCCCAAGAGCCAGCTTCTGTAGCCGAGGTTCGAACCGCCAAGGTTCCCGCCTTCGGCCACCACCCAACTCACACTGCACCCGACCTCCTTGGCCCCTCCCATAGGTGGTGAGCCCATGGGAAGGGGGACCCACGTTGCCTCTTCGGGCTGTGCCCGGCCGAGCCCCACTCGGAGGTGGGCTCCCCCATCTCTGGGACTGAAGTCACCGAGGTGGTCAAAAAACTTCTTGGTGGCAGGGCCCCGGGGGTGGATGAGATACGCCCGGAGTTCCTAAAGGCTCTGGATGTTGTAGGGCTGTCTTGGTTGACATGTCTCTACAACATCGCATGGACATCAGGGACAGTGCCTCTGGATTGGCAGACCGGGGTGGTGGTCCCCCTCTTTAAGAAGGGGGACCGGAGGGTGTGTTCCAACTACAGAGGGATCACACTCCTCAGCCTCCCTGGAAAAGTCTATTCGGGGGTTCTGGAGAGGAGGGTCCGTCGGATAGTCGAACCTTGGATTCAGGAGGAACAGTGTGGTTTTCGTCCTGGTCACGGAACAGTGGACCAGCTCTACACCCTTAGCAGGGTCCTGGAGGGTGCATGGGAGTTCGCCCAACCAGTCTACATGTGTTTTGTGGACTTGGAAAAGGCGTTCGACCGTGTCCCTCAGGGAACCTTGTGGGGGGTGCTCCGGGAGTATGGAGTACCAGACCCCCTGATAAGGGTGGTTCGGTCCCTGTACAACCGGTGTCAGATCTTGGTCCGCATTGCCGGCAGTAAGTCGAACCCGTTTCCAGTGAGAGTTGGACTCCGCCAGGGCTGCCTATTGTCACCGATTCTGTTCATAACTTTTATGGACAGAATTTCTAGGCGCAGCCAGGGTGTTGAGGGGGTCCAGTTTGGTGGACTCAGGATTGGGTCACTGCTTTTTGCAGATGATGTTGTCCTGTTTGCTTCATCAGGCCATGATCTTCAGCTCTCTCTGGATCGGTTCGCAGCTGAGTGTGTAGGCTGGGATGGGAATCGGCACCTCCAAATCCGAGACCATGGTCCTCAGCCGGAAAAGGGTGGAGTGCCCTCTCAGGGTTGGGAGCGAGATCCTGCCTCAAGTGGAGGAGTTCAAGTATCTTGGGGTCTTGTTCACGAGTGAGGGAAGAATGGAGCGTGAGATCGACAGGCGGATCGGTGCGGCGTCCGCAGTGATGCGGGCTCTGCATCGGTCTGTCGTGGTGAAAAAGGAGCTGAGCCGTAAGGCAAAGCTCTCAATTTACCGGTCGATCTATGTTCCTACCCTCACCTATGGTCATGAGCTATGAGTAGTGACCGAAAGAACGAGATCACGAATACAAGCGGCTGAAGTGAGTTTCCTCCGCAGGGTGTCTGGGCTCTCCCTTAAAGAGAGGGTGAGAAGCTCAGTCATCTGGGAGGGGCTCAGAGTAGAGCCGCTGCTCCTCCGCATCGAGAGGAGTCAGATGAGGTGGCTCGGGCATCTGATAAGGATGCCTCCTGGACGCCTCCCTGGTGAGGTGTTCCGGGCACATCCAACTGGGAGGAGGCCCCGGGGAAGACCCAGGACACGCTGGAGGGACTATGTCTCCCGGCTGGCCTGGGAACGCCTCGGGATTCTCCTGGAAGAGCTAGAAGAAGTGGCCGGGGAGAGGGAAGTCTGGGCATCTCTGCTCAAGCTGCTGCCCCCGCGACCCGACCTCGGATAAGCGGAAGAGGATGGATGGATGGATGAAGGACCCAGTTCACGACTGCCAGGCGCGTTTAAACAGGGAGTCCTTCAACTGTGGTCATCCAATGCGCAGCGTAGCGCACGGCAAGTCACTAGTACTTGTATAAAAGCTGTTAAAGTAAAACATGCTCTCATGGTGACTAGTTATATTTCTCTAATTCTCTTTAATAACATTGCAGTTTAATGAGTTTTATTTTCCTTTTTAAGTTTTTGTTCAGAGAACTAAAGTGTCTACAAAAAGTTTTCACCCCTTGAATGTTTTATTGTTGTACAGCTCTGAATTACAGTGGAATTGATTTGTCTTTTTTCACACTGATCAACAGAAAATAATTCTTTAAAGACAAAGTGAAAATAAATCTCTACAAAGTGGTGCATATTAATTACAAATATAAAACATTAAATAATTGGGCTATTATAGGTCTTTTAGTGTTAATCAGCTTATTATGCTTATTACTTACAATAACCTCATTCTGTGTTTGTGTGGATGTGCATGAATGTGTCTTTCTCTGGACCACTGCCATATCTAAGGTAAGTTCCACTTTGTGCCCAGTTTAGGTTGCAGGTCCCAGTGAGTTAAAAAATGAATAGATGGATAAACTAGTGGGAATATAATCCATTAGTCTAGTGTTATATTAAAAGCAGGGAAATCCTTATTAAACAGATATTAGAATTTAGAATTTAAGTTCTTCTTGAATGACGTTACAATAGTTCATTTCATTTTGGTGTTACTGATAAAGAACTTTGGGCTGCAAATTTCCCATTTGTGCTGGAGTGGAGGAAGTAGCTAGCAGCATTAGTGTCATCTGATATAAAGGCAAAAGAGGAGGTTATCTCATAAGCACTTCATTGTTCCTGCTTGATTAGCATATGTTCCACTGATCCCAATCCAAAAAATCATCACTAGATTATCAAAAAATGAATGAACAGAATGTAAATTTGTTCTTGTTTAAGATGTGTACTATTTATCAAACCTTTCTAAACTTGCCTTTTCCAAAAAAAGATACAGGATATAAAGTAGTTAATTTAAACATCAATATCCAGTAATACTGCTTTATATAAAATGTGTAACAATTATTCTGTGTAGCTTACAGTTAATTCAGAATGCTACTGCAAGAAAATGATAACATAACCCCTCGCTTTAATAAACAGATTATTTATTTATTTATTTTTAATCACTACCTTTAAAATGTAGTGGAAGAATCTGAAAAACAATGATAATGATGAGATAGTGTTGAATCCAGCCTGTAGACTCCATTCATTCTTTCAAAAAAACAACTTAAAACTTACCTTTTTAGGAAGGCTTTTTCCTTAACCTAACTCTCTGCCTGTTCTTTCAGTTTACCTGTCTGTCCAGATGCTCAGGATAATTTGTGTGTGTGTGTGTGTTATATAATTAATTATGTGATTTTGTTCAGGCATTTCTTTTAGTATTGAATTTAGCTTAATACTCTGGTTTATTCTTTCTTTTATTCTATTTAATACATATTTGGTTATTGTTCTATGCACAGACTATTTGTGTAATTTTGTTTTAAGCGCTTTGAGCATGGGAAAGGTACTATATAAATAAAATGTATTATTATTATTTATTTTTATTATATGCAAGCAAAGTAAGAGTGAGAGAAATATCTGAAGGGCCACTAGAAATATAAATAATTTGCATTTATGTAACTACATTTTGATAAACTGCATGATCCATTTAATGAGAACTTCTTGTCTCAGGATTACTCACCATACATTAGGCAGTCCTGAGTTAAGACTTAAACTTAAAGCCATGACCAAACAATAATTAGGCCTGAACATTCAGAATAAATTTATTGAAATTTTTGGATGGTAGTTTTTTTTGCTATTCATATGAATAATTTAATAAAAAAAATATTACTCCGTGATAATCGATTGATTTTGAGTCTACTGAAAGATTTCTCTTCAGTTGCCACTGTACTGCAAAAAAAAAAACCATATATATATATAGTGAGCGCTGGTCCGAACACCATCAGACTATCACCAGCACTTTACCAAAACACACGTTTATTTTCAAATAAATAAAGTCTGCACAACACACTGTGCTCCCAGCACCAATCACCCTCCACACGGGCCTCTCTTTCAGTCTCTGTGGGCCACCTTTCCTCTCCTCATGGGAGCTTTGTCCTGCTTCCTCTCCTGACTCTAGCTCCCTGATTGGAGTGAGGCAGCCCCTTTTATTTCCACCCAGATGTGCTCCAGGTGTCTGATGACGCTCTTCCGGCAGCACTTCTGGGCGTTCCTGGAAGGTCCTTCCTCCACCTTCCCAGGTGTGGCGGAAGTGTAGATCTCCCAGGCTCCATGATGCTCGGGGTGCCACCTGTCGGTGGCCATGGGCCCCAGTGGGTTTGAGCCTCCTTGCTCCTTCCCTGTGGTCCCCTCAACATCCAGGGCGTTTGCCCACTCGTGGCCCGGGGGATGTATAAACCACCTTCCAGTCTTTCCAGGTGTCCCAGCTGGGTCTGGCCCCCAGCCTCCTGTCACAATAAATATATATATTTATATATATATATATATAGATTTATACATATATACATATACATATATATATATATATATATATATATATATATATATATATATATATATAAACCCTAAGTGCGACTACTGAAATTTTGGAAGACTTTGTGCAGGTTCTTCCTCAACAGAGAGTTAAGTTAGTCTAAAACAGATGTGCATTCTCTAACTAAGCAAGTGGCTGGATATACTTCTTGCACTATGTCTGTGGTCACATAACTGAGAATTGTAGCCATAGACTACCCTCACACTTGTTAGTGTCTGTTCATTACATGGATGAAACTAAACACATCTGTAACATGTCTTGTGTTTCAGAATTGGTGTTATTCATCACTGATAAGTGTGTCTGCTATTAAACAGGAACACCTTGTGCTTAAAGCAGATTTATTGGACTCCACTTTCCAAGGGAGTCATATTCTCTGTGCACTCATCATGGAACATCGCCAAGGTTTTACTTTGGATTCTTGTAATAAAGAATAGTGTTCAAATGCTCTTAAGAAAGCTCTTAGATGCATGTTAGGAGCTTGCACTCATTTTATTACAAAGCACTGACTTCTTACTTGCTTCTCTTCCATTGATTGCATTTTTGCTCATTGTCATTCTGATTGTGCATACATTCTGACTGAATTTAGCTGAGACAAATGAAATCTGCAAATCATATTTTGTATACGATAACTACTGTCCCATCCCTTTTCAATAACTATGACTGTTAATCAGTGGAGCCTTATGAATGGCTTTGTAACCTTTGACGCCTAGTTCAGACAAATAATCCATTTTTATATGCATTTGCACCTACTGAGATAGCCATGTCTGTCTGTTTGCCCATCTGTCAACATGAAAGAACTTATCTTCCAGTGGACCAATTTTGCTCAAATTTTGCACATTTTTTCTTGAAAGAAACAAATACAGGATGCTGCATTCATTTATGAAATTTCAAAATGTACCCATGGGTAAATCTATGAACTCATCTGTCTTAAGACAGGTAAACATTCTGTGTAATTTCAACTGAAATTTGAAAGCAAATTAGCTTACTGTTTGAATTCTACCATGAGAGTGGTTATTTCAACTTTTACTTTTTTTCTTTTACTCATTTGATGGTCCCTCCTACTAGCAAAACAACAAACCACCTGCAGTCTTGCATCCTGCGACATGTAAACTTAGCTGCAGGACACAGGATGGGATGGGATCAGATGTAAGTGGGGTTGAATGACCAAGTATTACCATGAAAGGAAAGTTCAACGTTAGATGTGTACTTACTAATTCAAGTTGCTAATTTTGATTTTCTTTATTCAATATCGTAGTAATGATGTTGTTTATTTATGCACCACTGTACAAGGTAAGGACCATTCCTTACTGTCTTGATATATGCTAACAACTTGGCTTCTGTCTCCTCCCCATTTCGCGATCATCACTGCAGCTGAGCTGTGACTTACATAAATCTCAGCCACAGCAGCTTACTTCTCATTCTCCTCAAAATCAAAGCAGGCAAGTGACATGATGTTTATATTTGTAAAAGTAAAAAAATAAGCACAACTGATCTTGTATAAAAATGTATGAAGGATGGCTCTCTGACACTTTATGCAGTAACTAAATGTGTACACAGAGTTTCTCTGACAATGCAATTTATCCAAAAAGCATCACAATGATCTACTATGCACTGAGACGGATTAAGGTCCCCTAGGCTACTCTTTGTGTGGGCCCCCTGTTACAGAGGATATAGACAGCCCCACTTACTCATAATGCTTTACCAGAAAAAAAAATTATTTAATGCCACGTGTAATAGCATGCTGGAAATATTACATAGCTGAAATGCACCCACTTGGGGTGCACTAACATAAGCAAGTATCCGCAGAAATACCTTGACAGCCTTTACTATAAATAGCAGCTCCACAAATAAAAGGCATTAACAGTGGATCTGCAAGTTAATAACCGCTTTCAGCTTTCTAAACCAACAGGTGCAATAAAGGCAGTAGTATACAGGCCACACTATATTACTGAGGCAAAATCACACATATCAAATAAAACAAGACCCATAAAAATACAATACAGTAAAACAAATTAATAACACAACAGCATCACAATCATACGGTAAATATACATTTTCCTACCTTTAGAAGATTTTCTTTCTTGTTTTCCTGACAGACAAGTCTTTGATGAGGCTGGTAAAATCCAGTTTCCGGAGTGCTATATCAACATTTGGAAACACTGACTGTAATTTTCTTCCTTGTATAAGTTGCAGCAGTGAACTTGCTGAGATGTCCTTGTTTTCTTTAATAAATGCTCTGAATTGTCCAATTTTGTCCACAAAATCTTCATCCAGATCACCCGCATATTTCTTCGGAAGATTAGCTGCTCCAGTTCGAAGATCTTCTATAGAGATGGGGGGAATATTGTTCAAAAATCCAATCTGCTCAGTGTCTTTGCTGAAGAAAAATAATCTTGACTCCCCTGCTTTGGAAAATTTTAGACCTATTTCTAACCTGCCTTTCTTAAGTAATATTCTAGAGAAGACAGTCATTATGCAGCTTAATGATCACCTCAATAAACATGGTATTCTTCAAAAGTTTCAGTCGGGTTTCAGAACAAATCACAGTACAGAAACTGCCCTCATTAAAGTAGTAAATGACTTGTGGGCAAATGCAGACAGAGGCCACTTATCTGTTCTCTTAGATCTGAGTGCCGCATTTGATACCATTGATCACAGTATTCTTAGAAATCGCCTTAGTCAATGGGTGGGCCTCTCTGACAGTGTCTTAAATTGGTTTGAATCCTACCTGGCAGGTAGAAAATTCTTTGTTAGTTGTGGTAAATATACTTCAAAGTCACATGATATTCTATATGGTGTTCCACAAGGCTCTATCCTGGGTCCGCTTCTCGCTTCCATTAGGTCAGATTATCTCAAGGCATAATGTGAGCTACCACAGCTATGCTGATGACATACAACTGTATTTATCAATAGCGCCTGACAAGCCCAACACTCTTGATTCACTGATACAACGTCTCACTTGTGTTACTGAATGGATGAGTTGTAATTTTCTCAAACTAAACAGAGAGAAAACAGAAATTTTAGTGATTGGCAATAATGAATATAATGAGGTTATTAGAAATAAACTTGATGCATTAGGATTGAAAGTCAAGACACAGGTAAAGAATTTAGGGGTAACTATTGACTCTGACCTGAATTTTAAATCACATATTAATCAAAATACTAGGACAGCATTTTTTCACTTAAGAAATATAGCAAAAGTTAGACCTCTTATAACATTGCAAGATGCTGAAAAATTAGTTCACGCTTTTGTTTTCAGTTGGCTAGATTACTGTAATGCTCTCCTCTCAGGACTCCCAAATTAAGACATCAATCAATTGCAACTAGTGCAGAATGCAGCTGCTAGAATCTTAAATTGGAAAAGAAAATCAGAGCGCATCACCCCAGAATTGATGTCACTACATTGGTTACCTGTGTCATTTAGAATTGACATTAAAATACTGCTTATGGTTTACAAAGCCTTAAATAATCTCACTTCATCTTATATTTCGGAATGTCTTACACCTTACACTCCAAATCGTAACCTTAGATCTTCAAATGAGTGTCTACTTAGAATTCCAAGAGTTAAACTTAAAAAAAGTGGTGAGGCAGCCTTCTGCTGTTATGCACCTAAAATCTGGAATAGCTTGCCAATAGGAATTCGCCAGGCTGATACGGTGGGGCACTTTAAAACACTGCTGAAAACTCATTACTTTAACATGGCTTTCTCATGACTTCATCTTAGTTAAATCCTGATGCTCTATATATTCAATTAATTATCATTATTATTCATGGTGGCTCCAAAATCCATACTAACCCGTACTTTCTCTTCTGTACTTTTTCTGGTTTTGATGTCCCTACATTGATGGATTACAGGCCAGAAGTCCACATGACCATCATCATCAAATTCTTCTATGTGAACCCTGAATACAATGAGACTGATTGAGGTAATTTATGTTAGGTAGAATGCCTAGAGGGTGCTGGACGGTCTCATGGCCTCGGAATCCCTGCAGATTTTTTTTTTTTTTCTCTAGCCGTCTGGAGTTTTTATTGTTTTTTCTGTCCTCCCTGGCCATCAGACCTTACTTTTATTCTATTTTAATGAGTGTTCCTTAATTTTAATTATTTATTTTGTCTTTTTTCTCTTTCTTCATCATGTAAAGCACTTTGAGCTACATTGTTTGTATGAAAATGTGCTATGGAAATAAATGTTGTTGTTGTTGATGTTGTTGTATGAGTGATACTTCCAATCCAGATCAGCAACGAGTCGGTCTATGACGGCAATAAAAACTGTTGTTTTGAATTTGTCTCGGCCTGCTCGCTCACATCAGATTCAGTGATTTATCTGCTTGTTTTTTCCTTTTTCTGTGCCTCTGTGTGTCCACTTTGTAGTTTTGGAACACAGTTGGTGACATGTTCTTTGCAGCACTGTTGTCAAAGTTGTCAAAGTCATCTTGCAGGCCGGCTACATAATTCCTCAATGAGCTAATGAGATCAACAGCGTTACAGTGTTACATAAATCCAAATCAACTGCCTGCAAAGCAGTGCTAGTCTTGTAACAGCATTGCAGTATGCGGTGCCACATGTTACACAAAAAGGAAATCTCTAGTTTCTCCATCTTTGCATAGAGTGTCCTCGTTTCATCCCGAGCAGTAAGGTTTTGGTTCGGGTCATCAGCAAACTTTTGCAGTGACTCTTGAATTCTGGCATAATTATAATGCAGTGCTTTTATTGCCAGTGCGTGTGCCGACCATCTAGTGACTGAAAAGCCTTTCAAAGTCTCTATCCTGTGGTTGTCATTAGGCTCTAAACCTGCTGTAATTGTCTGCCATTGGGATGTGGACTTAGAAGAAAAATTCAAAAGTGTCTGGGCAAAATTAATAACTTCCTCCGTTTCAAGGCAGCAGTTAATACTGTTAAGTCCCACCAAACTGAGCGTGTGTGCAGCACACGGTACCAACTCGACCAAAGGGTTGATCTGTTCAATGAGTGCTTGCAGGACATGCTTTCTGCATTATCATAACACTGGCCTCTGCAGTCACTTATATCAATGCCCATGTCTTCTTAAACACCAAGGACAGACTGGCACAGTGACTCTCCTGAATGACATTGAATTGGTAGAAACTTCACAAAATGCTCCGTGATGCAGCCGTCAGGTGACACATGGCACATAATGAATGTGAGCTGGTCTGTGTGTGTAACGTCTGGAGTGGAATCGACACTGATTGAAAGTACTTTGAAATTTTTATCTGACTGATAATCTCTGTGAGGACCCGTTCTTGCATCAGTTCAATAAATTCAAAACATGTTGTTGATGAGAGGTATGGTGGTGTTCCCTTCCCAGCATTGCCATATTTTTTGATGTGCGCTTTCAAGAATGGATCAAGCTCCAAGTTTCCATTATCAGGATGTCCAAAAATTTCACTGTGTTTTCTGAAAGGTAGTCCTCGCTCTTCTAAAAACATCACCACCGCAACCACCCTTTTCAAAACCTCAGTCCAATATTTGCACTCACTGTCAAATTGTTTTTTTAGTTCTGAATTTATCGAAAAAATAAAAAATAAATAAAAATCTTTATTGTCATTGTAGCAATGAGACATTGTACGAGAAATTTTTTAGGTGCAATTTTCCAGTGCAGAAAAAATAAAATAAAAATAAAAACAAAAACAAAACACAATTACTCAAGTTACAACTAAAATAAGGGAATAAAATAAGTATCCAAAATTGTCCATAACAGCAGAACAATGTTTTCCACTCATACATACATACATGCATACATTATATTGCACTTGTCCCTTATCTAATGTTAACTTAGAATGAAGGTGCACTCGGTCAGATTGACCACAGCATTCAGCATGGTGATGGCTGAAGGATAGAAACTGTTTCTCAGTCTATTTGTCTTAGTCTTTATGGATCTGAAACTTCTGCCTGAAGGCAGGCGTTCAAACAATGCATGTCCTGGGTGTGATGGGTCCTGAAGAATTTTCTTGACGTTCCTGAGACAACAGGAACTATGTAGTTCTTCTAGTGAGGGGAGAGGAGAGCCGACTATCCGCTGAGCGACCTTAATGACCCAGTGGAGCTCTTTCTTCTGTGCTACTGTACAGCTGGAGAACCACGCACAGAGACAGTAGACCAGGATGCTCTCTACTGTGCAACGGTAAAAGGACACCAGCAGTTTCTCAGCGACGTTGTTCTTTCTGAGCACCCTCAGGAAGTAGAGTCTCTTTTGGGCCTTATTCACTACCTCAGCAGTGTGTGTTCCACAGGTCAAGTCCTCCCTAATGGTGACTCCCAAGAAGCGGAAGTCTGAGACCCTCTCCACACAGTCCCCATTGATGATGAGTGGCTGGAAGTTATCTGCCTTCTTCCTGAAGTCCACAATGAGCTCCTTGGTTTTGGCTGTGTTTAGGAGCAAGTTGTTATTCCTACACCACGTTTTCAGCCGCTCCACTTCATTCCTGTAGGCGGACTCATCCCCTTCAGAGATGAGCCCTACTACCGTGGTATCATCAGCGAACTTAACAATGGTGATCAGCACACCCGCGCGTAACATAAGCAACCATAGCGATTCTGTGACTCTCCCATCCTTCATGTTCACCCAAGCGCGCTGCCGCATTTTTCCAGTCACTATAGCCTGCTGTTAGTGCAGACTCACTGTCCCCAAAACATTTACACACAAAACAAAACACAGTGCCTTTTGAGGGGGAATAAAGCAGCCATTTCCTTGGCAGAGTTTCACCATTTGCCAATTGTCTTTTAAACAGGGTTTTGGAAAAGTACCTCTTTTGGTGTTTGTGTTGTCTTTCTGAGGCAGCAATATCTTTGTTCTGACATTTTTCAGGTCTAATATTAACCCAGTATCTCCTCATGGGTTCATCAATTTTATCCCAGCATGCAGAATCTGAGCTAAAGCTAGCAGGACTTTCCATTGTTGCAGAGTCGGTCTCTTGTGCCATCTTAGTAGCAACAGGTGAAGCTGTCATGGCTGAACTAATTCCCAGGGTGTTGGTGGTACAATCTAGTTGTGTTTCAGGTGGTGGAAGTGTCTGTCGGTCCCTGTGTCTCAGGTTCTTCATCTGAGTGAGATGGTTGTGAGGCAAAATCGCTGTAACCTTGGCCGATGTCTTTGTCAAAGCTACAGCTAGCTGCGGCTACAGCTAAGGGTCCAGTGGCAGTTGCTTCAATGCAAGCGTTAGCCAAAAGCTGTCAGTCGTGCTGTGGATCAGCATTTTGTTGCTGACTGGATGAAGATTCGGCAGTCTTGAAATATCCAATCAATTTAGGGATTTTCTTTAGCAGTACCTGATTACACTCTTCTTTCAGTCGTTGTGCTTTTCGTGCTTCTTTTTTGTGCTCCGCTATCATATTTTTTTTTGGGCATTTTGTCGATATGCTGTCCAGTTACCCAGAATAACACAGTGGTATGGTATGAACTCAAAAGAAAATTAACTTTAACTGGGTCAGAGCTACCCTATCAGCTGTTTAAATTTAAAATGTTTCTTATTGGCCAATGGGTGTCAGGGAGGCGGTTAAGTAAATTAAAAAAATAATTAAAAATAGTTTGACCAATCCCAGGCCCCTGCACACGTGGGGCCCCCTAGGCTGCAGTCTAGGCCAGCCTGTGCATTAATCCGTGCCTGACTATGCATCATGTATGGGTGCGGCCAACAATTCTAGCTTGAGACTTCAGAAAAAGTTTTAAAAATGTTATATTTAAGAAATTTGGGCTACAATTAACCCTTAACCCTCCACATCCAACAGCAACTAACAATAGCACATAGATTAATTTCAGCCACAAGACACCATAAAATGGTATTACTAGAATATATAATTGCATCGTATTATAACTGTTATTTTGAATATGAGTAATTGTTACAAAATATGTAATAAGCAAATGTGTGATTAGCAAAATCTTTTTTTTTCTTACTTAGTAACAGTTTATAAATATTACATTATTTATATTTTAGTTCTTATGACTAAGAACAGAGACACAGTATGCACAGCTAATCAGCAGCTCTACTCGGGTTATGCTAAACTGAAGTAGTGAGTCTTCAGCCTGGATTTAAAAGCTGAGACTGAAGGGGCACCTCTTATAGTAGCAGGCAGACCTTTCCAATACTTCGTGGCCCTGTAACTAAAAGCACAGCCTTCCACTGTTATTTTATTAATTCTTGGAATCATAAGCAGACTGGCATCTTGAGATCTTAATGTGTGCTGTGGTTTGTAACTAAGAAGGACCTTGGCCATTTAAGGTGTTATATGTTAAAAGGAGGATTTTAAAATCTGCCCTAAACTTAACAAGAAGCCATTGTAAGGACTGAAGAACTAGAGTTATGTGTTTGTATTTTCTTGTTCTTGTCATTATTCTTGCAGCAGCATTTTGAATTAACTGAAAACTGTATAAAGAACAATTCAAACAGCCAGTTAACACAGGATTGAGATAGATAGATAGATAGATACTTTATTAATCCCAAGGGGAAATTCACATACTCCAGCAGCAGCATACTGATACAAAAATAAAACAATATTAAATTAAAGAGTAATAAAAATGTAGGTAAAAACAGACAACAACTTTGAATAATGTTAACGTTCAGTAAGTGGGTTGGATGAATGTGTGTTTTCTTATCCTTCATCATTAAAAACTTGATGCAAATGCTCCAAATGTGACATGTGCAGATTCCAGCGAGATATCAACTCTCAGTAAAATGTTCCACAATCTTTCTTGTTATCTTGAGTGGTTTTAATGTAATCTTTTTTTTTTTTTGTTTGTTTAGGTTGATCATGGTCACGTAGGTTCCCCTTTAGTCAAAATATTTAAGTTCATGATCATTTTTATTTCTTAATGATGTGTCAACATACCAACAACAACAACAACAACATTTATTTATATAGCACATTTTCATACAAAAAGTAGCTCAAAGTGCTTTACATAATGAAGAGAAGAAAAATAAAAGACAAAATAAGAAATTAAAATAAGACAACATTAATTAACATAGAAAGGAGTAAGGTCCGATGGCCAGGGTGGACAGAAAAAACAAACAAAAAAAAAAACTCCAGAAGGCTGGAGAAAAAAATAAAATCTGTAGGGGTTCCAGGCCACGAGACCGCCCAGTCCCCTTTGGGCATTCTACCTAACATAAATGAAATAGTCCTCTTTGTAGTTCGGGTTTTTCACGGAGTCACTTGATGCTAATGGTCATACAGACTTCTGGCTTTTAATCCATCCATCATTGTTGGAACATCATGGTGCTTTGGGTAGATGGTGGTGGCGCACGCCACCACCAACAGGACACTGGAAAAGGAAACATGTCTAATTTTCATAGGCTGAGTGTCAATAAAATTTAATTGTATCCTTGTGCATATTTTGATCTATACACTATTGGGAGTCCAGATTTCAAAAACAGATGTGGGTCCAGAATGGAGTTCCCTGTTTATTTCCAGATATGCAGGATACTGTTGATGGCAAGTGATCAAAATGAAAACACAATATATGCTTGTGCTTTGGCCACACTAGTGAACCTCAGGCATTCGCTAATCTAGCTAGACAACAACTTGGCTTTTCTTGGGTGCTGATAAGTGAAAGAAGTTGAATTTCAGGTAGGTTCAAGGACATTCTCAAATTTCAAGCTGGGTTAAGGGCTTTTTGGCTGTAGAGGAGAAGTACAAACAGTATAGCTGTGGTGTGACAATTGGTATGTAGTTAGCAACATGTTATAAATTGCATATGTGGCCACATATAAACAGGTCCTCTAACAGGAAAAAATCTAGGCAATAAAAAAGACAAGTCAAAAACAAAGGACGGAAATTAAGGTGAAACATAGAAATGTTCAATACTTGGGGCACTAAGGAGCACACTGCTTAGGTGGATAGGGGAAACCAGTGATATCTTGTACCTTATTCTCTGAAGCAATGAAATTAAGGGTGATCATCACTTCTAAATGCATGGTTTATGTAGACAGCATAGTTTTTAATTTATTTCATGCTGGTCAATTGGTCATTCTTTGCTTTTCACAAATGAGCCACCTTGATAGTAAAATATTTGTTGGCTGCATTATCTATATCCACCAGCAGTGAAAAATGTGCCTTTGTCTTTAATTATTTGCAATGTTAGGTAGCTGGTTGGGCTGGGAAGAGTGTACTTTGGCATAAAGGATTCAAAATACTATAGGGGGTTACCAGGGAATTTTAACTTATTTATTTTTATTTCAGCATATTTTATTTGTATTTTTTGTACTTTCTTTTTAGTAAAGCTTTCTTAGCTTTTAATAAGACAAATTGAAACCATGCAAATACACTGTAAAGTGTCAAAAATATACAAATCATATTAAAATAAATAACAGTTCAACATTCTCAAACTTGCTTAATCATTTTTAAGGTAGACTATGGCTTATCTTGGCATCATCAACCCCAAAACAGAAATTAACCCTAGATGGTCTCTCAGTTCTTCACATTGTATAATTACCAATAGATGTAACCTGCGCACCTTTGACATGTGGAGTGCCTTAAGAAAAACCATACAGTCAAAAATTGATCATGGAATTGGAGGCTTAGATGTAAGATAACAAATATAACCATAATACAGGAGTAGAGTTTGGACCCACTTCCAACTTTTTTGTGAATGAAATACTAGTTTTGCATTTAAAAGAATGTGCATAATTTACAAGAATCACATATATGAAAAGTTTATTACCAATAAAGCTATTTTTTTTAATTAATTCACACATAAACATGTGTGATACAAGAATCACAAATGATACCTGTTGTCTTTGCTTCTCATGGGAAAAATATTAACCAGGAATGACTGTGCTGTTATTCTGTATGTGAGTACAAAGTCAATAGGATTCCAGTATTGCTGAAATAACTCAAGATTCTGGCATTCCTTCATGTTTTTTAGATTAATACAAATTTGCTTAAGAATTTTCATGTAAGGATGATAGATATGCTGCAGTTATTATTATCATTGTCTGCGAAGTATTGTTTTATACAGAAATACCAACCAGTTTTCTTTTTTATGCCTCACTATTTAAAAGAAAGAAATCTCCTGGATGTACTTGGATAATCCATTTGAAGATTAAAACATACTGTATATAAAAGGCCCTTTCTGGAAAGACTAGAGTTGATTGGTGAAATGGTGACCCTGTTTGCCAAATTATTTCCTGAAAATCTGCTGTGTGGCTTGCTCAGGCAAACTTTTTTTCCAGTTATCCATGATGCTTTGTGAGGCCAGCATGAAATCACAGAACTGTAGCAGTCATCATGGATGGGGATTTCACTACCCTCATATTTGAGCATACATCTTAGATTCACATAAGCATACTTTAAACATACCTCACCTCACAGTTTACAGTGTTGGCCGGTCTACTTTGCACATGTCTGAATAATGCACAGTGTATACATGCATGCGTAATGTTACTACCCAATCAGTATTACAGTGAATTTTCACCAAGCATGCATGTGACGATGCGGGTTTGGCTCCATGCTCCCATCTGCTGTCCGGGACCCCTTGAACCCGTCACCGTCGGTAATGTTACAGATGAGCTAAGCGGTGAGGCAACAACACAGCAAGGGGATGACGAAAAAGTGCAAAAGTGCTTTTATTAAAAATCCAACAACAAAAACATGGTGTTCAAAGTAAAGTGCAGTGCATTCATAAAACTTCATTAAATAAATAATCCATAAAACACATGTGGAGGTTTAAAAATCAATAAATGGAACAAAATAATAATCCTTTAATAGACGATGAGGTTAAAACGTTGGCAGCAATCTCTTCTAAACACAAAGCCTGGTGTGTTCGTCTTACTAGTGACTCCCCTGCTTCTCCCTATTCAGGCTTTGCAGCAGGGGGAGCCACTCTACTTGCAGCTGACCTTCTTTCACTCATTCGCACAGGTCTGAAGGCCTCCCGATCCCTGGCTTCGGTTGTGCACTCATCCCAGACCCGAGACTTAGCTTCTCTCCAACGGCCAGGACTTCTACACTGGAGATTATCTGCCCAAGACTCCCGACTCCCGCTGTCTTCCACGGCGAGTCACCTCCCTCGCTAGTCACTCCCGCTCTTCTCAAAATGCTCAGTGGGAGCGACTACAATCAACTGCCCTAGGTGTTAGATAAACACCTCGCTAGGGCCCACAGTCCAGCTATACTTGAGCCTGCTTTTGCTCGTTCACCTGATCTCCTTCGCTCTCTCTCTCTCACACCGGCTTTCTCCTCACTTCCTTCCAGCAACCTCCGTCTCTTTCTCTTTCCGTTCATCTCCCCCTCTAGCCAACTCTTGCTTCTATATATCGAGAGGGCATAGCAGCTGCGGCAAATTAGCAGCCCCAGGAACAATCACGGATGCGGGCAGTCTTTCATCTGTGCACTTAGGTGAGAAACGCCCACATCGCAAATCGCCCTGAGAACTGCTGCAGCCACAACCACCACACCCCCTCGCTAAGCTGCGAGTGCGGTGATTATTTATTTAAAACTGGCCTTTGCTGAGAGCTGTGGACCCACTGTACCACAATGCATTTAAAAAATGTGCCCTGGTATGCATATATTTATTACTGGTAATCTGAAGCTTAAACAGGGAAGTATCTGTGTAAATCAAGCACACCCTTGTTTGTTACTGTGAATAGTTAAGTGAGCAGAAAATGAAATGATCACCAAAAGGCATAAAGTTAAAGATGACAAATTTCTTTTCATCATTTTATGCAAGATTAGTGTATTGTTTTTGTTTTGTACAATTGTACAGTGAAAAAAGGAAAGGAGCACCATGCAAAAGTTTGGGGTGAAAAAAATTAGATAACTTTTGCGAAGGTCTCAAACCTTAATTAGCTCATTAGACTTGTTCACAGTCTTCGTTAGAAGATTGTAAAGCTGTGTAATTGCAAATTGCAAAGCAGTATGAATTCTCTGACTCCTCAAACCTTGTCCCAACAATCAGCAGCCATTGACTTCTCTAAGCAGCTGTCTAGCACTCTGAAAAATAAAAGAATTTATGCTCAATTAGCAGGGGAAGGCTACAGAGAAGATAGCAACATGTTTTCCGGCAGCTGTTTCCACAGTTCATAATGTTATTAAGAAATGGCATGTAGCATGCGGCTGGGACACGTTGATGCTGGGAGGACTAGGGGAGGAAGCATGGCTGGTACATTATCTCCCCGGGGACGCTAGATGGCAACCCCCCTGGGCTGCAGCGGTGCCTCGGACTCCCAAATTAAAGTACAGGTCCCTGCCTTACAGATGGCCAGGGATCCTGCCAACTACGCCAGTGTAACAAAGGCACTATATCAATGTCTGACCCGACACAGACAGACACGAGAGGCACACTTATAAAACAAATAAATGTTTAATTTTTCTTTTCTTCTGCCTGTGGGTAGCGCATTCCCCGTTCCCACAGGCACAACACAGTCCCAACACAAGCACAATACCACACAGTATTTTTATCCTTGTCTATTTCTCCTACGCTCCTCCTCAGCAAGCTTCGTCTTCCTCCTCCTGGCTCTGGCCCCTGGAGTAGTGGATGCTGGAACCTTTTATAATACACCCGGAATTTCTGGCAGCACTTGCGGGTGTGGCTAAAGGACTGCCCATAAGGGCTCAGCAACTCCAGCTGCAGCACCCCCTGGCGGTGCCTGCGGATCCCAACAGAGCTGCACCAACCTCCAACTCCCACGAAGCCCTGCGGGAGTCCGAGGCACCGCTACAGCCCAGGGGGGTTGCCATCTAGCGTCCTGGGGGACGTAACGTGCTGGTCACACTTGCTCCCCTGGTCCTCCCAGCGTGGAGGCATCCTGGCCGGGCAAGGGCCCTAGCTGCACGATACAGCAGTTAACAGGAACAGTGGAGGTCAAGTTGAGGTCTAGAAGACCAAGAAAACTTTCTAAAAGAACTGCTCGTTGGATGGCTAGAAAGGCAAGTTAAAACACGTATTTGACTGCAAAAGACCTTCAGCAAGATTTAGCAGACTCTGGAGTGGTGGCGCACTGTTCTACTGTGCACTGTTTTAAGTCCAACTAACGCTGAAACTAAAATGGGAATGGGTCCTACAGCAAGATAAAAATCCAAAACCCACCTCAAAATCTACAATAAAATACCTCAAGAGGCGCAAGGTGACGGTTTTGCCATGGCCCTCACAGTCCCCCAACCTAAACATCATTGAAAATCTGTGGATCGATCTCAAAACAGCAGGGCATGCAAGATGGCCCAAGAATCTTGCAGACTTAGAAGCCTTTTGCAAGGATGATAGGGTGAAAATATACTAAGTAAAATTGAAAGACTGTTAGCTGGCTACAAAAAGTGTTTCCTAGCTGTGATACTTGCCAAAAGGGGTGTTACTAACATCTGAACATGTCGGTTGCCCAAACATTTGGTTCAGACCCTTGTGACGAACAGCCGGGTCCCATGCCCGGCCGGGACGCCCCTGCTGTGTATGTTCCGGGGGAGCAGCCATGGACAGCTCAATACCTCCCCCGGGACGTTTGGTGGCAGCCTCCCTGGCCGACGCTGATTCCCCAACCTCCCGCAGGGCTCCATGGGAGATGGAGTCCTCCACAGCTTGGTTGGGGCCCGGGGTGGCCGCTAGGGGGGCTGTCTCCTTCCAAAAGCCCGGCTGGACGAATCTGCAGCAAAGTGCAATTAGGACCAGGTGGTCAAGCACCTGGAACGCTTCTGGGTGGGTTATAAAAAGGGCCAGCCACCACCACTCGAAAGCCAGAGTCGGGAGGAGGAGGACTAAGCTAGAGGAGGAGTGGTGGTCAAGGAGAAGAGTGTTTTGGTGTGTTAAGTGCTTTGTGGGACTGTATTGGGCCTGTGGGACATGGGGAAGGCGTGCCCCATGGCTGAAGAGAAAATAAAAGTCTGTTTGTTTAAGTATGTGCCTCTGCATCAGTCTGTGCCGGGTCGGGCGCTATATAGCGCCTTTCACACCCTCTTCATTTTTTTGGTATTTTGTGTGTCATCTTTAACTCTATTACTTTTGATGATCAGTTCATCTTCTGCTTACTTAACTATTCACAGTAAAGGACATTTTACACAAGGGTGCCAGAACTTTAGCATGTATAACCCTGATCCCTGTGTGCTCACTCACTAATTGCACATGCTGACCAAATGCACACACAACTGGCCATACAGCATGGTGGCAAGTCAAAGCAAACCTTAAAGGCTACTTTCTGTGGTGTTACTGTGTCTAAAATGTATTTCTAATTTATTAGTAATTATTTTTAGTTTTTATTAGCACTTAACATTATTACATGTCTTAGATTTTGTTAGTTATATTACAACTTAAAAAATTAAACAGAACAAAAAGGTGCTTAAAGGTGCTACTTTATTTCTCAAATGTGCAAGATAAGAAATTGTGCTATTTCAACAATATCACAACAAAAACAAGTAGTACATGCAGCAACCATTCTGATAAAATGAACAAATATCTTTATTATTCAATAGTTAATTCAGTTTCAACAGCAACAAAGTGCAAGGCTGTAAAGTATTAAACTACAAATGCAGTACATACTATAAATGCAATGTTATGCATGGCTAACTTTTATTACATTGAACCACTACGGTACACCACACCATAGGTTAGGTAAAACAGTTTTCACAGTAATAAAAAGAAGAACTACAAGATTAATAAAACATATATGTTAATCCTAATGACATACATTATTCAAAAATAACTCCTGGTAAGTTTATGCTGTATACTGAGCTATGCTTGATTGACTATAATGCAGGTAAATCCCCCATCCAGCTACTCATGTAACAACAAATTATCTTTTTCAGTAAAGTGAGTAATTTCAGTGTATATTTCTTTGTTGCAGTTTATTACAAATTCTGTATATGTGAGGGCACAGGATACAAACATATAAAATACCTGCTTAGGAATATTAGTAGGGTTTCATCAAGCACATTTACAGTCTAACAGAATGATATTTTCTACAAGTAAATTAATAAACTAGATGAAAGAGTTATACATGCCTGCTTTATTATATCCAAAAACAATTATGGTTAGGGTTAGGATTATTTGACTTTGGGTTAGTACCCAATTCCCCCCACTTGCCCAAAGGTGAGGTTAGTTTAGGGTGAGAGTTAAGGTTAGCGAATGGCATGATAAGGTAAAGTCTACTAGAACTCCAACCTCAGTATATTTTTAGATATTTGAAAGTTATTATTGAAACAAAGTTATTTTAAATGGTACAAGCATTTAAAATATCTCTCTATTATAAAAAAAATCTTGGGAGGGAGACGAGACGTGATCTTCTCGGAAGACACTTTGACGTCACACGAGACAAGGCAGTGAGACAAAAGGAGAGCTGCTGTACAGGCTTTTAAAAGATCGATGCACAGTGCAACAAGCAGAACACACCTCGCGCCAGCAGCAGCTGCAGCAAGCAAGTAGATGATCCAACCGCATATCCTTAGTGTGCGTTCATCCTCCCCAAAGCGAGCAGCATTATGCGTCCTGCGAGAAAGAGATTTAACCACGCCCGGGGCCGGAAATAAAGGACAAAGACTTGATGACAAAGTAGAACGTCGTAAAGAATTCAAAAACATTGGCGTGATACACATGCACCGCAGGTTAGAGATAATGGAAGTACGAAAATTCCAAAGTCTCAAAAAAAGGATAGGAAAGATTGCATTAGCGCAAACAAATAGAAATTATTACTCGGTGAAATAACAGAACAGCAAAAAGAGATTGAATATATTGTTTAGATTTAAACTTTAAGTCGGAGACTTGTAGATCGTCTAATTCGTGTTGCCAGCGAAGAATTAAAAGATTCCAAAAACGTTGGTGCGGTATGTAATCATGTGAGACAGAGACTTTTAACATGAGATTCTTTCAAGTCATGCCTTACTTACAACTATTTTAAAACAAGACCACAGTCATCTAACCTCAGTTGTATAAATGCTTTTGTCAGACACACTTCAAGCGCTCTCGGCCTTTATAAATTTTAACAGGGCAATAATTTTATACATTCTAGATGACATGTCAACGACAAAGCGAAGAAGAAAGAGCATGGACAAACATTTGAGAAAGTCGTTTTATTTATTAAAGAGAAAGAAACGATATTCACTCACAGGCAGATATACGTTGCATTGTCACGAAGTAAGTCCAAACACAGAATCAAAATTCAATGTGATCTTGAAGAAAAGTTAATTCCAGATATTGTTTTTACAAAAGTTTAAAAGTAAAAGTGAAAATAATGCATATGTAACAATTCCCATGAAAATAACACTCTTTTTAAATTGTATATCTGGTAAACCAAACCTGGGGGTGGGCGAGCGAAGCAAGCAGGGGGCGGAGCCCCCTAGTACATATACAGTATATAATATAAAGAAATGCATTAACATTTTCCTTTGGTTCTCAATTTTAGACAGTTAAGGAGGATATTTTCAAACATTTTCAGGAACAGTATGCTCTTAGAGCCTTACACTAACTTGCCATTTTAAGGACCTTAAACTAAAACAAAATATCCAAGAAAAACAAACCTACAATATACTGTACATAGTTATTTCTATAACATTGTAATATTTACAATTTACTACATTAATGTAGCAAACAAAGGAAGTTTCATTGAAACCAGCTAATTTGCAACCATGGGCTTGCAACCTTTTAATTCAAACAGTGAACATTTCTTTAAAATCAATTTACACTGATTTTTCTTTTTTCTTCTCCACTTTAGTATTTAATTCAAGCTTTCTAATTTTGTTGCTTTAGCCCTTTACAAAACTCTGGTTGCATAACAAGAAGCCTGAACCTTGACATAGGAAATCAATGCATTATTGAAAACGGGTATGCAGTGGAGCTCATAAGTAATATTTAAATTTGGTAATTTTAATTTGTATTCAATTAATTAAGAACAAAATACTATCTGCAAATATCTTGTTCCAACATTTTTAATTTCCTGTTCTGTGGGAGACATCACAAGCTAGAGTATCAGACAGAATCATACTCTAAATGGGACACCACTGCATGAAGCACAAAATTAGATTTTGAGTTTTGTCAATTATCCTCCCGGCTCATTTCGAAGTGTGGATGAAATCCTGTGCAAACATTAGGAGAACATTTAAACTCAACACTATGCCTAAGGAACTTTGTTCAGTGTTTTGGTTCAGGCTTCTTACATTTCAGAGACTTTTACTGTCAGTTCATGGACTGCCGACATAACAGCCACAGCGACTTGAATTGTGCAACAATTCCAGCAGGAGATGTTTTCTCCAGGGTCACATTTCTGGATTCTCTAAAAAAAAATTAAAAGTTGATATCAACTTTATTACTTGTGTATTTGTAACTTGTTCATGCATTTTATTAACCCACTTATTCTTAGTCAGGCATTTCAGGACCCAAAGAAAATCTCACCAGCATAATGCATTAAGCTGGACATTTTCCCTGAACACAACTCCAGCTCATTATGAGACACATTTCTCTGCACAGCCATTTTTAATCAAACTAGGATATTCTAGAGCTGTCAGTCAACCTCACCTGCACATGTTTGTTTTGTGAGAGAAAAATGGAGTATGCAGATACAAGAAAAACATTCATGCTACAGACAAACATTGACTAAACCCTTCCACCTAAAAGCAAACATTGCACAATAGTGCCTATCCATTAATTTTGCTAATTAACATTAGGTTGCAAGAAAGGATATACAAAATAACCTGCTGTCTCAATATAACATGTCTTTTCTTGAGTTATTTTGATTTGGAATGGATTGTATCATTGTAGTGGTTTAGATATAAAGTAATCAGTGAGCGGATTAACCATTTGTCTTTATTATTTGACTGTGCTGAATAAGGATAGAGGTAGGCATATGTGAACACATTCATCCCAATGGGCATAATTAACTAAATCTTTTTCATATACATTATACTAAATAGGAAGAAAACCGTGTTCAAGTTGACTTGAGAATCTAGACCTGGATTTACTTCAGACCTATATAATATAATAAGCAACTACAGTATTACAACTGCAGCCCATTATTTGAAATAATGGGGAGCATGTTTACAAATAAACAATTATATGGATTATTGAATAGATTAAGGATATAAGCATATGAGATTTCACATATGAATACTATGAAATTGTTCAAGAAAAATTACCTCCTAAAGGCTGCCAAGTTCAGTTCAGAATGCTAACTTGAGGAAGACCTGGAATGTCACAGCCACCATACAGAGTATCGGTGTATCCCAGAAGATCTAGCATTGTGCGAGAAGCATAATTCTTGAAGAGAGAAGTAAAGACAGACATTACGGCATTTACTTTGGAGAAGAATCTTTTATCATCCTTTCCATATATTGCACTATACATACATTTGTAATACAATAAAGAGCTTCATACAGGGTTAAAGTGCACAGTTAAAGACCAGAGATATCAAAAAATCTAAACATTTTTAATAAATATATTTTTCTTACATTTTTCTTACAATTATTATTATTACAACTAATTTTGTAAGCACTGTGAAGTATATCTAATAGCAAATATTTACCTAATGCATCATTTATCTAATAAATTGTCTAGTTTTTTTATTAGTAGTTAAAACTAAAGAACTGACTATGTTGAACAACCTTTTTCAAGTGCATTGTAATAATGACCTCAGTAATGCAAGAATGCTTCACTTCCAAAAGCACTAAACAAGATTCATTGTTAATGTCAAGTGAGATATGTTGTGATTCGAACTGATCAAAATCTCTTCAGTCTACTCAGCTTTGACTATTTAAAAAATTGTGAATATCCTCTAATTTATAAATTTCCCTTTCCCACATTCTTCATGATCCTGTATCAGGGACAACTTTGGACAATAGCTCTGTGGTTAGTTTCTTTCCCCTTTCTACCTACTAAAGCAAGTGGGGTTGTTCAAAGCCAGTCAACATATAATAGTGAAATTAATTTTAGCAGTAATGAGCAGAATTTGACTTTAGCTCATGCAGAAAATTATAAGCACAAAGTAAATACAAATGAAATAAAGGTTTAATTTGAGGTTTGCAAGATTAAGTAAAAATTTAGGTAGTTCTTTGACTAAATCTGTACATGGATAGAAGAAACCAAAACTCATGACAAAAACATTTTTGTAATATTTTTTAGCAATTACTCACTAGCTAGTATGTAATTTTAGATATATAACATGTAATATTATAAACCCACTTAATTCAATTTAGAGTCACATGGGGGTTCTGGACACAAGAGAAGAAACAACCTTGGCCAGGGCTCACTCACACACATAACCTCATACTCATAACCATAACATAACATAAAATGATTACATAACTCATAACAGTTCCCCTAAGGTGCATATGTCTGGGGTTATGGAGGGAAAATTGGAGTACCCAGATGACAGTCCCATGCAGAATTGGAAAGAACGTGTAAACTGTCCTCAGACACTGCCCAGGACACTCTGTAATTCAGGTGACATTGTTACCCACTGCACCACCCTATTTTGTATCAATATAAAGTATATAAACAAAAGACCTCTGTGTGTGTGTATGGAGCAGTCCGCTCTGCTCATGCTCTATCACAGCCACAAGATGGTGCATGCATGAACGTTGACATTTTTTCAGTGATTGTATGCACCTCAATTCTGACCATGAAAGACATGTGTGTGTGTGTGCGAGAGGGTGTTTGTGTGTGTATGTGTATTGAGAAGTTTGCTCTCTTCACGTTCAACCATTGCCACAGGCGTTGGTGTGAATTCTACGAAAGATGTAGAAGCTTATACAAGTTTGACTTGCACTTGATGAGATGGCGCATGCATACATTTTTTCAGCATTAGCATGCACCTCTCTTCTCATTCAGCCGAAACAGAAAAACTCAGCTTTGTGGTGTATGCATGTTGTACGTTCACACAATGAGTTACCATTTGTTTGCCTGAGACAGGTTCCAGCCTGTCCCACTCAATTTGTGTCACAACTTCATTCGACTACATGTCTGTCTCGGACAAGATATAACCTGTCCTAGCCCACTTAGCTGACTTCTCTGTAAGTTCACCAATATAGTGAAACTGTTAGGGAGTCTGTGGGTTGTTTTTGTCTCAAAGACCACCTGCAGCTAGTATCATATGTGTAAAAATATATTTAAAAGATTACCTCACTTTGGAGAGCTTCACTGTTAGAATAGTGAGACTGAAAGAAGTTAATCAGTTCCAGATTATTGTCTTCTTCAGCAAAATCCACAGCAGTACGGTCTAAAAGAGGTTCCTGTTGAAAAGAAGGTTATAGTCACAAGGATAATACATTTGAAAAATATAAGATCTTATAGAAAAACCTCCCTTTCCAAAAGATTTTTTAAAGATACCATTATAGTGGTCATTTTTTCACTTTTGTTATAGAAATGTGTTGTATAGCCATTCACTTTATACTTTCACAAGAGACCTGCTGAGATAATCAGCAGAATACATTCAGAACTCATTTCTCACAAATTTCCAAAATGTTAAGTAACAATAAATATAAAAAAAATAATATATATTATACAGTGTGCCTTGTACTTTATTTTAGGCACTTAATAGTTCCCACTTTTCTCCACGCTCTACTAGCCTCCACCCCGATGTGCTTTTTTAAACTGTGCTCTGACTTCAGACACGGGTCACTCCCCTGCTCATCTCTAAGCAAACAACATTTTATAAGATATTGAGTTCCTGGGAGGAAAAATAAATATCGCTGAGACAAAGCATTAGATCCTTAAACAAAATAGCATATTGTATATCTGTTTATCTTTTCTTAAATAAATGTAGTCTTTTTTATTATTGTTTGTTTTGCATGAAAGCTTTAACACATGACAGTATTATTTATTACTTGTTATGTTTCTAGTAAAACTGGTTCTGCTTGCTTTGCTTTTTGTCCAAAGGTTGATTAAAATATTGATATCTCATAATAACTCAGGCAATCACTGAATGCATGACCCTGTTTGATAAAGGGCCTTTTCTAAATAAGCTCTCCTAGAAAATTCATCCAGTCAGCAACACAATTAATTAGGTTAGAACAAGGATCACTATCACTTTCTTATTAGAAAAAACACACAAAATGTAAATTATCCTAGTTGGGCAGCTTACTCGAGTAAATGGATTTGCTCCCATTTGCAGAAGACACTCCATGCCCTCAAATAAACGGTCTTTCCTCAAAGCGAGAAAGTTGATGTCATTTTGATCCTTACACTTTCCCATCTGCTTTACTGTAATATTTAAAGCAATGACTGCACAATGAAGGGGTGTCAATCCTAAAAAAAAAAAATGTGTCAAAAGCTAATCAAGAAAACACTGAAGCAGTTATGGTGGTGAAGTAATTTAACATGCATACCATTGTGGTCAGAAGGTTCTACTTCCAATGGAATTCCACTATTCTTGGCACTTTTCAGCATCTATAATGGAATTACATTTTTTTAGTAGGTTGTATGAGTTTTAATCAAACTTATCCCCTGCATCCCACTTTCACAGTATATATCAAACTGATACAAAAAGCAAAAAAATACAACTGCCTCATGATTTTTGATAAATTCTCAAGAAACTGATTCATTTAATTTTCTAGCCAGTAGCCATAAACACTAATTATAAAATGGTTTTAAGAAAAAAAGGCTATTTACAAGTGCACAAACTAAAATGGAGCCATGGGATTTGTTTTTACCATACTTTGGATTAAGTAACAGCAGCAGTCTGCTTTAGAAATTTTTACATTCCTCATTATAAACAGAACATGGGAAAATAAAAACTTCATCAGGAACAATATGCTTCCCCTTTTGTCTAACTGGACCATAAACTGTTGTAGCTGGAACTGTCCAGTGCAATAAGAACTAAGTTCTGTTTCTTTAAATATTTAAATGCTTAGGACAGTTTACTCATCATTTCTTATTCTGTGCTACTTTTTTACGAAGTTTATACAATTGTGAGTCAATCCTCCATGTGATGATGACATGATCTTAATAGAGTCTAAGCATAGGCAGTAACAGTGAGTGGCTCAGGGATGAAGAATGTTACCTGTCGGCTTGTGGTTTATAGCCCATCCTTTTAACTGACACGCCACACTGTCTGCACTGCTTGCATATTTTTTGGTGGAGAGTTGTGTGCATTTGAGGATTACTGCCCCATTACATTTGCCTAAAATTGTTTTTAAAAAAGCCATTTCCACAACAATTAAAAAAATAAAACAAAACATATTCACTTATTTGATAAATACAATTTTTCTTTAGGCATTAGGGTCTTTAAAACATGTCATTTTTAAACCTACTAATTCCACTTCAGGGATGTGGGGTCCATTGCAGAGTCGGGTCTATGACGTGTTTTATTTAAGCGGTGAGAAATGATAATTTCAGTTTCAATAGCATAGTACAACACCCTACTACTACAGACTAAGGTTACTTAAATACTATTAATGAGTGCTAGCTCAAACTATGGGTCTTTAAATGTTTGTCAGGTAGAGTACATGTTGAAGTTAATTGTATGCGAAATGCAACAGCAGTTCACAGAAAAACAATAGCAGGGGGATAAAAAAATGGCATGGAAGCTCACCAACAAAGCTACACTTTGGTGCACTTAACTTAGTTAAATAAAAACATATGTAGCATAACCAAGTTCCAGTACCATCATCCTTTCACTTACATTTACACTCCTGAATTCATTTGAGGGCTTCTGGAGAACCATTGTGATACTGGGTAAAATTATAGGTTTAGATTTTTGAGTTTTAAAGACTATCTCAGATTATTCAGTATGTTTTGATTTTAATGAGAGTTTTTTGGTGCAGACACCATTTATAAAAGTGATTAAATATGATACAAAGAAGAACTGGAAAAATACTGTACTTCAAACTATTTTCATTAAATTTCCCATGAATACAAATATTACAGTAATTCATTCAAACTCTTATTAAATGAGGCAGAAAATGAGTAGATATATGGTTCCAAGTATTAATTAAATATTGTCATTGAATTCCAATTAATCTTACACAGAGGCACATTGTAATAATAAACTACAAGTCAAAGAAACTAGAAATGTATCTATTCTTCCTTTTTAATTACTCATAGAACTGCAGGAAATACTGTACATATCAGTCTATAACATAGTTAGTGCTACCACCTTATAGTGCCCGGGAATTAGATTTGACTTCTGGCCTGGTCAGTGTTAGTGTCTTATTTGTATACTAGTAAAATATGCAGACCTATGGTCCTAAAATAAAAAGCTACAAAAGGCTAGATATAAAAAACAGTAAACTCTCACCCTGTTGTTTACAAATGTAAGAACTTACGCATGATTATGAATTCTGAACACGTATGTAGTATGTCCTGGGAGATTATCAATAGATAGGGTTGTGGAAACTTTTTTTGCCTTGATTACAATAAAGTTTTCTGCCAACTAGTAAAGTGACCACCAGGTTTATGCATCTAATATTTTTTGAATTTTTCAGAACACATCAGGTCATATACTTTCTATTAAGACCAAGAAGAAGGTTTTAACCCCATTAGTTCACAAATAATCGTACGACAGGCAGGCAGATATTGGTATTTTATATAAAAAGATTCTCACCCAATTAGCAGTTTTCTTCAAGCATTCTCAATTTCTCCCCAGACAGATGTGCATATCAGGTTTACTGGCAATTCTACATTAGCTCAGCATGAATAAGTGTGGGGTGTGTAGGCAGGTGTGCCCTAAGGTAGACCGGCTTCTTATGTTTGGCTGACTACCGACCTCTCGCTAATTTCAGAATATAAAATGGCTCACAAAATAGATAGGGGGATCGACAAAAAAGTGATTCACTTTATATATATATATATACTGCATATATGCTGTTTCTCAATTCAGTCAAAGGCAAAGTTGACCTATGTCTCAGACTTAATATTTTAGTGGTTTTTAGATAGACAATTTCATGATATTTATGTTTATTTTTACAGTTCCTAGATATATTAGTAGGTTCAACCTCACTTTGAATCAGCATACCAGAGAATCAATGCAGGACTAATGCCTCCTTTGACCCCTGAAAATGCTGATGCAGGACTACAGCAAACTTTTTGGGTTTGCATTTGCAATACATTCCTACATTCTAGTCAAGGGATTTGTGCTGTCTGTTGTACCCATTTTAAATTGATACTGAATTAAGAAATAGTCATTTGTATGTCATTATTTTTACTTTTTGTACAAACATTATTTTCTTATTGCATAAACCTTTACAATGTATAGATTTTTAAACTAATGTCATAGTTAAAAATAACATTTTTTATCGAACTGCATTGAAGCAATGTGTTTTTCCATTCTTTCTCTTACCTCTAGCACTCTAACATATCCATTTTCTGCACAGAGGTGGAGAGGAGTCTTGCAAAACTTGTCCTTTTCATTAATATTTGCCCCGAGGGAGATAAGATCACTGACCATTAGATGCTGATTTTTCTCAGCAGCTAGATGTAATGCTGTCTATGGAGCAGCAAAGAAACATAACATGAATTAATATTATTGCCTCCGTCTGCACAGAACAACAACAAAAACATTAACTATGGTATTCACACTGAGAGTGATTAACTTTGCTGAGAAACTTTTAAAGTCTATAAACACATCCAATGGTCCACTGAACAGGGTAACTAGACTCAGATTCTAGACACAGCAGTAATAATACATTTCACAGGTTTCTAAATATACATACATTGAACCATCTCCAGCAAAAAAGACTGGCATTAAAACATCTGAATATCTAAAGGAGACACTGGTTTACATAGCATTGAGTCACTATTGTTAAATGTATTATTTACAGACACAGGTTATGACACACAAGAGGGCAACAAAAACTGAATGAATTTTGCATATTTAATTTCAGTCATCTTGTTAAAGTTGTTTATGTTTTAAACTGTAGCTACAGTGTGCCTTTGCAGCACACTTTGTGCTTTAATAAACTATTTTTTCCAAAAATGTTATTATAATTGTTATACTATAACAAATATTGCTATAATGCAAAATTAAATATGAAATAAAACTTCTTGTGTGACTGTGCAGAATTTGCAATTCTCTCTATATTCCCATCCCCATCTGTGATCACAAGCTCTGGGCGGTGACTGAAAGAATGAGATTTTGAGCACACATTCAAAATGAGGTTTCTGTCCAGGGTGGATCTCAGAGTAGAACTATTGCTTCCCTGAACTGAAACTAGTCAACTAAAGATGTTTGGGCATATAGATAGGATGTCCCTTGGACATTTCCCATGCATCTGTACAGCGAGAAAGCTAAACCACATACCCAAGAAACAACTGAGAGATTACAGTATATCTCTTGATTGTCCTGGGAGTATGAATGTATTCTGCCAGGGATGTTTGGAGAAAATGAATTGGAATAGGAATGACTGGTTAACCCAGCTCAACACGTGGTTACCATGACAGGACCCTTCACCAGAAAAAGTGGAATGAAACTGAAGATAATGATAATTAAATTCTTGTTAGTGCAATATTGTTCAAGCATTTATAGATACTGAAATTTGGAATTTATTGTGACTACATTTATGATATAGTTACTTAATACATGTAACAAAACATATTAATAAAGTTCATGTTTTTATCAAGGACAAGCAACTGGCTACACCTGGTGTCTTTCACCTGGGTTATTCTATCATCATTTGTCTGTCCAGGATTTTAAATCACCTGTAGCTTGCAAACCGTTTGAGCTATTGACCTGCAATTTGGTACACATATAGTACGTGACATCTGCTCTCTGCTTTCGGGGTAATGATTGACCACCAAGGGTATTCCTCATTTTATTTTTATTTCATTGTAGAATCAGCTCTTGGCAGCAGCCAGCAGGACAACCGTGCAGCGCATGCATACGGGCGCCGTTCTCATCCCTACCACCTTCGCTGTCTCTACCTCTTCATATATTAAATCATTCTTGAGGCAGATTGAAGACTTAAGTGCCAGCTTAAGTGAAAAATTAAAGATCACATACTTAATAATTGCAACACAAACACTGACTTAATCGGTTTTAATGTGAAAAGATGCCGACAAAAGAAGAGAAGAAGTGGGCTGTTAGAGTGGAGAAAAGAAGAGCTGCTCAGGAAGCTGCAAGCACATCAGCCTCTGAGCAAATGAATGCTAAACGTACAGAGAAAGAGTATGAAAACTATAAGTCAAGTTACAGGTAAGATATAAATAAAACAAATAACTTTTCAGCAGAAAGACACTATAACAACAGCACTGCATCTTATAAAGAAACAGTTCTGAGCATACCCTTTCTTCTGCATCTTTGGTGTCAATTTTATTCAGTTTGACCATCCTCTGGGCAATGGCATACACCTTTGCTCTTTTACCCTCAAATACTGCTCTATGGAGAGATCTAGAAGAATGATAGAAAAAAAAACAGAACTTGGAATAAAATCCTTCTCAGTAATCTTATGATTTGTATAACTAATTAAAAATTGTGCAAGTTAAAGAATGAGTCACCCATCATCCACATAGTTAATGAAAGTTTTTTCACTTAGGATATTAACTTTAGTAAGCAAATGTTGGTTACAAAGCAAATGAACGTAAAATTAAATAATTAAATATACCTATTAAAATATTATATTATTATTATATTCTTATTATAATTGATTGATTTAAAAGATTTTGCCAGAAAGCCAAGAAGTTCAAATATTATTTCAGACATACCTTAACTGTTTTCTGGAAAGATTTTAAAGATTTTAGACTACCTGCAATATATATTACAAGCACAGTGCTAATACCAAATGACACATTCTTGATAGACACAGAGGTTTCTGATTGGAAGTGCTAGTAAAATGTAATTCATAATCACCAGCTGTGTGTGGTTTTGTAACATACAGTACAGTATACAAAAGCTACATGACCAATTTTGCTGACTGACACTTGCCTCCTTTTTTTAGTAAGCTATTTTCAATAATGTCTAAAACATTACACCCCAAAACCCAAAGCCACTAGTTCAATCCCACCCACTGACTATTTATGTAACCTTAGTCCCACCGTTTATTAAGTCTATTCCCTATTTTCAACTATATTCACTGTATTAGTATTTAGCATTACTAAAGGTGAGTACTTATAAAGCACCTTAAATTGATTTTCACTACAGAAAGATTCTGTACAAAGACATATCTGCTTTTCTTCCTCTACAGCCCAATACGATGCGTGTGTTTATAGGTCAAAAGTAATTTTAGAGGAGCTAACCATTATATATTTTAAAAAAGTATAAAAACACAGTTAATAACTTCATACAGTCGAGGAGTTGTATTACAGGAGATGCAAATAAGCCAAGTATTAATGCACACCCTCTTCTTTCAAGGCTTCCTAGGAAAGGAAACTGACAAAAGCAGTTTCAGCTTTCATATGTACTGTACAGTATTACTTTTGTTCTTCTCTACATTACATTCTATCTGTTTATTTCCTTGGAAAGGTTTTTGCAATTTTTAGGTGCCCCTCATTCCATTCCGTTTAAGTCCTATACAGCCTTAAACTTATTTTTAAAAAACAGACAACAATTGACTCTAGATACAATCTGTTACAGCCTGCCAAGTAAAAGAAAATGCCTTGTACCTGCAGCTAAGTATAAAATGGAGTTTAACCAATTGTTGCATTCATTTACCTCTTCCGTAAAATCAGCCTGAGCTAAGCTTGCTTGTAGTGTTTAAGTTTAAAGTGACTTACGTGCTACCGTTTTTATTCACTTCAAGGAGTTCTTTGTCTGTGTATAGCCTTAGCAAACTTTCTTCATTACGAAGTTGAAACTGGAAAAATGAAAGCCCAGCTGTGTCTTGTACATTGTGCAAGGAAGAGATTTTATATTTTTCCATTTGTTCGTAACATGTTTGAGACTGTGGCTTTTCTGTACAAAAGTATGAAGGATCACTGGGGTAGAACATATCTGGAATTGAAGGTACTTGATAGTCAAGATATGAAGGAGAGAACTCCACCTGGGAGAAAACTTTAGTGTCTTCTTGAGCTTTGTTGCAATTGGCTCCAAGGAACCTGGGCCCCTGAAAAAGCATCTCTTCATTAATGGGAGAGTGATAAAAATCCCGTCTTTCTGGGGAAATGTCACCTGAAATGTAAGATGGCTGTGGAGATGGTGCAATGCTTTCTGGATGCAAGTCTAAGGAGGCATTGTGATCTTGTCGAAACATGGAACAAGTGCTTTGAGGGTTGGAGTTGTGGGTTAACCTGAGGGCTTCCTTGTCTCCATCACTTCTAGTGCGTGCCAAGTCCTCAGCCAACACTTCAACCAACATAGCCAGCTCTTCCAAGCTCTTTGCTGGCTGCTTGATCTAAAACAAAGACACAATTCAAAAATGCTTATTCAAAAGAAAATATAGAACGATCATTTATGAAGTGGAAACTTAGCATTCTAAGAAAATAAAGAAACTTTTTAAGAACTCATACCTGTTTGTGCCTCCTGTCTGAATACTGGTGAACACGTTTCTTTATCTCTGTGAGAAACAAAAGCAGTAATTTTTTGAATCAGTAAAAAAGGTCAGTTTTCTTCAGTTCAGTTTATTTTGTATAGTGGTCTTCACCAAGTCCTGGCTCGGAACGCTTCAGCATATTTACAACCATAATACAAAAGTATTAACATTTACAGTGTGACGTGTGTGTTCCTGGGCATCACCTTCAGGGCTCAGTAGTGGTAAGCAATACCATCTTGGACCGAGAGGAGGCGCTGTTGCAAACTGGCCTTTCTCTTCCACCTGCAATACCAAGAGGGGCTTGGCAACTGACCCCACCAGCAGAGCCTGGAAAAGGCCACACACCTTCTGGTCAGGATCATATAAAAAGGGCCAGACAGTGACATCGCACTCTGGACTCAGATTTCAAAGTGGAAGGAGCTCCTCAGCTGCCTGAAGCCTTTTATACAGTATATTTGGAAAAGATATTGGGACTGGATAGGCCAAGTCTTTGTTCTTTATATCTAAATCTTAATGTTTTCTTTTTGTTTTCATTAAACAAAAGGATTGCCTGGCTGGCTCCCCAACATTTATTGTGCGCTTCACAACTCTTCCTGGCCATGAACTGGTAAATAAAAAACTCTGACAAAACAATTGCACACAGTACAGTATATGTTTATATTTAAGTAATTCAAAGTTCTTACCTGAACATGATTTGGATCCCTTGGGTGGACTGTCCTGGAATAAAAAAAAGAAATGAAAAAAAAAAAAACTTTTATAAAATAGTGCATATTTTTGTTGCCTAGTGATTCTGTATTTTATTTTTCATCTTGCAAACTGTTGTGAATGTGCGTAGTACAGAAATACAGCTTTCAGGATGCTCACAAAATATGAACCATGAAGATTTCTGCGTAGTTGGTTTGACGGGAAGATTTTTAAAAACCAGCAGGTAGTATAAACCTCTAACAATCCCTAATGCTAGCTACAGATGTCCTACTTGCTTCACCTGCCATTACATGTGCGGACAAGCTCTGGCTAATTCACTTACCCCTACTGAAACCCCATGAGCCACACCATGGAAAGGGTCAAAGACAAGAGAATATACATTCATAAGAAGAAAGAAAAGAATTAAAGCACTCAAAAATAAGCAGTGCTTAAAAAATGAAGAAAATTACCAATAGAACTACAAAGAAAAATGAGACACAAAAAAGTGCCACTATCTTGGAAACCTTAGGACGTAAGGGTCTACAGTATGAAAACAGCAATAAGAAAAAAATTATGAAAAATATCTGAAAACAGTGCAAATGCATTCAGCTGGCTGCTGAATCTAATATAAATCTAATAAAAATTTAAAGAGGGAGCTCATAGCACTGAACACTCTGACTCCCCACCACCATATTTAGGCTAACAAACAGTAAAATATAAATATAGTATACTGCACGTTTAAGAGTTAAAATTACACAGCATTCATCCAAGGAGTGGTGATACGAGAGGAAAAATACTTTAGTGTGTCACAAATTTCAGAGGAAAACAAATCCCACAAGGCGACTATTCTTACGAAAAAGAGAATACTAGACAGACATTAGCCATATAAATCCATCAATACTAATAAAGTGTGGCACAATTAGATGATAGGTAGGGTGGTGGTGACATACAGCCTCAGGAACCTCAATCCAAATCCTTGTCACGTAAATATCTGTGTGTAATCTGTATGTTCTCCACAGATCTTCATGGGTTTTCTCTGAATGCTTTGGTATTTTTTCACACATCTCAAAGATGTATTTCTTTGACTGGAGTATCAAAATTGGTACTATTATTAGAGGGCGGCAGCTCTCTTATAATCCAAGCCAGAGGTTCTTATGTGTGTTTGAGAGGCTGTGGTTTGTTATATCACTTATACTTTTCTTGAACTTCTGTAAAGTTTAATTTTTTTTTACTTTTTTTAATAAAGTATTATCTATCTATCTATCTATCTATCTATCTATCTATCTATCTATCTCCTCAGATGGACTTGCTTTCTGTTTTGGGTTGGCTACTGACTTGATGCACAATGGTACCCGGAAAGTCTCCAGCTTTGACTCCCTAGGACCTAATAATGGAATAATCAGGTTTTGGAATTAGATGCAAATAAACAGTGAGACAGAAACTGATAGCTGTAAATATAAACGATCACAGATGATTTGCACTTGAAATGGTAAACACAATAGCATATATCATTAAAGTAACTTTTTTAATTAAAAATTCTGACTGAAAACAAATTTGGCTCCAATGTTACATTAAGAAATAAATATTAAGTTTATTATTACTCAGCTTTGTGCTAAGTGCTGTTGGGACAGGCTGTAGTGCCGTTGAGCCCTGAATCGGAGTAAACGTCACTGAGAATCCATGCAGCAAAGTCGCCGGTGTTACATGAACGTTTACACTGTCAAAGTAATTGTTAAAAGTGTATAAATGGAAAGTGTGGATCCATATATACACGTGAAGTGTTAATTTCACACTAGCAGTTTTGCTGTGTATGTATTCATTTTTATATATGGTAATTAAGCAACTTTGGTCAATTTTGTCACCCTTTGTGCACAACTGTCTTCTTCATTTCCTCTTCTGTGCTCTGTATTTACTATTTACATGTGACTCATAGTTTTATTCTGTAACCTAAAATAAATTCCTTTGTAAAGAACTTTGTGAATATACAAACACTCAAATAAATAAAATTAATTCTTTTCTTGTTTTTGTATTTTTTTTTTCTGAAATACAAATAGTTTTAAAAGCTATGTACAATTTAAGGTCCCCATTGTTAATCACAGAGAAAATAAAACTAAATCATGTATAACTGAATGACACAAACTGAATTTTAAGTTGCAAAAGAATAATCTAATAACAAAGAAAAACAAATGCCAATGTCATTTAGAAGCATTTACAATTTGCATAAATACTTTACATTGTCCTCTTCAATTCATATTCAACCCTTATAACTTCATGCCCTGACAAGTAGTGTTTCCTGCTGTCAGAATAAAATTACCAATATTCTCACTGACATAAAAATTTTTATTTTACACATTTTCAAGGTAAAATATAGAGACGGTATGTTTATAGTGAATTATATCTCTCTTCCTAAGAAATGTTCTTTTCCTCAGAAGTTACTAATCTTGCAAAATAATCCAGTAGTAATTTTTGTTTTCATTTTATTGCACTAAGGATGACAACAAAAGAATAAAATATGTGTGCCTTTGTAGATTATATCTTTCACTGGATTTTACAGGAATCACAGGTGAAGAAATAACTTAGAACTGTTAGTTCATAAGTGACATTTTTACCTGCATCTCATTTGGATCGATGCCTTTGGCAATTCGGATTTTCCGTAGCATATCTCTAACTGGCATTCTTACTCTGACTCCCAAATATCTTTTCTGAACTTGTTTTTTTGCTAGCTTTGAATCTGAAATACAGACAAAGAATAATTGTTAAATACTATTGTGTTGTCCCATTATATGAAAACCAAAACAATTCCAAATTAAGCAACGTTTTTGCATAATGTACCAGTTAAAAGTTAATTGGAACTGCATATTTAGCATTAGAAACTAAAGAGATTAAAGACCTTTATTGTTACATTCACTGCTGCAGCATAGCAAATTTCTTGTGCCACAGTGGCAGAGAGAGGAGGTGGGAGAGAGGGAAGTATGAGAAGGCAATAATATGCAATAAGACAATAAGATGAAGATGTATAAGTGATAAATAAAAGTCGGTGAAGATAAATAAATAAAGTAAATTAAAAGAAAAAAGCGGTTGGCAGTACACATTTAATGTACAACACAATTACCCAGAAACCGGCAGGTGGTTACAATATAAGCATGTAAGAGCATAATTATATTTATACAGTGTTTTTCTGATCACTAAAAACATTTTGCAAAAATAGTGGGGATCAAATAATGCAGACCTTATTTACTCCTTAGTTTTAAAGTTTAATAAAGAGGCTTGGTGGTGCAGTGGTTAGCATGACAGCCTCAAACCTATAGAGTCTTGGATTCAGATTTTGTCCTGAGCATTGCTTGCGTAGTGTTTGTACATTCTCCCAAGTCGGTGTGGATCTTCACCAGGTATTCTGATTTTCCCTCCCACAACCTTAAAACTTCACATCAGATAGGCCCTGTATAAGTAAATTTGTCCTGCAATGAACTACCACCCTTCCTGAGTTGCTTGTGTGTTATGAACACCAACCCCCCAAAATAAGCCCAGAAAATAAATACATGTTCTCTTATCACTGGCACATATTTTATGATGCTATATCAATGATTTTAGGTCTTTTGTATCAGGCATGATTTATCTTATTCTTAAATCAACACATTATATGCAAAGATTCTTTCAAAAATTGCACTAACTAATTCTTTCTTGTCAGAGAACACAAGGACAACTTTTTTATAATCTGTTTTTTATTTACAGTTATAATTTTTCTTGGTGAACCTGTAAACTTTTCTTAGGTAACAGAAGAAAAAAAATAAGTTAAAGTTTTAGTAGGGGAGAAGATAAATTATTATTTGATGAGTCTGAAGGTAGCACAGTGGTAGCGTTACATCTTCAAGGACATTGCTTCCTACAACTGAACCCCACATCTTGTCACTATTCGTGTGGATTCTGCACGTTCTCACAATGTCTGCATTGTTTTCTTCTGGGTATTCCGGTCTTCTCCCACATCCAAAAAGACATATGGGTTTAGGATTTCAAAATGGCTCTTTTTTGTATACGAGTCGGTCCTACAATGGACTGGTACCCAATTCCTGCCTTGCGTCTAATGCTGTCAGGATAGGCTCTAGCCATCTATGATTTTGAATTGGATAAAACAGGCATGAGAATTTTAAATTATGTTAAAATAAGATTATAGATATCTGTTGTCTAGAGAAATAGACTGGAACAAGAGTGTACTATGGAACAAGAGGGACTGAAATCCGCACTGACAATTTTAAGTTTCACTACATTATCAGGCTATACATGAAACAGACTGAAGAGTAACATAAAATACATGAAGAAATACAATACAAAATAAGGTGCTTACAAAAGAAAATCTGAATAAAATGTAGGTTTGGTTTTTGTTTTATTACATATAAATAAGGTTTTAATTGCAACGGCGGCGGATAAAAATGCTGTTTTATGGCAATGCGATCAAAGTAATAGTCATCTAAGTGACACAAGTGCAGCTCACACCTCACCTGGGAATGGCTCCGCAGCAACAGGGCTCTTGGCAGCTCCAGCATCTTCCTTCAGGTTACTGATGTCTGTTAGAATCAAATGTGGGGACTCCGGGCAGCACTCATGGCACGATTGCTGTTCAGGGGAGGGGGAACCGTCGTTGTAGCTTCCGAGGCTAAAGTAGCTGTTTATGTCGCGCTGCTCCAGCAGTTGTTCTTGTTGTGGCAATTCCAGCAGCATATCGAAAAAGGGCAGGTAGAAAAAAAATAACAATAATAAAAAAAAATCAACTGACAGCGTATTTTGCGCCCCCCGCCTCTGTTTCCTAAAGGCAACTCCTCCTAAAATTTTGCAAGAGGTTAAAAGATGCCCGAAAAAACAAACCAACTGGACTCCAAAACGACTGCAAAATATACCAATAAGGAGAGCGACACCTTCTACTTAACACGCGGACCCCAAATTAGTAACTTGACTGGTCACACGGTCTGTCAGCTTTATGAAAGCAGCACAAGGGGCGTAACCGGAGCGGGATGAGCTGCTTTGCCCACATGGCCAACCTGAGAGGTTCTTCAGGTGTTGTCAAAAAAGAAGTAATTTCCTATGAACTGGAGTGCTTGGAGTTATTGATGTTGGACTGTGTCCAAAGCCAACGTCAGAGACTTGGTGCGCGCACCTTTGCTTAAAGGGAAAACGCATCTTGATTTTGGATAATTAGCAAATGTCAGGAAAAGTATTGCATAAACGGTGGAAACTCCTTTTCGTTCACATAACAGCTTGCAAATAGTGTCCATAATCCTAACGTTGGTTAAAAAATGTGTCTTGTAACGAACTAGAGTTGTGTCCTGATGAAATGTCCACGTTTATGCATTATGCTGGTGGGATTTCCTCTGTGTGGTAAAATGCTTTAAAAGTGGCATTTTTAAAAAATAATGGGTTACAAAAAAAAAGTAACAACAGTAATTTTTCTTTTTAAGAGAAAGCAGACATGTGAGCCTGGGGTAAAAATCTCCTGCTGGAATTGTTGCCCAATTCAAGTCCGTTATGGCTGTTATGTCAGCAGTCCATGAACTGACATAAGTCTCTGAATGTAAGAACCTGTACCAAAACACTCAACAAAGTGCCTTAGACATAGTGCTGAATTTATATGTTCTCCTACTGTCTGCACAGGGATTCATCCACACTCTAAAGATGGCTGGGAAGATAATTGACAAAGCTAAATTCTAATTTTATGTGTCATGCAGTGGTGTCCCATTTGGAGTATTATTCTGTCTGTCTGATACTCTAGCTTGTGATGTCTCCCACAAGACAGCAATTACAAATGGTGGATAAGATGTTTGCTGACAGCATGTTGTTCTTAATTAATTGTTTTTGAATAAAAATTTAATTTACCACATTTAAATGTATGGTGGCACAGTGATAGTACTGCTGCCTCGCAGCAAGGAGACCAGGGTTTGATTACCAGGTCCTTCCTGCATGTAGTTTGCATGCTCTCCCCGTTTCAGTGTGGGTTTTCTCCTGGTGTCTCTCACTGTCCAAAGACAATTAGGTTAGGTAAATTGTCGACACTAAATTAGCTCTAGTGTTTGTTTGGTTTGTGGGTGTGTGTATTTGTGCTCAACTTGTAATCAGCTGGCCCCCTGTCCAAGATTTGGTCCTGCCTTGTGCCTTATGCTAGCTGGAATAGGCTCCAGCCCCAGCCCCTGCGACCCTGGTTGGATTAAGCGAGTTAGAAAATGACATTATTGTAGCATTGACAGGTCTAGCTATGAGGATTATGTCGGTCCCAATGGGTCTAGTGACCGTGGTGAAAGTGGCTCCATGTTCTTTGACTAGTGGGGAGACACTAGAGGCTCCAACACTGGAGGCTGTGGATTCTGACCATTGTCTTTTTGTTGTTACTCTGAATATCCAGCTTAGGTCCAGTAGGCTATCACCTACTAGAGGAATGAGGCTGGACCTGAGTTTGCAATTAGTTTCTAATGAGTTTGCATGCAGTTCATGTGAGGAACTTGTAGACTTACAGTAGGTATGACTGCCGATCCTAATCCTAATGCGGGGAACCTTCCGTGACAAAACCCTTAAGGTTACTGAGAGCTGTGTTGGTGTTCCCAGTGTTTCCAGAAGGAGGTATTTTATCTCACAGGGCACCCTAGATATCATCGAGAGGAGTCACAGCACACGATTTAATGGCAACTCTGGTCTGTACTGGGACCTGAGAAGGATGTCTGTGAGAGCTCTAAGGGTAGATAAGAATGTATTTGTTAAAGGAATCTGTGAGCAGGACACAAACACTGTCTGAGTTCTAGGGACGCTAGGGACAGAGGAATCAAAGCATTACACACATCCGAATCTGGTCCTCAAAGAGTCGCAGTCAGGGAGGGTGATGGAATGGTCCTTACACGTTATGCTGCAGTTGTGACCCGCTAGGCTGGCTACTTTAAGCAGCAGTTTAAAGCTGATCCTCTGGACATTGGACATTTTTGAGTACACGGTTCTTGAGGCTGATCCTCCAATTAACTGTGAACCACCCAATCTCACTGAGATTGCACAGATGGTGATCCAGATAATGGTAGGGAAGGCTGCAGGGATCTGTGGTATCTGGGGTGAACTTCTCCAGACTAGTAGTAAGACATTCTCCTGGCACTGCAAGAAATCTTTGCTTCCATTTGCGAGACAGGCATCATCCCAAATGACTGGAAAATGGGACTTGTCATCCCTATCTGGAAAGGGAAGGGTAATTGGCTGAATTTGCCGCAACTACAGAGGGATAACGCTGCCCTTGGTGCCAGGTAAGGTCCTTGACAGGTAATCCTCAATAGGATCCATGATCACTTGCTTTCCTTCCAGAGACCGGAGCTGTCTGGTTTTATACCTAAGAAGTCTACCATTGATCGCATCCTGGCACTAAGGGTTCTCATGGAGTGCAAAAGTGAATATCAGCAGAGTTTCTTTGCAGCCTTTATTGATTTTCATTAGGCATCGACTCAGCTGATTGAGCTACCCTGTGGGACATCCTGATACTTCATGGGATCCCCCTAAAGTTGCTAGATATCATGGCGGGTCTATACACTGATAATGTGAATGCTGTGCAGAGTGGAGGCAGAACCTCTGTGTTTTTTTAGTTGATTCTGGGGATTGCCAGGGTTGTGTTCTTGCTCCTACTCTGTTCAGTGCTTGCATGGACTGTGTGTTGGACAGGGTCATGGGGTGCAGCAGCTCTAGGCATCTGTTGGTAAAGAGATATTCACTGATCTTGACTTTACTGACGATGCTATGATCTTCGCAGAGACAATGGAGGCTCTGATTGTGGCTCTTGAGAGACTGAGTAAGGAGTCTGAGTGTCTGGGCTTGTGACTGTCCTGGATAAAAGCCAAGATCCAGGCTGTTAATGACCTCTTGGCCACAGGCATCAGCAATGTGTCTGTCTGCGGAGTAAATGTCAACCACGTTGAGAGGTTTACTTACCTTGGCAGTGAAACTCATGTCTCTGATGACTCTTCCTATGAAGTCAGTAGACTGGGAGAGCATGGGGGTCATAAGGTCACAGGAAAGGGGTGTGTGGCGCTCCTGATATCTCTGCAAAAAGATGAAGGTCCAAGTCCTGGTGTTCCCAGTTTTATTACATGGTTGTGAGACAAAGACACTATCCAGTGACCTGAGACGAAGACTGGATTCTTTTGGTACAGTGTCTCTATGGAGAATCCCAAAGTGTTTTGCCAGTGGGGTGGCAACATGCTGTACTAGTGCATTCTCCACAACCTGACCTGACCTGACCTGACTGGTGCCAAGTCCCAAAATGGATTTGCTGCTCTTTATAACTCTATTAAGTGGCCCATTATCGTTAAAAGGACTTCTCATCTATACCATACTACATGGAATTCCGTTTGCAGTTTTGAAGGATTGCCATTTTTAAAGACACCCCTGTCACTGGTTATGAAGCTGCTCATTTGCACGATAGAATGCCAACTCCTACTGTCGGTAACTCATCTCTGACTAATGCAACTTCTCAGTACCGCTACATAGCCCTCCCTTTGAAGTCACTTTCCCCAGCAGTCACTTCCAGCTTTTTGAAATGATAGGGTGAGCTTCATTTACTTTATGGTCTTGAGAATTTTGTTGTCAGGTGATGCAGCAGGGAGGCTGAGTGCTGCATTAACAAATGGCACAGTTGAGTGCTGAGTTCTGCACTGTAAAAGTAGTGCAGAGGTGTAAAACACTGCACTTCTGTGCGGTGGTCTGTTAATTCATGCACCAGATCAATGGATCTTAGCAGATGGAGAAGAGGGGGTGGAGCTGCTGAGGTAGATCCTGGATCTTAGCCTTGAGACTTTCCAGCAGCTCCTCAGAAGACCCATGTGTGACCATTGCGGTCTCTGTAATTCAGTAATAAAAAGTGCTTCACTCATTTCTCTCCAGGCATACTTAAACTTTATCTTCAAATTGCTTTAACCACAAAACTGCCTGTTCTTTCTCATTTTTCTTTTCTATCCAAATACTGCTCTACTTTTCCCAGGATCACTTCCTTCACTCTAGCACACATACTTAGATTTTCTTTTTCTGTGTTAAGTTTCTGGGTTGCACTAGTATGCTGTGTGATTTTATGGCACTTAAAGTTTGACTTTTTTGCAAGGAAGATAATCATCATAATATAGCTTGTTGACTCATTTCATATTTTCAAGATATAATTGAGTTAATATTTGAAGGTCTTCAAGGTGCTGCTTTTAACTACACTACCCTAGTATCTGAGAGCATGTGTCTAGATTAAACAGCTTCTGTTCGTGTCCCCTGTTCTTATCAATTAAATGTTTTAAAATCTACAATAGGTATTCATCCCAATTAATTATATGTTAATTTTAAACACTTGCAGTGTTTACACTCCTGATCCTTAATTTGATTAAACTGAAATGACTAAAGTCTTTCCAACATTTTTAGTTAATTCATAGTTCATAGCTCATGCCTTGAAGTTTTTTATGTAATATAAGCTGTTCATCAGTTCCCCAGTATTATTACTTCCTTCTGATAATTTGACCTGCGGTGGGTTGGCACCCTGCCCGGGATTGGTTCCTGCCTTGTGCCCTGGGTTGGCTGGGATTGGCTCCAGCAGACCCCCGTGACCCTGTGTTCGGATTCAGCGGGTTGGAAGATGGATGGATGGATGGATGGATATCTACTGACACAGTACTTCAAATGTGGTCTCACAGGTATGTTATACAGGTTACGCATAAGCTATCTTGAATTGTTCTCGTCACAAAGTGTTATGTAACCCAAAATTCTAGTAACCTTCCTAACTGCTTCTGTACATAGACTAGGTGAGTACAGTGTCGTCTACTATTAATTCGTAATCAGAAGGTGTTCTTTCCCTTTGTATATTTCCCATGTTTTAATTATATCAAAAATGTGTTCTTTTATATTATACTTCAACTCTGAACCCTGTGCTACCCCCTGCCCTCGGATCTGCCCTCATATACCTATTACTACTTGTCGTTTTTATTATTAGTTGTTATTATTTATTACTATCTAGTTTAAATTAATACTCTCTATTCATTTACCTTTTATTTATTTATAGTATAATGAAGTTCTTTACCTACGTTGCACTTGTTCTATGTTTATGAATACTGTATGTTGCATTGCAGTCCTGGAGAACATTATTTTGAGACACTCTATGCTGTATTGTGGTGTATGGATGGTATAACAATAAAGCCACTTGACTTTGCTTTGCTTCACTTGGTTTCCTTATTTTTCTCAATATCTGCATTGTTTCCTGTTTTTTCTACTGTTCATAGGATATTATAAAAAGTACAGAATTCCTCTGTGCTACAAATATAACCATTAATGTTAGATTTACACCCAGATAATGTAATTAAATTAAGCTGGCAGTGCATTCAGCACAAAATCCTGTGGAACTGCACTATTCGCCTCAACTAAGTCAAAGAAAAGCTCTTAGTACAATATCAGCTTGTTTATTGTGTATACCAATTCTGCATCCTTCTTTAATCTGCTTCCTGTACCCTTATATCTTGTAATTGGATGAATAGTCTTGCACTGGACACTATGTCAAGGAATACTATGTAATACTGCCTTGTTCCTGCCTTACTGAATCCCTTTTTTGCTTCCTCTTAAAACTAAATCATTTTAGTGATATATGATACCACTGTCCTGTGTCTGTGACTGAGTAATAACACATATGCACTGGATAGATCTTGTCTTTCATAGCTGCATCCATTAATTTGCCTGTGATGCAAGCATACCTAAATCTACTTACTTACTTTTTATGAAATAGTGATGCCTTTACGGAATACACATGTATGGTAAAGGCTTGTTTTATAACAGTAGAAGGCACCTATGATGTATCTAGAATAATTGCACAAGGTTCAAAAATATGAAAAATAATAGTGTGTTTATTATAAAATAAGGAATGGCAAGATAGACAAAAAAGTACAAATACATGGAATAAAGAATCAACTGCCAGTTTGGATCTATCTATACATAGGATCCAGATGAAATATAGGGACAGTTTAGTTATCTGCTAATCTGACAAGCTTGATGGACTGAATGGTCTGCTCTCATTTGTCAAATTTCTTATGTTCTGTTCAGGTCATAATCTCTTTTCTGATAAGTCGAATGGCCTGCCTACTTGCCTGTTTGCTTATGTAAATCTTTTTTGCATCAAAGAATTTCAAAGGTGCACTGCAGGAAGCATTTTGACACACATCTGCAACTGAGAAAAAATGATTCTGGGATCCTGGCAGAGGTAGAGCTTCATAGAAAAAAGTCATATGTGAAACTAGCAAATAAAAAGAAAAGGTTAAGATGGCCAAAAGGAAACAAACATTTGATGGAAGATAACTGTAATTAGTGTATTATGGTCAGAATCCTGTAGTTGCCTTTTCTTTTTTGCAGATGACACTGGTATTTGGCGTGTATTTGATGAAGGAGACAACCGAGGACCTGTAAGGTGTTTGTTTCTTGAAGCACATACTCTCATGCACTTATACTATTATGCAATTAAGCATCTGGGCTTTCACTTTATTTTTCTATCCTTGTTAAATCCAATTTGCCCTCTTCTGTCAAGACAGTAACAGACAGGATTCGATGAAATCTGTTGCATGGAATATCTTTCAATCGGCATAATAAAACAATAGATTGTCCATGTTTCTTAAGAAAGTTACTTCATTGTGGCTATTTTAACCCAGAACTGAGCTTTAGGAATGGTAATAACTTTCAACCTAAGTAATGAAAATAATAGGTTTTGACAGTCGCTAACACAATTACAAACGTTTCTCTAATAACCAGTTAGCATTTATAACATGACAAATTAAACTAAGGGAGTTAACCATGAAGACACTAAGGGAATGTCTGCTGAAAATGCGGCTTTCCAGTCATATGTGAATAAAAAATTAAAATTCAGAAACACTAATAATGTCTTGGATGTATTTTGTCATCAATTTAATAATATTTTGATCAAAAGGTATCAATTTCTATCAAAAAAAATCCACAAACATTTGACTGATATATATACGGTAATCTATCTGTGTCTCTCTCTCACAAAACTGTAGCTTCTTCTGATGACCCTCTGACTTTAAGCTTAAGTAGCCATTTGGCTCCCTGGCTTAATTCCTTTTAAACTCACGAATCTCTCCCTAGTCATGGGCTCTCCTACATCTGACTATGTTAGAACACCACCCAAGTGGCTCCAAAGCCTTTTTTTATCTTTTATTGAATTTATTAAAAGCATGCAACATTCCATACAATCAAGTCAAACTTAACAAAACTAAATTCAATTCAACCCCCTCCCATGAGAAAGAGAGAAAGGCCAACAGCTAGAGTAAAACTTTGAGAGTAGTAAAGAGGGAAAGAAGTCCTTCTTCCCCATATAAACGTTTATTCTAAAATGTTATTGATTACATCTGGCGAGGTTTTAGAAATGTTTTGAACAGATCCTCTAAGTGAGAGTTAGATTTCTCCTGATTCAAATAGTATATAACATCAGTTACCCACTAACTTAAAAGAGGTGAGTTAGGATTCTTCCAGTTGAGCAAGTCTACGTGCTAGCAGTGAAGTAAAGGCAATTACAGTTTGTTTGTCGTTGTCCACTTTAAGCCCATCAGGGAGTACACCAAACACAGCTGTTAATGGATTAGGAAGGATTGTGACACGCAGGCTGTCTGATAGGCATTTCAACTTTTTTTGTCCAGAATGATGTTAATTTGGTGCACGTCCAAAACATGTGGCCTAATGAGGCTGGAGCTTGATTTCAACATTTGCAGGTTGGATCTTGCCCTAGAAACATTTTGGACAATTTTTAATGATACAGATGTGCTCAATATATAATTTTAAGTTGAATAATTGTATGCTTAGCGCATATGGAGCTAGAGTGAATTCTGTGCATGGTTACCTTCCACTCCTTTTCTGAAATGTTGTGTGAGAGATCCTTTTCCCACTGTCCTCGTGGATCTTTAAAAGGAAGGGACTTTAAAATGGTTTTACATATTATAGAAATGCTTATCTGAGTCTTCAAGACTGATCAATATTTCTTCAGGAATAGAAATAGGTAGGAGGTGTGGGAAATTTGGGCAGATTTCGTTTAGCAAAGTTTCTAATTTGGTGATAGTGGAAAAATTGTGTTGATGGGAAGTTACATTTGGAGTGTAATTATTCGTAGGATGAAAATACATTATTTATATACAAATCTCTAAATAATTTAATCCCATACATTTTCCAAACATTAAAATCAGTGTAAGTTTGAGTAGGTGAAAAAGGTGGTTATCTTGTAGTGATGTGAAGTGCTTCCTACATTGTATCCAAATTCTGAGTGAATGAAGCACAATTGGGTTGTCAATATATTGACGATACCTTGTATTTACTGGTGTGCAAAGCAAGGAAAATAAAGAAGCACTTCAGAATTTCGTTTCTATTGTGGACCAAGCTAGTGTGTGTTCATCTATTTGTGTCAATGTCCAGGTTTTTATAGCTTGTATATTTGCCACATTGAAATAAAATTGAAAGATAGGTAGAGCTTTGCCACCTTCTAATTTAGGTCGTTGTAGGGTTGCCCTTTGGATGTGTGGATATTTCGAATTCCAAATAAATGAGATTATGATTTCCTTAAAAAATAATTTGTTAATGTATATGGGGATTTTTTTTAAATAGAAACAGAAACTTGGGGAGGATATTCATCTTGATAGTATTAATTCTCCCTGCTAAAGTAAGATCTATGCACGTCTTGTTTATGTTTTTCCAAGCAGACAGCAAAATGTTGTTGAAAAAGAGCTTTATATTTACTAATGTTTACCTCTAGTTATTTAAACTGATCTGCAATGATAAAAGGGAAGGTGTCCAATCTAATGTGTGATTTGTGAATTTCCCATTGGGATTAATAAAGTATCTATCTATCTATCTATCTATCTATCTATCTATCTATCTATCTATCTATCTATCTATCTATCTATCTATCTATCTATCTATCTATCTATCTATCTATCTATCTATCTATCTATCTATCTATCTATCTATCTATCTATCTATCTATCTATCTATCTATCTATCTATCTATCTATCTATCTATCTATCTATCTATCTATCTATCTATCTATCTATCTATCTATCTATCTATCTATCTATCTATCTATCTATCTATCTATCTATCTATCTATCTATCTATCTATCTATCTATCTATCTATCTATCTATCTATCTATCTATCTATCTATCTATCTATCTATCTATCTATCTATCTATCTATCTATCTATCTATCTATCTATCTATCTATCTATCTATCTATCTATCTATCTATCTATCTATCTATCTATCTATCTAATGTTATTTGCTAGAGAATTCACTGGAAAAACTACACTTTTGTTCAAATTAATTTTGAGCTCAGGTATCTTTTGAAATTCTACTAGTGCAGTTAGGGATGCAGGCACAGAACTTTGTGGGTCTGATATATACAGTACCATATCATCTGCATATAGTGATATTTTCTGTTTAAGTCCATCTCTGAAAATCCCCTTTATCGCTGATGCATTTCAAAAATGAACAGCCAATGGCTCAATGGTGGTTGCAAATAGCAGTGGTAACAAGTGGCATCCTTGTCTAGTACTGTGTTCCACTTTGAAGCAGTTTGAAATAGTGTTAATACAAACTGAAGCTTCTGGACTGGTATATAGTAGTGTGATACATTCATATGTTTGGGTCAAGCCCAAATTTATGCAATGTGGTGAAATAGGTAGTCTCATTCAACCACATCAAATGCTTTTTTTGCATCAAAATATAATAAGATCTCGGTGACTTTATAGGTGAATTTATTACATTAAATAGATAAATCTGATTTGGTCTTGTGATATTACCGAAGGGAGCATTTTCTTGATCCTTCTAGCTAGAATTTCGGAGAGTTTTTTAACATCATTATTCTGAAGTGAGACTGGTCTGTATGATGCATATTGTAATAAGTCCTTATTTTTCTTAGAAAAAATGGTAATTAATGCTTCGCAAAAAGTTAGAGGTAGAATTTTATTGTCTGTGGCTTCTGTAAAGGTTGCTAATAAAAGGGGAGCTAACTTAATTGAAAATTTTTTATAAAATTTAGCAGGGTAGCCATCAGGACCTGGTGCTTTCCTGCTCTGAAGTGAGTTTATGGTGTCGGGTAATTCTGATGTGTCAGAGGTTTATGCATTTCCTCTGCACTGAGAGCATCTAGCTGTGGTATCCATAATGTATCAAAAATGCATTAGGTTGTGTCTTGTATTATTTAAACTGAGTAGAATATAAGGACTTATAATAGTCTCTAAATGTGTGCATTATAGTTTTATAGTCAATAATTTTATCTCCATCTGCATTGGTGATTATTGATATTGCAATCAATCACTTCCTGCTTGTGTATTTGTTGAGCTAAGGTCTTATTAGCCTACACTCCGTGTTCATAGTAATGATGTTGTGATAAATAAATGAGTTGTTCCTTTTCTTTTGTTGTCAAGAGGTTGAGTTCTGATTGCAAAGCCTGTCTTTTCCTAAAAAGTGCCTCATTTTGGGGTCCTGGCATGTTCTTGATCTATTCTGGTAATTTCACTAATTAACTCTGAGGCCTTCATGGTTTCTGATTTAATTTTTTAGGAGAGATATGAGATAATCTGTCCTCTTAAAAATGCCTTTAGAGTTTCCCAGAGCATTCCTGCAGAAACATTTGTCTCTAAAAAAGAATCAGTTTTCTTGGAAATAATTTCTGTACAGTTCTTGTCAGCTAATAACACGGGTTAAGACGCCAGCTGTGAGATAAGTATGTGGGGCATAGTGATTTGAGCTCCATGATCATAGGAGCATGGTCAGAGATAACAATAGCATTGTATTTGCAAGATTTGATTGTGTGCAAGAAATTGTTATCTATAAAGAAATAATCAATTCTTGAGTAGCAATGATGCACTGGTGAGAAGAAGTAATATGCTCTTTAGTATGGACTTAGAAATCTCCATTGATCTGAAAAGTTATGATCAGTTAAAAACTGTGTGATTATTTTTGCAGTATTAGATGTTATCGCCTCTGTACATGAAGACCTATCCCGGTCTAAATTTAAAACACAAGTTAGGAATGGATTCAAATACATTTTGGATGAAGTCTTTATCAACCACATTGGGTGTGTAGATATTATCTAAATCACTTTACAATTAAATAAATTACCCACCACCATCACATATCACCCTTTAGGATCATATGCTAAATCTGGTGCAAATGAAATTGTTCTATGAATTAAGATTCACGCACCTCTGTTTCTTTGTATAGCTGGAGTGGAATATTTGGCCAGTCCAGTCTCTTTGCAACTGAAACTGGTCCTTGCTGATTAAGTGAGTCTCCCTTAAAAATCTCTCTTGGCATTTAGACCTGTTAGGTGAGAGAATACTTTCTTCCTTGTTAATTCATGATTGAGACCTTTGACATTCCAGTTTACAAAGTTCAGTGTTTGGTCATAGAGAGATTGCTTTTGAACTTTTGTTGTAATTTTTATAGTCTTAAATTAAGGTAGTACATTATTACATATGATAGCTTTAACCTTAATTTACAATATTGCCAGGAGTTATGGCTATGAAGCCTATTATTGTGTTGGCACTTGTAATTGTGGGGATAAAAAGGACAGATCAAAAATAGCTTGCTCTCTTTCTCTCCTCCCTCAGACCCCTTATCCCCAGGCTCCAAAGCCTTTAATACATTGATTCACTAAAACCATTTTCTGGCAGCTTGCCTTAAAAAGGGAATGAGTGTTCAATTCGTTATGTGTGCAGCAACTTAACAGGCCCAAGATTTAAGCAACTATAAAAAATTTTTAAAAATCCAAATTGAATATATTGAAAGGTTAAAAAAGAATTACACAAATCCTCTTTAATAAAACCCCTGTGTGCGTCCAGTGTCCGTGTGTATGTGTCCTCTGGTGAAGTGCCCATGCGCGGGGCACGGTGCAATGCTTTCAAAGCAGATGTTTCAAAGGCCGCCTGATGCGTCACACAAGACAGAAAGGGCGGGACCTAGAAAATATCGCGCAGCCGATCCAATCGGATTTCGGTAAATGAGGTAAGACCTAAAACATAAAACACGAAAAATCCAATCGGGTACTGAGACGCGGAGACCAACTTCCCCATTGTTGTGCAAGTGTTCACTCTGAGGATGTCAGATTTGCGATTAAGAAGCTTGGCCCGGTAAAGTGTAAAGTGTCAGTCGTTGAAGGGGTTTTCCTAAATATACGGATTTTCATGATATTACAATACGATGACTTTTAACCCTTTAACCGCCAACTCCCTAAATATTCCCCATGCCAGGAGAAATCTGAACAATTTTCATTTTTTTACTTTACATTTATTCAAGCAGTATTTACCTGCTGAAATACCTGCTGAAATGTTTCAAATAAATGGTCAATCAAAGGACTTAGCTTGAACAAGCGGTCACGGTTTGGATCTTTCTTATCTGGCTCAGATAACGGGCAGCAGTCCAGTTGAGATGCTGGGGATACACCCACTCATCGCCATCATCCGATGCGTCGTCATTCACAGTATCATGCAGCGCACGTTGCTGATCATCATTGTCGCTAAAATCTTCTTCAGAACTGCTAAAATCATGATCAGAATTATTGTCCAAAATTGCCTGCAAAACCTCACTTGAAGTCAGTTTACGTTTCGCCATATTCACAGCTTTCACTTTCGAATCACATCACGTGAGCGGCCAATACAACTGCAGAGTTGTCGAAATACAACGTAGTAATAATACCCACGCCAAACTGTCAGTTATACTACGCGCCAGGCATTCACATAACCACAGGCAAATGTGCTGGATAATTCCAGCAGTAAGGCGTCAGCAATAACGCTACGATGCCGGATATATCCGGCAGAGGGCGGTTAAGGGGTTAAAAGTGGATTTATTTTCGCGCACATTACATCAGTTGCTGGGGTGAATCTGCTGATTGCCCACTGTTGTGACAGAAAATTAAACGCATATTACGGACAGCAAAGTCAGTATTACTGTCAGAGAAAATTACAGGCATTTTCCGGAAAAAATTTAATGAGGTAAAAGGTCCCTTGCCATTTAATATAGACTGTTCCTACTAATGTTTATGGACTACTGTTCTAGCGCCCATTATTGTAACGGGCTTAATGTCTAGTTGTGTATAAAAGTTTTGCAAAGAATTTGAATCAATATACAAAACAAAACACACAGAAAAGTTCAATACACTATATGAATAAATTCCTTGTATACGGCAAAAAAAATTAAACGTAAGTTTTCTCAAAAGTAAAAATACTATACATACCATAGTATCAACAAAAACAGAATTTTTCTGTCATAGGAGAAGCAAGAACATTCTGATGGAGCAGTTGTTAGTGCCCCTGCATCAAGAATTCAGTGTCCTAGATTGCTCACTGACTGCTTGTGTCCTTTTAGCTTTTTGTAAATGTAATCTGGTTTAATTAATAAACACCTTTAATTCATTTGAAAATAGTTAATAGTAATACAGCCCAAGCAATTTTTTCTGGAAAGGTATCCATTCATCCATTTTCCAACCTGCTGAATCCTAACTACAGGGTCACGGGGGTCTGCTGGAACCAATCCCAGCCAACACAGGAACCAAGCCTGGGCACGGCACCAACCCACTGCAGGACACGCACACCCACAGCACAATTTAGAATCGCCAATCCACCTAACCTGCATGTCTTTGGGAGGAAACCCACACAAACACAGGGAAAACATGCAAACTCCACACAGGGAGGACCCAGGAAGTGAACCCGGGTCTCCTTACAGCGAGGCAGCAGCACTACCACTATGCCACCGTGCCGCCCTGGAAAGATATTTTCTATTTCATGGTAGACAGAAAACAAAATTAGATTTTGGTTTACAACATTCTACCTTGATAAAATAAAAAACACTTCCAGGTAAGTTTAACTCCTCACTTTATTGTTGGGCTTTGGTCTGGCTTTCTAGGCTGTTTCACTTCAATGTGTATATATATATATATACGAATACAATGATACAATGAATATTAATACAATAGGGCACAGTCTGCACTGTTATCTGGAAGCTTACCAGTTCAAATCATGTTACTATTAATATTATTATATATGACAAGATGAAAATTATTCCATAGAAATATATCATATATCATTCTTACTGTGTGAGTTAAAGCATGACATAACATCATTTAAATATTTGTTAATGTAGAGCAGAGCCTGAATTTTATTTGCAAATAATGCACATACAGCTGGGTTCCTTATTTTATTAAATGGAAATGAAAATATCACACATAGTTATGCCCTTGAATTGCTACAGAATCCAGGTTTCAACTTATTTATTTATTAAATGAATTGATACTTCTGATAGATAAATTTAAAAAAACAGACACTAGTGTCTGTTAATATAACTCATAATAGTTGCATGAACCTCTAATTGATTATGTTTCATGGAGTTTCTTTTTTCTGTGTATTGTGTGTTAACCTTGATATTTAAGGATGAACCTGTGAATTGTGCTTTGTTAAATATTTCATCATGGTGAAAATGTAAATAGTTTATACATATATGAATAAACTGTTTACACAAATACTTTAGTCTGTGAAGAGCATACTGCATGCTATAATAATAATTCTTTGCATTTATATAGCACTTTTCTCACTACTCAAAGCGCTCAGCAATTGCAGGTTAAGGGCCTTGCTCAAGGGCCCAACAGAGCAGAGTCCCTATTGGCATTTACGGGATTCAAACCGGCAACCTTCTGATTGCCAGTGCAGATCCCTAGCCTCAGAGCCACCACTCCACCTATGATGTTGGGTATATCCAATCTGGTGTAATATAATCTGAAAATATACATCTGAGAGAAGAAATATGCATGCTGCTCAAATCAAAACCTTTCAGAAAATTTTCTGCAAGCCATATTTATGTCACAGTGTATGCCTTAAAGAAATGAATCTCCCTTTATATTTTCATACTGTGTCAACCCATACAGAGTTTCAAGTTTTTTTTGTTTTTTTTGGAGTTTGAAGTTTCAAGCTGCCCTGTTTTTCTCCCACATTAAAGAACGTGTATATTAAGTTAATTTGGGACTTCAAATTGGCCCAGTGTGAATGATTATTGGGTTTTGTATAAATGGAGCCTATGATCGACTGGCACTTCATCCACTTTTGGTTTCTGTCTGGTGCACAAGTGCCTGGCTACAAATATCCTGGAATAAGTTAATTTGTAAAATTGATGAATGAATGCATGGATAGTTTTGTTAATGGGACATTGAGGTAGATTCAACTCTTTTCAACAAGTCATAAGCCATGCATTGTCAAATACATGTTTTCAAGCATTCCACACTTATACAGACATGCAGTAATATGAAGAATGGTATGGCTTTAATTACAGTAGCATTTACATATAGACTGATACAAAATGTACAATATAACCAGTGTGTCCATCACATAACCCAACCACCCAAAATAACCTTAGATTGATGTTTAGGATGCAGTTCATATTAGCTTAGCAGGTCAAAGAGGTGGCACATCTATAGAGAATTCAAAGAGGTGGCACATCTATAGAGAAAGGCTATGGGTGTAAAATCATAGCTTTAGCATATTTTCTGAATCCATTTACTTTGCTCAGTTACCAATGAATCAATTCATTTCTCTTTATCTGTAAGATTAAACACCCATGTTATATTTAAAACATTTTCGACAAACACTCTTTTTACAGTGATCAGAACCTCTATAGCTCATCTGCAGTTACTGTAAAACACCATTCTGTCACCAATAAATTAACCAAAATAAGAAAAAAGGGATTGAGCGGGCATTTGTATTTGTTTATATACTATACATGTTACACAGCAAATCAATTGATCAGAACCCACGTCATTCTATAACGTTTATTTAGAGACTATGTGTATATTTTTCAGATCAAGATGATTTGCTCAACATTAGAAAGAACAGACTCATTTTGCCATGTGAGTAGTAGGTAGAGAAAATGTGATGATCTGTTCTTATTTATTCAAAATCTTAAAAGTCAATGAAAAAAAACTGGGGACTGAGAGAACAGGATTCAGTTATGATTTTATTTAAAGAAAGAACTAAATATTATTGAGAAGAAAAAATAATGCATACTATTACATATGAATGAAAATCATTTAAAATTTACCCAGAGGGGTATCTTGCCATTAAATATTAAATAGTGTATATTATTATATTATTACAGTGGACTCCCTTCAGGATTTGGTTGATAATCTTGCATCATGTTTGCTCTAGGATGTGTTAGAAGAGTATTCCATAAAGAATGTCAAATGAGAGACTTAAGAATCTTATGCTGGCTCTTATATTTCTCTTATTGTTTTGCTTTTGTTCAATCAGCAAATGAAACAGTGGCAGCTTTGGATCTGATCAGTGCAAACTCAGGCTATTCTGGGCTTATTCTGAATGAACAAAATCTAAACATTTTTCTCTCCAATTTTTTTCAGTAAGACAATGCAGGAGAACTTACAGTGCCCTCCAAAATATTTCTGACAATACTTTTTTCATTGATTTTTGGCCTGAACGCAGCCGAGGTGGCTTATGTATCCTGCCAATGTGTATTCAATACATACCAAGGATCGTATTGGAAGCACTTGTCACGCCATCTAGCAGTCATAATGGAAACTACATCCGCCTGATGGAAGCGAAGTATTGCTGTGGCCATGCACACGGATTTTGGCTACTAATTTCGAGAAATTGTCCAAATTTGAGGTAAGTTGTGCTAAGATAAAAATACGTACCAACTTATTGTTTGCTTGTGTGCTACAGTATATTCAACTTAACAATCTCCACTTAATTTCAACAGAGTGTAATTACAGACTGTAGTACCTATGAGGTCAATCATGTAATGCTCCAACATCACTTAACACCTATTGCGTTAGACTATGATTAGGGTTGTAGGACGGTTATCTGAGTCAAAGGGTGTTTTGTGACTGACGTTGTGGGCATTACCTGATCTATGTCATACAGTAGGTATCACAGGCTGCAGCTAAACCCTTCTCCTTAATTTAGCATCTGCTTGACAGCAAAAACACTAATTTCTTTTTTTTTATATAATTGTATATAACTCGTCTGGAGTTTTTTTTTGTTTTGTATTTTCTGTCCTCCCTGGCCATCGGACCTTACTCTTATTCTATGTTAACTAATGTTGTCTTATTTTAATTTCTTACTTTGTCTTTTGGCGGCACGGTGGCGCAGTGGGTAGCGCTGCTGCCTCGCAGTTGGGTGATCTGGGGACCTGGGTTCGCTTCCCGGGCCCTCCCTGCGTGGAGTTTGCATGTTCTCCCCGTGTCTGCGTGGGTTTCCTCCGGGCGCTCCGGTTTCCTCCCACAGTCCAAAGACATGCAGGTTAGGTGGATTGGTGATTCTAAATTGGCCCTAGTGTGTGCTTGGTGTGTGGGTGTGTTTGTGTGTGTCCTGCGGTGGGTTGGCACCCTGCCCGGGATTGGTTCCCTGCCTTGTGCCCTGTGTTGGCTGGGATTGGCTCCAGCAGACCCCCGTGACCCTGTGTTCGGATTCAGCGGGTTAGAAAATGGATGGACTTTGTCTTTTATTTTTCTTTTCTTCATTATGTAAAGCACTTTGAGCTACTTTTTTCTATGAAAATGTGCTATATAAATAAATGTTGTTGTTGTTGTAAATAAATTTAGGCAACATGGGGTTATGTTTACTCCTCAGCATATGGAAGGTATGCTCAATTGGATTTAAATTGGTTTAAATTGATTGACTGGCCTGGCCATTCATGAATTTTCCATTTTTTAGCTTTGAAAAACTCCTGTGCTGCCTTAGCAGTATCTTTGGAATCATCTTGTAGGGTAAAAATCCATCCAATGAGTTTGGAGATATTTCCTGGAATTCGAGTAGATAAAAAGTTTTTGTGCAGCTCAGAATTCATTGTGTGTCTGCCGTTAGCAGTTACAACATCAGTGAAGATAAGTGTGCTAGTACCTGTGGTGGCCATAAATGCTCAAGACATAGCATCCCCACCACCATGTTTAACAGATGAGGTGGTTTGCTTTGGATCATGGGCAGTTCTTTTTCATCTCCACACTTTGCTCATACCATCACTCTGATAAGGTTCAGGTTCAAGTACTTTTTCACAAACTGTAATCTGTCCATCCTGTTTTTGTACCTAACTAGTGGTTTACATCTTGCATTGTGGCCTCTGTAGTTCTGTTCATGAAGTGTTCTGTGGATAGTAGTCTCTGATATATACACATCTGCCTCCTGAAGACTGTTTCTGATCTGTTGGATAGGAGTTTGGGGCTTTTTCTTTACCATAGTGAGGATTCATCTGTCATCAGCAGTGGAGGTCTTCCTTGGCCTAACAGTCCCTTTGCGATTACTAAGAACACCAGTGCATTCTTTCTTCTTTATGATACTCCAGACAGTTGATTTAAGTAAACCTAGGTTTTTACCATTGTCTCTAATGGTTTTATTCTTGCTATTCAGCCTTATAATGGCTTCTTTGAGTTTCATTGGCACAACCCATCCTCATGTTGAACAATGGCAACTCTAGACTCCCAAGGGTAGAAGCAAGCCTATCTCTAATTCTTTTATGCTTTTTTTCAGCCTCATAATGGCTTCTTATCTTTCACTGGCACACCTCTTGTCCTCATGTTAAGCAATGGCAACTTCAGACTTCAAATGGTCGAAGAAATCCTAGATATGCCTGCACTAATGAAGCAATGAAACACACCGGAGTAATCACAAACATCTCTGATGGCAATTGTCCCAAACATTATGAGTCACACTGTAATTACAGAAAGTATTTTAATTGATTTTAAAATACTATAACAAAACATTCTCAGTCCTGCTTAACACTAGAATTACCAGAGCCTATGAAAAAACTTGTAGATCCGGCCCACCTTAAATCCCATCGCACCTCTCCGTCAGCGTCTTTTGTCCTGTAAATATGCCAATAAAAACAAGCAGCCTGCTATTCCATCCCCCCACTGCCGCAGAATGTGGACAAAGTTCTCCCAGCTCTTGCCTTGTTCATCTGGGAGTGAAGTGCTGGAGGTTTAGAGTGGAAATAATAGATTGTTATTTGGAACAAGCGTTATATATAGCGTTGAACTGACCTCTCTGTACTCTTCTTTCCTCTGCATGTCCTAGAGTACAAAAGAAACAGCACCATACAGCAACATGGAGACTGGCAAGATCGGGGAAAAAAAACCACATGATTACAACCGCAAGATGTTATGCAAATGAATATGAATAATATGAATAATGTTGCGACCGTGCCACAATGTTTTCCGAAATGTACTATACAGGTCATAAAATGAATAATTCCAAGTATCATATATACTTGTATCATATATATTCCAAGTATCATATATATGTCTGTTTTTCATAGACCATAAGGTGCATACTAATTCAGCGTGAGCAGGAGCACTCAATAAAACTGAATAAAAAAAATCAAGTGACGGTGAGATACGAAGAAGGCAGATTCACCAGCGTTTGTGTGTCAGCTTTTATCCATCCAGATCAGAGAATGTCCAGTTCCATTGCTTCAAAACACCACTCACATCTATAGTTATTCCCAGTTTCAAATAAAAACTAACAGCGTCAGATCCCTGGGGGGGCAGTAGTACGTATCGTGATCGTGACTGTGAGAATAAAAGTGAAAAAAAAGGTAACTTTTACAAGTACTATAAGTGTACACCGTCTGTTACAGACGCAAACCAAATGTATGTGTGTACTGTATAATATTAACAATAAGAGCAGCTCACTACTGAAAACGGCAAATATAGGAGTCAGTCAGGATCGAACCAGGACCTCTTGCTTGCAAGTCAGCAGGTCTTACCGCTACACCATGGAAACTGTTGTATTATCCTTGAACCTTTTGTGAAAGTGTTTATTTGATCTTTGGACTTCAGGCTTCACACATTATATAGTTTATGCCAACATTTTGTCATTTAATACTAAAATATGAAAAATGTTTCTGTTTTAACAATGTGTTTACACAGATTATTGTAGAAACAGAACACACATGAAATGCATTTGTTCCAAATAACGATCTATTATTTCTACTCTATAACTCCAGCAATTCACTCCCAGACGATCAAGACATGAGCTGGGAGAACTTTGTGCACGTTCTGCGGTGGAGGGGGGATGGAATATCAGGCTGCTTGCTGCTTGTCTTTATCGGCACATTTACAGGACAAAAGACGCTGACGGAGAGGTGCGATGGGATATAAGGTGGGCCGGATCTACAAGTTTTTTCATAGGCTCTGGTAATTCTAGTGTTAATCCAATTTTGAGAGTTGTAGGAGGGCTGAAGTCTGTCCTGACAGCATTGGGCGAAAAACACGAAACAGTCTCAGGCAGGTCCTGACTGATTTTTTTTGTTTGAACAGCAATGTGTGTGAGGAATTAATTTAATTTGTGTTTGTTCTATTATTATTTTTCTTGTTTACACTCTTGGCTGAAAGTAAGCCTTTTTCTTCCTTTAAACAGTCCATCCATCTGTCCATACATTTTGTAATAAAACTTTCTCTATAAATATACAGTATATTAATATTGTATATTTTTGTTTACATCCATTTAGTAAAACTTTCATGTTTAATCAATGAAACAGTTTTGAAATGACGTGATTAAAGTGCATTGGATGCCACTGATCCATTTCTCGATTTCATTAGAACATAAAAAATAACTGTTCTCCTACTAGACCAGTTCATTCATTCATGAACACTGTGTTTTATACATTACGAATTTAGATTCTTTGCTTTACTTCCTGTTAAATTTCATGCATTGTCACAATCAAAAAATAGTATTAGCTAGATGTTGTTGTAGTGATTTGTTCTCACAGCATCATAATACTGTAAATTTTTCATAATTAAATGTCAAGAAAATCATGATAAAATAATTTAAATGTAAGTTATCCTTAATGGTTTTCATCTAACAATGATGTGTCAGTTCATACAGCATGATTGTTCAAAAAACATGGGACACTTGGTTCAATTTGTTCGTATTCACGAGAAGCTTATTATTACTTTTGTGTCATTTTATTACTTCATAAAGATAACATACAATTAAATAATAATGGACTATCATGGTTATTTCTCTAATTTACTGGGCTATGGCAAGAAGAAATGACCTATATATTGTGCACTTGTTATAATGACCTAAAACTTAAAACAAACTATTATTTGACATGAGTGTGCCACCTACTGATAGAAAAGAAAAATAATTTTTGGAAATGTAAGAAAAAATAATGACGTTGATTAATAAACATGCTTTTAATAATGAATTAGAAATAATATACAAAATATTAATAAAATGAGTCTACAGAACTATAAAATTCTTTAAGAGAGTTAAATGATCAATATACAGTGAATATAGCAGAAAAAAACAACATTCATTGTGCTTATTAAATTAAACTGTTGATTCAAATTTAGGTCACAGACTTTACTAAAAACCATCAATATTTTTATTTCTACAGGACAAATTAGAGAATAGGGAAGCTACAGTCTGTCATTTTAAGAGGAAAAGTATTTAATCCATATATTCATCCTTTGTTCATTAGTCCAACATTTTGAAACATTTAATCTAAAGTCACTTAATCCAATGTAGATGGCTAACTAGCAAATATTTCACATTTTTTCAAAGAACTGAAATTGGACAGCATGATAGTACAGTGATTGGGACTTATTGTCTCATGACTTTAGGGATCATGATTTCAATTTCTGACCCAGGGTTTGACTGAGAGTAGCTTGCATATTTTCCTCTTATTTACACTCCTCTCAAGACAAGTGGTCTGATATGACTGTGAATGTAAGTATATTGTGATAGGATACCAGCATGGAGGTACAAAGGAAGAAGGAATGTAGGGAGGAGATACAGTAGTAGAAAGGCCTGGCAATGTGTACATGATAAAGGATTAGCCCATATTCATAACTCAAAAGCTCCACCATGTGCCAGTACTAGTAATCCTCTGCTAGATTTGCCATATAGGCTGAAATAGTACCACAAATGTAATTAAGCTGTGGTCAGGGGTGTAAAATTCAGTTCCTGATTGTGACTTTTTAAAATATTTTTACAAAAAAGGAATTAATATAAAGCACTTCAATAAAAACAACATGAATTACTTACTGAGCAACCCGAGTCACCTTCAAAGATAAGAGGTACAGTATTTGGAAGATTGTGAATTATGTTTTCACAATGGGTAATGGGGGACTGTGTTGATAGTTAAAACGTGAACAAGAGGCAAGTAAGATGGATAGAGTCTGAGATAACAGAGTCTGAGAATGAGGCTTCACAAGTCTTTGATAAGGAGAAGAAGCGCCAGGCAAGAGAGGTTGAGACACATGAGTTATTCCAAGGAAAGGCATAGAAGGAACACTGAGGGGTACACATAGGGCAAGAGAGGGTGAGGTTCACAAAAACACCGAGGAGAAGTGCAGCAGGAACACTGTAGGTACATGCAGGGCATGAGAGGCTGAGGCACCCAACAATATAGAGAAAATGGGCAGATGTTAGAAAAGGTGGGTATATATGTGGCATTATCAAGAGTCAACAGAAGAGCTGGTGACCAAACAAACAGCAATAAAAGAAATGTAGTGTATAGAGAGGTCCTATAAAGTTAGAAGTTGAACAGGTTAGGGGAACGGGATATGGTAGCAGTAGATTTTGGTGTCATTTACCCTATGTTAGATATACACTAATTAGTCTAACATGGAATTAGTTATACATAGTGTTTGATAATATGAATTGATAAAGAAAAAACATAAAAACATAATTATACAAATGTTCTTATTATTAAATTAAACTTTATTTAAATTTTACATTTTTTACTAAATATCAATGTTAATTATTCAAAAACATAATTATATTTATAACAAAAATTAACAATCTAATACAATTTATTTACATATATGAATCATATCAAATCAAATATTTTTATCGTTACAATCCCACGTTAGTTAATCTTCTTTGGCAGGACACGTCAAATGAGTCAAGATTACCATCTTGTGGTAATATACTGTATAGCAGCCACTTCTAATTTACAATATCCACATTTTTTACCTTTTGTACTGAAATTTGAGATTCTCAGTAAGTTATGATATTGATTCCATAACAGAAATAATTGTAAAATGTGGCTGTACACTAACAGCAGTGACACACCTCACAATTACAGATTTAAGATGTGAATGCATTACCACAAATGACACAGTTGCAGTTTTTCCAACTGTTAAGACACTAAAACAGATACTCCAAACACAACGCTCCAAAGCTTATTTTTTCTTACCATATTGACAACACCTTTTGCACACAGCTTTTAGACCCAGCTTTCTCATACCCACATATTTACAAATCTGCTAAATGCTCTTTTCAGAACCCTAAACACATAAGTGTCACTGCATAGCACTGTCAACCTCATGTTGTCTCACAAAAAGTACTGACACTCAAAACACAAGACCCCAATTCCTTCAATGCAACACAAACAGCCCACAGCTGTCAAGATCCAAACACAAACAATATTTATTCTTAGTACAATTGGCAAATCAAACACTGATGAGTCAATGCATACATAAAATGGGGACTCGAGTAAGCTCTTTGTTTGCTAAAATGGATTTCAGAAAGCACCAAAGGAAGAAAGTGAGGAAGAGGTGGTGAGAGGAGAGTAGTATTTCAAGGTGTAAGAAGAACGACTATCATGTTCTGGTTCATGGCATGATTATGAGAGATGTGGCCAGTGGGTGCAGCCAAATCTAAGCACTTCTCAGTTGCACCTATAAATACAATATTCAGAGAAGAAAACAGTTGCTTTTTTTGTCCGTAGTATGACTTACTTGTGTGTGTCCATGTATTGTCCCACCATCGAGAAAAAACAGTGTTGATGACAAACTAGTTTGTCAGTTTGTAAGTTTGAGAGAAATACAAAAAGAGACCATAGAGGCCTCAGCACTCTTCACCCTGTTCTACATTGTAACAGAATGCATCTGAAGCAGTTCTTATCAGACATAGTTCCAGCACAACAGTGACAGGGTAAGAGTTGCACATTCAATATGTGCAAGTAAGACTAATTTTATATAAATAGCTGTCTACATTCTATATACAATCACAGCAATACTTTTTAAAATTTTGTAATATTTCTTGTTTCTTTCATTTTGGAGACTGAGCAGAAGTCAGTGGAGATGCTGCAGGAATTCATCTACATACCATAGATGAGGCAGCCTTTAATCTTGCAAAGTGGAGAAGGAGAGGCTGTAACATCATCTGTCACCAGGCGGTTGTCCATGTCCCTAGCTTGCAAGGAGGAAATGTCACTCTCTGTGCAGTCACCAACACCATGGAGTACACCACCATCAAGCCACCTTGGGACCATATAACACAGTACCTCCAATGATGTTTCTCAGTGGTCTCAGAGATGCACTAATGGCACAGGAACAACAACAGCAGGAACAGCCAGAGCAGTCTTATGTGATCATCTGGGATGATGTCAGTTTTCATCAGAGTAGGTCTTTGAATGGTTAGTAATAATAAATTTACAAATATTGTATGTTCCTTCCATGTTATTCTCTATACTTCAACCCAATTAGTGTATGACAGACACGGGAAAAACTTCTTCAGGCAATGGTGATGGCTTGCCACAGTAGGAACACATATTTCCTATGTGCCTTGCCTTGCTAAGGAAAACAAAGTATGTAATGTCACTGGGGCCATTTGACCTGAGTCAGAGTGATGACATGATGCAAAATTACTCATATTTTTTTCAGTACTATTTTGCAGTACTTTTGCATATTTTTATTTTTGTACATGTTTCTTTTTTCTTTACTTTATAGTTTTATCATATTCAACCGAATTCATTAAATGACAGTATATTCAGTTCATCTTCTGGTGAAGAAAGATTCACTGATCTTGACTTTGCCGACTATGCTGTGATCTTTGCAGAGTCAATGGCGGTTCTGATCTGGGCTCTAGAGAGAGTGAACAAGGACTCTGAGTGTCTGGGATAAAAACCAAGATCCAGGCCTTTAATGACCTCTTGGGCACACCTATCAGCAGTGTATCTGTGGATAGAGTGTCAACCTTGTCGAGAGGTTTACTTACCTCGGCGGCGACATTCAGGTCTCTGGTGACTCTTCCTATGAGGTCAGTAGACCAAGTAGTAAAGCATGGGGGGGGGGGGGGGGGGGTCATGTGGTCGCTGGAAAGGATTGTGTGGCACTCCTGATATCTTTGCAAAAGGATGAAGATCCAAGACTTTATAGTCCTGGTGTTTCCTGTTTTGTTATATGGTTGCGAGACATGGACACTATCCAGTGACCTGAGATGAAGACTGAACTCCTTCGATACTGTATCTCTTGGGAGAATCCTTGGATACTTCTGGTCTGACTTTGTGTCAAACAAGCAGTTGTTCACGAAGTCCCAAATGAGGCACATTACCTGCATTGTGAAGAAATGTCAGTTACAGCACTATGACCATGTAACGCGATTCCCCCAGGGTGATCCAGCTCACAGAATCCTCATTGTTAAGGACCTAAGAGGCTGGACCATGCCAAAGGGACACCCATGTAATTCGTATTCCAAAAACATATTTATGTCTACTGAATAAAAGTGAAACAATTATGCTTGTATACATTGTGTTCCTCCTACATTCTCAATTTACATATAGATGTAGACTTTACCATGTGCAGTTTTTATTAATTCATCAATGTCTTTACTTTGGCCACAGTATTTTAATTTCATTGCACAATTGTCAAGGTGACAAAAGTAGTGTGTATACAGTATATTTGATGCATGCAGTTTCATTTTGTGTAAAGTTGATATTGTTTTCAGTTGATTGTTGGGTTTTGACAGACAGAGATGCATTTTGGAGAATAGAGTTAGGGTTTTTAAAATTGTGTTTAGAGTTTTGAAAAAAGGTGATATGATTACAGAAAATGTATTTTAGCAGTTGTAAAAACAGTAATAGGTTCAGAAAATAGTAAAAAAAAAATCTACAAGTCTTACCTGTTCTCTAAACTGCCATTCTTCAAAGCTGACACTGTGGAAGGCCGTTTACACACTTGGCAGCACATTTGACTGTAAAAGGAAGAATAACATTAAATTCCCAAAACTGCTTAAACAGATTCAGGGTTGCCAGAGGGTTAAAGTCTATTTTGGCAATGCTGGGCACAAGGCAGGTAAAATTCCCAGACAGGATGCCATATTTGCAGGACATGAAAGTGTCTCTCTGAGAAAGTCACGTCTCGTCTCTATTCCCAAGATTTTTTTTATTATAACAGAGAGAAATACATCTGTGTGTAATTTTGAACTGAGTGTGCTGATGATGGATTCTTTTAGATGAGATGTTAACATTTCTGAATACAGATTTGTACTCTATGGGAATGCATGATGTTACATGGAAAGAAGATTATAAGAACAGAAAGTAGCAAGTGATAGAGGTTTATAGGAAGGTTTGCACAGCAAGGATTAAAGAGCGGTGAATAAGCAAACTTTCAGTAAGAAATCTAAACAAGGTTTTATTCCTGAGGCCTTCCATTTTGAATTTTATTTGTAACAATGACTCAAGACTCTCAGCTTCATAGGTATCAAATAATACAGGGTGCTTCTAATAGTCAGAGCTCCAAGTTATGATGTATTACTTTCTTAATAATGAAGCAATTCAAACGAAATAAAGATCACAGTATTCCTGGATAAACATACAAACGAGTGAGTCATGGTGCTCTTTTTGACTTATTTCTGAGTGAACTGGATGGCCATGAGATCAATGTTTATTTCGTCAGCTCGTGGCATGGCACAAATTGAATCATTTTTTGGCCACCTAGTTCCCCGGACCTGTCACCTCCAGATTTCTTCCTTTGGGGAGCGCTAAAAGAAAAAGTGTACAAGAAGAAACCTCGTACACTGGAAAAATTACAGCAGAACACTGAACAGGAAATTACTGCCATCACCCCTGCAGTACATGCGGATACCTTTGCCAATATGGAGCACCATGTCAATCAGTATTTGCAAGAAGGAGACCATTTCCAACACTGAATGTGATTGGATCGTTTACACATCTATCAAGGTAGGAACTGTATTTATTTTGTTTTTATCGCTTCATTATTACGTGATTAACAATCACAACTTGGGGCCCAACCAATTAGAATCTCCTTGTATAAGTACATGGGTTAGGTGTGAAGGAGCATTTATCAAATATAAGAGCATGATCTGTACATAAAGGAAATTTATGGGACGCTCTGTATAGAGCTACAGTATATGGCGGTAATATTTTCACTGTTGTGGATAGCTGCAGAATGAGGCTAAAGTAAGAGACTGAAAATAAGGTGGAAAGGGGCAGTCCTGTCTATTGCCATTGAAATTCCAAATCAGTAAAACAGAAGATGAAGATGAATAGAGAATTTTAATAAAGTTGATGAGGTTTCCTCCAAAGCCCATTGTACTCAGGGCCCACCAAAGAAAGAAGCAAATTATTCTATCAAAAGTCTTCTTCCATCTAAAAAAAAGTATTGCATATAGAAGTGAAAGAGATGGTCCACTTTGCATGATAGTAGTGTACTTTATCAGTCACATGTTAGGACTTAATAAATCCAGTTTGGAAATGTATGGCTTTATCAATTGTTTAAATTTCTACATATTGGCAAGAAACATAGTACAGACATTGATTGGATAATACTTGAACACTGTTGTTCCCAGAAACTTTTCTTCTCAGGATTTATTAATTTTATTTATTTATTTATTTACTTCCTTAGAAGACTGGCGTCCTTCAACATCTGCAATAAGATGCTGCAGATGTTCTATCAGACGGTTGTGGCAAGTGCCCTCTTCTACGCCATGGTGTGCTGGGGAGGCAGCATTAAGAAGAAGGACGCCTCACACCTGGACAAACTGGTGAGGAAGGCAGGCTCTATTGTAGGCACGGAGCTGGACAGTTTGACATCTGTGGCAGAGCAACGGGCGCTCAAAAGGCTCCTATCAATTATGGAGAATCCAATGCATCCACTAAACAGTGTCATCTCCAGACAGAAGATCAGCTTCAGTGACAGACTGCTGTAACTGTCCTGCTCCACTGACAGACTGAGGAGATCGTTCCTCCCCCAAACTATGCGACTCTTCAATTCCACCCGGGGGTGGGGGGGTTAAACGTTAACATTATTCAAAGTTATTGTCTGTTATACCTGCATTTTTATTACTCTTTAATTTAATATTGTTTTTGTATCAGTATGCTGCTGCTGGAGTATGTGAATTTCCCCTTGGGATTAATAAAGTATCTATCTATCTATCTATCTATCTATCTATCTATCTATCTATCTATCTATCTATCTATCTATCTATCTATCTATTATTTTTAACTGATTTTCTTTGAAATTATCTACTCATTTATACTATACACTAGCATAGCAACAGATGGGTTGTGTTCACTCCTACTGGAAAAAAACACTTTGGGAGATGGTGTTGTAACACATTAAATGTAGTGTGAAAGATAGAGGCACTGCTGACCCCTTGAACCCTCAGATCAGACGTCAGACACCAGATAAAAGTCCAATAATAATATTTATTTGAACAAATACATGCACAAAGCACCCTTCTCTCCACAATACTCATAAATAATAAACAAACCACTAATCAATAACACTCCACCACTCTCATCTAGGGTCTGCTCCTTTTTGGTAATCCCATTCTTCTTCCCAGACTTCTTCCCCATCACGTACCGATGTTTACGGAGGCTTTCTATTATGCAGCGCAGCCTACCTGTTGAGTTTGGCGATTTGTCTCTGTGTGTCCTGACGCTGTCTTCTTGGGGTTCTCTGTCCACAGAAAATTTTTTAAATTCAGGTCCTCTGCCAAACCGACGGCCAGAGAATCCTGCCGAGACTACGCCACTGTGAATGATAGAGGCACTGTCGACCCCTTGAACCCTCAGATCAGACGTCAGACACCAGATAAAAGTCCAATAATAATATTTATTTGAACAAATACGTGCACAAAGCACCCTTCTCTCCACAATATTCATAAATAATAAACAAACTACTAATCAATAACACTCCACCACTCCCAGACATGTTGCCACCCTTCCACCCAGCTCAGCTCATCGTCTGGGATTTCCCATAGTCCTTTTATATTCCCTGACCCGGAAGTATTTCCAATCCCTCAGTCCATGTGATCTCCTATCACTTCCGGGTCAGATAAAAATCCTCTTCTTCATCCCGGAAGCACGTCATTTCCCTTTGTCGCCTTGCCTATGACGTACTTCCAGGTTATAGGGCATGTAGAATTCCCTGAGCCTCCCTACAGCGTCTACTGGAGGTCCCCATGGTATCCAGCAGGGATGGTTGTAAAAACTACAAGGTCCATGAAGCCCTGCTGGGAAACTCTATGCCGCAGAGAGAGCTCCATCTGGCAGCCTGGGGGTGTTGGCCGGGATGACAGGCCGGCCATCCCTCACAGTAGTGTTCCTGATACTTTGGTCTACCTCAATTTTTCACATTGTCACAGGAGATCCACTAAGTATGTTCTGTCCTTTCCACTTCCATATCATCCTAACACACCTACAGTATGTTATAAAAACTGCTAGGCAAAATTACTGTCTGTAGACTACAACTAAGCATTTACCACTGTTGTACCATTACAGCAGCCAACCAATATCCTAAACTTGAGTCTTCATTTTACACTCTGTCAGTGGATTTTGGACTTTCTAACTAGCAAATACCAGCATGTGCGAATAAGCAGCATCACTTCCTCCACAATGATCCTCACTACAGGCACCCCGCAGATTAGTGTACTGAACTTCTTCTGGTATCCCTTGTTCACCTATAGAAGTGTTTCACACACTACACCAACTCTATTATTAAATTTGATAATGATATTGAATTTAGTCACGATACACAACAAAGTTCAGTAAAGATGAAAACTCACTACTAAAATTTGTCAATATGAAGTCAGTCAGATTTTTAAATTAATTGTTATTTCATTATCCTATGAATAATGTCTGATAATAAAAATCATAGATAGATAGATAGATAGATAGATAGATAGATAGATAGATAGAACTTTATTTTTCCCCAGGGTTACATTTGGCTTTTTAGAGAAGCTCTTTAATGGTAAATATGTAAATAAGCAGATAAGTAAGTAGATAAATAAATAAATAAATATACATGCGTTTTGGTCTGAACACACACCAGAATGACTATAAAGCAAGAAAATTCAAAAGAAAGAATAGTTCCAACTTGGCTGTCACAGTCACAGTAAGGCATTATGCAGACGTATTGCTGTTGGTATAAAGGAGCCCCAGTAAAGTTTTCTGACACACTTCTGCTGAATAATTCATTGACTAAAAGTACTCAGTGTTAGTATGTCAGAGAGAAGATGTGCAGAATTGTTCATAATGACACTCAGTTTTGTTTTAATTCTCTCCTTTGCTACGACCTCCAGAGGGTCCAGAGTGCATCCTACAACTGAGCTAGCCATTTTAATTAGCTTGTTGATTCAATTGCTCAATTGCATTGGGAAAAGGTCCATATCCATATTGTACTTAAATAAAAGCACTGCACATGTATTAGACAAATAGTTGAGAAGAAACGCTATGCTATAAGTAAAGAAAAGAAAGAAAAAGAAAAACACTGTAAAACAAACGGGGCTACTGTTTAGGCTGCCACTCACAACGGAATACTAATGATCTTAGTACATAAATTTTCTTCAGTAGTTCTTTATTGTTTTTTCTTTTAGGCTTCATCTTAGAAGATTTGGCACAGTGGGCCTCATGGCATGTTGGAGTATTCATTTTTAGTCAGACATTCAAACATGACAAGCGGCTGAACAGGATTTTGTTCAGGTGGTGGCAGTGGTGTAGAAAGCCACCACAAAAGAACTGCAAAATAAAACAGTGAAAAGTGAAGTTTAATAAAGATTGCAGGTTCATTGAAGAGTATAATAATTCTACACATAAACTTATTAATTAGCAGTTTGGACTAGGGCCTCTCTGGCAGACTCTGCTCTGCCACAAGCACTCTGGATTTTGGGTTCTGGGCTGATGGTGCAATTCTGCTCTTTTTCAATTGTTCAGTCACTCTCCTTGGGTTCTAACCAGGGTCAGCATCTCCCAGGGACAATCAATTAATTCAATTAGTTTGTCTGTGTTTTCTAAGAGTGACACTGCACCTGGATAGACATTTTGGAGGAGTCTTTAATAAATATTCTGACACCAGCAATTACACCATCTTATTCAATGTGTTCACCTCAGGCTCTAACCAACTTGTCAATCCACTCCTGGTTCACAAGGATAATGTCACCATTTGCTTCACTTGCAAGCACATACATGACAGATTACTCCATAGTGGGCCTGAATTTCCTTTTTAAATTGTTATAATCACTTCAATGTCTTCTGGCTTTTTGTATTGGGAAAATGCAAGCTTCTTTCACCATTTGTTGGCAACTTGTAGCTGTTGTAGCTGCTCACCCAAATACCTCAGAGTCTCCAGGATAACCAGCTACTCAGCTGGCTTCAGCATCTCTCATTGACAACTCATAGAACAATGACATTGCACCATCAAGAAAATATAGTCAATGGGACATGTTAAAAGGTTTGGGTTTCCCATGGAAAACCCCTGTTTATTAACTTGTCAAGGTGAGAAAAGAAACAGAAAATGTACTGTGCACTCTCAGGGAAAGATTAAAATACTACTGTTTCAGTCATACTGGTGTCTGCACTCAATGGCCAGAGAGACTCTTGAGACTGGGAAAAGCAAAGATGACAGATAGTTGTTGGTGGTTTCAGGAGAATTCTGCCTTTTAAGTGGCAGATTAATCCGTATATCTTTCCCTAGTGTTACCCCAAAATCAGTCCACGTCACACACATGACAGTGCCTGCACATGACACTACTCTCAGGCTAATCTCTACAACCTTGACAGCTCAAAAGGAAAAATGTGCAGTACCAACATTTGATACTAGATGGCACTAAATGTACAAGATAGTTTAGAAATTGCATTGCTGGTTTATAACAAACACTAGACCTTTGTATGCACTAAATGCTAAATACTCTATTGTATGAAACAAATTACAGAAAAATCATTAAGTATAGCAAAAGGATATGTAGGAAATGATGATCTATCTATCTATCTATCTATCTATCTATCTATCTATCTATCTATCTATCTATCTATCTATCCCCTTGCCCAAAAGCTGGATCACTGCAAGAATCATGCTTTCAAAATAACAATGTCAGATAGTAGACATCTGTTAAAAATGCCTTAGGCCTCCAGTGAGGCAACATTTCCATTTTGATTCTCAAAAGCTGTAAAAGCAGTACTTTGGACATTGACTGCCAAAAGTCCACTAGATTTCTCTTGACAGTAACACAATATTGAAGTGTTTTGGTCAAAACTTATGAGAGATATAATTTATTCAATCAATTATTTTTTTTTGCTTTTTTTCCAATATAGCCTTGTAAAGGGACAAAAGAAGCTTCAGCAGGATGGGCTGATAGGCTGGAATGAAACCTGGACAAGGATCTAATGCAGCGGTGGGCAACTATTTTTATGGGGGCCACATGAGAAAACTCATTTGTTGAGGAGGGCTGAACACATTCTATCAACTGTTATATTATGGTACACATGTTATATTTATTTTTTTCACTATAATAAAATAAATATAAGCCACATATTTACAGATTTTGTTTGATGTATTGAACCATGGAACATACACACACTATAGCATACTTTCTAACACAATCTACACTTCCTGATTGTTTAAAACAAAAAAAAAATAAAATAAATACATTTTACTGCATAAAGGCATTAATCACTGATAAAGTATTTTACTGTCTCTGTACATTTGACAACTTAGTGGGAAGAATTAAGTCTTTGATAAGCTTCAACTAGTGCACTGAAGTCAGGTGTAATTCCTAATGTTGCTGTTTGCAGTACAGCAGACAGATGGCCATTACTGAGAGAAGATCTGTACCTGGATTTGTTGAATTTCATTACTGAGTATCTGTTCACATACTGAATGTACATATAGTATATTGATCCAATGAGGATAAGCATTCTCTGAGCTAGTCTTCTCAAATGTGGAAAATTCTCCTTTTTGAGAGAATTGTAAAATGTCAGTAATTGCATTGATTCGAAGTGTTCTGCCAGCAATGCATCAGACTGCAAGTCTATAAGTTCAGGTTGTACCTCACTGGGGGAAACTGTCCACATAACATGTAAAAGGAAAGGAGACACTGAACATTTCTGTTTCCAATGCTTTGAAGTTTTCCAAATTGCCTGGAAAACTCACTGTGCAGTGCCCAGAACAAGGCTGCATATCTGTTAATCTGATCAGCAGAATGATTCCTCCCTCTCAGTATAGGAAGGTTTGTCAATGTGTTCCTCTCTGCATGTTGAGAATGAAACAGCATCTTCCTTATGAAGGTATTGAATAAGCTGTGCAAGTAATGTGCAAAAAAGACCATTGCTTTGTAATTTTGTATTCAGTTCATTCATAATTGCACTAACTTTAACAGCAAACGCTAATTCTTATAGACACTCAGTGCTGCTTAGTTCAGGGAAGGGTTTCCTTCCATTTGACAAAACTCCCAAATCGCTGATTTCAGATCCCAGACTTGTCTGAGCACTTGCCCAAGCTTAGCCACCCGACAGCTGTCTGGTAGTCCAGATTAGTGTGATCAGTCTCGTCTCCTCCAACAGTGTAAAAAACTTTGATTTAATGCTCTAGCCCTGAAGAAATTTACAGTATTCATTATAATATCAATCACATGATTAATTTTCAACACTGATTTACATAGTTAGTGAATATATACTTAGTGAATAATACAATGGAAAAATATGAGCTTTGGAGCTGGGTTAATCTCAGCCACTTTTTCCTGTAACCTTTTTAAAAGTAAAACATTTTTATCTGTCAAATTAGGAGAACCATCACTTGTCACACCAACTAACTTTTACCACTGCAGTCCTAAGTTCTGCATGCATGTACCAGCTTCTGTTAATAAATCCTTACCAGTTGTTGTCGCTTTCACTGACTGCATATATGCCAGTTCTCTGTCATTTCAGTCATTTGTTATTCTTTTCACAAAAATCAGCTGCTGTGCTGTGTCATGAACATCACAGCTTTCATCCAAGGCCAAGCTGAAGTAGTCGACATTTACCACTGTGCATTTCAGCTGTACAGTAATCCCTCGCTATATCGCGCTTCGCCTTTCGCGGCTTCACTCCATCGCGGATTTTATATGTAAGCATATTTAAATATATATCGCAGATTTTTCGCTGGTTCGCGGGTTTCTGCGGACAATGGGTCTTTTAATTTCTGGTACATGCTTCCTCAGTTGGTTTGCCCAGTTGATTTCATACAAGGGACGCTATTGGCAGATGGCTGAGAAGCTACCCAGCTTACATTTCTCTTTCTCTTGCGCTGACTTTCTCTGATCCTGACGTAGGGGGATTGAGCAGGGGGGCTGTTCGCACACCTAGACGATACGGACGCTAGTCTAAAAATGCTGAAAGATTATCTTCACGTTGCTATCTTTTATGCAGCTGCTTCCTGAAACGACATGCTGCACCATGCTTCGCATACTTAAAAGCTCGAAGGGCACGTATTGATTTTTGCTTGCTTATTTTTCTCTGTCTCTCTCTCTCTTTCTGTGCTCTTGACGGAGGGGGTGTGAGCTGCCGCCTTCAACAGCTTTGTGCCGCGGTGCTTCGCATACTTAAAAGCCAAACAGCCCTATTGATTTTCCTCTGCCTTTATGACAGTCTCTGCTCCTGACTCCTTTGAAGAGGAAGATATGTTTGCATTCTTTTAATTGTGAGACGGAACTGTCATCTCTGTCTTGTCATGGAGCACAGTTTAAACTTTTGAAAAAGAGACAAATGTTTGTTTGCAGTGTTTGAATAACGTTCCTGTCTCTCTACAACCTCCTGTGTTTCTGCGCAAATCTGTGACCCAAGCATGACAATATAAAAATAACCATATAAACATATGGTTTCTACTTCGCGGATTTTCTTATTTCGCGGGTGGCTCTGGAACGCAACCCCTGCGATGGAGGAGGGATTACTGTAGTACCAGATTCTCTGCAATTTCCTCAATCTGTCTTATAACCGTTTGCCATGAGAGGGACAGTTCAAACACATTCTTCTTTTCTGGGTACAGGATTTCCACCAACTCCAATATGCTCTCTTTAACAAATTCTCAATTAGAAAACTCTTTGCTTTTTTTGGCAATTTTGTTGGCTAATATATAGCTTGTTTTTACTGTTCCTTCTTTTACTCTATGAAACTTTGTAAAAAGACTTTGCTGTTTTAGCAGTTTAGCTAACAATTCCACTGAAGTCCTCACCTTCTTTTCTTCAAATGAATTTCTGTATTTTTCGGCGTACTTGCTCATGAAGTGCCACCCTAAGTTGTAGTCTGTAAATGCAGAGATGTGCTCTTTGCATACCAAACAGATTGCTTCTCCCACGACTTTTTGCTGTTATAACCTTTGCTGATTTTTGTCAACTTTTTCTTATCTGCTGAGTCTATTTCCTTAAATAAAAAGCCATCTTGTTCATTTTCAGTGCATCCTAAAAGTCACACAATGTTCAGGCTGTAAATCCATATAAATATATTTAGTACTTGGTAATAGTTTCATTAGTTAACTTTCTTGGGGTCACACAATGAGCTATACGGAGGGATTAAAACTGCAGTTGTGTGGTTTAAAGCCCATAGCCCTAGTCACTTCACTGCACTGCCTGACACAACATATCATGATGTATGTTTTTAGTATTAATTTAGAGAAAAGCCAAGAAAAATTACACCTTTTATTGGCTAACTGAAAAGATTACAATATGCAAGCTTTCGAGGCAACTCAGGCCCCTTCTTCAGGCAAGATGTAATACAGAAACTGGAGTTCCCTGTGTTTATATACACACTCTAGAACAAGAAACAACATTGGTAAATCTTTAAACGAGAAATTTTAAATGTAAAAAATTAATAGATTCATTCAGGCTAGGGTTAATTTAACAAGAGAGAGAAGAACAATGCATGGTCAAGATCTTTGGATAAGATAACTGTCCAACAAAGTCTTTTGAAGTTTGTAATGAGTTTTTTCAAAACAATGTGGATCTGTAGACAGGTTGTCTGTCATTCTGAGAGATGTAAACAATGGCCATAAAACTCTTGTCTTTATTCAAACCATGTTGTAATGTATTAAATTTTAGCATGAGTTTAACTTTCCATTCTTTTCTCTCTTGCTGTGTTTTGAAGTTGCCCATAAGCACTGTGACTTTAAAGTCCCTGTCACAGTGTCCATGGCTGTTGAAGTGGGCCGCCACAGGAACATCTGTGTTGCCATGTTTAATGTGGAACCTGTGTAAGTTCATTCTCTGGTGGAGTGTTTGTCCAGTTTCTCCCACATAGAGTACAGTGTCAGGACATTTCATGCAGAGAATTAGGTAGACTACATTAGATGATCTGCAGGAAAATGATCCCTTTATGTGATGTTCAAGTCGGCAGTGTGGTATAACTATACGGTCTCTATCATAAATGTGGGCACATGTTTTGCATCTTTTCTGTAGACATGGAGATGTGCCATTTTCTGTTGGTTCACTTGGGGAGCTTCGGACAATTAGTTGCTGAAGGTTTGGTGGTTGTCTGTTCATTATGAAGATGTATTTATGGCAAAATTGGAGGAAGATTTCATGTCAATGTGCATCGTAAAACCAATGTTGTATCTCCGTTACATAGATGACATCTTCATAATCTGGACTGCCAGTGAGAAGGACCTCCTCCATTTTCATAATGAATATAATTCTTTTCACCCCAACATAAAGCTGAAGCTGAATTACTCAAAAACAGAAGTCAGCTTCCTTGACACCACCATTCAACTAAAAGACAACACCCTTGTAACTTCTGTTTTTCACAAACCAACAGACAGACAGACATACCTGAAAAGTGATAGCTTCCACCCCAAGCATATAAGGCGCTCCATTATTTTCAGCCAAGCAATACGGTACAATCGTATTTGCTCAGACCCGACAGACTGGGATAAACAACTGCAGGAGCTCAGACAAGATTTCATCAGACAAGGTTACACCCCCAAAACAACAGACACTCAAATAAGACAAGCTACTGCCATACCCAGAGACAACCTTCTGGAATATAAAAACAAAGACAACAAGAACCGCATCCCCCTTGTTGTCACCTACAACCCACATCTTGAAACACTTCGAAAAATTATAAAAGAACTTCAGCCAATACTAAACAATGACCAAACACTGAAAAATGTATTTCCTGAACCTCCCCTCCTGGCATAAAGACAACCACCAAACCTTCAGCAACTAATTTTTTTTTTTTTTGTTCTTTATTTCTCCTTATACAATTTCTTGTATTAGGAATTTGTTAGTTTTTGCATACCCCTTGGGGTCAGAGTGCAGGGTCAGCCATTGTACAGTGCCCCTGGAGCAATTACAGGTTAAGAGTCTTGCTCAAGGGCCCAGCAGAGTAGGATCTCTTTTGGCAGTGACGGGGATTTGAACCGGCAACCTTCTGGATGCCAGCGCAGATCCTTAGCCTCAGAGCCACTACTCCGCCCCAAATAATTGTCCGAAGCTCCCCAAGTGAACCAACAGAAAATGGCACATCTACATGTCTACAGAAAAGATGCAAAATATGTGCCCACATTTATGATAGAGACCGTATAGTTATACCACACTGCCGATTTGAACATCACATAAAGGGATCATTTTCCTGCAGATCATCTAATGTAGTCTACCTAATTCTCTGCATGAAATGTCCTGACACTGCACTCTGTGTGGGAGAAACTGGACAAACACTCCGCCAGAGAATGAATTTACACAGGTTCCACATTAAACATGGCAACACAGATGTTCCTGTGGCGGCCCACTTCAACAGCCATGGACACTGTGACAGGGACTTTAAAGTCACAGTGCTTATGGGCAACTTCAAAACACAGCAAGAGAGAAAAGAATGGGAAGTTAAACTCATGCTAAAATTTAATACATTACAACATGGCTTGAATAGAGACAAGAGATTTATGGCCAGATATGAGGATTGTTTACATCTCTCAGAATGACAGACAACATGTCTACAGACCCACATTGTTTTTGAAAAACTCATTACAAACTTCAAAAGACTTTGTTGGACAGTTATCTTATCCAAAGATCTTGACCATGCATTGTTCTTCTCTCTCTTGTTAAATTAACCCTAGCCTGAATGAATCTATTAATTTTTTACTTTTAAAATTTCTCATTTAAAGATTTACCAATGTTGTTTCTTGTCCTAGAGTGTGTATATAAACATAGGGAACTCCAGTTTCTGTATTACATCTTGCCTGAAGAAGGGGCCTGAGTTGCCTCGAAAGCTTGCATATTGTAATCTTCTTAGCCAATAAAAGGTGTCATTTTTCTTGGCTTTTCTCGACATTCATAATGGCTAAAACGGTACAACATTCTAGTACTTTAGTATAAATTGAAATTCTAGCTATGAGATCTCTGTTTTTATTTTCAATGCAGTGACTCATGTTTCCACTGATCACCATTATCAAGTGAAATATCTTGATAAATCTTAAATAAATCTTTAATCTATTCTGCTTATCATAGTTTGTGAAAGAAATGTGATGTTTTGTCTCACTTAATAGCAGATCATTTACATGTGCCCCACTATTGAACTGTAAAATGGTGTATTCTTCTATTGTCTTGAGTCTCAATAATAATAACAATCAGAATTAATACTTGTTAGACTGCCATGATTTAGTTTAGGCTAGCCACACAAAAGTCATTCAAAAACTGCAGTTGGCAAGCAAATCTTTTTTTTTGACTGTCATGTACAGCTGTGTATAATTTAAAAATGTGCTTTTGATTTTCAACTTGGGCCATGAAACGTAGTTAAGCGAGAGATTAGTAGAATATAAACTTAACCAAAAAAACCATTGACCAGGTGCTATTATAGGGAAGACTAAAAACAGAAAAGACACATTAAGAGTCCAGACTGGAGGCAAACAAACAGAACAATATATAACTTCTATTGAAAAGCGGTATCTTTCAAAAGACACTCATTTAAACACAGCTTGTTCAGTGTTCACTCTGGTAGGTGTCAAGAATGAACCTACAATACAGTGTTTTCCTTGCATACTCAGATTTTCTTTCCAATCCAGAAATGTGCACATAAGAGAGTGTGGGTGGAAATGCTCCCAATTATAACTCATTACCTTTCTCAGGCTTCACAAATCAAATGACGGTAAAATAAAAAACTCCATTACATGAGCATTAAAACTGTTGACTTTACCCTAAACTGGCATTCTTTCACTCAGTCTGAGAGATTTTTTTATTTTATACTTGCCTGTTTAAGATTACCATAGAAATGATATTAGTCTTCAGCTAGATTACGTATTGTTTTAAAATTCATATTATCACTTTTTATCTACATCTTATTTTATTTTGTTATTCTTACCCACTCTTTTCCTATAACAGTTTTAATTCTTTTGCAGCACAACCGCTAGAAAAAAGACTGAGAAAAAGGGGACTGCAGAGTGTCTACATTCACTGTAAAGGTGCATGGTCCGTGACAAGGGTGAATTTCCAGCCCAACAGGTAGTACCTCAGCTGCATAATCGCCCATTTCATCGCCAAAGCCTCCCTCTCCACCACTGCATACCTGGTCTCTCGTTCCAACAGTTTCCGGCTCAGGAACATGATGGGGTGTTCCACACCATCGACGCTTTGGCTCAGCACAGCACCCAGGCCTATGTCCGAAGCGTCCGTCAGGAGGATGAAAGGCATAGAAAAGTTAGGTGCTTTCAAAACTGGTGCAGACGTAAGGGCTTGCTTCAAGTCACTAAATGCAGCGTCTGTCTTATCAGTCCATACCACATTGTTTGGGGCCCTCTTCCTTGTCAAATCAGTCAAGGGCATCACTGTTTCTAATAATCGGGGCACACACTGGCGGTAGTACCCCGCTAACCTGAGAAAGGCTTGGACCTGCCGCTTGGTTCACGGACGGGGCCATTTCAAAATGGCATCTACTTTGGAGCACTGTGGCTTCACGATACCCCGACCACCAGGTAGCCTAAATACTTGGCTTTGTTTAATCCAAAGAAACATTTCTTGGGATTAATCTGAAGTCCGGCCTCACCAAGTGTCCGTAATACCGCTCGTACCTGCTGTAGGTGTTCCGTCCACGTGCTGGAATAGATGACCACGTCATCCAGGTAGGCAGCACTATATCAGTTATGAGGCCTGAGCACTTTGTCCACCAGACGCTGGAAAGTTGCCGAAGCCCCGTGTAACCCAAAGGAAGGACACAATACTACCAGTGCCTGCTAGGGGTACTGAACACAGTCTTAACCTTTGTGGAGTCTGTTAAAGGAACCTGCCAGTACCCCTTTGTCATGTCCAGCATGGCCAAATACTCTTGAGGAGATCGTTCACTGGTGAAATTGGATAAGCATCAAATTGGGAGACTTGATTAAGTCAACTGAAGTCGTTGTAAAACCTCTAACTCCCGTCGGGCTTACTGACCAAGATGATGGGACTGGACCAGAGACTATGACTTTCCTCTGTTACTCCTAGCTCCGGCATGCACTTGATCTCAATCTCCATTTCAGCTTTTTTTGCCTCAGTAAGGCTATAAGGGTGTTCCTGGACTATAACCCTGGGTTCTGTCACAATGTCATGCTCAATCAAAGAGGTCCTTCTGGGATGTTTCACTTACTACCTCCGGGACGGACAGGATAACTGCTCCCGTCACTGTCTGGGGCTTAAATCCACACCTAAGTTAAGGTTATTACTGTGAGCAAAGAGTGAGCGTTGCTGACCAGAGCAGGGATCAGGATCCCTGTCCTTCCACGGTTTCAGCAGATTTACATAATAAACCCACTCCCTCGAACAATGATTGGGTTGTTTCACCAAATAGTCGACGAGTCCTTTGCTCTCCTTAACTTTATATGGACCTTGCCAATGGACTAGTAATTTAGAGTGGGAGGTAGGTACCAGAACCATGACCCGATCTCCCAAGTAGAATTCCCAGAGAGACATACCTCTGTCGTAATATCGGACCTGTGCTGCTTGTGCCTCTTCCATGTGACTTTTAAGGAGGGGCCGAATTTTACCAAATCTATCGCATAATTACACGATATATTCTAATATGTTTGTAGAGGGAAGAGCCTCTTCTTCCCATCCTTCTTTTAAAATATCCAGTATGCTCCAGGGTTGTCATCCATACAATAATTCAAAAGGGCAGAACCCCGTGGAGGCTTGGGGGACTTCCCGATATACAAAAAGGAATGGGGGAAGAGCTGATCCCTCTTCCTTCCATCCTTGTTGATCACCTTACAAAGCATTTGTTTGAGAGTCTGATTGAATCTCTCTACCAAACCATCAGTTTAAGGATGATACACTGCGGTCTTTAGATGCTTTATTTTAAGTAACTTGGCCGTTTCCTTGAACGTCTCCGAGGTAAAAGGCATCCCTTAGTCTGTCGGGACTTCCTTAGGGATGCCACTTGTGCAAAGACACCTACCAATTCCCGTGCAATGACTTTAGAAGTAGCTGAGTGCAATGGAACAGCTACAGGGTATTTGATAGCATAATCCATGAGGACTACAATATACTTGTGTCCTCGGGCTGAGGGTTCTAGTCGACTCCAATTGTTTGAAACTGGGCATCAATTAGGGGAATGGGAATGAGGGGAGCACGGTCCTTCCTAGGAATTTGTCGCAACTGACACTCTGGACAGGAAGTGCAAAAGCGACAAACCTCCTCATTGATTTCAGGCCAATAACAGTGACACTTAATCCGCTTCAGAGTTTTTTCGGTGCCCAAGTGGTCTCCTAGGAGGTGGGCGTGCGCCAGCTCACAGACCTGCTGCTGGAAGGTCCGTGGGATTAACAGCAGCTTTCACACCTCCCCCTCATGCTCAGCTACACGATACAGATGGTCATTTTCTAAAACAAAGTGAGGACCCTGTGGCATGGGCTGATGAGTGCACTGGCCATTGAAAAAGACCACTGCATTTTTTGCAAACGTAAGGGAGTCGTCATTCCACTGCTCCATTTTAAAAGAAACCGGCATCTCTCTAAATTGATACTGTAAGATAGAGAGAGGGTCAGGGCTGACCTCAAGGGGCATGGTTTCCTCCTGTTCCATCTCGGCGCTGGTTGATGACGCATCGGCTCGTGACAGTCCGTGTGTCGCTACGTCACTCAGTGAGGCCGCTTCATCTCTCTCTGCCAGCTGATTACACACCGTGGAGGCAGCTTGAGATGGTTCATCTCCGTGTACAACTAGGCCCAAATTCGACTTAGGAGTAGTATGTGCCCAACCGCTTTTAATATTAGACCAGTCCCGCCCCAGTATCACCGGGACTGGTGGATTTGGGAGGACCGCTACGGTTAATTTCTTTAGCGATCCTCCGCAACGGAGTTTCTCTGTGTGCCCCAACTGTCAATCTATTTGCTTTGGTGGAAAAATGATAGTAAAGATCGCAATAATGTAAAAAAATGGAAATTATTACTCGGTAAAATAATGGAACAGCGAAAAAGAGATAGAATATATTGTTCGGATTTAAACTTTAAGTCGGAGACTTGTAGATTGTCTAATTCGTGTTGCCATCAAGGAGTGTTTCTTCCCAATGAAGAGGAATATTCTCAAGAATCAAAAGATTTGTTGTTTGGTGAAAGTGAAATCCATGTACATGGTCGGCAGAGACACAAAGTGGCGCAGTGCAGAGCGAGTGGTTGGTAAGTGAAGCGAGCTGGGAGTGTAGCCCCCTAGTATATATATATATATATATATATATATATATATATATATATATATATATATATATATATATATATATATATATATATATATTGTGAAAGGTGCTATATACCTGGCACAGACTGACGCAGAGGCACGTGCTTAAACAAACAGACTTTTATTTTCTCTTCAGCCGTGGGGCACGCCTTTCCCGTGTCCCACAGGCCCAACACAGTCCCACAAAGCACGTAACACACCAAAACACTCTTCTCCTTGACCACCACTCCTCCTCTAGCTTAGTCCTCCTCCTCCCAACTCTGGCTCTCGAGCGGCGGTGGCTGGCCCTTTTTATAACCCACCCAGAAGCGTTCCAGGTGCTTGACCTGGTCCTAATTGCACTTCCGGGTGGGGCTGCAGATTCGTCCAGCCGGGCTGTTGGAAGCAGACAGCCCCCCCTAGCGGCTACCCTGGGCCCCAACCAAGCTGTGGAGGACTTTATCTCCCATGGAGCCCTGCGGGAGGTTGGGGAATCAGCATCGGCCAGGGAGCATACACAGCAGGGGCATCCCGGCAGGGCATGGGACCCGGCCATCCGTCACAATATAACCCGATTTGGTCGTGACCCGAAGTAATTTCCCCCATTGGATTGTATGTAAATACAATTAATCCGTTCCAGACCGTACAAACTGTATGTAAATATATTTTTTTAAAGATTTTTAAGCACAAAAATAGTTAATTATGCCATAGAATAATTAATAGTAATAGTAAACTAAATGTAAAAACATTGAATAACACAGAGAAAACCTTGAACAGAGAAAAGTAACACTGCAAGAATTCACGCTATAGCCTTACGAACCACTTACGAAACACTTTTTTTAATGAGTTTTAAGCACAGGGAAAAACGTGAACATTTTGAAAAATCTGTACTTTAATAAACAACCAAGAATACTAACATTGCAACAATGCACGCCACGAACCAATCGCTGTAAACAGAAGTGAAGTGGAGGTTAAAATCCAAGAGAAAAAAGTTTTCATTAAATACAACGAGGTTAAAACAATGCTTGAATCACTCTTTAAAAACAAGCCCGGTGCGTTCTTTAATTGCCTTCTCGGTCTTAAGCGGCCAGCCCTCTCCCTATCTCACACTCTCTCTCTCTCGCTCGCTCGCTTGCTGCACAGAAATGCGCAGGGAGAGACTGAACACGTGCGGAAATCACGTGCAGTGAGGTCTGCGGTAGGAGTGACGGATGCATTCAAGGTGGAGGTGGGATTACATCAGGGATCGGCTCTGAGCCCTTTCTTATTTGCAATGGTGATGGACAGGTTGACAGACGAGATTAGACAGGAGTCCCAATGGACTATGATGTTTGCTGATGACATTGTGATCTGTAGCAATAGTAGGGAGCAGGTTGAGGAGACCCTGGAGAGGTGGAGATATGATTTAGAGAGGAGAGGAATGAAGGACAGTAGGAACAAGACAGAATACATGTGTGTAAATGAGAGGGAGGTCAGTGGAATGGTGAGGATGCAAGGAGTAGAGTTAGCAAAGGTGGATGAGTTTAAATACTCGGGATCAACAGTACAGAGTAATGGGGATTGTGGAAGAGAGGTGAAAAAGAGAGTGCAGGCAGGGTGGAATGGGTGTAGAAGAGTGTCAGGAGTGATTTGTGACAAATATCAGCAAGAGTGAAAGGGAAGGTCTACAGGATGGTAGTGAGACTGACAGTTATATGGGTTGGAGACGGTGGCACTGACCAGAAAGCAGGAGACAGAGGTGGAGGTGGCATAGTTAAAGATGCTAAGATTTGCATTGGGTGTGACGAGGATGGATAGGATTAGAAATGAGTACATTAGAGGGTCAGCTCAAGTTGGACGGTTGGGAGACAAAGTCAGAGAGGCGAGGTTGCGTTGGTTTGGACATGTGCAGAGGAGAGATGCTGAGTATATTGGGAGAAGGATGCTGATAGAGCTGCCAGGCAAGAGAAAAAGAGGAAAGCCTAAGAGAAGGTTTATGGATGTGGTGAGAGAGGACATGCAGGTTATTGGTGTAACATAGCAAGATGCAGAGGACAGAAAGATATGGAAGAAGATGATCCGCTGTGGCAACCCCTAACGGGAGCAGCCGAAAGAAGAAGAAGATTTGGTTCAAATATGCCAACTCAAAACACTTGTTAAAACATCACCTTCTTGCCACAAAGTACCTTAGGCCCTTTAGAAATTTTTAATTGATGTTCATTAACTGCACTATCATAAGAATTGTTTTTCCCGTAGATGTAATGTGGCACTGATCAATTAGTTTGATACATTCATTGTATTACAGTAATGAACAAAAAGGAAGGTGAAGTTTACTCAATAAAATGTTTTGGATTATTTTTTTCCTACTTCTTTGCTTTTACCTGATTTATTTCTAACACGTGATGTTCATAATGTGTGAGTATAGGTGTTTGTCTAGTGGGGTAGTGAGGTCAGGTGAGATGAGGGGTCTTTTTAATTTTGACACCCAGGGGTTTTATTTCAGCCTTAGGAATAGACATGAAACTGAATCCATCATTGGTGCTGTCAGTGTCTTGTTCTGAGATCAGCAGGAATAATATGTTCAAAATATCAGTGACACCAAGCATCACTGCAGAACTGTGCTAAGAGAAAAAGGATGGTAATATTTAACAATGCCCAGTCAAAATACTGCATTGATTAAATAAAAGCAATACAAACAGCCTCAACAGTAGCTCTAACAAGTGTATAATATGTTAAACTAATAAGTGCCTCATGAAATCTCTCTGACTTGATATTGATAGACAGATAACTCCTGAGTTTGGAAATAGAATCATAACAAAACCAAATTACCAATGAGATGCATAAATGTTAGAAGCATTCTCAGTTTACTCTTTCCCAGAATATGGATATAAGCTCTTAAATTTTATGAAGGAGCCATGCTTCTGTTTTATTATGATATTCTAGAAACATATCAAAAACATGAATTAAAGCATACAATTAAAGTTATAGTTTGTCAAAAAGTTTGGCAAATAAATAAAGGTGTTTTCTAAATTTTGACATTCCTACTTTTACTATATGCATGTCTCCTCCGCCGTTCTGTCATCCTCAAATGAGCTGAATCACTATAGAGGAGATCAGGGTACATGCTATAAGCATATTGTGTGACAAAACAAAGACTCTAGACACATAAAGTGCAGGTTTAGAACTATATGCTGTATTTATTTTGACACTTCCCAATTAACCAGATTGTTCTGCTAGGAAAACAAGGGAAGGTTCTAAATTCTAGAAGCTTAAGAAAAGACGTGATCAAAAATACAAAACAAAAGAGGCAAAACTGGAAAGACTAACGATTAGAAACCAAATCAAAAATGCAAACTAAAGTCGCAGTCAAAGAGTAGGCAAGGATAAAAAAGGAGAATCTCAAGAGAATATCCATCCATCCATTTTCCATCCCGCTGAATCCGGACACAGGGGTCTGCTGGAGTCAATCCCAGCCAACACAGGAACCAATCCCAGGCAGGGTGCCAACCCACCGCAGGACACACACAAACAGCACACACTAGGGCCAATTTAGAATTGCCAATCCACCATGTCTTTGGGAGGAAACCGGAGCGCCCGGAGGAAACCCACGCAGACACGGGGAGAACATGCAAACTCCACGCAGGGAGGACCCAGGTCCCCCAACTGCGAGGCAGCAGCTCTACCCACTGCGCCACCGTGCCGCCCGAGAGGATATCTTGAAACAAAATATTTCAAGGCATTTGTTTAGTAATCTGTCGGCTCAGATAAGCACATGAACTTTCCGAGCGACTTGTAACCCATTGCATAATTGGTAATGTTCATCAGCAAATTTAATGAAAGTGTTATTCGCAGCAAATTTGTGTTCACCCTTGTTCATTGAATTATTTACTGATAATTCAGCTGGTTTAGGAGAACTTTTTTCCTCCAGCGCACCATAATGCTTTGCAAGGGTAGCGCGTCATCTCTTAGATCTGTAACATTCAACACTGGATGGGGCCACCTCCTGGGTATATAATGCTGTTCATTTGCATTCCAGACTCCGTGGGACTTAGTAAGTGTAGAACAGATAAGTAAATAATGCAGATTCTCAAAATTGTATTTTTAGGAAACATATACAGCATAAATAATGAGTTATCTCTGCTTGATGCCAAATGTACAGGTTGATCTTCAAGTTCCATGTCAGGAGGCTTATGCCCTTTGCATGCACAATTAGCCACGTGGAGATAAAAAACAAATCATGACATGCCATATGATTTTAAAAGACCTGCGTATTTTTTCTCTCTTTTGACTATGATTTCGGTATATCCTTTTTGTTTTGATGAAATATATGATTGCACATCTCTGATTGTTTTCTTTCTACTTTGATCTCATGGAGGCAAGGTGTTGTACAGCTCAGGACACCTTTTTGGCCACAGTAATCGGTCTAGTATAGTTGGCAGGTGTTTCCCTAGCCCCCAGGGATACTTTAAAGATAATTGCACCACTATAATCCAGTCAAATCTAGTTAGTCCTTCCCCATTGACTTCAATGCATTTTGCAGAGTTCAGCAATATTTGCAGACTTTTCCGTGATTCCCCCAAACTCAAGGTGAAGCAAACATCATGGAGTTCACTCATCACTAATTGGCCACTACCTCTGAAGACACACCAAATAGAGACGATAGAGTGGCCTTGGTAACCAGGATGCAAAATGGTGTCCTTAAATATCCATCCAAGATGGTGGAGGAAATGGTTAAAATATAATAACATTAAAAGTAAATATAAATTGCAAAACTAACAGCTTTTCTGAATTCTACAGTGCTGATTAGAGTGAAAGATGATACCAACCCTGAAGGAAAATGCATAAAAATTGCAACTAGAAAGTCTATACAACACAGATGAGGCTCTATTGTGATTACATTGCATCCAGGTTTACTTTCTTCTCCTTATGAAGTACAGTTGCATCTCTGCATCCACGGATTCAAACTATTGTGGATCTAAAATATTTAAAAAAAGAAAAATTCAAAAATTTCCAAAAATCAAAGCTTGAATTTGTTGCATGCTCATCAAATCTTATCTTATCACACCACTGCCATATCCAGGTAACAGCGGCGTCATTAGTGTCCTTAAGATCTTCATTGGTGTATGTAGGGCCTTGGAACATTCACAGAGAATGTGGTCCATTGTTTGGGTGGGCTCATCACAGGGATATTCAGCACTTGTTTTTAAGGCCCCATCTAAATAGGTTGTCCCTTCTTTTCCCCACCTTTGACCTAGCTCAGTTAAGCACGACCCAGTCTTTCCTAGAGTGGGATGTTCCATTGGGTAGATGCTATTGAGGTGTAGGAAGAGCTTCATTGGGAGGGCTACGGGATGGCTGACTGTTTCTGAATCTGCACAAATTAAGTGATGTGTAGGTATACCCTGCTGTAGCCTTTCACCATTTCACAGATCCTCAGTCCCTCTCCAGCACTTGGTGTTCGAGTATTGTTTGCCTTATGTTTTCTTTGTTCAGTACATGTGTTGTGTGCACCCTTTGTTTCTGTGAAAAAAAACAAACAAATTGTCAAAGCAATCCCTCAAAGGCTAAGAGGGAGCGTAAAGTGCTATGTTTTGATGAGAAAATTAAAATCTTAGATCTATTGAAAAATGGCATGTCGCTTGCCGAAGTGGTCTCTTGGTTTGCAACATAGTGCTTGCAAAGATGGAAAAAACATTAAGTGTGTGGATAAAGGACATTGCAAAGAAGTCTGTCCCTGTTGATTGCAAAATTATGTGTAAAAAGCTCTTAGCCTCTATGAGCACTACTCTGAGGGGGTTGAGGAGAGTGAGAGGAAAGAATTTAAGGCTAGTAAGGGATGGCTGGCTAGCTATTTAAAGTGCTACAGCTTCAAGAACTTAACGATCCTGGTGAAATTATCACCATGAAGTGAAATTAGGCATTATAAGAAATGGAGAGATTAATTGAAGTATATTAGAGGATGTGCGTAGGTTAAATGGAAATATTACACCATTTTATATAAGGGACTTGAGAATCTGTAGATTTTGGTTTCCGCGGGGTGTCCTGGAACCAATCCCATGCGGATATCAAGGGATGACTGTATCTATAGTAGCCTCTCAGATAGAGAAGTCTGTCCTCTAGGGTCCTGTAAGATGAAGATGGACAATTTTGGATCCTTCTTCTCTGGACTTCTTTTATATTGTCTTAGGTTTATGTGATTAAAAAGGCTAAACCTCACTTCTCATTTTAGACCTTTTAGAGGTAGATGGGCTTAACCATTTAATTCCTCTGCAAACAGTATAAATTGTCAAGGAGCATGAACATGGTGTAAGAGACATGCTTACATTTTAAGAAAGCAAAAATGTACAAATGGAGAAAGATATTTCAGGCAAGCAAAACAGAGTCTCCTTTACTTCTTTGAGAAAACGGGTGTGAATGCAGGAAATTAAACCAAGAACCATTGTGTTTGGACTGATAAGACCAGTGGTATATAATCTAGACATCAGAACTACAGCTAGGCAAAGCAAGAATGGATAAAAAAATAGGCCTGATATTTAAAGGTTAATTAGATTTTCCTATTTGCCTTTTAAGGAGGAGAGAAGATTGCATGCACTGCCTGAATTCTAAACTACCCTAACACCTTAATGATAGGGAGAGAGACATATCATCCTCGCCTGTATATAACCACAAGGACTTCCTAGAATAGATGTGGGTGCTTCTGCATTTTTAAAGGCTTTTGACTCTACAAATTACTCAAGGATGTTTCAAGAATAAAACCTTTGTGAAGGCCTAAATGGCTGTACCACAATATAAGATAAACATGCTTAAAGTTAAGAAAAAGAGACTGATAGTTGTTTAGCCAGGGTGAAATGGAACCACATATTGAAGGTGAAAATGAGTGAAGAATGTCAGTGTCTGGCTTGACCAAATTCTGTCATTTCTAGAAGTTGAACCTTAATTTAAATCCCTAAGCCCTTGACAGAAAAAGGAGGATAGAAATGGTAATAGCAAGTAAAATCCCTTCATCAGCAGCAACACACACATATGATCTGTTGACCGCCTGCAAAGACAGGGCAAATCTAGCACACAACAAGATTTTCTCACTGGAAATGTATAAAGGAGGTAGACTTCCATTGTTGTTTCATTTGTATGGAAAACAAACCATAAGCTTTAAATAAAGCTACTACTAAATGCTACCAATGTGTTTAAACCTAAGTTAGATTATTGAAGGAGAAGGATAACCAAGCTTTCCCCTTATACTAGATTTCAGAACCAGCAGTAAAATTTGGCTGGGATGAGAAGGGTGCTAAGATATCCAGGTATTAAGCAAATGTAAGACAGCAAGGGGCATTATATCACCAGATCTTTACTTATTTCAATTATTGAGCATTAGGCTTTTTTAGGATACAGTAGGCTAGATTTTGAGAGATATCCTGAAATAAAAGGTTGTTAATGTGTATATGACAATGATAGGCAGAAAATAAAGACTTTTGCTCCATTTAAATCTATGATTCTTAAAAATGATTAATTCCAGAAGGTAACAATATAATTGAAGAATGTATCTTTCAACTGTCTATCACCAATCACTTTTAAAGGAAGTAGTTATTTTATAAACAGAAATATTGCTTCTTGTTAGAAAGATTTTCTGTCATAAAATTTTGGCACGCACTTGACTGGTGATAATTATGAAATAAAATGATAGCTTATTCGTTTATGTCTCTTATATCAAGGCCTTTTATTGTTTGGGAACTGGAATGCCACAGGACATGTAGGCAGATCGTTAAACAGGTTTTACCACATCTTGATAATTTTAATGCCAAAACTGTACTAAACACAAGGAAATTATACTATGATGGCCATTATCTACAATCTAGAAATAATGACAAATTTGTTTTAGTATTTTAAAACATTAGCAAACATAATATTCAGAAATTCACCAGATATATAGTTTACTTCATTTGAGAAAGATTAGGGCTATTTAGTAAATTTTATCTGAATACAGCATAGCACTGTTATTTTATTAACTAGTTTATGTTTCTTATCTGAACTGAAGTTGATTTAGAATCAGAAGAAAGATCATTTACTGTTTACTAAGGACATCTATAACACACTTTGCAGTTTAAAATTCAGCGTGTCTTGTTAAAGACATCAGTCATTAAGCAGTCAATTGTCCTCCTAAAGCACATCCTCCATTCTGTGACACAGTACTGAACCAATAGCACTCTCACTGGTAGGGACAGTTTTAATCCACAACTCAATAGGTATTTCAACAGCTACTCATACCGATAAATTTATATAATCTGATGCTGCCTTTTTTGTTGTACTATGTATTTATTGTTGTGAACTTTAATGATTAGTTTTTATTAATGTTTTGCTTGATTTTATTATCATTATTTTTATTATTTATTGCTGCAGCACTATTTTGTTTGTTTTTTATTGTTAGTGGCCATATTCTTAATTGATTCTAGACTGTTTGCCATCACATTATCATTTCAATGGTGGGATTGTAACAATCTTTTGTATCCTATTAAAGAAATGTTAATAAAGCTTTATTAAAAAAGCTAAATCTTTGCTAGGGACTATATTGAATAGTTGTTACAATTTGCTCTGTTATTTTCTGACTTCAATTGCCTATTCCTTTGGTTTTGACACATAATCTTTTCATTTTCGGTATCAAACTCTGCCTGCCTGCAATAATTCTTTTGCCTTGCCTTACAACGACTTTAATTTTCTTGAAAATGTTATATTAACGAATGCACCTGGGAGCCAGTTTCCAGGAGCAGACCCTCAACAGGGGCTCCCGTGCTGAATGCCACACCTTCTGGCTGACATAATAACTGGGTTTACCTTTTCCTTACAATTGGTGATCTTTTTTAATTGAAGTTGTGGTATTTAGTAGGGTGTGCTGCAGTGCTGACTGGTGAAATAAATTTGGGCAGGGGAGCAGTTTTTAGGGGTACAAACTGAAGCAGCACTTCATAGCTCAAGAGAAAAGAAAAGAAAAAAAAACATACACAAACTGTTGCCTACATGCAGAGTGCTTTGAGTGGTGAGAATATCACTATTTAAATGTAAAGGATTACTTTTATTAGTATTATTAGTAGTGTAGCCAGAAATGTGTTGGTGGGTGGACATATACAAAACTAAGTGGTTAAATAAAATTTCACCCAGATAAGAAGATTTATAGAACCTGACCATCAGCAGCCGAATGAGGGGGATCCTCTAATAAAACCCTGCTCAGTAATCCATACAACATTGGAATATGCACTCACACAAATTCAAAGACCCAGCCATCTGGGTATGGCATTATGATGATGCAAAAAACATGATGCATTAAAAAGGTTAAGAATGCTGTGTTGCCTTAACATGTAATGCAACAAAGGTTGCCTTGATAGCAAAGGGCCTTCTTTTAGTAGGCATTGTACAGCTTCTGCAACTACAAGCATTCAAAATATCCATGATGAGTTATCAGAGAAGCAATTCAATGCTGGGCTAAGTAATGTTATTTATTTTATAAAATATAATAAATACAAACAAGTAAAATTATTTACATACAGCCTGACAATAGACTTTGGATATTGTGATTCAGGTGGTTTGTTTTCTTGCAAGCATTTCAAAATCAGTCTTTGATGTTTTTGTTCCATATTGCATTGTGCAGCTGCATTTTTTTCTTTTTCATATTGTGCATAAAAATACTGAGGTACCTGAAAATGTGAACAGACTTGTGTGCCTTAGCAACTGTTGAATGTTAAGCAGGAAGAATAATGATGACAGTGGCCTTGAGCAATGTTACAGACATGTCCAAAATGTTGTGTTTTCTTTGTCATAATTTTTAAAATAACTGGAATTTCTGAAATCCTCTAAGAATTATTTCCAGTATATAACGAAACTGACATTTTTACATTTATAGCTGATGATGTAGTAACTGTACATGTTTACATAATTTGTAGTGTACTGTAATACTAAACATCATCTTATATATAAACATCTACATGTGTGTGTGTTTGCCCGGCCCGGAAGTGAGAGGTGAAGTCGTGAGGTAAGGGCTCCACCTCCAAGGATACCCAAGCGAGGCCAGCACGTTAGTAAAGGGAAACCTCTGAAGAAAGAGTCACTTGCTTTGCGGCTAATACAGAAGGGAGGCGAGCACATTGGAAAAACGGTATCCCTTTTACTTTTCCTCCCGCCACTAATACACGAGTGAGGCTAGCACGCCAGCAAAAGAAAAACCTCCAAAGAAAGACAGTCGCTTAGCTACTAATGCACAAACAATGTGAGCATGTCGGCAACACAAAACCTCCTAGGAGAGAGATGCCGAAAGTAGTTCCTTCCAATTACCTGACATCAACAGGAGATTACATTAATTTAATGAGTTGTGTCAAGATTATTCACTGCTGTTAAATCCAAATAAAACAAAGAAAGCTGTAAATTTGTAATGTACTTTGACTAGTGTCTATGCATTTTGATAACACATCAACAATCTGGGCATAAAAAAGAAATGTAAGGTAAAGAAGTACATTGTATTCAAACATGATGTCCATAATTGTGAGTGCTTACCACTGTTGTTAATTACTGGAAAATTTGTTGCTGCAAATAATATAGCTGAAGTGAAAAAAAAAATCACTTCTGAAGCATATTAAAGTAAGATTATCTTTCCTAATCCACAATTGAAAGAAAACCTGTAAAACTTTAGAAGAGGTATGTTTATTGCTTACTATACTTAGTCACATATTGCTATGCTACACAAATAACGCTTTCTTGAGATCTTGTTACACAGCTGTAACTGAATAATAGGTGCATTATCGGAAGCCCCTATTCTAAGGTGTTACTAAAGAACTTTTAATTCTTTTCACCCATGAAAAGTATCTTCCACTCTTACAGGTAAAAGATATATTTGTCACAGGAGCATACTAATAAACAGATTAATTCACAAAGAAGAACGTTGCATTTACATTTTGCAGGTGGCGAATGTAGGAGTCTTTGTTCTTCTATGGAGTCCCTGGAATCTTTATCATTGGATTGGTGGCATAAGAGGACAGAGAACTGTTTCATGAGTTGTGATTTAGTTATTATACTTCAAGTTTTATTTTACATAAGGTAAACAAATTAAGCGTAAACCTCCCCTCCATTTTTCTGGATACTCATGACACACCCTCACTCATTAGAGAAAACACATTTGTGTGAGTTTAATAAACCTCAGGCAGCAGTACAACAATCAATGTAGTGGAATTGCAAAATGGCCATGGTGAAATAACATGGAGCCCACTGAGACTCCCAAATAGTTTAACATCTGGACTGTCAAATAGCTAAATTTTTTTCACTTCATAATGCAGTTTTTTTTTAAACTTTTTTTGGTATTGCTGCATGTTGCATTCAGAGTTTCCAGCCTTAATTTTTGCTTTTTACTGACAGCACTTGCAGGCTTGAGCAGTTGATTGTCATGTGCTTTTTCACACTGTTCATTGCTAGGACATAAAACTATGTTACAGAGTCCATAAACCTGTCAACAGTCATTGCATCTTCAATATAAACTTGATTTAAATCAATAGTTGTCATAAATTGCACAAGATCATAAGGTGTTAGAATTGCATTTGCAGAGGGCTTATAATCAATCATGTTTTCAGTACTATTACACAGTCATCATCTAGTACCATAATGTTTGTTGAGTTGTGTTAGCAAAGTTTGTTAAAATTAACAAACACAAGTGTGGGTAAAAAATGAAGTACCTCTTTGTTATTGCATCTGAAAATTTGTGTACAATTCATCCCATAGTACAAAGTTTCTCATTTTCATCATATGACAGAAACAACTGAGCAAGACATACTAGTTCAGAATCCATTCCACACACTCAGTCAGGTTAAGCCATCTCATGACTAAACCATCTAGGTTTCAGCATTTTATCTGTATTTGCATTAGTGAACCCACGAAAATCTTTGTAAAGCTGCTGACATTTGCAGTTGTTAGAAAAAAGGTTATAGATGTCCCTACAGAGCTGTGAAATTGTTTTTGAGATATCCTTATATGCATCTATTTAACAAAATGCCACAAAATGACAGTTATAATGTACATGGAAAAAACAAGACTGCATGTCTTGGAATCTGGACAGCACAGTTTCTTAGCTCTTTTAGTTTTAAACACAATTACGTTTTACAGTGAAATGTTGTCTTACTTAAAGAAAGACAATATTACAATATCTGCTTTGACTACATCCACAATGTGATAAAACTGATGTTGCACTTCCTTGGTTGTTGTCAAAGAAAATAAATACCATTTCAAATTTTTGTGCGGTGCTAATGTCTGTAGATTAATCTTGTAAAAGTATAAAATTATTTTATTTGAGTTTACGTGCCTTAGTCTCACCTCACCTCAGTTCTTTGCTTAAAAAAATGTAATGAGAATGGATAACTTTGTACATCTCACTTGTCTGGAAATTATGGAGTTTGAAGACTAGTTGCCAACACATTTGCTAAGATCATTCATTATACTCAGTGGCAAACTGATTTTCAGTTCTGTTTTTGTTACCTGATGGCTTAATCCTTCACTATTTTCAAAGCTTCTTTTTTCAAGAAAATATCAAACTGTTTGCAATAGCACCATGCTTCATGCTGCTTGAAATACTATGTACATCTCTAACAGCACCATAACAATTGAAAGAGTCCTTTTACACCACAAACAATACATGTTTTTATCTGCAATCCATTTCATAAACTCTGGCTCTTTAATCCAAGTTATCTAGAAAGGGCAAAGGCTGACTTTCTTTGGTTGATCATCTTTGTCTTCATTCATTGTGTCTCAGTGCACAAACACAAAGCAAGTTTTTATAACATAAGCACATACACTCATGTCTTGGTTGTGTGTGAGTTGCTCTGATATTTAACTGACACGTATATACAAGGAAAATGACCAACGGCATCCATGGTTTATATGGAGAGAAGCCTCATTTTTGCAATGAAAGTTAATTTCTAGTGTTGCTGTTGATAACATACTCTGTCAAATGTTTTTACAGAATTATAAACAGAATTCAATTCTGAACATTTTTTGCAGACTCTCTGTAAATTTACAGATAGTTGGCAACCCTGATTTCATTGCTTCTCTATAATCTTTACTGATTTTATGGAACATTTTACAACAGGAGTCTTCCCTTTTGTTTAAAGTGTAAGATTTTTTTATTCTATTGAAACTGAGAGAACAAACATAAATACAAATTCCAAGACACTGGTTGTTTAAGTCAAATAAAATTAAAAAGAAAAAAGGCAGGTGAAACTGACATTGGGAAATCAAGATCTTTTTGCTAGAATTGATTAAAACTAATCACAAGACAAAAGCACATAGTGAGAAATGCAGCCAGGAAAAATGTGCACAGGTGGCAAATCGCTTTTTCTGTCTTGGATAGTCATTGTGAAGGAAAATGGAGAAATTCAATTTAATGGATGTTATATCTGCATAGCCTTGCAACAATGCTGTGTTTTGTGCTGTCTTTGCATGCATTAGTGAAGCGTGTACTTTTTGAAATGTGATAAACTGTGTCAAATAAAGAGTTGTTGCATACATACTAACCATTGGGCTGTCTTCATTTTGGCAATATAACACTGGAGATGAGGATGGAGCTTTCTTTCCCATCACCTTTGTGATGGACAACCGGGATCGTGCCCTGTCGGGAAGCCTGGGAGAGCAGGGTACCAAGAAAAGGGCAAGCCATTCCCCGGGACAGGAAAGGACAGCCACCCTGGGTTACATTGGGGCCACGAGCATGGGGCTGTAATGCTCAAGCATGTTGGGTTACGTGGCCACCATCAGGGTCCACTGGGATAATTCTGGAGCCGTGGTCTGCAGCACTTTTGCCTCAACCAGAAGTGCTGCCAGAAGAGGAGCCAGATTGAAAATGCAGCACTTCCGCCACATCTGGGAGTGCTGCTGGGACTTAATTGAGGAACACCTGGAGCACTTCCGGGTGTGGTATAAAAGGGGCCACCTCACTCTACTCGGGGAGCCGGAGTCGGGTGGAAGAGGATGGAGCTTGCAGGAGAGGAGTGGAGGCGGTGAAGAAAAGAAAAGAAAAGGAAAGGAAAGAAAAGAAAGATAAAAGATAAGGAGTTATTGAGACTAATTGTGGTTGCATTGTGTGTTGTAGGAAAAGTAAAATAAACAGTGTGTATTTGGGGACATTCTGAGTCTGTCTATGTTCGGGGGTCAAACTCCACACCTTCTACATTCCTTGCACTGCCAGGCAAGCCTCCATGGACTCAATGGATTGAATATTTAGAGACATATTTAATAGCTGTTGGTCTGATCATGGTAAGTGATGCACATAAAACAGCCATAAGTATTCACTGTATAGGCTCTATACAGCCTCTTTAAAACCCTCAGAACTGCAGCTATATATTCCACATTGATAGGCCACTTGGCATCTCATTACTGTACGATTTAAAACGTCATCGCCTGATAAATCCTCTCACTACCTGTACAATATGGCCAAAAGTACTTGCCTGACTTCACATTTCATGTCGCTCACCATGGTGTCTGCTTGTCAGGCTTGGACTGACTTACAGCTCTGGAATTTACACTACTAGACACTGATGGGATAGCTGGCCTCACTGTCAGGTCATCATAGCTTCAGCAAAGTCCAGCTCTTTTCACAGATATGGGTTGTCTCTCAGCTTGATCCTTCCATATGCCCTGTTATCCAACCTTCTCTGTTGCGTTCCCCTGGTCCTCCAAGGAAGGTGTGGCTGCCGAACTATGCAACCAGTTTTGAGGAGGGCATCACTGAATCCATTTAATGCCTCACCGTGAGGTTTGTGCCTCTGCATTAACCTCAGTGCTGTGAACAAAGCAGTACTACCAAGTAAATTTGCACTGCCAGAGATTTGACAGCCTTTGTCACCCACAATGTGTTGTTTCACTAAGTCCACTGCTGTTTTCAGAAGGTGTCTACTGTCATTGTCTGGGATGGTGATCTATCTGGATGACATTGTTGTGTATGGCCCAACTCAAGCTGCCCACAATGAATGTCTCCACAGAGTGTTCAAAGTGTTAATTACTTGTCAACTCATACTGAATGGTGATAAATGAGTTTCCTTAGTGTCTTCCACAGAATTTGTGGTGTTTTGTCTGACTCTCCAATCCAGTCTAATGTAGAAGCAATTCATTGCATTCTATAGTCCGCAAATGCAGCCCTGGCGGCATCCCATTCTGGAATGACCCCCTACTGTCTTTTATTTCTGCCACGGTACTCTAATGCCACAGCCCCAGTACATCATGTTCTGAGGAAGAACCTTTCTTGGTCCTAGACTCCCAGCTGCTCCAAAGATTTCCATCTCTGGAAGGTACAGCTCAAACCTCCATCTGTCCAAGTTCATTATTAGGTTTCTAGCCCAACCTTTGTTACGTGTTACGCATCCAATGTAGTGCTAGGGAACAGGTGTTGTTCCAGCTGCATAACGATACTGAACATCTCATTGCCTTCAACTCTTAAGCTCCAGCTGAAAAAAAGGACTCTGGGAGTGAGCATGAAACTCTAGCTTGTGTGTGGGCTTGTGAACAGTGACACATTTCTTTACGAGCATGCATTTACTGTACATTGCAGACTGACCATCAGGCACTTACAGCCCTACTGTTAACATCAGTCACTGGACACAAGCCCTTTGGGATTTACAGCTGGTCAAGAGCCTGCAGCAATATAATTTTACATTACAGTTCACCTCTACAATTGAAATTTGATGGCAGACCTGCCGTCCCATGCTTCCCATTATTCCTCCACAGACCTAGTACCTGACATCAACGAACTGGAACTTTCAAATTTACATTCATACAGATTGGCTCTCAGAGATTTTGGAGGAGCTGTTTACATATTGGGGCGGCACGGTGACGCAGTGGTAGCGCTGCTGCCTTGCAGTAAGGAGACCCAGGTTCGCTTCTCGGGTCCTCCCTGCGTGGAGTTTGCATGTTCTCCCCGTGTCTGCGTGGGTTTCCTCCGGGTGCTCCGGTTTCCTCCCAAAGTCCAAAGACATGCAGGTTAGGTGGATTGGCGATTCTAAATTGTTCCTAGTATGTGCTTGATGTGTGGGTGTGTGTATGTGTGTCCTGCGGTGGGTTGGCACCCTGCCCGGGATTGGTTCCTGCCTTGCGCCCTGAGTTGGCTAGGATTGGCTCCAGCAGACCCCTGTGACCCTGTGTTTGGATTCAGCGGGTTGGAAAATGGATGGATGGATGTTTATATACTGCAGAATACGAGCTGAGCTGTTCTGTTGGAATGAATTTCATGTACCCTGTGGGACTCATACAGTCCTTCCTAGCTGCCCCCGATTATGAATCATGAAAATAGCTCATGAAGGTTATTTCAGCATTATGTGAGTTAAACAGCACTGCTATAATCTGGTGTTATGACAAGGGATAGACAGAAATATTGAACATATCTATCTGCCTGCCTTGTCATTGGGAAGGCTGGTTATCCCGTTCCACCCCCTCTACAGCCTATAGTGTGGCCAGACCAGACTTGGGAACACCTGCAGCAGGATCTTTATTGGGAGTTCCATCGAAGTCGACACCATAAACACTTTCTTATTGTGGTCTATGACCTTTACTCCAATTATAGCCTGAAGTGCTGTCTGCAAGATCAGTTACACCATGTACAGTGACTAATTTCTTGGATTCTGTTTGCCTGCTGGGTCTGCCCTCTGCTGTCACCACTGGCAATGTGCCCCAGTGCCTCAGCAGAGTTCTTTTCTTTCCTAGCCACATTGGGCAATTGGCACATTTGGACCACTCTCTATCATCCCCAGGCGAATGGTGGAGTAGAAAGACTGAGCCAAACTTTAAGAAATTGCTTTAGGGCTTACTTGGTTGAGGACTGCATATTTTCAACTATTCTTTTTCATTACAGACCAACAAAACTCTTAACTACGCATAGCTTTCCAGCACATTTTATGTTATGGCGTGAGTTGTAGCTTCCTCTGGATTGTTTGCAGCCTTACTCTCCTCATACCTCCTCAATGCCTCAGTGAAAAACAGTCTCCAAACACAAGCAAAAGATGAACTTACACTTCGATCAGAATCTTAGGGTGGCGGTTAAAAATTCATGGTCCTTGACTGGGTAAGAGTTTGTTGTCCCCACCATGACCAAAAGCTTTAGCTTTTCTGGTCCTCTACAGGTTCTTGAGCGGCAGGGCCCTGCTACTTTCTACCTCTCTGATAGATCATGGTGGAACCCTAACACGTTCCAGCAATGAGCTACAACCATCTGCTCAGGAATAACCTAATAATTCAGTTAGAGATCTAGGACTTCCCAAAAATGCTGTATACCTTTTGGGGTCCAGATTAAAAGATAAAAACTTACTACATCCAAGCTCAACATTCTCTTGGTACTGAAAAAGACAAGAGTTTGCTGTGAATTTTTAGAAAGATGGATCAATTATTTACTGCCCTAACATAAGTAGACTAGTGGAGGAACATGGCAGAAATTATACTGAAGAAGAATGGAAACTATTTGTAGACTCATCTAAAAGAAGCCTAAAACGAGTACTTCTTCATAATTGTAATAACACATATCAATGCCTGTTGCACATTCAATGCATTTCAAAGGAACCTATGAGAACTTTGAAAATCTTCTTGAGAAAATTAACTACAATAATCACCACTGCAGGGAGCTGAAAGTCCTGTGAATCTTACTAGGTCAGCAGTCAGGGTATACAAAATTCCCACGTTTTCTCTGTGAGTGGGACAGCAGAGCCAAAAATTCACACTGGGTTCAGAAAGAATTGCCAACTAGAAAAAAAAAACTTCAGCTTGGTGTCAAAAACATCATCAGAATTAGCTTGGTGGATCCAGATAAAATTCTGCTACCACAGCTTCATATTAGGTTTGGTTTAATGAAGCAGCTTGTCTAAGCCCTATAAAAAGATGGAGCCTGTTTAATGTGTTTGTGCCAAAAGTTTCTGGGTTTCTTTGAAGCTAAATTGAAAGAGGACATTTTTGCCAGACCTGATAATAGAAAACTGACGTCTGGTGCAAAATTTGGCTGTGTAATGAACGATCTGGAATTAAAGGCTTGGGTAGTATTTAAAGAAGTAATTTCTAAGTTTTTAGGTAACAATGAAAAGCTGAATTATAATGAGATTTGATAAAAATGTATTAGTTAAGTTTAAGGAATTGGGTTGCAACATGAGTCTCAAGGTTAATTTTTTGGTTTTGCATTTGGAATTTTTACCTGATAATCTTGGAGTGGTAAATGAAAAAACAGTGTGAACGATTCCATCAGGATATGAAGGACATGTCAAGAAGGTACCAGGGAGATTTTTGATATCAGTATGATGGTGGTGTGTGTGTCATCCGTTCAGTTTCCGACCTTCGGCGATTCTATAAGCTAGCTTTCTCCACGCTTTTCAATCTTGCACAGCTTCTTTGAGCTGTGTTATGCTCATGCCCATGTTTGCTTTGATGGTGTTAAGCCAAAGAGTCCGCTGGTGGCCGGGTCTTCTTTTGCCGCTTACCATCCCTAGCATGACCGAATTTTGTAGCGAATTTGATCGCATTATATGGCTGAAATAGGTCAGTTTGAGTCTAGTGATTTTCCCTTCTAATGAGATATCCGGCTTTATGCGCTCTAGCACTTCTTTGTTCGTTACTCTCGCTATCCATGGAATGTGGAGTAGCTTTCTCCAGCACCAAAGTTCAAAACTGTGCGATCTTCCTTTTGTTGGCTTTTTTCAGGGTCCAACTTTCACATCCATACATGGTTATTGGAAAAACAATTGCACAGACTAGCCTGCATTTAGTGGCGAGGCTTGATATCTCTGCTTTTCCAAATTTTTTCCATGTTCAGCATTGTACTTTGGCCGAGTGCTATCCTTCTTTTTACCTCTGAGCAAAGTTCTCCGTCCCAGTCGATGTTTGAGCCTAAGAAAGTACTGTTCCTGAACCATTCTATTTTCTCATCGTCGATTTTTATTTTGATGTTGTTGACTGCGGTTGCCATTATTTTCGTCTTTTTAAGTTCAATTGCAAACCCATTTTTTCGCTTTCGTGCTTGATTTTCATTATCAAATCCTCAAGTCCCTTTTTTGTTTCAGCCAACAAGGTAGTGTCGTCAGCGTATCAGAGATTATTGATGTTTCTTCCGCCGATTTTTACTCCAATTTCTGACTCCTCCAGTCCTGCCTTCCGTGTGATGACTTCCGCGTACAGATTAAACAGAAAGGGGGAGAGGATGCAGTGGAACCATTCAGAGTCTCCGCACTGTGTCTGAACTGTGGCTTCCTGCTCGGAATCAACTGATCAACTTAACAAGATACGGTGGTACACCCAACTCTTTTAAGGCTTCCCACAGTTTCATATGGTCAACGCAATCAAATGCCTTTGTGTAGTCTATGAAGCATAGGTAGATCTTCTTTTGATATTCCCGACATTTTTCAATGATCCAACGCAGGTTTGCGATGTGGTCACGAGTTCCGCGTCCCCGCCTGAAACCTGCTTGTAGATCGGGCAATTCTGCCTCGATTGTTGACCTCAACACGCTCCTGTATGATCTTTAAGAGCACTTTGCTCGCATGCAGGATCAGAGCTATTGTGCGATAATTCGGAGCAATCTCGGTTGTCAAATTTTTAAATATGGATCTTTTCCAGTCCCGCGGCCATTTGCCGGATTCCCAGATCTTTTGACACAGGGTCGTGATAACTGCCGATGGTACAGGGTGCAATAATTCCACTGGGATATTATCTATGCCCGGAGCTTTGTTCTTAGCAAGCTGCTTGATGGCCCATGCAACTTCCGCTTCCAGGATCGGTGGTTCTAATTCCAGCACGTCATCGTTCTGCGAAGTCCCGGGTTCATTTTCGCATGCATACAGCTCTTCAGTGTATTCTTTCTACCTGTGTCTTATACCTTGCTGGTCATATGCTTCGGTTCTGTCCTTGTTTTTGATTGTTCCTTTATGAGCAGAGAAAGGCATTCGGATGTTCTTCACCTGAGCGAATAGATGCCTCATGTGACCTTTCAAGCAATTCTCCTCGAGCTTTTTGCAGCGCTCATTCCAGTACGCTTCCTTATCTTTCCTGGCGGCTCTTTGAAATTCTACGTTTAGCCTCCTCACCTTATCTCTGTCTCCTGCAGCTTTGGCCGTTCTCCTTTCATGGGAAATCCTGAGAGTTTCCTCCATTAACCATTTGCCTTTCTTTTCTGGCTTCTTATTTGGTACGTATCTCTTTGCTACTTCCATGATTATTGATTTGATGTCGTCCCATTATTCTTCTGGTGGTTGCTCCGCCGCATCAAGTAATTCAAAGCGATTTTTTACTTCGATGGCGTATGATGCTGATATTTTTGATATATCGAATTTTTTTGGTGGTGCTTGTTTTTTGATGCCACAAAGTCTCACCCGGATTTTCGCTACTGGCAGTTCATGGTCTGAGCTGCAGTGTGCTCCAGGGAATGTTTTCATAGCAACTACGGAGCTTCTCCAACGCTGACTGCAAAGGATATAATCAATCTGGTTTCGATGCAATCCATTAGGTGATGTCCATGTGTATAGCCGACGCTTTGGCTGCATGAACCATGTGTTTGTGATTCTTAATCGGTTTTCCTGGCAGAACTGAATCAGGTGTTCACCGGATTCGTTCCTCTTGCCTAGTCCAAAACGGCCAACGATGTCAGGTTGTGCTTGCTTGCCTACTTTCGCATTGAAGTTGCCCAAAATGTAGGTGATGTCCTTCTTCGGTGTTTCATCGACAGCTTTTTGTACTTCAGAGTAAAACCGCTCAAGTTCTTTTTCTGATGAGTAAATTGTAGGAGGATATACCAGCAAAATCATGATGTTCATTGGCTTTCCACGCAGGCGGATGGACATTATGCGTTCACTAGTTATTTTATAACTGTCTACAGCCCGCGCGATGTTTTTCTGCACAATAAACGCATGATGGTGGACTACTGCTGAATACTTCATAGGTATGCACCAGGAAAAGTGTACAAATAACAGACCACTAAACAAAGTTTAGTCCAGTCCAGTCTTCGTCTCAGGTCACTGGATAGCATCCATGTCTTGCAACCATATAGCAAGACAGGAAGCACCAGGACACTAAAGACTTGGACCTTCTTCCTTTTGCATAGATATCGGGAGCGCCACACACCCCTTTCCAGTGTACCTCATGACCCCCCATGCTCTCCCAATCTGTCTACTGACTTCATAGGAAGGGTCACTAGAGACATGAATGTCAGTGCCAAGGTAAGTAAGTAAGTCAATACTCCCTCCGCAGACAGACACACTGCTGATGGCTGTGCCCAAGAGGTCATTAAAGGCCTGGATCTTGGTTTTTATCCAGGACACTCGCAAGCCCAGACACTCAGATTCCTCGCTCAGTCTCTCGAGCGCCCCGATCAGAGCCTCCATTGACTCCACAAAGATCACAGCATCGTCAGCAAAGTCAAGGTCCGTGAATCCTTCTTCACCAACAGGTGCTCCACAGCCACTGTACCCCATGACACTACCCAACACCCAGTCCATACAAGCATTGAACAGAGTAGGAGCAAGAACACACGCCTGACGAACTCAAGAATCAACTGGGAAAAACAGAGGTTCTACCTCCACTCTGCACAGCACTCACAGTACCAGTGTACAGGCCAGCCATGATACCCAGTAACCTGGATGATTATCCAGGGTGATAAGTAACTGTTAAAATTCTGATAGTAGCATTAAAGTGTTGTTGCAATCTTTTAATTTATTGTACATCAAGACCATTGAAAAATAAAGTCATTATTCCAAAATGGAGATGATAAGGATGTGGAGTATTTCTATTGCAAATCAGGGAAGCAAGGGTCATGCTCAATTAATATATTGTATGTGGTACAAAAACATTCAGAGTGAGTTAGTAGTGCAATTTTTTAAATTGTGCATGACTCTACGGTTAATGACAATCTATGATGAGAAAACTGACTTGTTAATTTGATGTTTTGATTGTACAAAAAGCATTTCAATCTTGTTCATATTCAGATGTGGGGTAATACTTGACATAAACTCTTCAAACTCACTCATGCAGGCAATGAGCTTGTCTGTTTGAGTTTTTTACAGGAGTGATTGACATGTACAGATGGTTTTTACCCTCTGCATATGCAATAAATGTGACATTAAAGGGTGTTGGTGAATCAAATGTCCCAGGTGTAACATATAGAAACTAAACATAAGGTAAGAAGGCACATAACACAGTAAAGGGTCAGCAGAAATCTTGTTTTGTTCTGAAACACAGCAAATTGTGTGAGTCTTCAGAAGAACGAGCACATACTGCAGTGCTATTTTCTTTTAAGTAGGTGCACAGCCTTAGGTAGTACTGAATAGGCACAGGTCTACTCAAGCAATCAGACATTTAAACATGCGGTGTATGTGCAAATCACCTCCACCTTAATTCATTTTTGTACATGGTGTAGAAGGAAAATTTTTATATTAGCATAAAAATAGCAAATTAACATAAAGAGCCTTAAAAAGTAATTAAAAGCTTCTAAAACATTAGATTGAGCATAAATTAGAATGTTAAGAAAATAAAATAGGTCAAGTAAATAGTTAACTAAAAAATCAGTTATTTTGCATTATTTTTCAAGCTTACTGCAGAATTGCTAGTGTGGGAAAGAACAGGAAAAAAAAACAAAAAATGACGTATAGAAACCAACTTAGAAAGAAGATTGAGAACACCTGTGTCCAAGGATAGGAAGCTAAAGGAACAATACCACAGAGAAAAGATGGCTTTGAAAGGCACGTACGAAGCCAGCTGAAATATTGAATCAGCAAAGATGGAGGCATTGCTGCCAAGGTCAGGTGATGTAATGCAAGGAAAATGAAAAAATATGTTCTAACATAAATAAGTTTAGAAAATTAGTAATACTAGCATTTAACCTAAGTACAGAAATTAAATGTAAATCAAGCATTTCAAGCAAATGATTAAATAAAGGCACATGCTATACAGTATTTCTTTTAAATCAAAGCTTAAGCTTCAGGCCACCATTATAAAAAAAGTTTGGAAGGCTTAGGAAAGGAAAAGACGAGAGGAAACCCATATATGGAATCAAGGTCTTGGCCAGTTAAAGAAATAAGAAAAAACAAACTAGAACTAAACAATAGACAAGTAGAAATACCGATGGGCCAGCTGCAGGAAAGTGAGGAGATAATAAGGGTTCCCATGGGAACTCAAGTTATGGGCTGGACAGGAGTAGAGGGGAGTCAGAAAAAAAGAGCAAATGAGCTAGTTTGAACGAGGGCGAAGTAAAAAGGAAATGACATAAGAAAAGCCCAAAGATGGTAAGAGGAAGCCATCTGCCCAGCCTTAGACCAATCAAAAATGAGGAAAACAGAAATTAGAGAGAAACAATGGACAATAAAAACAGGTGCAGAATGAGCTAATTGAGCAAGGACAAAGTGATAAGAAATGATATAAAAGTTTTGGGTTTTGAACTGTTCGGGGCTCAGCACAATTTGGCCGTATTGGGTTGAGTCCGTGTTATTATTATTGTTATTTTATTGCAATAAAACTGTAGATTCTGTTTGCCTATCCTGAGTCTCCTAATAGCCTTTATTTCAGGTAAAAAAGCCTTCTGGTGACAATTTTTTAGCCACGACATTGGCAGGTCAAGAGTTGAGATGTAAATACATTTTCTTTATTTAGATACAACAACAAATACATCAAAAATCAGAAGACATACAGTGGGGTACAAAGGCAGAAATTGTTGTGATGCTTCCAGATGGCATACTGGAGGCACTTGCTGAATCTTCCAAAGGAAGTGGTTGAACTAAATTGGAAACTAGTGCTGTAAGCAGCAGATCCAGATGAAAATATTGGGTGTTATGTGTTACGTTTTGTAACCTTTTTGAGACTAGCAATTTTGCAAAAAAATTACTTCAGAATTTAACATTATGTGTCACAGGCTGCATCAATCTAAATGATCCTCAATGTTTATTTTAATACGTTCAGAGATAATTTGGATAGTCACTTTGAAAACATGCTGAAGTTAACTAACAAGATGATTGACAAACATGCTGTCACAAACTGTGATGTAACTACTTCTTTGCACAGGAAGTTGCCAGGAAAATTAACATAAATAAGTGGCAACTACATTCAGAACACAATTACACATCAACAGCAACAGTAATATGAAGCAAATGTGGAATACTATTGTTGATAGGAAGACTGCATAACGATGCAAGTTTTCATGAAGACACATACAGTCTAATATGAGCAGCAGTTTTGGAGTTTGCTGGTATTGTTTATCCTTGTGTACATCTCAGCTGTACTGTTTTAACTTTTATGTTTTTGTCTGCTGTACATGAAACAGTATTTTTTTTGTTGGTTGGTTTATTTTAAATCCAGTTCTTTGCTGTGTACATAATCTTGCCATTGCTTTGGACCATCATAAGGTGCTACTGTTATAATAGTTAGGACAATAACTACACTGCTGCCAGCAATAAGTTATAGCATCCTGTTGGACAGATGGACAGCATCCAGTGGGACATAATACATTTAGAAAAAAGTTCCCCCTGAAAAAATCTATCTTGGCAGCCCACTCATGTTTTACTTTTACAGCCTTGCCCCAAAATTAATCTCAGCCTACGCCACTGTTTTTAAATGCTTAATAGTTTTTTGTATAGATCTAAGTATGCATTAGGTGATTGTTATGATAAACAGTATATTTGAAGCACAAGGTCAAGTAGTGAAACAGAGGAATGTTTTGCATGAGCAGGAAGAAGGATGTCATTCACACTGCCTAAAAAGCTGTATCAGCGCTGTAGTTCATTCACAGTTCATAAAAAAGCTATGTCAGCACCATAGTGATGGTAAAAGTTTAAATATTAACAGATTAGTAGGCTACATCTATAAATAAAGAGCAAAACATTACCATTGCATGCAACTCTTCTATTGGATATTTTCAGTGTGATCATCCTTACAGTATACCTTCCGACTGTGGGATAAAACCCATGCAATCATAGAAGGCACATGTACCTTCTACAAACAAAAAAATAATAATAATAAAAATAAAATAATGTAAAATAAACTAGAAAAAAGGAACTGAGTTATAAGCACTGTCAATTGGTAACATGATACTGAAACTGATTTGCCCATGAAAAAATGTCTATTCTCATTTTACCTCTTTGTCCTGATGATTATCATGATACTAATAGGCTAAACAGGGTAAATATCCCCTATTCCCCATAACAACCTACAGGTTAGCTGAAAGATGTTATCCTTCTGGTCCTAGCGTGTCCTGGATTTGGCCTCTGGTTTACTTCCAGTAGATCATGAGTGATGTGGTCGGGTTATTGGTGCAGGTAATGGATTGTCTTCCCTACTTTTGTAATCTCTCATAATTGTTCTTAGTTTGCAGCAGAATTGAGTCTGGATTGTCCTATTGGATTCCTCAACCTGTCATATATATTGGGCCTTACAATTTTACAGAGGAACCCTCTTTCAGTCACTTGCACCTGCAGTCTTCCTCTTTTGGTATCTAAGTCAAACAGCCATAAATGAAGAATGGGCTATAGACTGTCTCATAAGTTGAGATCTTCAGTCAAAGAACTTCACTAGTTTTACCCTCCTGTTTCTTAATTGCATGAATGCCTCTACCTACTCTAATTAAAAAAGACCCTGAGGTTTTTAAACTTCAGCCCTGAGGTCACTGCATCACCTCAAGTATACAATCAACTCTAAAATGATGTTTATGAAAAGTACTGTGACATTTACGGATGCTAGAGACACTACAGTACTACACAGTCTGTAAAAGTTCATGAATTCACACCAAAAATAAAAATTTGCATAGATCATAAGGCACACGATAGTAGTCCTAAAAGACATTTTCATGAAGCCCCTCTCTGAAGTAGCTAGAACTGAATTCTATAGTTTTACATACTGTATCATGGCTTAATTACTAAACTAAAATTTGATAAATCTAAAACATATGAGAAACACAAAACACATTTTAGTTAATCATTAATGAATAATGAATAAGCTACATATCAATCATGAATATCCATATATGCAGGGCACCACTGACAAAATCTGAGGTTCAGCTGCTTGTTGAAGTCAACTTAGCTGTACTCCTCTAAAAGCTTTGTTTAAAAACTGTGTAATCTGATTATACTTATTTACCCATTTTAAATACCAGGTACAACCACCCTAGCCTGCAAGAGGTACTGTCTATATTTTTATGCAATAGTGGAGAGCCATATTTACCACTATGCCCTAGCAAAAACGAAATGTCAAGAATGGTTGAATAACATTATCACCCTCCCACTTTGTTACTTCAGTTATGGAAATGTGCTCTATTCCAACAGATGCTTCTTGGTATTGTTTCTTTTGAGATGATCTTGTCCATCATGTTCAAGAACACGTATTTTACATCTCCTAACAAGCTGATGTTTTCGTCACTCTCACTACAAACAACCAAAGGACCATCAAGCCTACCTTCCTAAAATCATTAAGTGGTGTATCACTTGGACAGATGATGTAAAAAATAAAATATTTAGTGAATGGTTATGACTGTATCCATCAAAGTCAAGATTCTTTTATGACTTTGGTTACCACCATATGAAGAAAGTCAGTCTTTCTCACCACTACTTCTGCAACACCAGGTTTTCTAAAATGACGGTAGTAGTTTTACTAACTGAAATGAGCTGTGTAATGTAATAATACTCGCTTGCTCCAAGTCTTGCTCTGACATATCATTGGCACCCATCATTCAACAATTGCCTTAAGAGCCACTATGGCCTTGAACTGTTGCACTTTGACTTAGAGGAGTTGATGTGAGCTGGCTCAGACAAATCCCAGCTAACCAGCAGTACAGTAATTGGTTTCAGTGACTTATGTCTAATCATTTTGCAAAAGTTATTAATGTTTTAAAATTTGACAGTCTTTCTTATTGATTCAAATGCTGTTAGGCAAAAGATGGAGAATGTGCTGAATCAATGTAAAGAAACATAGCATTCTCAAACCACTTTGTTTAATTCAGGGATACTGAAGCTGATCTTTTCAATGCTGAGTACAATACAGGAAACAGTTCTGGGCTAGACACCTAGTCCTTTGCAGGATCTACTCATGCACACATTCACATTCACTGTAATCTGGCCATCCTGTTTTTATGGCTAACTAGTGGTTTGCAACTTGCAGTGTGGCCTCTGTAGTTCTGTTCACGAAGACTTCTATGTTTAGTAATTTCTGACACATTCACATCTGCCACCTGAAGACTTTTTCTAATCTGTCGGACAGGTGTTTGGGGCTTTTTCTTTACTATAGTAAGGACTCTTCTGTCATCTGCAGTGAAGGTCTTTCTTGGCTTACCGGCCCTTTGTGAACACTGAGCTCACTACTGTGTTCTTACTTCTCAATGATATTCCAGACTGTTGATTTAGGTAGTCTTAAGGATTTACCTATATCTCTAATGTTTTATGCTTTTTTTCAGCCTCATAATGGCTTCTTTGACTTTCACTGGCACACCTCTTGTCCTCATGTTAAGCGATGGCAACTTCAGACTTCAAATGGTCGAAGAAATCCTAGATATGCCTGCAATAATGAAGCAATGACATACACAACACAAACAACCTGTTATGCCAATTGTCCCAAACATTATGGTGCTCTGAAATGGGAGGATCATGTATAAAAAGTGTCATTTCTAAATGGTGTGACCGAGATGTATGCAAATACCCTTAAATTATGCAATGTGCACTTTAATTACATCTGAATTGTTTGATTTAAAATTTTAAACTGTGGCGTAGAGGGGTAAGTCAAAGAAATATTTGTCTTTGTCCCAAACATTATGGAGGGCACGGCAGATCAATATCGAGCTGGCAATTAAACTGCCCTTATTGTATGAGAATTTGAGAAAACTGGGGAATATGGAAGAATTGTACAATCGCCAAAGCACAAATGTGAGAACATGGGATTCAAATCCAGTGTGACACTGTGCTGATCATCAATATATGCTATTTGCAACTGAATTGAAAATAAAATACTGTGTATGCTATGCAATGCATTCTATACTCTCAGCAGATGGCAGTATTAGACTACAACAATCTTGGGTAGATATTCATTGTGCTTACTTGTTAGAAAACTAAATTATTTTTTTGAACTGCAGTCATAAATTAACAAATTACAGCAGTTTTCAGCTGGACAAAGGGGTCCAGGCTTAAACCTGTTACATAACCTTGTATTTGTAACACTTAACTTTTCATTATATATAACAATATACTACAACTCCAAATGTTAAAAAGTTTTGACATGCTGAACGAACACAAGGCATGTTTACCTAAAATTTCCAAATAAAGGAAGAGAATGAAACTGTTAAAATTTTAAGTGTTTGCAAGGAGCAGAAAGTAAAAAAAAAACTGATCATAAATAAGAATGCCACGATTACTTTCAAACAAACAAATGAAGACTATAAAAGGTGCTGGTAATACATCTGAAAGCAATTATTTGTTTAACAAGAATACACTCTTTAATAGAGCTGTAGGTCACAAATATTAATAAATTACAAATATCATGATGTAAAGGAAACAAAAAAAGTTATTTCTATAATTAAAACCAAAGAAAGTAAAGCAAAAAATGAAACCTGAAAAATGATGTATTAGCTTAATTCAAAAAGAAGACAGGAAAAAGAGTGGTTTTAAATTAGCTCATGTAAAGAGGAATGTGGACAGATGAGCGTCCTGGCCAGATTTTTAATTGTAGATTACCCAGCTGTGAGTCTATCATAGTGGAAGTTCAGTGGGAGACTGCCTCCAGGAGCCATGTGTTCCCCCAAAAAACTGGATGGCAGCATCCCTCTGGTATGGCTCCCGTTTGGACATCCACAGGGCTGCATGGGAGTTATAGTTCTCATGGGCAGCTCTGTTGGGGTCTTTGGCTGCTGACAGAAGAAGCTTCAGGGGGACACGCTCCCCTGTCAGGGGGACATTCCACCTGACCCAGAAGTGTTTCCTGGTAACAGTCCTAATGTGTGAGAAGTACCCTCAGATCCAGACTATAAAAGGAACAAGCCGGAGTTGCGAGCAGAGCCTGCGATGCTCACCTTGGAGAAGTGGATGAGAATTAAAAGAAAACAATTGAATTGTGTATTTGGTGTTCTGAAAAGAGAAGAAGGTATTAGTAACAAATAAAAATACATTATTGGAACCCGGGACTTGACTGTGAGGTTGTGTCTGGGGGTTTGTGGCTTAGCTACACCCCCAACAGACTACACTCAGAAAGAATAAGACTAGAGTAACTATTCTCAAAGGTCAAAGTCCAGAAACTGGATCAACACATATCCAATGATTATAACATAGTTCAGTCTCAAAAAAAAAAAGGGATTCCAGCACTTTAACAGGGGCAATGGATGAAAGATCTAATGCTAGAGGAAATGTTTATAAACATTGTCCTCCCTTAAATAACACAAGGCTCCCTCTAAGTAAGTTAAAGCCAATTAAGTGCAGCTGAAATTGAGGTCAGGAGACAAAAACTCTACACCAGAGGGTCCAGCTAGGCTTAGACTTACTGTATGTGACTTCAACGTCCAAAACTGAGAAAATATATGGGCAAAATTAATACAACAATCAGGTCATATTTTGGGTGACAAAAAGCCAAAAGGGCAAAGCAAAAAGGCACAGCTGGCCCCAGACCAAATCATGAGTTACCGCTGACGCTTCAAGGATCTGGCAACAAATGTTTCAATCCTGTGCTTGGTCATATTTGCATATTCTTCCTGTGTTAGTATGTGTTTTCCTTATCCCTCATGAGGTTAATTGATTACTCTAAATTACCCCCAGAGTTGGTGTGTGCCGGGGATGTACTGTACTGCAATGAACTGGTGACCTCTCCAGTACTGAGGGGTAGACTCCACTTTTCTGTGTCCAAGAATTGAGTTATACATAATTCAGAATTCACGTATGTACTATATTAACAAATTATTGATTAACACAATTTTGAGGACAGACTGCTGCCTCAAAGGTCCAGAAGACTGGGCATGAATTCTGGTCCAGTCACTATTTGTGAAGAGTTTGTATGTTTCTCCCTGTTCCCATCTAGGTTTTCCTCAGGATGTCCTGTTTGCCTCACACTTTTTTAAAGACATGTCTTTTAAATTGACCTGGTGACACCTATACACACATATATAGGGCCTATTTATAGTCACAATCTGATGTACTTCTGTGGGTTGTTTGAAAAATAATCCAAGCAGTCAGAAGAAGAACATAAGTTTATTGGATCGATATTATCATATGTACAGAAAACAGTGAAGTTCAGACTTATATGTCCCAATCAACATGCACCATGTTGCTACTCTATGGTGTCAGGATCAACGATCATCACTACCCTACCTCAAAACATCTGTCCTCTCCAGAACATGAAGTCTCACCATACCTGGCCAGGCCAAGCCAGGACTTATCAAGCTTTAATGCAACAGCACCAACCGCTACTCCACCTCTTATCCAATTCAATTTATTCTTATTGCAACAAGCCATTGAGATTTCATTGAAGCGCCTATTTTATCTAATGTCCAGCAACACCCCTGCACACCTTGAAGTGGAAGCAGACTGAATCTAGCCCCAGAACAGCTAAATTCCAACAAACGTGGCTCTCTGTCAGTAGATAAAACTTGGCATCCCTGTTCAAGGAAAGTACACTGTCTCTCACTGTCTAGGTTTTATTGTGAATTCAGTTTGCGTGTACTGGTTCTAGCTCTTTCTTTAAAAATTCAACATATAATTGATATGTAACTTTTGAATGTGTAAATGTATTTATTACTTGGCAAATAAGGAGATAATTCGTTTTTGGCAATGGAAATAATATGTATGACATGTTTCAAAATAATTGTGCCATTGTTAAAAACAGCAAATACTTTTTATTTCCTGCTTTTTTTAACATACTAACAAAATCCCCTTCTATCTCGTTTCGTTTCTAAATGCAACAAATTAACAAGCCTGTTGCCTTGATAATTTTTAAAAGGAAATGGAAAGTCCCTTTTGTGTACCTGTGCGCTGAATACCAAATTGGTGAATTTATAATTTTTTCTTTTCAATTGTAAGTTGGATTTTAATAATAAAATAGTATTAAAATATAGTAGTAGTAATAAAACAACTATAGTTAGCAGATACCATATAACATGCAGTCAGATAATAGCCATTTGTTCCCTTCTCCCTAATAATGAAAAACAAATTCTTATCTGAAAGCTGTAGGAGTACTAAAATATGCAAATGTTATGGACATTAATTCATAAGTTGTACTTTTCATGGGAACAGTGAATAAAAGGTACGAGCTGAAGTTGAATGGCACACAAGTCCATCTCAGGATACACAGCCTTACACATGACTATTTTTATTGTTGTTAATTGACTTGCACTCCTCTAGAATGGGAAAGGAAAAGCAGAGTACATTGTGTGCTTACAACACTCAAAGTGACTAACCCAAAATTTAGATTTTAGATCTGTGTGACAATAGTGCCAACCACACTTTTCGATATATGAAAACCACAAAATTTACTTTCCAGTTGATTATTTTGGGATCAAGAGTGATTGAATTAATAAAAAATGTTGCACCCATTTATTGTATTTGCCAGTTCTGTCACTAGCTTTAGCACTTATTAGGGGCTTACCCCCCCCCAAAAAAAACCCACCAATGCCATTTATTTGAAAACAGTATGTTAGATGGAAAACTGGGAGGGGGCTCACAAACTCAAAGAGCTAGGGGGTCCACATGACTTTTCCCACAGTCGTCCATATATTTCAGAAGATCAGGGGTTGGATGCCTGAGATCAGGGGCTAAATTCCCAGAACACCCCCTAATGATGCAACTGGTATTAGAGATAGTTTAGTTGGTCTTTCTTTAATCGCATCATTTATTGCTGAACACCTTATTTTACTCACAATATAACACACCTGAAACAATACTAATGGAAAACAAGATATTTTCAAAACAGGAAGTTAATGTTCAAACAAAGCCTGCTAGGAATACATACTCAAACTCAAAACATCACTTAATCAAGGAAATAGCAAACAAGAAAATTTACTGAACCCTTGGGCATTTATGTACAGGTCCTTACCTGTCTTCTGAGGTGGTACACCATTTACCTACCTGCAAAATGTGACCCAGCATTCTTCCATTTCACTTCCTCTCTCTCTTTTTCCCATTTCTAATTTTTTTTCCTGCCCATATTTCAAGCTTTCTCTGGAAAGAGTTAACCTTTACACTTCATTCCTGAGTTACTTTCAATGTCAACAATCATTACCAGATTAAGCAATGACCCCGTACAGAGGTGAAAGAATACAGTTCTTTCTTATGGCTCCAGCTGTCCCTGCAGACCTGAAATTTGCTTTATAATATTATGGAGAGAATTGCTGCTTCACATAGTTGTAAAGGATTTGCACAGTCCTACTGAAAGTCTTCAATGGACATACTGTTTTACTGATGTTTTCTTACATTTTTCACCACACAGAATGAAGGGTTTACTTCTCTTAGTGCCCGTGTTACCATCACTAGGTATAAAGAAATGTAGTCTAATTGCCAAAGTGGGGTTTACTCATCCATGAAGAATTTTGTTGTCACTGTGCTTGGATCTGTGTCGTTTAGGTGGCATTTTTTGTCCTGGTATCTATTCTCTATATGCATTTTATTTTGATGTACAGGCAAGCACTGGCATCATGGTTCAGTAGGCATTGCTGGCAATGCACAGCTCATGGATCCTAAATGTATTACTATTTGGTAATTATAAGTATCCTAGCAACACCTCAACTTAAGAAAAGTACATAAAATGATAATAATGTGTCTGGCTATTTAGCGATATCGGACTTTTTCCAACATTTATTGTTTTTGTACCCTTAATTTAATTATCAGATACCACCTTCACACCCAAAGTACTTTTGTTTCAATTCCTAATGCTGGTATTTTATTTGCGTGCATATTCCCCCTGTTCCAAGCCAATTAATTTTGTGCTTACAATTAGAGTTTGTGTATATTAGATTAACTGGAAACTACAGAAGCATTTATTAGTGTATGCAATGATATACTACCTTCCTATGCAGGGTTGCTTCCTGTCTTATAACTAGTGCACCTAGACTTGCTGCTCAAAACCTAGTTATGAAGAAGCTGTATTACAAATTCATAAATAGATACTTTGTAAGTTGTCACTCATGCACGTCCTCCCAAATATGTAATACAACCATGAGCCAAGAGGAGGCACTGGTGCTGTGTCATCTTCCTTTGCTGCCACAGTGCTGGAAAAATCACTTGGTTTGGGCATCTGATTTGGCCTTTCTTGTCCCAGGACCTTAAAAGCCCAGCTGTCCATAAGGAGGCGTCACTCGTTGACTGGACAGCAGGGAAATGGAGCGCCTGCAAACCAAAGAAAGATCCCAAAAGAAGCCTTGATAGGCAGTGTCTTTACTTGTTAGAACGCCAGAGGACGATATTTCTGTTTGTACTTGTGCCATCAATTGCTGTTTAACTTTGTTTTTCCAAAGAAATTGGAGAAGACAGGTTCATACCACAACATTTATCCTGCCTTTTAACCCATCATTCTCTCTGACCATCACAAAGTGTTTACACATTCGTTTGCATTTAGAACTGAGCAAAGCAGGCAACTTTGATTTTGATATTCTTTGTTAATCTCTGAGGGTAAATTGTTTTTTCACATGACCTTTGGGGCTCAGAACACAGGGTCAGCCATTGTACACCACCCATTTTATGATGTTGCCTCGGTTTATGACACATGTGGGATTTGTTTTTTTTTGATGGACAGATACAGTATAAAATAAGGATTGAGTGCCTATAAAATCAATTAAACAATTAAACTGACATAGATTTTAAAAACAAAATGGCCTATATTGGGTATGATTATTTGGTGAATGCACATTGGCACTTTGGTTAATGTTGCTGCATACAGGTCCAGTTATGTGTTCAGTTATCTGCCTGGTCATTGTTGGTGTGACATCTGCATGTTCTTCCCATGTTTATTTATTTATTTATTTATTTTTTTATTTTATTGAAATCACACAACATTCCATACAAATACATCAATTTTACAAGAATAGGACTGAAGACAAATCAACCCCCACCCCTGAGAAAGAGAGCATGGGCAGCAGAATAAAACTTAAACCTAGAAAAAATAAGCAAATAGATAAATTAATAAGTGAATATAGATAAATGGAGAAGTAAAAGAAAAAAAAAAGAGAATAGGGAGAGAATCTGCTTCCTCAGTGCTTTAAAAGCTTATTCTAAAATGTTATTGATTAGATCCTGCCAGGTTTGGACAAGTTTCTGCACAGATCCTCTAAGTGAGACTTTTATTTTTTCCAATTTCAAATAATATATAACATCAGTTACCCACTGACTTAAAAGGGGAGAGTTAGGATTCTTCCAGTTGAGCAAGATAAGTCTATGTGCCAATAGTGTAGTAAAGGCAGTCACAGTTTGTTTGTCCTTCTCCACTTTAAGCCCATCTGGAAGAACACCAAACACAGCTGTTAGTGGATTAGGAGGGATTGTGACACCAAGGCTGTCTGAAAGGCATTTAAAAATCTTGGTCCAAAATGATGTTAATTTGGTGCAGGCCCAAAACATGTGACCCAGTGAAGCTGGAACTTGATTGCAGCATTCGCAGGTTGGATCTTGCTCTGGAAACATTTTGGACAATTTTAAGCGAGACAGATGTGCTCGATTTATAATTTTTAGTTGAATAATTGTATGCTTTGCACATATGGAGCTCGAGTCAATTCTGTACATTGCTACCTTCCACTCCTTTTCTGATATGTTGAGGGAGAGATCCTTTTCCCATTGTCCTCTTGGATCTTTGAAAGGGAGGGACCGTAAAATAATTTTATATATTGCAGAAATGCTGTCTGAGTCCTCGAAACCGAATAATATTTTTTCCAGCATAGAGGGAGGTGGGAGATGAGGAAAATTGGGCAGGTTCTGTTTAACAAAGTTTCTAATTTGAAGATAGTGAAAGAAATGTGTTGCTGGAAAGTTAAATTTAGAATGTAATTGTTCATAGGATGCAAAGATGTTGTCTATGTACAGATCTCTAAGCGATTTAATCACAAATGTTTTCCAGACATTAAAAACTGCATATGTTTGCGAGGGTTGAAAAAGGTGGTTCTCGTGCAGTGGTGCCACTGATAAAAGATTCTCTATCTTAAAATGCTTCCTAATGTTCCATATTCTGAGTAAGTGAAGCACTATTGGGTTATTAGTATATTGGCGATAATTTGCATTTATTGGGGCACAAAGCAAGAAATATAAAGATGAACTACAGGATACTATTTCTATTGCAGACCAAGCCTACATATACTGTATTCATCTATTTGTGTCAATGTCCAGGTTTTTATAGCTTGTATGTTTGCTGCCCAGTAGTAAAATTGAAAGTTAGGTAGAGCCATGCCACCTTCTGCCTTTGGCCTTTGTAGAGTCGCACTTTGGAAACGTGGATGTTTTGAATTCCAAATAAATGTGGTTATGGTTGAATCTAATTTCTTAAAGAATGATTTATTTATGTATATTGGAATATTTTGAAATAAAAAGAGAAGCTTAGGGAGGATATTCATTTTAATAATGTTAATTCTTCCAGCTAAAGTGAGATGAAGGGTTGACTATCTATGCAAGTCTTGCTTGATTTTTTCCATACAGACAGCACAATTTTGTTGATAAAGAGCTTTATGTTTACTTGTGATGTTTACCCCTAGATATTTGAACTGATCTGCAAAAGTGTCTAATCTCATATTGTGTGCTTGATAATTCACTGGAAAGAGCACACTTTTAGTGAAATTAATTCTGAGACCAGAAATCTTTTGAAATTCTGTTAGTGCTGTTAGGACTGTAGGCACAGTATTTTGTGGGTCTGATATATACAGTACCATATCATCTGCATATAGAGAAATTTTCTGTTCAAGTCTTTCTCTGATAATCCCCTTTATCTCATAAGCATTTCGAAAGTGAACTGCCAGTGGCTCAATGGTGATTGCAAAAAGTAGTGGTGACAAGGGGCATCCTTGTCTGGTACTACTTTCTAGTTTAAAGTAGTCTGAATTAATGTTGTTAATACAAACTGAAGCTTCTGGATTGGTATACAGTAGTTTGATCCATGCACAAATGTTCGGCCAAACCCAAATTTCTTCAATGTAGTGAAAAGGTAGTTCCATTCAATCATATCAAATGCTTTTTCTGCATCCAAGGATAATAAAATTTCTGGGATGTTTGACTTTGCGGGTGAGTATATTACATTAAACAGGCGTTGAAAATTGGATGCTAAATGTCGGCCTTTAATAAATCCAGTTTGATCTTAGCTAGGTTAGCTAGGACTATGGAGAGTATCTTAACATAATTATTCAGAAGTGAAATTGGCCTGTATGATGCACATTGTAATACATCCTTATTTTGTTTAGGAAAGATGGTGATTAATGCTTGATGAAAAGTTTGAGGTAGAATTTTATTGTCTCTAACTTCTGTGAATGTTGCTAATAGAAGGGGAGCTAGCTGAGTGGAGAACTTCTTATAAAATTCAGCAGGGTAGCCATCGCGACCTGCTGCTTTCCCACTCTGAAGTGACTTTGTAGCATCTAGTAATTCTGGTAGCACCAGAGGTTTATCCAGTTCCTCTGCACTAAGAGTATCTATTTGTGGTATCTGTAATGTATCCAGAAATGCATTAGATTGTGTGTTGTCTACTTTAAACTCAGTAGAATATAAGGATTTATAGTAGTCTCTAAATGTGTGCATTATATTTTTATGGTCAATGATTATGTCTCTGTTTGTGTTGGTAATTGCTGGGATTGCATTGCGAACTTCTTGCTTGTAGATTTGTTGAGCTAAAAGCTTATTAGCTTTCTATTCCTGTTCATTGTAATGTCCTGATTTAAAAATGAGTTGTTCAGTTTCTTTAGTTGTTAAGATATTGAGCTCTGAATGCAGAGACTCCCTTTTCCTATGAAGAGCCTCACTTTGACACCTGGCATGTTCTTGATCTATTCTAGTAATTTTGTTGGTTAGCTTTGATACCTGCTTGCTTTACAGTATATATCTGTGGTAAAGATATGAGATAATCTGTCCTTTTAAGAAGGCTTTCAGGGTTTTCCAGAATATCTCTAGAAAAAAAATGATTTGTTTTGATATAAATTCTGTACAGTTCTCGTCTGCTGATAAAAGTGGGTTAAGACGCCATCTGCAAGATGAGTATGTGGGTCATAATGATTTTATTTCCAGGATCAGAGGGGCATGGTCGGAAATAACAATAGCGTTGTACTTGTAGGATTTAATCATAGGCAAGAAATGGTTATCTACAAAAAAATAATAAATTAATAAAGTAGTAATGATGCGCTGGTGAGTAGAAGGAATATGTTCTTGAATTTGGGTTTAGAAATCTCCAGGGGTCTGATAAGTTGTGGTCAGTTACAAACTGTGTAATTGTCTTTGCAGTGTTAGATGTCATCACCCCTGTGGCAGGAGACCTATCTAGGTCTGGATTCAAGACACAATTAAAATCCCCAGCCATTATAATTTTATGAGTGTTCACATTGGGATACATTTTTGATGAATTCCCTATCGTCCACATTGGGTGCATAAACCTTTATCAAAATCCCTTTATAATTAAATAAATTACCCATAACAATGATGTATCTCCCTTCAGGATCAGATACAACATCTGATACTACAAATGAGACGGTTCTATGTATGAGAATTCCCACACCTCTAGTTTTTTTTGTAAAGCTGGAATGGAACATTTGGCCAGTCCAGTCTTTTTGAAGCCGGAACTGATCCTTGCTTAATAAATGGTTCTCCTGTAAAAATACTATTTTAGCGTTTAGACCTGTTAGGTGAGAGAATACTTTCTTTCTTTTTAATTTGTGATTCAGGCCTTCAACATTCCAGCTCACAAAATTAACTGTCCCGTCTTGGAGACATTGATTCTGAATTTTTGATGTCATTTTGTAGTCTTAACCAAAAGTGAGACTGCTTTGACCTTAACTTCAAATTTTCCCACAGGTTATTGCCATGCAGTCTGTTGTAACGTTGGTAATTATAATTATAAGGATTAAAAGAATAAATTAGAGATAGCTTGTTCTCTTTCTCCCCCTCCCTGGTCCCCCCACCGCGCTTTGCCTCCACACGTGAGGCTGAACCACACTTCACAAAGTCCCAGTTCTCTGACATACCTAGAGACAGAGTACGCCCAAAACAAAAACAAGCCCCCAGCAGCGGTGTATGTGAATTAAAATAGAGGTATCTATTGCCAATACAGTCTAAATACTATAAGCATGACAAAAAAAAAGAAAATCTTCAACATTCTTGAAATGTTAAGATAATAAACCCAGGGAATGGTGTTAAACAGTCTCTTTTAGAATAGTAAAAAAAAAAAAAAAAAAAAAAAAAAAGGGTTACAGTAATCCCTCACTTATCGCGGGAGATAGGTTCCAAGGCCGACCGCGATAACTGAATTTCCGCGAAGTAGGGACACCATATTTATTTAATTATTTAACGTGTATTTGGACATTTTTAAACCCTCCCTGTATTGTTTACAACCCACCCTTTACTCTATTAATAACAGGGACAACTGCTAAGCAATATGAAATCGGTAGATAAGTTTACACTTACTGTATAGTGAAGTACATGTAGTTATATATGACGTGATGATGGTGATGAATATGCTGTGCAGTAAAAATGATGACGATGAAGGTGATGATGACTTTTACTGCGCAGCCGATGACTGTATTTAACGTCTCTTCAGACGCCGGTGCCATTTCCTGGGGCACCTTCTCCATGGTTTCCGAAGGTGTATCCGTAGTAGTAGTAGTAGTAGAAACTGGCTCTTTTTTGCGAGGCTGCAAAAACATTGTGATCAGCAGTTGCTGCCGCTGCTTCTTTTTCCGGTCGAAGAGCAGCTTGTAGGCAGTCAAGACGTTGTCAACCTTGTTGCAAAGATTCCTAAAGCAGATTCCATCCAGACTACTGCCTTATCACGTCCACATGCAACTCGTTTTGCGCCCAGGTTAAAGGACACTGCGGCCGTAGATCTTATATGCTTTTCCTCCTTTTTAAATAAAAAGAATCGTGGACTCATTGATGCTGTAATGGTGTCCTGCAGCGGTGTAGCTGTTCCCTTTCTTCAACATATCCAAAACTTTTACCTTTTCTGCAATCATTTGCATCTTCTGTTGGCGCTTGGACACGGCCCCTGAAGCAGGAGCACGTTAATGCTGAATGAGTGAGATGAGACTTCCTGGTTAATGCAGCACTCCGTCGCTGAGCCAATCAGCAGCACACAGGAACTTAACTGCGTGCTCTGATTGGGTAGCTTCTCAGCCATCTGCCAATAGCATCTCTTGTATGAAATCAACTGGGCAAACCAACTGAGGAAGCAAGTACCAGAAGTAAAAAGACCCATTGTCCGCAGAAATCCGCGAAGCAGCGAAAAATCCGCGTTATATATTTAGATATGCTTACATATAAAATCCGCGAAGTCGTGAATCCGCGAAAAGTGATTACTGTACTAATTTAGTTTCTTCCACACATACATACATAAACATGTATAACTGTAATTAAAATAAAAACAGATAGTGACTGAGAAGGGAAAACGATGTTTAATTACGGTAGCAGTGCCATTGCGAGTGGATCAGACAGCTGGTGATATCTTCTTTATGATGCCATGATAGGATGCGACTCACGGTCTTATTTCAAGAAAGTGTCGGGATCAGCTTTCTTAACTTTTTATCTGCTTCCTCTCTACTGGTAAATATGTAATGTTTGCCTTGAATCTCCACTTTCAGTTTGGCAGGATACAAGAGGCTGTATCTGATATCGGCTTTTTGTAAGCACTGTTTAATATTATAAAAAGATGCACGCTTAGCAGCTGTTGAGGGTGAGAAGTCAGGGAAAATATGAATTAGGTTATTTTCAAACATAATCTCTTGTTTCTGTCTGAGAAGTGACATTACATTTAACTTAGATTGTAACTTCTCGAAGCGCACAATAAAAGTCCTATTCTTAGAGTTGTTCGATCCCCATATGCGATAAGCTGCAGCTATCTCAGTGTCTGATTTAAAGTCCTCTCCAATTATTTTGGAGAATAGTTCAGCTACGAATTTCACTGGGTTTGGACTTTCGCGATTCTCAGGTAGACCTTCAGTTCTAATATTATTCCTTCTGCATCCATCTTCCAGAGCAGCAAGTCTGTCTCCGAGTTTTTTGCATTCGGAATTCGCGGCTGTTGCTTTTCTATCAGCGGTGGATGCTAGATTTTTGGCTGTTTCAATTCGAGTCGTGAATGTCTGCTTAACATCTTCCAGCTGATCGGCAAATGTGCTCAGTTTAGACGCATTTTCCTGAATGTGCTCCTCAATTTTTTCTAGTATACATTTAAAGGTCACCTCAAAGCGATTATATACACGTTTCTCTGAGTCTTTATTATCCTGCCACAGCTCTTGCAGCTCCCGCTGCAGGTTCTCACTTGTCTTCTCGCTTATCCTCTCGTTTGTCTTGAACATACTATTTATTTCTTTCTCTTTATCATTCTATATCTCTTGCTTGAGCTCAGCGATCATCACCTTCAGTTCAGACAGATCATTTCTGCTCTCGTGCACCGTGCATTGTGCAGCGGACTGCAAGGCCTTTTCTAGTTTCAAGTGATCTCCAATCGGCGAGCTATCGTGACCTGCGTCACTTGCACATTCGCTCCCATTGTCGCTGTCAACTGGAGACGATGCAGCGGACCGGGATCCAGAGGAGTCTGGGCTTTCACCTGTCTGTTCCAGGCCAGTCTCTGATAGGCTGTACCTTGAACTTGAACTAGGACTAGCCTGCCTAGGCTTGGATGTAACTTTAGGTTTCTTTTCCGTTTCTTCCGTTTCTTTTCCCCCTTTCTTCCCGACAATGTTTATATATGCTTGCATATACTGTAAAAGACCCCTCGGGTTGGACAAATACAGGATAACTCGGGAAAATAAGAAATAATAACACCACTGCTAATGGAGCTCAGCTTCACACGTCCATCTCCCTCAACGGACGAGACCAATTGTTCTTCCCATGTTTAATTAGGAATTTGAGAATTACTTGTGGTTTCTTTTATATTCCAAAGATGTGTCTGTGCCAAGTAACCTGGCATGTGTGTTGTTTGTAACAAAATGGTTCTGACCTTGTGTTCAATGCTCCTTTTGACTGAGTAATGAAAAATTGTGTTAAAAAAATTGAAGGATGGAAGAATATTTGAGGAAATCTATACATTTGTACATTTTCCAAATTATAAGAACGAGTATTCAAAAGATTTAAAGCAGCTCCTCAAATTGAAGCAAGTGAATATACTCCACTTGTGGCAGTTTAAAAGAGCATAAGCTAATAGGACTATGTTATATTTATTATCTTTCAGCTAAATCAATGTGACAAAGTCATCTGAATTGAATTGTGGGCAGCCAGGTGAGGTCCATAGAAGAATGGGATTAACTCAGATAATGTATTTAATAATACATTGACATTCAATGTCTGTTGAAGAGAAAGAAAAATCGAAAGTTAGGAATAAAGAGCTCAAATCTCTTCAGCAAGTCTAAAAGAAAAAAGGGTAAATAAAAGATAGCCATACTGTATACCATCAACAGTAGGATGAAGTGTGCACCTGCTCTAGTCATAATAGCCTAAAAAATGAGGCCCACAGATATCAGTTTACATGCTCTTGACCTTTCAGCGTCAGTGAATTTGGAAGTGTCATGTTTATTGTTGCACTGACAGAATAACTACAGACAGGTACCTTATCATGAATGCCCTTTTACATACATGCCATGACAAGACGGAGTGTGTACATGGGCAAATATTGGATCTTGTTTAATTTAATGAAGCCTCAATAGGTGCAGCATGTGAATTGATCGGATTATTTCCTACAGGGTACTGTCACAAATATCTTCATGTTAACAGACATTCAAATTTAAACAAAATATATCTTTAATTTTGCTGCCATATTAGGTTAGTATGAGGTTTCCTAATAAAGTTTTCTGTGCCTTATTGTAGCAAAAGGCTTTGGTCAAGGTGGCATTTCAAAATAACTGCCTGTTATTACAACCTAAGAAATACAGTATTAGGCAGTCCCTTTAGAGCTAAAAGATCACTCCTTGATGATTACTAACTTATACTGCATCAAAATGAGAAACATAGCAGTTGATGGGCCAGCATTTGTACAGATGAAAAAAGCAAAGAAGTATGTGTGAAAAGATCAGAGCAGAACTGGTGAGTAAAAGCATACTATTACATTCAACGGGGTAAGCATGCAAGATGCCTGATTCTAAAGCAAACCACAGAAATTCAATGCAATGGTGATAGGCAAGCCAACTGGTATATTGGAGTTTATTTCTTCTTTTTGTTTGGTTTGGCATCCATTCTATGGTTTCCCTCAGCTGCCTCCATATTGTAAATGACTACTTTAAAGACTTGGGGCCTCATGCATAATGGCGTGTGTAGAATTCACACTAAAACATGGCGTATGGACAAAAGCGGAAATGTTTGTATGCACAAAAAAATCCAGATGCATAAATCTGTGCATTCGCCAACTTCCACGTTCTTCCGCTCCATAAATCCCGGTCAGTGTGAAAAGTAAAGTACGTGCACGCGCCTGCTGCCACTCCCAAACTCCTCTCAGAATTATGCCTCTTTAAATATGCAAATCGATATAAATAGCCCTTAAGCTCGGCGTTCTGTGAAAAGGCAATGGCAAAAGCACGGGAGGAAATAGAAGAATTTCAGCGAATACCAAGTGGAGGCAAGGAAAAACATACAATTTGTTGGTTTAAACCGTAGTATAAACAACAAAAGGAAGTTGATCAAGTGATATAGAGTGTCAGAGAAACTCGAAAGCTGAAGTTCACAAAGTTGAACAGTGCCTGAAATAAAAAAGAAGTTGTCAGATATCAAAGTCGCCATTAAAAGGCGAGTCGTAGCCCACCATCAGAGTGTCATATGAAAGCTTATTAGGGTACGGAGAAAAGAAAAAAAAAAATAGGAACACAGTGGGAAAAAAGCTCAAAATGTCAACTTTAATATCTGTAGTACTAGGGTGTTGTACCATGTTAGCCATTATGAATGTAGAGAAAAGCCAAGCAAAATGACACCTTTAATTGGCTAACTAAAAAGATTACAATATGCAAGCTTTCGAGGCAACTCAGGCCCCTTCTTCAGGCAAGATGTAAGATGTAATCTTGCCTGAAGAAGGGGCCTGAGTTGCCTCGAAAGCTTGCATAAATGTAATCTTTTTAGTTAGCCAATAAAAGGTGTCATTTTGCTCAACTTTAATATCGAAATTTCCACTTTAATCACGTAGTTTATTTTGTCATTAAAGTAGAACATCATAAACTTCATCTTAAAATCATTTAATTTACTAGGTTCTCAAATCCCATCGTAACTAAAGTAGCACGTTAAATACTTTGTTTTGTATTTGTTCCTCTATGTGCTCTATGTGTGTGAATTCTCTTCCTCCAACTGGACACAGAATCCATTACATTTGTGATATTACAGTTCTCTGAATAATTAAAATGCTAAGATATATACTTGATATCATTTTCATGATGATAGGAATTAAAGCATGTATTAAACATGGGAACACGGTGGCACAGTGATAGTAACGAGCCGACGCCCTGTCCAGAGATTGTTCCTGCCCCCTCCCACAAGATGCTTGCTGCGCCGTGCACGACTTTCAATGAAATAATTTATTGCAGCAGTACTGTCTCTTTCAAACGTACTATCCCCAATTCCAGTCCTTCCTTTTCTTTCTCCAAATACCCAATCGCCACACAATCAGCTCTGTAATAGACGTTAAGCCATCTGCAAACTGAGAATGCCGATTCTTCAAAACTTTTAAGGAACATTGAAATATCTTTGTAGTACATGTTTAATTATTCTATCCATCTATCCTTCCAGTGTCGCGCCAGCCCCAGCAAGAATACAGCGTGAAGCAGGAACAATCCGTGAACGAAGTGCCAGCTCCTTGCTAGCGCTGCAACACCGTGTCCTCACATGTTTAATTATTAATAATGTAGATTATTTAAATGAAGTTAAAGTTTTATCTGTATAATATAATAAACATATTTTGCTGCATTTCGTCTTAAAAATGATATTGTCATCATATGTAAATACGTGCTTTATAAAGTGGCTCAGGTTGTGCAATATTATAACTATCAGAAGTTTACAGTGAGGTGATTGTACTTATAAGTACAAACAGTTCTACAAGGACCACTTGATGGACTGATTGATTGCGTTTATAGTTCTTGGGATGAAACTGTTTCTGAACCGCGAGATCCGTACAGGAAAGGCTCTGAAGTGTTTACCATATGAGAGCACTTAAATAGACAGCATGGCTGAGGCAGCGTGTGCTTGATGCTGTATATCGATAATTTTCTTTCCGATCAGCTGCTTTAGAGCTGTTATTCCACACTCAGATACAGTGATATAAATACTACGAGTGGTGCAGTGAGAATAGTATGGAAAAAGATGATCCGCTGTGGCAACCCCTAACGGGAGCAGCTGAAAGAAGATGAAGAAGGTGCAGTGAGAGTAACAACGCTATAGCAGCTATTGTATTTGGAATAGTTTGGCTATTCCGTGGATCATTATATTGTTAAAGGTTAATTACAATCAGATGCCTTAAACTAATAAATAATATGCAGTTAATTTCAATGTATATGATAAAGCCACGTCAGGGATGTGGATCTAAAAAAGAAAGTGAAACCACACTGGAACAAAAGCACTGCTTTGATGCTGTGTGCTGCCAGTTTGCAAAACCAAGTGGAGAACTTGTGTACGCCAAGTTTAGGTTTTATACATTGCAATTTGAGCGCGGAAACAGGAATATGCAACATTGTTGAGCGTACGCACTGTTTATACATGAGGCCCTTGGTGATTAATGCACTGTTACATGTGCAATCTTACATAATGCCACAGAAGAATCCTGACAACATGAGAAACTGATGAAACCAACACTGAAACATAGCAAACAATCTAAAAAGGTCCATGAAAAAAAATCTTACATTACTTATGTCATAATCCACATGTCAAGTCATTCAGTTGTATACTCACGACAGGAAACACACATACACTTTTTGTTGAAATATTGTACTTCTGAATACTTACGGGAAATCACATCAGTCCATGCAGACGAAATATGTTCACGTGGATCAAGCTATTGAATGAAGACCTGCCACTACCCATTATTCATTGGTCAAGAGTCCTGTCTTCAATTTAAAAGCTAGTTCCCGTGTGAACATGTTTCATTTATGTGCACTTCTTTTCTCAACCATCACCACAAAATATAAGAGGTAAGTAACAAAGAGGTAAGTTTAAGGTATAAGATGCATAGTGCTTTAAATTGGACTGTCAATTTTAGATTTCTGTTTTAATTGTGCTAGTAAGTAACTTTCTATTACAGATCAATTTTGAAATAAATTTCAGAAATCAAAAAAGTTATGTCTTCATGATAGTAGACACCACAGCCTAGAAGGTATTTGATTCTGGCACATCCAAAGATCAATTTACTTAGGGTTTCATAAAGATTGAATAATCCAAGTTACTTTGTTACATGTAACTAGCTATATAATACAACACAAATGTTTGTGAGTGTGCGTGTCAAATCCTTCAGAGCAATATAATTGGTCCGTTTGCTGTGATGCTTAGTGAAAAGTGGTTGAGGCAGGAAAGATGTAGGAAAATCACTGAGAGAAGTCTTCAAACACAGGAGGTATTTCAAAGGGTCCAACGGATCTGGATACCAAGGAAGGACACAGGAGGAAAGTCAAGTGATATCAAATGTAAAATGTTTTTTCATTTATTCTATTGCCCATCTTTGACAGGTAACATAGCTAGTGATTTTATGTTTTATTCTGTAATGTAATATTTAACTTTAAAAGCATATGGTTTAAGTGTTATCAGGACTGCTGTGCTTTACTCCATTTATATTTTTCTTTGAATTTTTTAGTGTTTTTCATTTTGCCTTTGTCCCTATAATCTTGCTGTAGCATTGACATGTTTTAGCTGCTGTATTTCGCCGCCTCTGTTTTGTGCACTTTCTTTGGGTATTTTGACAGATTTTTTGAGACTTTCAGTAGTGCCTCCTGTCTGCAGGTTTATTGCACTATAAACTACCATTTTATAAGGGTTAGGGCCAGAAGACCCTTTAACCTTTGCCACTGACAGTTCAAGAACAGTAAGACTGAATAGAGATATTTTCCAAGGGGGAAAAAATACAATCTTCCAGTTTCATGCAAGAGTTTAGCAATGACTTTGTGGCAATCATATAGATAGAATAACTTCTGTTGAGGTGGAGAGAGATAGAGGGGAGAGGTACAATACAAGGTACATTTGATGATGAAAAGTGAGTTGATAGAAAAGGCAACTGACAGAAAAATTAGAAACTGACTAAAATTGAGAAAACAGTAGACATTCCCAGAGTATATGTAAAATGTGTCAGGGATATTTGCCTGACAGAAATGGCAGTATTTTAATCTGAACCTTGACTCATGGCAAAGCATAAAATAAACGTGAATTTGAAGAAGGAACTAGACTATAATGTTTTAAAAGTTGGAGTTTCTGATGGAGACACAAATGTTCTTGAAAACTGATTTATAGTACTGAGGGCAGAATACAAATTGATTCAGAATACAAATTGATTTGATAAGCATCAATAAAATTGTTACGTGGAATTATTAATATTGCACAGAAAGTGGCACTGTAAGAAATAATAAAGAAAGAATGGGGAGAAGAAACAGAAGGAGAGCTTCTAGAGAGTTGTTGTTTTAATAAAGAAGGTGTTTGGGAATTACAACATTGAGATTTCTTAATATATTGCCAGATATAGCAAAGTTGCCTCGTGCAAAAGTATACACAGTTCTACCACCACTATTATGATTCTGGCTGCACAAAAATAGCAAATGGGTGTCTAAAAAGGCCACAGAACAGATCTCACCCAAGGCAAGGCTGACCCAGGAAAATGGGAGGCTTAAGGATCAACTAGGCTTGAAACACAAATAAGCCTTAAAATTAAAAAAAGCAAATTTCTAGAAAATGTCTCACCAGTGAGAGAAAACATAAAAACTCCAGCTGGGCGTAGACACAAGTTCACGAAAATCTTTATAAAACTGAAGATCTATTAACAAATAAGGGGAAAAAAACAAAAGCTCAAAAGAGCAGAAAGAAGCAAAATAGAGAGCTGCCTAAAATGCACTCCTCAGCAAAAGTAGTCCTAAAAACACAGTCCAGTAATCAGAATTCTTAAAAGGAGCAAAAACATAACCAAAAAAAAAAAAAAAACAAAAGAAAATTCAACAATTATAACAATTAACAATACGCACAAGAAAAACCAAACCATCTTCATCAGGGTGCATACAATTTACAGTTGAAACACTTCTTTTACTTCTGGTACATGGCAGATCTAGTACCACTGTGCATGATACATTTCTGCCAAACGCATATATCGGAGGATATATTAATAATGCAGTTTCATCTGGTCTAATTCAAAAGTTGTTGTATTTTTTGAATATTCTATAAAAAGCTTTACTCTACAATGACCTAAAGCAAAAGGGGCATGGTACTACTCAACTTTCAATTTGATTACTGGGAGGCAAATACACAAACCATGAAGACCTGGACATCGACACAAATTGATGGATATCCTCAAGTCTGGTCTGCAATAGAAAGAAAATCTTGCACTACTTCTTTATATTTAATGCCTTGTGCCCCAGTTACCACAACTACTGCCATTACACTAAAAATCCAATTACTCTTCATTCTCTCAGAATATGGAACCAATGTAGGAAGCACTTTAAGACAGAAAAGCTTTTATCTGTTGCACCTCTACATAATAACCACCTTTTTCTACCTTCTCAAACATATACACTATTCATTGTCTTGAAAATGTCCAGGATTAAAACACTTAGAGACTTGTACATACATAACAATTATACTTTAAATACAACTTCTCATCAATGCAATTCCTCCACTAATTTCAAGCTAGAAACTTTTCTAAACAGAACCTGCCCATTTTTCCTCACCGTCCACCTTATTCGATTTCAGAAGAATTATTGATCAGTCTTGAAGACCCCAGAGTACATCGAGGAGAGGATCTGTCACTCAATATTTCAGAAAAGGAGTGGAAGGCAGCCATACACAGAAAACACTCGAGCTCCATATGTGCAAAACATGCAATCATTCAACACTGAGCGCATTTATCTCACTTAAAATTGTCCAAAATGTTTCCAGGGCAAGATTGAACTTGTGAGCATTGTAATCAAGCTCCAGCTTCACTGAGTCACATGTTTTGGACAAAAATCTTTGCATGCCTATCAGACAGTGTTAGTATGAAAATCACTCCTAACCCTTTAACAGTTGTTTTTGGTGGACTCCCAGAAGCCCTTAAAGTGGTGAAGGACAAGAAAACTGTAATTTCCGTTACTACACTACTAACACGTAAACTTCCTGTATCTTGCTCAACTGGAAGACTCCCACCCCACCACTCTTAAGTCAGTGGGTAACCAATGTTCTATACTATTTGAAATTTGAAAAAATCAAATTCTCACTTAGAGAATCTGTTGAAAGCTTTTTTTTAAATATGGCAGGATCTAATCAAGAAAATTTTAAAATAAGCTTCTATTTTGGGGAAAATGATACCCTGCTTTTCTAGCTCCTTTCATAGAGTAGCTTCAGTTGTTGCCTCCTTTCTCTTTCTCTTAGGTGAGGGTAAAATTTTGTTTTGGTTTTGATTTGTTAAACTTTGCTTTGACTGTATGGAATGTTATCTGTTTCTAATTAAAATCAATAAAAATATATATAAAAAAACTTTACAGATTCCTGTTTCCTACTATCTTCTGGATCACTTCAAAAATATTATTAAATTGCAACTTTCTTGCAATTCCTTGCATTGTGTCCCATATCCTTCATTTTCAGTTTCCTTGTACCCCACAGAGTAATTGCATCTCATGTGTCACCACATCTTGAGTAAGCAACCACAAAATACATGAAACATAAAGGTATTTAAAGAAATGGTTCATGAATATTTTTAAACATAAAAAATAATACATTAAACATTGACTAAATGACAAAAGAACAGAAAAATATTAACATAATATCGACCAACTGAAAAATAATGAAAAAGAAAATGTGACAGGAACATAAACATAAGCTAGAGAAGGAACGTTAGCAAGAACATAGCAACCACTTTTGAGGTGGGGGATAATAAATTGGCAAAGATATAGAGAGTAGAGGAGGGGATCAGAAAGGATAAAAAAATATTACAAGTCTTAAGAACAGTTCAAGTTAGAACAAAAAAGCTCAGCCAGAAATAGCAAAACTGGACCATAGGGACTGGAATTCATGGAGACCTATAGATCATCAAATTCCCTAAGAGGCTCAACAAATAAAAAGGAAGCAGGTTTGCTATCAATACATCAGGCTGGATTATTAAAGACTGATGATTGAGAATGATGGGCAAGGGTCAAATAGTTTTTCAGAGTGCACTGCAGTATATGTAAGGGTAGGGAGAAGCAGAAGAACCACAATGTTAGATTCAGTAATAAACCACTAGTAGTGACACATAAAGGGGGTAAGCCAATTCCAGATTGGCCATCAGACATAAAACAATAGTATAACTCCAAGTCCACAACTGACACTCTACCCTGATCTGTTGGGTGGAATGCTTACTTAAAGGTTCATTATTATTTCAAAGAAATCTTGATATTACGGATCTTAAATTAGTTCAGTATTTCATGGGGGTAGGGGTGTAAAAATGCATGGCATTTTCAGAGTTGAGGTAATTTTATTAATTACATTTAATGCTGATGGTCTAAGAGTATAAGGATTCCTTAATGATTTTTAAAATATGACAGTAACTGGAGGATAAATGGTATGGAGAAAATAGAGAATATCAATATCCTGATACTTTAAGGAAGTGGTCAAAGAAAGGTTGGGAAGAGCACATACTTTTTGCAGTATGTGTTTAATGGGAGAAGGACAGATTTTGTCCTATGTGATTTTATAACAAGATAAGACTTTGGATTTTGATTTAGTTCAGTACGTGAGGAAGGTCACAGTGGGTATTAACCAAATAAAGCCTGATGTCTCCTGCTCAAATGGATATTTTATTACGGAAGCTATAATTGGAAATTGGAGTAATTAACTTACACAAATAGTGAGTAACAGTTAGGTGTGTAAATACAAGATTAGAAAGCATGTGGGAATGTTCCTGCCTGGCACTACTGAAGAACTGAAAAGAGCGGGAGATAATAGCATTTGTAAGAATGCCAGACAATGCAGAAGAGATGCAGTGTTTTTTAATCATTCAAATCCCTCTCTGAATCACATAGAATCTAAATCTTGCTAAAATGATTGAAGGCTTTTTCAATATTAAGGGCCAGTATAGGTACTGGATGGGACATAGTTGGAACAACATCCATTATTTACAGAAGACATTGGATATTGTCTGCTGCTTGATGTGTACAGACAAGTCATGTATTGCCAGGATGGATTAATTTGCGGTTGACCAACTTGTTAAAGATAGGAGAGTTTTTTCACATAAGATTTCATTAATTAAATCAGACTGCAATTAGCAAAATGCAGTGGATTTTACTCTACTTAAAAAGTAGGGTGACTAAGACAGAAATGATGGGATTCAGGTTTAAAAAAGAAATTGAGATGTTTAGCATTTGCAAATAAGTTGGTGCCAACTGCTCCCAAAAAGCCCAAAAGGATTTCAAAGGAAAGAATATATGGCCCTGGGGAGTGTCCAGTTGTCATGGAATCCAGTGCTTGCTTTAACCCAAGCAATGTGATACAAGAGCCCATCAAAAACACATCCCTATTGTCTATGGAGAGATAGACTCTCTCCAAGACTTGATGTTGAGAAATAGGTTGGAGGGGGGGTAGACTTTTCCATTAATATTTTAGAAAACAGAAGTCATTTACCTCCAAATAAATGTTGGTGGCAAACTTTAATTCTTTGACAATGACAGCAATAGCAGTTCTGTTACTTTATGCAGCTGTTCCTGCATTTGACCCATGACGTACTGTATAAAATTGTAAAATCACAAATGACACCCTTAGTGGCCAGCCAAAAATATGAAGAGTTATCAACCAATTCAGTACTAACAACAAGAAAATCCTCCAGCTGAGAAACAAATGTAGTATACAGTTTAAAATTTTGGATCAAGGAGACTTTGAAATGCTATCACAAAGATAGACAGACTTGAAAACATTGTGGTGTGAAAGGGATTTGGTTTTTAAGGTTACATTTAATAATAAGTGTGCTGTAAGAGCCGATCTTAGAAAGTTAATGCTTTAAGTTAAACTCATATTAGTGTTTTCTTAATTTGAATAGAATCCAATTTTCTCTCATAGCTATAGATTATGGATTAGCGTTTTACCCCCTGTAAGTTAACATGGGATGGAATCTTCTCAGCTATATCAGTGATACAGTGTGTAAATTAAGTCATGCAAGTTAAGCCAATGCAAGAAGCCATGACACATTCAACAGCAATCCAAACATCCGTACCATACTCTCAAAGCTCCCATATTCTTTACAAGATAAATGGCGAAACTTGGCTTTTAAACTTGAAGAAAGAGAAGACAGAAAGGTGGATATTGGCAATCTAATTACTTTTCTACATCGACAGGCTAAGATGTTAATGTATCCCGTGTATGGAACTGCTCCACAAGGTAGCACAGAGAATAAAGAAAAGACCAATAAGGGTATGTTTCCTCTGAAGTGTGGCTTAAATATTTTCACCATAAGTATTTCCGATGCTGCTGAAAAGGGGATTCGAGAAACCTTGGTCAAAAAAACTGCAACTGCTGTCTATGCATTTAAAAAGCCTTGTGTATTCTGCAGTGACCAGCATACTCTTGCTGAATGTGGAAAAATCAAAGAACTGCCACATAAAGACAGAATTGACTTTTTAAAATCTAAAGGTTTATGCTTTCGTTGTCTCAAACAGGGGCATCTTGGTAAGAATTGTAAAGAAAGAAAGAAGTGTCAGATATGTTCTTTGCAGCACCCAGGCATCTTGCATATCAAAAAAGAGGATGGAGCAACATCTAAAGCTACATCCAGTGTGGCAACATCAACTGAATGGGAAACCAAGAAGGGAACTTGTGCCTTTATCGTTAAGGCAAAATCTAAGAAGAGTAAAAGGTATGTAGAAACATACGCCTTTATTGACCCTGGTAGTACAGTAACAATTTGTACTGAAAAGCATCAGAGACAGTTAAAACATCAAGGGAGAAGAACACAAGTATTCCCCAAAACTATGAGTAATTATGATGATGATTCAAAAACGCTAACCAAATGCTGTGTCTTATCAGATTTGCAAGTCTGTGGTCTCAATGATAATGAATATATTGATTTGCCAAAGGTCTATATGCAGGTCTCTATTCCAATAAGAAGAGAAAATATTCCACCACAAGAAGACATCAAGAAGTGGACATATCTTGAGGAGGTATGTCTACCATTCATAGACTCTGAAGTTGATCTTTCTTTTAATAGGTATTAACATCCCCAAGACCTTCGAACAGTGGCAAGTCATACCTAGCAAATCAGGTGGACCTCACGCTGTGAGCCATATAAAGAATTAGATGACTTTGCAAAGCACAGTGGTAAGCTGTCTAAACATTCAATTAATCGTGTGTCAATAACAGAAATAGAAGAAATGTTGGACCAACAGAACAATTCAGACTTTCCAGAGCACACCTGTGAGGAGAAGGAGGAAATGTCGCAGGAGGACATCAAGTTCATGCACATAGCCTCACAATCTGCAAGAGTGGTAGGTGGCCACTATTGCTTAAACTTGCATATGAAGAATGAAACATTTAAACACTTAAATTGCCAAACAATCGGTGCATTGCAGAACAGTGCGCTATTGGACTCAAAAGAAAACTAATCAAACAGATTTCCATGAAGACTATAAAGCCTTCATGAAAGACATTACTGAGAAGGGTTACGCTGTCAAGGTACCCAAAGAAAGCCTGAATTGCAATGAAGGCAGGGTATGGTACATTCCACACCATGGTGTGCATCGCCCAAAGAAAAATAAGATTCGAGTGGTCTTTGCTGCATAGCCACCTACCTAGGGACTTAACTAACACACTCATTAGGGTTCTTTCAAGATTCAGAGAGGAGCCAGTAGCATTAATGGCAGACACTGATCTCTTGTGGTGGCCTAAAGGTAACCTAAGTAAAGAGGAATTTAAAATGACAGTACATCTCTTTGGTGCTACTTTTTCACCCAGTTGTGTTTCTTATGCTTTATGTAGAACAGCTGAAGATGCCAGAGATACATTTCCTTAGGAAGCTGTTAACACCGTACTCAATAACTTCTTTGTAGATGGCTGCTTAAAGTCAGTGGCAACAGAAAAAAAAGCAATAAAGCTGGCAAAGGACCTCCAAGCTCTATGCTTCAGAGAGGGGTCCCCCCAACCAAGTGGGTGAGTCACAGCAGAGCAGTTTTATTGTGTATTCCTGAAGAAGACAGAATTCTTGAACAAAAAGACTTTGATTTGAGCCACAGTCTGCTGCCAATAGAACATGCACCTGGGTGTCCAGTGGTGCACAGAAACAGACAGTTTCAAATTTCAGATAAAGTTACAAAACAAGCCCAGTACAAGACGCAGTATTCTGTCTGTTGTTAGCTCAGTTTATGACCCCCTAGGCTTTCTAGCACCCGCCATACTGCCAACAAAGCTTATTTTAAGAGACATGTGTAAAGATAAATGTGGGTGGGATGTAGAAGTGGAAGTCAAACACATTCAGAAATGGAAAAAATGAATGGATGACCTACAGTAACTAGCAGACTACAATCTAGACAGATGAATCAAACCTTTACAGTTTTGAACCATAAAGTCAGCACAAACGCATCATTTTGCAAATGCCAATGAAGATGTATATGGCACTGTCATATACCTTCTCTTAACTAATGAAGAAGGTAAAAAACATTGTTAATTCTTAATGGGCAAGTCAAGAGTTGCGCCATTGAAGCAGGTCTCAATTCCATGATTGGAGCTGACAGTAGCTGTTGTAGCAATCAAAATGGACAAAAATGCTAAAAGGTTAGCTTCAAATACCCCTACAAGAATCCACATTTTGGGCTGACAGCACAAACAAACTGTAATTGCCTTTACTTCACTATTGGCACATAGACTTATTTTGCTCAACTGGAAGAATCCTAAACTCTTCTATTCTAAGTCCGTGGGTAACTGATGTTATATATTATCTGAAATTGGAAAAAATCTAATTTTCACTTAGAGGTTATATACAAAACTTTTTCAAAAAATGGCAATAATCAATAACATTTTGGAATAAGCATTTAAATTGAGGAAGCGGATTCTCTTCCCTTTTTTTACTCTATTTATTTATATTTCCTACTATTAAAGTTTTACTTTGTTGGCCTAGCTCTCTTTCTCATGAGTGGGAGTTGATTTGTTTCGAACCTAATTTTGTAAAACTATGGAATGTTATTTGATTTTAATCCTCTTTAATAAAACCCCTGTGTGCGTCCAGTGTCCGTGTGTGAGTGTCTTCTGGTGAAGGCCGCCTGACGCGTCACACAAGACAGAGAGGGCGGGACCCATAAAATATTGCGCGGTTGATCCAATCAGATTTCTGTAAATGAGGTAAGACTTAAAACAAAAGGCACGAAAAATCCAAACGGGTACTGAGACGCGGAAACCAGCTTCCCCAAAGAGGTGGGATTAGTGTTTGCTGTTGTGCAAGTGTTCACTCTGAGGATGTCAGATTTGCGATTAAGAAGCCTGGCCCGGTAAAGTGTAAAGTGTCAGTCATTGGAGGGGTTTTCCTAAATATACGATTTTTCATGATATTACAATAGGATGACTTTTAAAAGTAGATTTATTTTCGCGCACATAAAATCCGTTGCTGGGGAGACGCCACACATAATCAACTGCAAGCCAGCACGGATTAAAATACTTGGCTGGGGAACTGCACAGTACTTGCTGGAGAGACGCCACAAGACACGATTATCAACTGCACGCCACACATTACATCAGTTAAATAAATAAATTCTTTGCATTTATATGCCGCTTTTCTGACTACTCAAAGCGCTAAGCAATTGCAGATTAAGGGCCTTGCTCAAGGGCCCAACAGAGCAGAGTCCCTATTGGCATTTACGGGATTCGAACCGACAACCTTCCGACTGCCAGTGCAGATTCCTAGCCTTAGTTGCTGGGGAGAATCTGCTGATTGCCCACTGTTGTGACAGAAAATTAAACGCATATTACGATATCAAAGCCAGTATTACTGTCAGAGAAAATTACACGCATTTTACGGAAATACAAACCAGTATTACTGCGACAGAAAATTAAAGGTACACAATACAGTGACGCATATTACAGCCACATACAAGCCAGTATTACTGTAACAGAAAATATTACGGACGTACAAGCCTATATTACTATGACTATCTACTAACAACATGCCCCCTGAAAAAGAAGAAAAAGAAAATGAGCGTCAGAAAAATGCTAAAAGAGAAAGACTTAGAAGAGCAAATAGATCTATGGAAGAAAAGGAAAATGAGCGCAAAAAAAATTATCAAAGAAAATGCACCACTGTTCTAGCACCCGTTATTGTAACGGGCTTAATGTCTAGTAAATTCAATAAAATATTAAGAAAATCTTTTATAAATGTAAAAATTCATACTATCTACTTTTTACTTGTGAGTCTATTATGATCACTAAGCAGTGATATTCAGAGTGAGTGAACATCTTAATGACTAATTCAGTGCAGTAGGTGCATACAGGTTTTCCCGTTTTAAGGAGAAGCTAATACGCTCCTGAAAACACACTTCATAAAGTGAATTTTTGTACTGCAAATATCTAATTACATTTAATTTAAATGGAAAACATTTTAGGTGTTCCTGGCCTAAAAATTACTCCTATTCTATTATTTTACACAGAATTAATTTAATAATAGAATTCAAAACTAACTATAATAAGACATTGCCCTTCTTTAAGCAATGTTTAATAAAGATTTTTACCTGGAATTTATCCCTTATAGTTTCACATTCAAAGGAAGGGCCTTTTGGTTTTTCATGGGCTTTTCCAACTAGTTCACAATCTGCTTTGGACCGCTGATGTTGATAATATTTTGAAAAGACGTGAGCAACACATATAACAACATGAGTGAACCAGAGCAAGCAAACTCACAAGTACACCTCACTACAGCCTGCAGATCAAGCTCCAGCCATAGAAATAACTGAGACTGAAGACTGAATGTCACTAACATTTGCCCCCATCCTTAGGCATCCAGTCTTGCCCCATTGTGTACTTGAATGTCTGGACAGAAAATTAGGTGTACCAGAAGTGAACATTTGATTCTTCACATGCTTGAAATTTTTGAAGTTGGAGAAACATGTGTTTTAGATAATTGATTTACCAGTTGTTTTTAATTGTGTAGCCAGTTTGTTTTCTGGCTTAATAATGAAGTAATGAAAGTGTTTTGCAAAATATATCAGAGTAAAAGTAGTCATGCACATTTGAAAATGTGATGTAAAAGTGAAAGTAGTCAAAATTTTAAGTAAAGTACAAATATTCTCCTAATATACTTAAAGTCACAAGTACAGAAGCAAAATCTTTTTACTTTGTTAATATTCGATATGTGCAGAAACAAAGTGTACAGTACTTTTGTTTAGTGTTTAGTTTGTGTTTTTTTCAGTGATCTAGGACAAAGAAGGCATAGGGTGAAGCATTTATAGTTTCCTTTGTGATATTTATAGAGAACTGGTCACATACAGGTATTTGCAATGATTTTTAGGTAAGCTAAATGCATCAAATACATAAAAATTTTGTCACAACTAAATCAACAGTCTAAATGGATTTTGATTGGCCTCAGCAACATAACACCTATTATACTGTATTTGATGGAGTAGCAGAACTTGTACATTACAGGTTGTCTCTTACATGGCATAAAATAATATTAGCAATTAACTAGACTCGACAGTGTAAATGTAAATGAAAGCATTTTAAAGAGGTGATGTTAGATAAACTTTAATATCCCTCAGGTAAAAGCTAAAAAATGTTACTAAAAAGCTTTTTTGAGTTGAAAGACCAGAAAAAAAATTCAAGTGAGCCGGCAAACTAGTTCTATTAGCTAAAAATACAAGAGCTGTTTCATTTATGTGGGATATAAGAAGCAGATGTCCCTTCCAGGGTCATACTCTGTTTTGTGTTGGATGCTACCAGAATCGGCTCTAACTCCCCATAATCCTGGATTGGAAAAATTCAAAAAGACATTGGATAAATGGATGTACGTGTAAGTGAATCATGATATTGCAAGAATTGTGACTACAGTGCCGCACATGTATTTGTCTTACTACATAACCATAAAAAATAATTACATAAATAAGATAAAATCACCTCTCTTATAATCAACAAAAACTGTCCTACAGCCAGCAGCAGTCACATTACATTGGACCGCTCTTAAGTAGTGTTTGTGCTCAAAGGACTTATCAGCTGCTGATAACTTATTGCAAGTATATATTTTCATTCCATTTCAAGTTAATTGAAAGCAAATAAAATAATACACCCAGCAGAAGAAACAGAACTAAAACCAGTGATGACTGGTACGAGTGGACCATCTCTACATCTACTCCTTGAACAGTGGCCGAACATAGAGGCTCTTTGTTGCGGTGAAAAGTCAATATCTGATTCCTTGGTTTTGCAGATTACTGAATATCATATGCTGAGAGGCTGGGTGCAGGCCTAAATTTCTTTCCATTGATTTACTTAGTTAGCAATATATACGAATCATAGGTACCTAGTAAAACTGTTCACATATTTATACATGTAAAGCGCTGACAGGTGAAATGGCATGGTGAGGTTCATTAAGGTAGTTTTTGGGATTGATTACAACAGCAACCAAAGAGTCTGCAGTATAATGCTATAGTCACACTCTGGGTCACATCTAGGAAATGTGACCAATGTAGAACTGTTAACTGCATGGTGTATTGAATAGAAGTAATTTTCAAAAAGTACTCTAAGTGTCATGCTCTGTTATTAAACTGCGGCTATGGGGTGTTATGTCTAATGTAGGGTGACTAGATTCTCCCAAAAAGAATATGAGACAGCCTCTTTGATGAAGCTCGGCAGTTACAGGGGCTGGGGATATTGCAGTTTTAAAATGCTGTGTATAAACACATTTACACTGCTCATTCACACAAAAACTGTAAAGAATAAAACCAAACAAATACAGCCTTCAAAGCCACTTATATAATAAGGTACTTTATTCTTGTGTACTTTATACAACACTTTATGTAATTGCTTAGAGCATACTGGTATTTTAAAATACTGTGTATAACCACATTGACACTGCTTGCATACTTTGTAAATGAAACATCTACATCCGCATGTTTCACATATCAGTTTGTTGTTCTCAAAACCAAATACATCTCTTTTCAAAAATTTTAATTCTCTCTAATGTTCTTCTGTTAAATGAACACAAACACATAGTTATATTTACACATTAAGCACATGGCTACAGCAAGCTGTCTCAAAGCTAAGTGTCTTGCTATCATACTAGCACAGTTCCCAGTTTGTAAGCCTCACTTCACAAATACAGACTATCTGAGTGCATTGATATTGCTTGTTTTGAGTAGAATTGATATGATGGGTGATTTTTAATGCATTAAAGGATGTACACTACAAAGTGCTAATTCTACAATAACGTGCATACTGTTCTGTTGGTAAACTAAGAAATCAGTCGTCCCTAAAACATGAGACAAATGACGATTGTTAAAAATGAAATTGGCACACTAAGCATTAAGCAATAAATATGTGACTGCCAGGGAAATATGAGAGGTGAAAAAGGAGCAGGGATCTCATTTAAAAAACTTTGCATGAATTCAAGTGTGAAAATATGAATATGCAAAAAAAACAGGAAAATGCATATGTCAAAAAATATTTGATTCATTAAACCTGGTGTTCACATATTTCTATGCAATTCAACTTTCATAAATCACAATCATCTTGTTAATGTGCGTATGCAAATGCACTTTGACCTCCTTGAAACAACCATATATGGACCATCCATCCATCCATTTTCCAACCCGCTGAATCCAAGCACAGAGTCCCGGGCTCTGCTGAAGCCAATCCCAGCCAACTCAGGGCGCAAGGCAGGAAGGACACAAACACACATACACACCCACACACCAAGCACACACTGGGGCCAATTTAGAATCGCCAATCCACCTAGCCTGCATGTCTTTGAACTGTGGGAGGAAACCGGAGCACCCAGAGGAAACCCACGCAGACACTGGGAGAACATGCAAACTCCACGCAGGGAGGACCCGGGAAGCGAACCCAGGTCTTATATGGGCCATGTTAATTAATTTTGTACAGATATAATGAGCAGATTTACCTGTAAGGTAAGCCAATGGCAACAACAGAGAAGTAAAATACAAAAATTTGAAGAATGATAGATTGAAGTTCTTGTGTCTAAAGTAGATGCATGCAAAGTACCTTTATTTCGTGGACAAGATCAAGTGTTACCAATAAGACAAATAAATTTAATGTTAAACTTCCGTGAATACAGTGAGCTCTACCAGCCACACCATACCTAAAATAAAAAAAAAGATCCAACCTCAGGCAAAGAAGCAGATTGCTTGTCACCGGCATAGTGTGCTTGCAGCAGGAGGTGGAAAGAGCACATTTCTATTTCGATATGCGAATGACATCTGTTATTGGCGATGCCTTGTTATGTCAGAGCAGTCCTGACATTTGGTCAGTCTCATCTTGGCATCATAGATGACTTGTGTGTTAATGGAATGTAACTGTTTATGGTTAACAAAAGCAGCTCCATTCTTGCATCCTTACTGCAATGTGGATGCAGTTAACTGTACAGATTACGTTATGAAAACCGGACACTGCTACATATTCCATGTTTATGTTGAATGTACACCCACACCATACAGAAACTAAATGTTGTGACTCTTCACGCGGTTTTTGGCTTCCATGGCCATGAATCCTTAGCTGAGATATTCATGTCCATGTCAGCCAGTTAAACTCTGGTAGGTGCCTGTTGCCAGAAAGCCAACCGTAGTTAAAACCTGAGTATGAACAGGTACAGGCCGATTTCAGGCAGCCTGTCTTTCTAATCAGTACCCTAATTAATACATCATCCCAAAAGAAAGGCTCTTGGAAGCCTAAATCAACTGATAAGCCAGTCATCATCATATACAAAATATCCCTAAATGCTAGTTCCTTTCAAATATACTGTAGCTATTTATATCTCTTGAAGTAGCACCAAAGAGAACGCTAACTCAGAAGCAGCATTTATTGTGTTGGGAGACTTTAACAGAGCAAATATGAAGAAAGTTCTCCCTAAATACTATCAGCACATCTCTCCCCCCACATGAGGTGATCAAACACTGGATCATTGTTACACCTTATTCAAGGACTCCTACAAACCCCTCCCTCGACCAGCTTTTGGAAAAGCAGACCATTGCTCTATATTGCTGCTGCCCGCATATAAACAAAGACTTAAACAGGAAAAAACGGTTTACAGGGACATCTACAAATGGGACAGTGAAGCTGAGGGGGTCTTACAGGACTGCTTTGAAACAACAGATTGGCAGATGTTTGAGGATGCAGCTGATGGCAACATCAATAAATTCACAGACTCTGTCACAGGATATATCAGCAAGTGCATTGACGATGTTGTCACTAAAACCTTCATTTGCATATATCCTAACCAGAAACCCTGGGTAAATGGGGAGATTCAGGCTAAGCTCAAGGCGCGGACCTCTGCCTTTGGCTCAGGGGACTCTGATGCATACAAAGCAGCCAGATACGACCTCTGGAGGTCCATCAAGAAGGCCAAACGGGACTACAGGGACAAAGTGGAGTTAAGCTACCACAGCTCTGACACCAAGCTCCTGTGGAATGGACTGTGCTGCATCACTGACTATAAAAAGAAAAACACAGTCAGTGTTCAGCCCACTGCATCTCTTGCAGACGAGCTGAACACTTTCTTTGCTCGTTTTGATGCAGCCAATAAAAAACAGGTGCTATATCCTCAAGGGGGCAGTGAGTCTGTCACTCTGATCCTTGAAACGTCTGACGTGAGAAGGTCCTTCAAAAAGGTCAATCCTCGCAAAGCTCTGGGACAAGATGGCATCCCAGGCCGTGCCCTCAGGGCGTGCGTTGACCAACTAGCAGGTGTGTTCACCAACATCTTTCAACCTCTCCCTGAGGCAGTCAGTGGTCCCCACTTCCTTCAAGGCATCCACCATCATTCCTGTCCCAAAGAAACCAGTGGTCTCCTGTCTGAATGACTATCACCCAGTTGCACTGACATCGGTCATTATGAAGTGCTTCGAGCAACTGGTCAAAGGTTACATCTGCTCCTCCCTCCCCGACATGTTGGATCCTCTCCAATTTGCTTACAGAGCAAACAGATCTACAGAGGATTCCATTGCGCTAACAATAAACACTGCCCTCACCCACCTGGAAAGAGGAAATACATATGTAAGAATGCTGTTCATAGATTACAGCTCGGCATTCAGCACCATCATCCCCTCAAAACTCGTCTTGAAGCTTGATGACCTTGGGTTGGGGACGACGATCTGCAGATGGATTTTCTCTTTCCTCACAAACAGGCTCCAGGTGGTGAGAGTCGGCAAACACACGTCCTCATCACTCATTTTAAACACAGGAGCGCCACAGGGCTGTGTGCTTAGCCCCCTCTTGCATTCCTTGTTCACCCACGACTGTGTTGCAAAACACGGCACAAACACCATCATCAAGTTTGCAGACGACACAACCTTATCACTGACAACGATGAGACGGCCTACAGAAAGGAGGTGCTGGCATTGAGTAATTGGTGCCTGGATAACAACTTGTCTCTTAACGTCAGCAAAACCAAGGAGATGATCGTGGACTATCGGAAACAGCAAGAAGGAGAACACCAGGCCATCTACATCAGCAGCGTAGAAGTTGAAAAGGTTAACAGCTTCAAGTTCCTCGGAGTAAACATCACCGAGGATCTCTTGTGGAACCTTCACATAGACACTGTGGTTAAGAAAGCTCGCCAGCGGCTCTACTTCCTGAGGAGGCTGAGGAAGTTTGGAATGAATGCCAACATCACCTCAAACTTTTACAGGAGTGTGGTCGAGAGTCTGCTGACGGGCTGCATTACCGTCTGGTATGGAAGCTGCTCTGCCAGCACCCGGAAATCACTAGAGAGAGTAGTGAAGGCAGCAGAGCACATCACGGGCAATAGTCTCTCTACCATTGAAGACATTTACCTTCATCGGTGCTTGCGTAAGACAAGCAGCATCATAAAGGACCACAGCCATCCATCACACCAGCTGTTCTCCTTGTTACCGTCTGGCAGACGATACAGGAGTCTGGCTGCTCGGACTACAAGACTTAAGAACAGTTTTTACCACCAGGCCATTCGACTCCTCAACAGTAACACCTGAACACTTACATACACTTACATTACACCTATATTGCATTACATCTACATTGCACTACTCACACACAAACTGTACCTGCACACACTCTGAATACTGACTGGAACATGCATCTGCACTTTATGGAATATGCATCTGTACTTATAAAACATTATCTGTGCAATAACTGTCATTTGTACTTGCTGCTCATTCAACTCATATTGCTCTATAACTTCTTTTAAAACGTACACATTTTATTTTATATGGCTAGTCTATTTTTAATTTGTAATTTTTTAAAATTATTTTTTAGCTTTATTGGATCTAGGCTGAGTGACTTGTTTTTCTCGTCATACACATTTCATTGTATGTTGACCCTGTGTTAACCTATATATGACAAATAAACCTAAACCTAAACAAGCCATGTTGTGCCAAACCATTAGGCTATGAATAGGCTGTAGGGTATGAGATTTATAGATTCCTATATGCAGCAAGTGAATCGCATCTGTGTTTTTACTAAATGCAATTACTGACAACAAGGGGATTGCACTGGTTTCTAATCCTGTGAACTGACAAAAGAGAAAGCCCAATGAAGTTCTTCCATCCAAATATGCAGCATTGGGTCTCTTAAAAGGCAACTACATTAGAGAGTATACATCATAATTATCACTTTTGAGGTTTTCATATGTTTGTCATGGCTCAGTGATATAAACAATTATACATATTAGTTATCATTTAGCTGGTTTGGTTGTTTTTTTTAACTTTATTTAAGTGTGTCATCATTTCTCACTTTTTCCAAAAAGATGCATATGCATGGTCAGAGTTGTAAATTTATACATGTTCTCCCATATACACCAAGAGATCAGATAGAGACAGACTAGTGTGGTCAGAAACAGGAAAGGCCCCAAACTGGTAAGGTCAAAAAATTACATCAAAACCAAAAAAAAAAAGCAGAAAATTGTATTAAAAGATACAAAGATTCTAACAATAACTGAAAATGTTTAGCCCTCTCTATGGGGTTTTAATGCATAGGTTTGAACAAAGGAGATTTAAACAGAAGCAACTCGATGATTCCGTGTCACATGGTAGGGCACCATTACCAAAAAGAAGACTGCAACTATGAAAAAAGCACAAAATGGTGGGAACAACAGAAGAATTGAGAATAAAATAGTGATGCAATGACATTACCAAAATAGAATTAAAAAGTGTGATAGTGCTGAATATAAAATAAAATTGCAAAAATACTGGAAAAAGGAAATCGGCATATTTTAAAATTGAATTCAGCTAATTATCCATAGTGAGTAATGAGAGTCTCTTAGCCTTTGAATCTTGATTCCTCAAACTTAAATCATTTGTATATTAAGCAATTCCAGGGCAGTATAGTCTACATTTTGTGTAAATTTCTCTAAATTGGGATTATTTTGTCTTTTAAGTATAGCCTTTACTTATCTGAGAACCAAGTTTGTTTGTAATATCAGAAATATGTCTTTGGAAATGCAGTTGGTCTCCAAATACAATTTCAGCAAGCCTGTGCTGAAGAAAGATAATAATAATAATAATAACAGAAAGTCAATTGTACCGTGAGCTCAAATTGAGCCATAAGGTATTTTCTATAACTTCATTAAATCTTCATTAATTCTATGAAGATAAGCGGCTTCTCTAAACCTCATCAGAACTTTATGTATTTCACTCCTAGAAATGACTCATGTGATATTCTCTTTCAGTAGCTTTTTAATATTTGTGTTGTGTATACAAATGGTAACTCTGTGCAATAGAAGTAACTGGTATAAAGGCAGTAAATTATCAGAATAAATAATTTCTACAAATGCTGGAGGCTTTAGCTGAAACTACATGGAACTTAAAATTAGTACTGTAGATAGAACTCGCTTACAGACATAGGCCAGAAGGCCAAGCATGTCATAAAATGTAAAAGGGTAAACAGTCTTAGTGAAATAGAACATCATTTTCTTTGTTTATTTTGGTTTTGGCCAGTGATGCCATGAATCAATTTTGCCACTACCATGACTTATGCAAAAGCAAATATGTCTAGTTTGATAGGGCTTACTGATTGGTCAGTGTTTTAAAAAAGGTCCAGTTTGTCCATTAACTTATTATTTGTTTTTCATACACTTATATTGATAAAAATTCATAAGCAATCCTAATACACAAGGCTTTTAATGTCTCACAGGTCTGAATATTACACAATACTACTGATAGCTATTATAGTCTAAGCATGTAACCAGTTACTGAAGAATGTTTACAGTATGAGTTTCTTTGACTTACATTAATCAGAATTGTAAAAGTAATTAAAAATTGAGTAATGGAGCAACCGCCACAATTTTTATTTACTATTCTATTTTTATTCTTATGGGCAGGACTATTGGTCATCTGCATGTAGCATAGATTTGTTATGCTTTTGTTAAAACTATTATATTGCTGAGAATCAGTCTGATGAACAATTATGTTCATTTAAGTATGCAATTGAATACCTGTAGTTTTCTTTTTCTGTTTATTTTTTTTTAATCTAGACAAGTAAACTTGTAAATAAGATCAGATGTATTTTATGAAGGTATGCAAATCAAATTAATCGTTGCATGACCTGGAGCAATGTGAATAAGTCAGACATTATTAAGCTTCTTGTACCAAAACAAAAAAATCTAACATTGTGTAATGTTTCAATGTTATATATTTAAATGCAACACCTGCTTCTTTCTAAAAGAAATTTGCTTTCTGTCTTTAATATGGATGCACATTTGGTTTTCCCAGGTCTTCTATTCCCCATAATGTATTTGTGCAGTTGTATTATATTTTCTTCAGGATTAAAAAATACAAGCATGACAGGCTCATTTATTTAATATTAATTCTAAGACCATAATCTTATTTTGTTGAATTGTTCTTTGCATTATTACTTGTAGTGTTCAATGAAACTTGCAGCTTCATATTTCTCCTTCAGTATGCTCAGTAAGTGATTGCTTTAGAAACATGCTTGAATGAATTGTAACTGCAAATTATGTTTAATATTTATCCAGTCTACTCTATGATACATTGTTTTTATATAACTTAATTTCTTCTTCTCACTTTCTAACATGAGGCTGTCTTTCAGATTTTAACATTTATTCTATCAAACATTTGCAATGTTTTCTTCTCTTATTCAAACTCAGATGCTGGAAGGGAATATAGACAAAGCCAATAATACCCTGAAATATTTTTTAAACAGATTTTCCCTCTCTCCATCACCACAACCTTCCTCCTAAAGCCAACTCCCCACAGCATCTCTACTGCATCAAAAACACCCTATATGTATTTCACTCCTACCTCTTCGACTGACATGGCAAGTGACGAGTCCTCCTTTGACCATCAGTATGGACTGTCCATTTGAGGAGATAACTGAGGAGGCTACACATGGGAAAAGCTACAGGACTAGATGGAATCAGACCATGAGTTTTTAAGGCTTGTGCTGAATAACTTTGTGGTATCCTCTGCTACCTGTTCAGTCTGGTACTAAGGCTCCAGAAAGAGCTGGTGCTGCAGAAAGCATCCTGTATTTCTCCATTTACCAAAGAAGGCAAGTTCTTCTTTACCTAATGAGTACAGAGGAGTACAGACCAGTGGCATTTACATACAACATTATAAAGACATTCAAAAGGCAGGTTCTGAACTATCTGAGCCCTCTTATGAAAGACCACCATGGCCCACTCCAGTTTGCCTATTGGACCAAGACTGGAGTGGAAGATGCAATTGTCCATCTGCTCCACAAGACTTACTTCCATCTGGACAAAGCTGGCAGCAATGTGATGTTTTTGGATTTCTTCAGCACCTTCAGTACCATCCTGCCATCCCTGTTAAGCGGTAAACTCGGGGATAGGGAGATGAAGATGTCTATTGTGCCCTGGTGAATGGACTACCTGTCTGGGAAACCACAGTTTAAGAGACTCAATGTGTCCATAATGTGGATGTGAGAAACAGTGTGGCACCACAAGGAACAGTCACAGTTTCTTGTCACTCTGTACACCAGAGACTATAAATATAACAACAAATAATGTTAATTTCAGAATTTATCTGATACTTCTGCATTAATGGGTTGTAGATGGACAACTTTGTTTCTTGGTGCAAAGATAATTGTTTCCAATTTAACAGTAGCAAAGCAAAGGAACTGGCTACTTACTTTCACAGCACCAAAAACCTTTATACTGTATCTGGTCACTATTCAAGGAGTGGATATGGAGATGGGAAATTGCTATATGCACTTGGAGGTGTACATCATGGATAAGCTGGACTGATCTAGTAACACAGAGGACTTATTTTAGAAAAGGTAGAGTAGGCTCTTTTGTCTTAGGAGACTTAGCTCCTTTAATGTGGATACTAGCATAATTTGTATGTTTTACAACTCTGTGATGGCCAGTGCAAAATTCTACGCTGTGGTGTGCTGGGCTGATAATATCACTTGAAGAGAGTAGAAAATAATTAACAATCTGAATAAAAAGTGTGAAGGGTGCCTCCCAGCAACCCTACCCAGCCTGTATGGTCACCATGTGGAAGGACAGGGGGACACAACTTGCACACAGCTTTGTTTCCCCCCAGGGTGCTAGATGGCAGCCCCCTGGGTCATGGCATCACCATGGATTTACACATGACATCATGGGACTTGGTTTGTCAGCTCAGTTCTGTTGGGTTCTGTGGGTTTCGCCAGGGGGTGAGGTGGGGTCTGGGGACCCATACTTTGTGAGGCTCCAGCCTTACCCCAAAGTGCCTCTGGGCTAAGCCGCGGGGTCACCGGCAGTACTTTCAGGGATAATATAAAAGGAGCTGTTTGTTTCAGATGTTGATTAACTTTCATCCATCCATCCATTTTCCAACCCGCTGAATCCGAACACAGGGTCACAGGGGTCTGCTGGAGCCGATCCCAGCCAACACAGGGCACAAGGCAGGAACCAATCCCGGGCAGGGTGCCAACCCACTGCAGCACACCCACAAACACACCCACACACCAAACACACACTAGGGCCAATTTAGAACTGCCAATCCACCTAACCTGCATGTCTTTGGACTGTGGGAGGAAACCGGAGCGCCCGGAGGAAACCCACGCAGACACGGGGAGAACATGCAAACTCCTTGATTAACTTTCTCTTGCTTTTATTATTTTATTATTGTTTAGATTTCAGTAATTCTCATTTTAGTGGTGTTTATGAAAGTAAAAATCTTAATCATGTAATTGAAAGTTTTTGGTTTTTTTTCCAAAACCATTTACCAAATAACCTGTTGGTAAAGTATTTGAATTCATATCCATTTTCCATTCATCTTTGATACTTTGGCATTCACTATTTACAGTTCATCTTTTACATAGTGTCTATATATCAAAATCTTGTTATGCTGTCCATGGCAAACCCTCCTTTAGGCATTTAAACCAACTTTCTGGACCTGCAGAAAAGCAAGCACACAGACTCAATTACAACAACAATGAAAACAGCACAAAAACATAACCTTATTAACTAAACGGTGGGATAATGTGAAGCATTATTCCAGGGACAATTTTATCCTATTAGTAATGTCACCACATTTAAATACTTTCTCATATCTTGTGATTTTGAGAAAGTGCATTAAAGAGCCTCATAATAATAATGCAGAAAGGCAATGGCCTCAAGCTACAACTGTTTACTTTCTTTTTCTTCCTACTAACATTCCTTCTATTATAAAAAAATAAAAAGAGCTAAAGATAAGAACAGCACGAAGAATAAAAGGGAAATCCCCTTTAGAGCTACAGTCAGGACAAAGTACATAGGTACCTGCCCATGAAATTTCCTTGTGGTTGATAATTATGTTAATAAATAAACGGTAAATCCTAAGAATGATAAATCCTCCTTTACTGTATGTGCTCAAAAAACACACTTGACGTTATAAAAAAACTATATTTTCATATATGAATCTAGAAAAAACTGCTATAGTAAATCTTTTCTATGTTAGCATAAATAAATTTTGTGAAGCTGTTAACTGTTGTTATGACACAGACCTGAATGTAAATCATTGTTACTGTGTGATAATGATCGCAAGGAAAGATGCCTCACAAACATTTTTCTATTTATGTGTTAAATTTTATATTTTGCTATGATTATTAGGGGTCTGCATATTTTTTCCACACTTACTGTACAAATATGTCAGTAACACTTAACAGGCCATCTATTTGTCGATTACTGCTATGTAAAAAAACTAAACAAATGCTTTGACAACACACAATTCGGGACATACATTAGTCACTCTTGCAATCAAATAAGACATTAACAAAGGATTCATTTGTGCTCGTGACAGTACATGAGTAAGGTGCACTATACCAAGCCCCAAAGTATGGTAATACTTTTGTTTAGGTACTGCAAAAAAAAAATCTATCACTCATTTACTGTTACGTAACAAGACCTAAACAAAGTCCATCCGAGGGCGCTAAGCAATAAAGGTATCTCTTCTTCTTTCCCCTCTGCAGAAAGGATAATTGACATGCCATCATCCATGATGTCACTTCTGGGGTCAGCCCACCTGTATCCGCCTTTTCCTCCCAGAAACCATCATAAACGGAACTACAGCCATCTTCGAGCAAACTCAACCGATTCAGCGGGACTAGTCTTGATTAGCATTAACACATGTTTCTGTTGAGCCTTTTGTGCTGTTTACAATATACAGGGTTTGCCTTCGGGTGCTCCAGACCCTTTATAAATTTCTTTTGTGTTTTCTTACTCCCACTAACAAAACTTCACTTTGAAATGGTCTGTGGTGGCTTATCTGAGACACATTTCTGTCGATATTACATATTTAGTATAAGATTTGTAAATCTTTCATATTAATAAGTCATGAATAACCTGTCTACTGCGCCCATTACAATCCAAAGCACACACCTCTTAACTTTCAGAAATGGCACCACTAAGTTGTTGGCACCCAACACTCTTAAAAATAAAGGTGCCAGAGATGCTTCAGTGTGATACCATAGAGGAACTATTTTTTGTTCCCAAAAGACCCATCTATGTGTAGGTTCCAGAAAGAATCTTTTATTAGATCCATAAGATAATCATGAACCAATTATAACAGATTTGAGTCATAATTTTAAAGGAACTCTCGCTGTATACAATAACACAGGCTATGTCCAGGTGTTCTTTAATATGTTAGATTCCTTCAAGGTAGCCTACTTTAACACATCTAAAATTTCATTTTTTTCTACATATTACAATTTTTTCAAAGCACATATGCAAACAACTTTTCCTATAATGGAATATTTTTTTCTGAAGCAATAGCTCAACGAAGAACTACACAACTCAGTAAAGAACTTTATTTTGCCATTAAAGATCTTAATTTTAAGATTGAAGGCAGCCGCCTATGTCAACTAATGGATTGACTGGCTCTGGGTATGGTATTCATAAAAGCATGCGCCATCTATTGAAATGACAAAAGTTTTGCATTTTATTACTAAAATTGTGTGTGATGCTCCATAGCAATTAGATGGACACACATACAGACAGGCAGACAGACACTTATCCTTTTGTTAAGGTGGAAGCAGGTGACAGTAAGTAAAAAGGGAATCCTGTTCAGTTTTCACAATATTATATCATTAAACCTTTGTTTTTACAGCACAGTGGTGTAGTGTTTAGTAATGATTCTTCACAAGGCCAGGAGAACAGATTTATGTCCTCACCCAATCACTGTCCATGTATAATTTATACATTCACTTTGAGTATGCATAGGATTTTTTTTAATACACTGGATTGTCTATCACATGCCAGAGATGAGTTTACTTTACTCAAAGCTCTAAAGTGAGTGTGATTGTGTGTCTGTGTGAATACACCATGCAGTAAACTGGACCCCAACAAGTTCAAAAACTCTCAGCTTATTAGTTCTATCTGTCCAATGATACTAAGGTGGGCTCTTCAAAGACTTAAAGTTTATTAAATAAGATGGTGCAATGAACATGTTGGCATAATTTTATTCAAACTATCGCTTGCTAACATGGACAAGATGATTCAGGTTGACGATGTTGCAGAGGTTGGGCAGGGGATATTTGTTGTCCCTGATGAGTTTCAAATACACTTTGGGTGACACTTTTGCCACAAAATTTTAATGACAACGGGGTTACCATAAAAGTAAAAGTGAAACAACAACTGAAATCTACAAACTGGACATCATAGGTAGACCTGCTACGAACTAAGGTTAGTTTATTTGTATCTGCTTTTAAGAGCTGACTTATACCAATGACATAGATCTGTATCCAAGATAAACAGAAAATCTCCAGCTTTGAACCTCTGCTAAAAATTCATTTTAAAATTACCATCAAATTACTGCAAAGACAAGGTAATGGAAGGAAGGGAATGCTGCAAAAAGGGGATCAGATAACAACATCATGAGAAAACTTTAGACAATCACTATCATTAATAATATTTGGAAATGTAATCATCATCTTTCAGAGTATTTTCAATCTGTCTTTTGGAGATGTACCAGAGTTTAAGAGTAGTGTGCAAATCTAATATACAGAGCACAGTGTGTGTGGAACCATTGGTCCAATGGCAACAACATTTTGCACACATATCCAACTTTTTATTTATTTATTTTTTTACTACAGTGAGCAGCTTTAAGGACAGTGTCACCTAGTGGCTTTTTACAATTGAAACACTAGAACAGACTGAAGCCAGAATGCAACGCTTCCAACTGCAGACCATATATCACTGCAGTTTTTGATCGCATTTTCTTGGCAGAAGTGATGTTACCTCACATCTATTCCACACTCTAACCATACAAACTCCTAACCTTGACAACACTAACCTTAGTTACCCTAATCTTACCTCCATCAAGAAACTCTCATCAAAAACTGTGGTGATGAATGGCTGTACAGCTCTGCAGCTGTATATTAATGGCCAGACTAGAGGGGACCAGAGCTACTGCCTCAAAAGCATGTGAAACACCACAATAGACTGAAGCCAAACTAGCAGACATGATGACCCAAGCTTGATTACTTACTTGGGCAATGATGAATGCTACTGCTAGTTAATTAATAGAAAATACTGCAACCCATCTTGCATTACAAAGAAAGCACCATGTCCTTACAAAGGTATTTCAGCTATATGATCTCACACAGTTAGCCATGTAAAAACACATCTGATCAGACTAACTGTAATTTATTTACAATGTGACTTCTGCCGAGAATGAAATTTCTGTTATTCATGAATAAATGACACATGTTGACGTGAAAGTGCTGAAAGCAGCCAAGTTAATTATGGGTGACTTGAATTTCTTAACTCTAGATGACTATCTCCTACGTTTATTCTGTATGCCAAGTGTAAAACTTTCATTAAAGCCCGTCGTGGTTGCTGCTTTTAGTAATACTGACAACATTTATCTATAAAAGACTCTGCCAGATCTCAGGGACTGATGTCCCAGAATCATTCAGCTTATAAACTTATCATCCACCATGGTGAGAAATCGAGGCATAAACAAGTTGAACTGAGGAGGTGATCTCTTGAAGTGTTTGAGACATTTAAGGGCTGTTTGGCATTTTCATACTTGAATCTCATTACTGACAGAACAGCTGCAGCTATTTCTGGATATGTATATTTTTGTTAAAAGTTGTTCACTCCAAAAAATGTACTTAAACAATTGGCACAAAACAAACTGCATTAAAACAGCTTTTAAATCAGAAATTAGTTTAAATGGGGAGCCAGCAGTGTGTTTACCAGTGTCAATTGTGAGAGGTCCTGCAGTGTTTGATACGTTAGAATAATTGAAAATCAGGTCAGTAAATAAAAGAAATGTTGAGGTATTGGGAGACCACTTTATGAGGTGTCATACATCACTGGTATGCAGAATCCCAGACTGGTGGTGCAATCAAAGCTGAAAAATTATTTCATAACTAAACTGGTTCCAAAAAGACATTGCTTTATATATGTAAAATAAAATGGCCTTGAAAAATAAACATTTAATTTAAGCAAGGCAAACATATCTATCAATCTATTCATTTTCAGCAAACGTTTGAATTTAGTCTAGGTTTCTAGGAAGCTGCATTGGCAACACAGGGTGTAAGGTGGAAACCAGTTGTAGACAGCATGCCAACCAGAAGGTAAACATTAGTTCATAAACTTTTTTACATGGCAGTATTTACCTGGTGTGCTATTATATTTTCAAGCTGCTATTATGTTTGTTATGTTGGAGTTTACCTTAGCTGACTAAATAACAAAAGTTACCCACCAGTGGCCAGTCATTTTCTGATTAGCAGGATGTTGTTGTTTTAGGTGATCTCGAAGCATTTGTAGGTTGTGTTCTCTTAAATTACATTCTGATAATTTCACAACTTGTTGCTTTCTGGGATTTTGCTTTCCGTTCTCTTTAACGATAAGAAAGAAATAGATTTGCCCAATAAAACAAGGTCATGTCAGCATGTCAGCTATTTAACTGCACTTTTTAAAAATGTATATTTAAATTAGAGACATGAAATGAAATATTGTAAATGACAATGGAAACTCTTGAGCTCTGTAAGAATATTGCTTTTTCTCTGTAGGTGCAGGTTAGTCATCATGAACCTGACAGAAGGATGACTAAGTTTTATTTGGCAGCCTTAATTCTAATTTAAAAACAGTTTAAAAGAAGAAAACCTTTTTCTCCCACAGTTTTGAATTTACAAGTAAGTGGATTTTGGAAACCTGACAACCCTTAATTATATCAATGTTTCCTTATTTTTCTACGTGTTTTCTACTTTAATTGGTATAAATTTTGCATACTGCATTTCTTTAGTCATGCACTAGTTGTAAAGGATTAAGTATGAATTAAATATGGAAAAATTCAAACTTATAACCTCATTCAGCTTGTGTAATTTGCTTTTCAGTTGTGCAGTACACTTCCAAAGTTTTTTTTTATTCTTCTGTATGTAAAAATTATTTACTACTTATGTACCGTATATGATGAAATTATGTTTTACATATGTTCAATAACAAGAAAATTTCCATTGTGACTTGTGCCCAGGTGAATACACTTAGCAGTCAGATATGGACAATTCAGTGAAAAATGCAGGGCTCAGTTTGGGTTCTGATAAAATTGTGGGCACTGACAGAGAAAACAGATGTCGTGCCTGAATAGTGGTTATATAATTGCCAAGGTGAAGTATGCTATGGAATTAAGGAGAATCACTTTTCAGATAGCTGGTAACAGGGAGCTCCTTTAAAGTATACATGGGTCTTCTAATAAGGGATGGTGGGAAGACTGCTTGGGTGTTCCCTAGCTCTTTAGGGATACATTGGGCCTTAAAAGCTACAGGAATATAAGGCTCTGGTAAGGGGAAACAGGCTATGAGGACCACCACTGGATTTACTACGGGTGTTCCTTACCCCAGAAACAATTGGAGGATTCTATCTGAAAGCAATGACTGGCTGGGACTTAAAAAACCCTTCCAATCAATGCTTCAGTGAGCTTGGGGTTGGATGGTGAGACATTACAAGACAGTACATAGCTAAATATTTAGTCATTCATTTCATGCACTACCTCTAATTATGAATAAAAAGGAGTTTATGAAATCTGCTGCAGAAAGTTAATGATGTGAACTGCATTCTGCCCAAGCAGTTTCAAGCATTTTAATAATGTGTACTTTGTGCTGTGTTACTACTGCTTATAAATTTAATATATTAACTTTGATGCTTAATGAGTCATCTTGGTTACTGACAAACTTTGTGAAACAGAAAAACACATTCAGTATTTATTGGTTATTTGTATGGTGCCAGGGACCTTTTGAAAAACAAGAAAGGTTGGAATGACCTTCTGAAATTAATTAGATCAACTGACTCAATCATCCATCCATCCATTATCCAACCCGCTATATCCACTGCGCCACTGTGCCGCCCCTACTGTATTATTATTATTATTAGCAATGAAGTAACAATAACATTATGTGTACTAGTTTTGATATTGAGTGTATAACAGACATTTTCTGATGTTACAGTACCTAGATGACACAAGGGTGTGGATTATTTATTACCACCATATAAACCACAGAACCCACACACAATGTTAAAGGCTTGTAACATTAGTCGACATATGAAGTGTGTTGCATTGAGGACACAATTGTAAATTTCATCAACACACAGGCTCTACTGCTTACCTAGTTAGTTATGGGCTGCATTGTGGAAAAGCACCGCACATGCAACTTTGACATACAAAAAGAACAATTAACTCAGACTAACTTAAACTATTAGTTAATTTTATTGGTAGCTAACATTACTGATTTAGTTAATGTCTCATTACTATCTGCTGATATGCTGTCATTGGAAGGACAAAATGAAGTTTAGATAAATTCATACATTAGAAATATATTCAAATATTTTTTTAAATATCTTAATGTTTAGTTTCATTTTGTTTTGTTGCTGTAACACATCATAAGTTATACTGTTGGCTATAATAAGTAACAAAGAGTAACAGCACGTTGATACCCTTGACCATTATTATTATTATTATTATTATAATTAATTAGGCTTTCATTTATAAAAAATTGGTATATCATAGCCATTAAATGCCATTGAAGGCCAGATCTATAGGTTCAACCCCACTGATGTCGTGCCTACCTCCATTGGCTCTGGATTTAATTTTCATTTCAACTGGACTACTTAGAGTCCCTCTTTCCCAACTCTGTTGTAATTTTCTTTCTGTTACTCTCGCACCCAGTTTCTGAGTCACATCTATAAGACTTTCAAAAGTCCCTCTGATGTCATGACTTGCCATGTCATAATTTATTTCAGCTGACAAGACTCTTGTAAAGACTGCAGTTAGTGCTATGTCATCCTACCGAAATTCAGCTGCTGACATCCAAAATTCAACAATGTATATAATAATAGATTTTGAATCTTGATAGTATCCCAATAATGGATTAGCAGCTACCTAAGAGAAAATTGGAACATTGAATACTTTTTGGAATTCTTGAATAAATACATTTTAATGAAAAAGAGGACAGGTAATTAGTGTTATACATAGCCCATTGTAAAGGATTTTTATCAAGCAAAGACATAATGATCACAACACAGGTTCAATATCTTCAGTAATCTCACATTGTAGGTTGTGTTTCAGAAACCACCCTGCACTGAACTAAAAAATCCCTGCATGCATTTGCATCCCCAAAGTATCTATTGGAATGAGAAATGAAGATTTTTTTACTATGACTATAGAAATCATAGTAAAGAAACTCAGTACAGGCTGATTGCTAGAGGCAGAGAGAGAAATAACATCCTACGCTAACTTTGGGAGAAATGTTTCAAGCTCTGTTGTTTGTTTTTTTTATCTCTCCTTGAATATCTTGAATGTAGCGGAAATATGCCTTATCTCAGGGTTGCTCATTTTAGTGATCCCAGTGTTTATTGTGCTAGGGCACTAGCAAAGAAGATTTTAAGGGTAGCGATTTGGGGAAAACTCAAAGGCAGGAAAAAAGGAGAACACCATGAGATCTAATGAACAGTAACCAAAACCAAAATGACAATCAATAATCAAAGTAAAAAAACAAGCACGATTAAATACTGGAAAAAGTACTTAGGATAAATATTTGGGAATTTTGAATCCACAAGCCTGGATGAGGAAGCGCTTCAAATGGCAATCTTTTAACAAATTTAACACATTTTGTCATGGTTCACAACATCTGAAGGCACACCCCTAACAATGTGGGAAGACATCCTAACAACAGGGGAACTGAAATGGCAACGATCATAAATATTTCACAGAATCAGAGGAAGATTTGGGGCACCATAATGAACCCAGTATAACTGGCAGATTGAAAAAAGCAATTGAAAATAGCAGAATTGTCTTTTCAGATGTGTGTCTCAAATCAGCTGAGTCCAAGATGGTGGTGGATCTGGTTTCACAGGAAGGGACAGGTTCAGGTGTTTGGGAAGCAGAAGTGATGTCATTGGAGATGTAACTGTCAGTCACTGCTTACTGCAGAAGGAAGATGAGAAGAAGCATTAGGCAACAGTGCCAAACCCTGGTTGGGAGTGTAATTACATTTATATGAGCCTTGAAGTTGCCTCCCAAGCGCACATGTGTGACACAACATAATCTTATAACTGAGGGTACAAGGGACCGCTTAAACCTTTAATTGAATCAAAAGCATTAAGAATGTTTTGTAATTAGCAGTTTTGATTGTATGCATGTTCATAATAAAACGCAAAAGAAAGAGTGCTCAAATCCTTAAAAACACCTGAGATCAACATGACAAACTTGATGACTGGGAATGTATTCAGCTCTCCTTCTAGTAATATATGACTTGGAAAGAAATTGAAATTATTTTTCTTTAAACATACCTTAGTCGAGAGGGCTGAAACTTTTTCATTGTGCAGTTTATTCAAGTTACCAAGTTTTCTAAATATACAGTAAGCATCTATTGCTTTTATTTCAAATAAGGTAGTGGTAACATCATACTGTGGACCTGTTTTCCTTCAGTGGTATGGGGGTTCAAGGCAGAACACAAACTTAAGTGAACATTCAATGTCAGGATGTTTTAGTGTAAAATCTGCTGCCTGAAGTTAAATAAGAATTTTAACTTTTAAAATGTCTACTACTTGAGGCTCTCAAACATCTCTCCCCAAAAATAGTTTTAAAAATGTTATTGTCCTGGAATAGGTCAGTCATAACCTGAACTTCAATGACCTAAAAATAATGGAAGAAAAAAAAAGAACTAAGAGGGTTGTGCTCAGGATATCATCTTTCAATTTGTCTCAGCTTGACCTTTTCTGCAAAGACAAATAGGATAAAATTCCCAAATCCAGGTGTGCTATGTTGATTGAGATCTATTCAAACAGAATTGCTAATGGAATCAATGAAAAATGGGAGTTCCACAAATTATTAAAGAACCTGCACACGTATATCTTATTAAAGTTTAAAAAATTTCTAAAGTGATTTGTCTTGATTTGGCCTAAATCAACAAAAACTAAGATTTCAATAAGTGTAGACTTTTGACATTCACTGCATATACTTGCATTTATATCCATTTGTTGTGATGAACTTTCCATTAGATAAAGACAAAATTACAAAATATAAAGAATACCTAGAGGCCAGAGAAGACAAAAGGGGGAAATCAATTTCTACATTGTTAATATATGAACAGCTGATGTTAGCGATTCTGGTGCAAACACAATAAAAGTTAACATGCCAGTGTATTATTGTGAATATCACTGTCTCCCATAAAACCTGAGGTAATGTTTCAAAGTCTGGAGAAATAACTTTGAGGTATTAGTATTCTTAGATAGCTCTGTTGGTTGGTTAAACAGTAAGCTGCATTGCCTATACTTTCATGAGCCACATATCTTAAAATAGTCTTTAATTCTTCAGCTTCTCTGGATTTCTATCTCTCTCTCTCTCTCTCTCTCTCTCTATATATATATATATATATATATATGGTTGAAATAGTTTACTGTCAAATAAATGCAAAGAGTACACAACATGTGTTTCGCCCTCATTCTGGGCTCATCAGGTGTACACACTCCACTGCACCCTCTCGGGAATCGAACCTCGGACGTCAGCGTCAGAGGCGATGCCCCTAACGTTGCGCCACGGCGTGTGGTTCGTTTATTTCACAGCATGTAGATCGGGGTAATTACATTCACGGCATTCGTAGTCTGTGTCACAATCTGATTGTATGGGTGGTCTTTGCATTTATTTGACAGTAAACTATTTCAACCATTCTATGATCTGCTCCTCACAAACTGAGGGCACCGTGGCAGATGTTAGCAGATTGCTGGCCAACCACAAGCGTTACCTGGTAGGTAACCACCCATACAATCAGATTGTGACACAGACTACGAATGCCGTGAATATATATATATATATATATATATATATATATATATATATATATATATATGCTGCATATTGTACATGTATTTTTTGTATGGAACTGTCATGACCAACCAGTTTATTAGTTAATATAAGAGATTTTACTTCCTGCACAACTGGCAATAATCTAGATTTGCATTTACTCTATGCTATCATGTTTTTTTTTTGGTAATAGATACACATTAACAGCACATTAACATTAAGGTATGATAACAGAGAAAGTAATCATTGTGGGGAAAACAAAGTTTTATATTGGTTAAAAAACTGTTTAAAAATTGCAACATTTCCAAAGTGATTAAACAGCTCTGACAAGTTTTTAAAAATCTTCAAATCAGATAGCAATATGGCACATCTTTGTGTTGTTTCCATGTCCTCTGTAACATTTCCCTGGGTGCTCTGGTTTTGTGTCACATCCCAGTGACATGAATTTTAATATCCAGTTTGTGAAAGACTTTGTACTAGCCAGGTGGTATTCAGCTTGCCTTGTAAAGAATAAAAGTAATGTCCTCTTACTAAATTGGCTACTGCACATAAGTAAGGGTGATAGTGCTGTTTAATGGTTAGCATTGTTGCTTCAAGGCTAAGAAAGACTTTTTTTGAACCTTTTCCCAGTCCCTTTGTGGTGTTTGCATGCTATCTCCATAATGATGTAGAGTTTCTCCAGGTACATGTGTTTCCCACTGTATTCTAAACACACTCTTGTCATTTGTCATTTTTAAAATGACCAGATTCTAGGCTTTGTTTCTGTCTTGCACCAGATTCATTGTGGACAGGCACTGACTCGTTTCATCCACATATTGAAAATGTCGACTCAAAAATAAATGGATGCACATAAAGATATTTTAATTTTTCAAAGTATTACCTTAGGAATTGCAAGATATTGTTAATTTTGGTTACGACAGGATTGTTTTTTTATATTATACAGTATGTTCTCATGTTTGTGATTTAACTACTAGCAAACATTCTCTGGTTATGCATAAGCAGAAATCTCAAAACATCACTCATGAAAGTGAATTAAAAAGAAGGAGTAAGGCTAACAATTTATGTTACTTTAATTCAGCCTAGAAATAGGCATCCGAAATGCTACCATAAGTGTATGGAGAACAGCAAACTTCATTAATAAGTCTGCCACTTGTGTGTCGAAAGTGAGACGAGGCTTAAAATTCACATAATCAATGGTGGTCCTGTGATAAAAACAAACATGAAATGGAGAAATGCATGACCTTTGCAGACTAACAGATGAATTACATCTATTTCAAGTTTTTATTGAAAATTTCCAAATGGTCTAAGAGAGGGAGATAAAACATGTAAAACTTGTGCTCAGAGATGAATTAAGGGTTGAGTGCGATGAGGGTCACCCACCATCCGGCCCTTTACTAGTTCAATAAAATATTGCCATTTTTTAATGTTTTATTCAGCTGATTCACAGACCCTCACTACAAGAGCTCAATGAGGAGTAGATTGAAGACTATGGCTTTCCAGAAAGCAATGAAAGAACAAGCCTTTAGTTTGATCATACAGAACTGAAGGGTAGATAGTGCTCTGGAGGGTACTATATTAGATATCAGTAAAGAGTGCCGGACTCTAATAAGAAGGCAGCCAGCTGCAGATTGGGCACAGAGTGAATGCCCAATGCCCAATCCTCAGATGTATTCATGATCAGAGTGTAATGCTTGCTTGCAGTACGTTTTTAAATACAGAGGAAACCAAAGGTTATCAGAACTGGGAAAAGTTAATTCCAGAAACAGTATCATTTTTAATAACTGCTAATCTTTATTTAAAGATCAAGATGTAAGAAAGTACTTAACACATTTAATGATTCAGTGATAGTTAAGTGTAACTGTATCTTATAAAGAAGAAATGTCAATACCCAAAAAAGTTAATTGAATTGGCTATTGGCATAGAAGAGTGTTTCTTACAATTTGGGCATGGAGAATCAGGTAAACAAGGGCTGGTTTTGTTCGGTTAATGTTGTAGTCTGACATATTGTTATAGGTGTCAATAAACGGAGAATGTGAGGAAGACTGGTTAGGATTGGGGCACTACCTTGACAGAATAGTACATCTTCTAAAAATGCAGATATTTTGTGTGGGTAACAAACACAGTGAACCATGTAATCAATTTATCTGTCTATCCATCCATCCATCCATCCATCCAATCATTTATCCATCCATTTTCTAAACCCTCTTTTTTAAGTAGGGTCGTGAAGAAACTAAAGCCTACTCCAGCAAGCAACAGGTGAAAGGCAGGAACAATCACTGGATAGGGTGCAAACCCATTCCACACAAACACACACACACACACACATACACACACACAGCACTGGCCAATTTAGCATTGCCAATTCACATAACCTGAATGCATTTGGACAATAGGAGGAAAACCAGAAGGTCACACTGACCATGCCCCCATCTAGTTCATATAGCATTAAAATAACAGCTAGGGGTTTGAGTGAAAGATTAAATGGTAATGGGGACAAAGGGCAACCCTGTTTATCACCTTTGGAAATTAGGATGGTTAAGAAATGTTTGAGTTTATAATAATTTGAGAGTATAGTATTTCAGTTATGTTACTGAAATGGTTGTCAAAACCTATAGCTGCCAGAGCTTGCTATACAAATGTCTAGCTCATTGGATCAAAAGACTTCTCTGCATCAAATGCCAGCAGAGCTGTCAGAAGAGACAGGTTTGGAAATACATCAATAATTTACAAAACATGTTGTATATTGTCCAAATCTTGGCAGGAATGTGTAAAAACAGCCTGGTCTGGATGGATTACTTTGTAAATGACAGCAGTCATCTTGCCAAAAGCTTAGCCAATAGTTTTGCTTTGGTGTTCATGAAAGACATAGGATAATAACTAACACAAATAGCAGCATCTTTACATTGTTTAACAGCAATATGATAAAGGCAAAATTCAAACAAGGATTTAGGTGTGAAGCTGAGATACATTTACCATTTGTATATAACTTATAGAAATTTCAAACACCCTCTGGTGAGAGTTCATCAGGGTCTGGTGATCTTTGCATGTGCATCAAATGTAGACCTTTCTTCAGTTAATTGTATATCAATACCAAAGGTGAAGGAAAATAATTACAAATCATCTTGAACTTCTGCTTAAATGATACAGTGGCTCACAGCACAATTAAATACTTTTCATATGTGGTAATATTTGAATTTTAGTGCTTTGTGGAATTCTGATGTAAGCAGGTATTCTGTTTACATCTGTCAGCGTGTCTGTTTTATCAGTCATGATGGCTAGCTGGAACTGGTAAATATCCAGGCACCATCACAAAGTACTTACATAATTGACATTCATAATTGGCAATCTCTCAGTTTGCCTAAAAGTTTAATATATATTGCTATAATAAATATGTTCTGAAAATTTTCAGATAAATAAGACTGAAATTTTGAGGCAAGGTAGTTTTTTCAGGTAAAGAAGATATAAATTTTCAGATAAGGTAATTATACTTACTAATCTTGGTGCCAGGGAGTGGCGATATATTGCATTTTGATTAGAGTATGAAAGCGATAATTTCCCTCTCATTTCACTCTGTACATATGACAATAATGTCCCCACCTGTTTTAAATGTCATGGTCAAGAAGAAGTGCACACTCTGTCACACTGCTCCATATTTGTTTTGAAACCCTGTAGGGTGGGCAAAACTACAGGCCAGAACTTTTTAAGATTTTCAAAGGCACTTGGGTTTTTAATATTCTCCTTTAGACCAGTGATGCATGGATTTGATGTGCAACCCCTGTCTTCACAATCAATGAGTTTAGTATTCAAAGTTTTCATTTTGTCTTCCAGAGCACAGTTTCTTAAACTATGGGTGTGTCGAGGGTTGGGTACGTAAGATCACAACTGACCATTGAATTAAACGTAAATGGGTCACAAACTGTTTGTGAAGTGTGTCATGATGGGTTGCTGTGAGTTGTTTAAGCAGCAATTCTACAAGAGGGAAGCTCCGATTCTCCAAGGGTCTCTCTCTGTTTATCATGGAACCTTAGGATTTTTAATAAAGAGGTGAGCTAAAACTAACCCTGCTTTAGCACTTAAATTCACTCCAGAAGATATAGAAACTTTATTGGAAAGAGGCCCACAAGGTTGTGAACTCCTCTGCTACATTTTGCCTCATATTAATAAGCAACATTTTGAAATGCAAAGACTACCACATCGAGCTAGAGGCTTCCGAATGTGATTACTTTGACCCAGATGGCATAGCCAGTTCCAGAAGGAATTGTTTATTCTCTGTGACTTATTAAATATTTTAGTTAGGACAATTGTAATGTAGAAAATGAGGAAAAAAGGTGAGCAGCACCATGAAGCAATCTCAGAACACATCCATGGGTCATCAAGGTCACATGAACACATTGCTGATAATACTGTATCTTGTCAAAGGTGGATTATGATTAATTTCCTATTGGAGTCAATATGGACCTGCAGCACAGCTACTAAAATCAAATGCATTAAAAATGCATTGTGGCTTATACTGTAGAGTTTGTTGTCAACGTTCATTAGACTACTGGGTGAACCATCTTTCTTTCTGTCTGGTTTGTGACAACATATTCTTGGGAGACATTGTTCTTGTAAGGGCAGAATTACTGCAACACTAAATGAAGATCATCTGTCATGATAATTAAATAGTGCTTAGCTTTTACCATGTTTTAAAGTGAAAAAAGTCTATTCCAGAAACTTAGGTAGCATCATGTACCTAAAAAGGTAATGAATTTAAACCTTGGGATTACGACTCTAATTCATTGTGTGATCTTAAACAAGTCACTTATATTCTTTGTGCTCCAAATGTAAAAAAAAAAGTATAATGTAATAATAATTATGATAAAAATCCATGACTCATGCCCTTAAACATTTAGGCCTGTAGGCTTTTTGTGATGTGCACTAAACATGCACTTCTTACATTTAAGCATGAAGGGTCAAGGGTGACTCATTTAACGATAAAACATTATTTTTGCAAAATAACAAGTATGGTTTCTTTCTTTATAAAGTAATAAGCAAATGCTGATGCATTTGACTGAAATTTTCTGTCAGTCAGGTTAGAACTTTTTTGTGTTTTCATTCTTGGATCTTGAAGAAACAGATAAAAACAACATGTTTCTGGAATATGCATCAGTAGCCATCCATCCATCCATTTTCCAACCCGCTGAATCCGAACACAGGGTCACGGGGGTCTGCTGGAGCCAATCCCAGCCAACACAGGGCACAAGGCAGGAACCAATCCTGGGCAGGGTGCCAACCCACCGCAGGCATCAGTATCTGAGAAGTGTATTTCTGAGCTCTTAACTGAATAGAAGATTTATGAAATAAAGCTGAGTAAACTGACAATTTGCTTATCTAATGTAATTGCTCTAGGGACACTTTTTAGTGACACTTTTTATGAAAGTTGCCTTGGAAATACATGTCCGCTAAGAAAACAAATGTAAAAGTTTTAGAAGTACAACTCTTTATTTTCACTAATGCATGTATACTTATCCAATAATACTTACATAGTGCAGGGTTGTGACATCCTGGAGCTTATGCTGACAGGAACCAATCATTTTACCAATTGTTGATGCAGTCTAATGGTTACCCTGACCTGTCCAAGTTTAAGATGTAGAAAGGAAACCAGAGCACCTGAAGAAATATCCAAGGAAGCATTGAGAGAGTGTGAGAATTCTGTCACTGAATCCATGATGGCAGCAGAACAAAACTACACCATATTTTCAGAAATTATTTGTTTAAAAAGGCACTTTTATCTTGGAGTTTATATGCTAAGCAACATGTTAATAACACTTACTTGTGGTCATAAACTGCTTTCTTAACAGAGTAATAAATACAAAACAGTTTTACCAATAATAATAATAAAGCTAGCAGATTAATACAATAAGCTGTGTTTAAAACCTTCTCTCTACTTATGTGGTCACATCAACAAGCACAACAGTATTCACCTCCTAAAATACGGTGTATTCTAATTTAAAAAGTTGCCATTCCACAAATGTTATTTCACACTATGCTAAAAGTTAGATTGGTATTTTTATTAATTGGATTGATGCTTTTATGAACTTTTATGATTATCATGAATGGGCATATTTTTGAGCTGATAGTAAAGTAATATATATGATTAATACTATTTGAAAGTGAAACATTATTTACTTTTAGTTGTATTATTATTTTTTATCATGCAGGCAGTGGCAGTCACAGCCCATATGGTGTCCTAGGCAGAGAGGGTGTCCCACTTCAGTGACCAGTGTATGTGCCCCTTGAATTACCAAAACAGCTTCCGTCAATATCCATTGTGTTGCCTTGGCTTTTTGGTTCTGGAATGTGTGCCACTTGAGTTAGTACGCATTCAGTGTTATTCGACTTTGAGGACTGGGGTTTGGAGTGGGGTTAGGTCCCATCTGTGCATGGCCTGAGTTACAAATAGTGCCTTTTGGTTTTCAGAGTGCACACCCCTTAACTTCTGGCTCCCTATGTTACCTAATGGATTGACCAACTCTGCATGTGGGAATGCTGCATCATTGTGTTACAATTGCAATTAATTGTTGCTGCTTGTTTGCTGTTGGATGAACACAATACCAGCAACACTGCCCCATTGATTTGTTTTCCAGTATTTATGGTGTGAAAGCCTGACAATTATGGGAGATCTCTAAAAATATTTCTTAAATATACTATACAATATAAATCACTGACTTCCCATTACTTTTCACAGACAGGGCAGGATGAGGCTAGGTGCTTGAGTGGTAGGTTTGCAATCAGAAATGTAGGAGAACACATCCTTTAATTCGGGAAAATTTTATAAAGAGTGTGGGGACTTTCACAGGAACGTTCACAGTGATGATGACTAGTGTAACTGTCGATACCATGAAACTGACTATATTCAGGGTTGAAACAACATGAGGCTAGTTGCCAGTAATAATAGTAAAGGAAACTCATCAATCTTGTTACGCTGTTAGAGTATGGTGTTACTATTGATTGTAACAAATAAACAAACCTGTTATCAGGATGAACTTGTGGCAGTGCTGTTGAGAGGACTAACATTACCAACAGTCAGCAGCAGTGTGCAGAGGCTAATGAAAACTTTACAGACAGTTAGCTTTCAAATCAGAGTAGAGCTGCAGCAGTCTTTCATACACAGCATATAAGTGCATATGTATCCCAAAAAGTGTCCATCCTGTGTGATACTGGTCAGAAGAACAAGGAGGCATGGCTTTTTGCAAATAGTGTATATACAGTATGTATAATGTACATTGTTTGTATAAAATTGGAATATCCTAAGTGATAGCACTCTTCATAGGTTATTTATTTTATATTCCATAATATTAGAGTAAGGTTTAAATGTTTAGGCAGTACCAGACCCCCCTGATTATCAAGATCCATTCTACATACTGCCTTTATCTATGATATAGTATAATATTCTCAAGCTTACTTAATCCAGTTCAGCAGTCAGCAGTAAGTCCAGGGTATTATGCAACACCACAGACAGGGCATCAATCCATTGGAGAACCAATGTCTTTAGGCAAAATATCCATATACAAAGATAAATCTTGCTTTACATTTAATTAGACATTCTCTGGGGAGTTCAACCTCAGCCCACCTCATCAACTATCATTTTCATGGTTGTAGTGCTCTATAATCAGTGTATCCCACAAATGGACATACAGAGTTGTGCTAATTAATTAATTACTCAATTAATTAATTAATAGAGGATGGTAATTAATTAATTAATTGAGTGTTTTATCGATTTTATTTTAATTTAATTTTTGTACCAGTAATGATATCCCATGTCAAGCTCTTTTAGTGGGTTGCACTAAGCTGTTGCTTGAGAAGGCAAAAGCCTTAAAGTAAATAAAGAGCATAGTACTGGAGAGCCAGATTAATAGTTTTTTTCTTCAGTATAGCTTTGGACCGAAGATCTAAAATATGCTGAGCAATTGCAGCTGTTCTGCTTACTGATCGTCAGCTGTTGTTTCAGTGTGGTCCATTATTTTTTTATCGTTTTGGAGACTAAATTACAAGCCAGCTGGTGAGGAGTGGCTCTTCTTGACACCACAGTTTATTATTATACTTAGAAATGGTTCATAGCTATATATTTTTTAGCTTGGTAATAGTTTTTGTCAGTGTTGTCAGACAAGCTATTAAAAATGTTTCTTTCATTTCAAGAAAAAATTCAGTTGGGCAAACCCCACAAGACTGAAAGGAGGATTTAGCCAGTAAGCAGAGCAAATAAAGACAGATCTTTTTACAATGTTAGCCTTAAAAGAGACACAGACTGGTGGCTTGTGGTCTTTTGTTTTTTGCATTTCTTTTTCTTTCACCTGATCTCTTTTTGATCTTGAATTTGCAAAGCGGCAGCTGGAGGCAAGCAACATTTGGTAATGTTTGCTGCTTTTTCTACAAAGCTGATTCAGAAATTCTTGAAATACAGTTCTTCAGAACGTAATAATAGCAATAAAACTAATCCAAAGTAGATGGCATGGTGGCTCAATTGTTAGCACTGCTCCCACACTTCTCCAAAAACCTGTATTTGATTTCTCACCTAATCACTCTGACAGATCTCTACTTTTCTCTAGTTTCACCTGATGAAAGATGCTGAATAGCTGTTCATTCATCATTTATCTTTGTTAGTTATTCCACTTAAGCATATGCTTAGCAATTATTATGACCTCTTACTGGCCCTCCACAGTTCTTTGCATCTGCTTGGAGCCACTGCTATATTGCTAAACAATAAGAGGATTAATTCTAGTATTGACTATACAATCCAGTCTATATTTATATTATAGAAAGCCTACGGTGAAGAGGGATGCTTGGTTGAAGTCATCAGAAATGTGATTTATACAGTATGTACTGTATGTAGAGCATCTTGACAGATTCCCCCATTTCACTGTTTATAAATTCCTGATGGCATAATGCCCTTCGTCTGTGTAATACGAAATTTACATCAGACAGTATTCTTCTTCTGTTCAACTGGTGAAACTTGCAGTACTATTGGGTTAACAAACACAAGAGCTTTACTGTCTGGATGTTGATAGTGGCAAGTGTGCTTTGTCTTTAGATATATATGGTACTAATTTGGCATTACCTGCAAATCAATTTCTTGGAATAATGCAGAATTTTCCTGATTTGTCTCACCCCAAGCACAAATGCAAATTGAAGAAGGAGTGCTGTTATATTTCATTGTTAAATTTAAAAAGGATATAAGTTATATTACATTTTCAGGATATTTTTACTTACCTGGCATAACTAACTCCTGAGACTGAAAAATATAAAATGAAACATTCAGTGAATTCATTTTAGGTATGATTGCCATAATACAATAGAATACAATGACATCAAGTGATTCACATAACACAGCACACCACTGAGATGATTTTTAAAGAGCATTTCAAGAATAGGCATATCAAATCATAACTGATGACTTTAGTCATAGCATAGCATACTTCATATGGCCCGGATGTAGATAACCAACATGTAAGTACTGAAAAAAAAACATTGTTAGACTATGTGAAAAAAGTAGCATTATAACTTAGTATCTATAATTGCTTGTAACTTTTTAATTATTTTCTGGTCTAATTCACATAAGTAAAGTGCAGGCACTTTCATAAGCATAAGCCTGCCTTGTACAGCTGTACAAAAGAGTCTATGAAATGAAATGTGTGTCTGTCATGTCTGCACCAGAGCAATAAATGACCCCTGGGTATTTTTTCATTTTGTTGTAATCACAGTTTAGTGTGATTAAAACTTTCTTTTGCTTTATTAAGATATTTCTGTGCACGTCCTTTGGCTGCTTTGCAGTTTACCTTAGGCATGTTCTCACCAGGCAAGCATTACTTTTCATTAAAGTGTAGTAAAAACTGCAGTGTGCCTGGCACAACAAAGAAATGCACTACACTCTAAACCAAGAACTGGTCAAGCCTGTTCATGTTTTTAATGAACCATCAAGGAAAAGGTTCTGACATGCCCAGAGAAGGAAAAAAATGAATAGTTTATCCTTGTGGAAACTCATTGTACTTGATGTATTTAAAAGTTCTATTTTTGCATGTCTGGGAAAACTAAACATGGTTTAGGTTGTTTGTGTAGAAAAACCTGTTATGCCATGCTCATCTATCATGCAGTATGTCTGACATGGTTTACTTAATTTTAGTGGTTCTCAAGATTACTCCTGGGAATCTGGATTTCATTCAAACTGATTTCCTAATAAGAGGCCAGCCCCTACTTGCATTAAAACACTTTGTTTACTCATAAAGTTTTTTTAGGATATAAAAATACCAAATGATACATAGTTTTTATGAGCAAATCAATACATGGGATCAATACTCTTAAACATACTGTACTTTGTTGTTCTTTTTGTTTTTCTCTTAATCTTGTAGCAAAACACCATGCCAGCATAGTGTGACTCAACAAAGAGAATTTTTTATGGGTTTTAAGCTAGCTATACTAAAAAGGACCACTTACACAGTCACTCTGGATAACTAACTGTGTCTGCAGTCTGAGTTTTATAGCTCTTCGCTGGCAACATTGGAAGCCGTGGCTAATTTGCATAATGGTTCAAGCAAGTGTGCACTTCCACCTGCTGGAATGCAGTCAGTTGTTGCTGCTGCTCCTGCTGCTATTGTTACTGAGAGCACCGTTACAAAATGTTTCCTTAACATGGTGGCATGGTATTGTAGTGATTAGCATTGATGGGTCATGGACCAAAAATCCTGGGTATGAATCCAACTCTTTGATTTGCATGTATGGAGTTTGTATGTTCTCCCTTTGTCTGCACAGGTTTTTATCTTTGTACTTTGCTCTTTCTTTCAAATTCCAAAAGATGTATGTATTGGGTTAATTGGCCTTATGTTGGTGTGCGTGTGAGTAAGTCCAGTGTTGGTCAGGTATCCTGTCTAGGACTGGTTCCTGCCTTGCGCCCAGTGTTGCTGAGATTGGGTTTGGCCCCTGCAACCAGAAACTGGATTAATGTGCTTTATGAATGTTATATTTCCACAAGACTTGTTCATCTAATTTTATTTCATGATTACTTTTTGAAATGCATCATGAACCTGCAAATATACAAATCAAACTAATTAGCTATACCACTAATTAGCGCATAGGGTTCTTGTGAGACCCCTGTGGGAAGTCAGTGAGATCTACCAGACCAACGGTGGGCCAAGCTAAAGATGTTAGTCCAGAACAAGCAGAAGAAGAAGACAGGGAAGAGAAAAGTAAAAGATATGTTAAAGGTAAGAGTGGGGACACTCAGTTTTGGGACAATGACTTGGAAAGGATGAGAGTTAGCAGATCTGATGGAAAGAAGGAAAGTGGGAGTGTTGTGTGTGGAGGAAACTAGAAGTTGGAGTAAGGAAAGACAATTGGGAGGAGGATTTAAGATGTTGTACAGTGGAGCAAATGAGCAAGGGAGAAATGGTGTAGGTACAGTAGTATCCAAATTACCAAAAGATAGTCTTATCAAGTGTCATTGAGAAGAGTAATAGAGTGATGAGTGTCAAGCTGGGCCTTAGTGAGATGTCAGTTAATGTCATTTATATACAGTATATGCTTCTCAAGAGGACTGTGAGGAAGAGGAGAAGGATGTTTTCTGGGCACAAATGTAAGAGGATCTTATGGCAGTACAAGAGGGAGAAAGGGTGATTGTTGGTGGTGAACTAAATGGGTATGTGGGAAAGAGCAGATAGATGATAGAGAGGGTACATGGAGGGTGAGGAGTATGGAAAGATATGGGGAAGAAGAGAAAGATAGTAGATTTTGCCATGACATCTGATTTGAATCATTTAATGAATCATTTTAATGATTTTAAATTCTGGCCCAGAATCTGCCTGTATGGAATTTGCACATTCTCCTTGTGTATAGCATACATACTTTTCCCTCCAATATTCCTCCCCAAATTTGCTCAGGCAGGACTGTATGCTGCAATGGACTGGAACCCCATCTAGTGTTGGTTTCTGCTTGAAACAAAAAGTTCTAGCCCTTGCCCCTAAAACCATGATTGGGATTAAGAAGGTTCAGAAATGGTTAGATATGTGGATAAACTAAAACAAAGCTTAAGAGGTTTGTCTTCTGAACTCAGACTTTGCTTAATTGAAAATTGAGCAGCCACAGTAGAATGCCAGCACCAATTTAGAAAAAAAAAATTTTGTGATAAATATGCAGGATAAAGTTTTTCTGGTTTAGTAAATTCACCCCTTTATTTTAGTCGAGAGGCAGTGGATGTATTGTGTGGATGATTGGTTCGAGTCCTAAACAGCTACAGAGGCTGTACATTTCATTTCTATCATCTCTTGTTGTGTAATTGAGTCATTTAGATAGATAGATAGATAGATAGATAGATAGATAGATAGATAGATAGATAGATAGATAGATAGATAGATAGATAGATAGATAGATAGATAGATAGATAGATAGATAGATAGATAGATAGATAGATAGATAGATAGATAGATAGATAGATAGATAGATAGATAGATAGATAGATAGATAGATAGATACTTTATTAATTCCAAGGGGAAAGGGCAGGACAGTGACAGTGTCAGCAGTCTGTCGCTGAAGCTGCTCTTCTGCCTAGAGATGACACTGTTTAGTGGATGCAGTGGATTTTCCATAATTGATAGGAACCTGCTGAGCGCACAATATTTCTAGTTGCTATACTTCTAGTTTCCTCCATAATTGATAGGAGCCTGCATTTGCTATTACATCCAAGATTAATGTTTTATTTTATGAATCCAAAAATCCCCATAAGGGTTTATTCAGTTCTTATAGGAATTTGTGAGCTAAATCTTCTGAATTTGAAGATTTTGTTTAATCATTAATTTTTAGACTTCTTGGCTACTAATTTTTGATAATAATTAATACTTGGAAGTAATTGAAGGGGCAAAGTCTACAATAAAAGGTGAATAAAAACAGAAAAGAAAAATGGAGGCTCCTGTGTGTTAGAATCTATGATAAAAGGTACAAATTATAAGTGGAGGTTTGTACAGAATATAAGCAGAAATAGCAGAGACATTTTCTAACCTGCTTAATCATGTTCAGTGTCAAGGTGGCAGAACGCAATCCCATCAACATTGGGTGAGAGGCAGAAACCAAACCTCATGGTACAGAAGACCAGCTTAAAGGCTCACTTGTGCACACACTCGCAAAGTGTCTTTGAAGTGAAGGAGGTAAACACATACAAACATGACAGTGCCCAGGCTAGGAGTTGCACCCCGACTGTGAAGCAAAGATATTTATTTAGGTCAAGATAGTGACATTTGACAAAATGTATATAGAAAAGACCAACAACGCAGAATTTAAATCCTCCTCCTCACGACTTGGTCCTCCTCCTATTTCTCTTCTTAAGTTCTGTGCAGCAATTATTGCTGGTTCCATTATTCACTTTATTAATACATCTCTAGCCTCTGGCTATGTTCCTTCTTCTCTTAAAATTGCTTCTGTTACACTTATTGTTAAGCTCCATCCTACCTTAAGAGTTTTAGGCTCACCTCCAACCTCTCGTTCCTAGCAAAAGTGCTGTAAAAGGTTGTCACTAAGCAACTTCAGACCTGTTTACCTAAACAGGATCCTTATGAACTGTTTCAGTCAGGTTTTTGCTCGTTACACAGCACTGAAACAGCATTCTTAATATATATTAATGACTATTTTCATCTGCTGATGCTGGGGTACTTAAGATTCTCCTACCCCTTGATCTCAGTGTGGCCTTTGACACTGTTAACCATAATATTGCTCTATCTCTCCTTTCTTCAATTAGCATTTCGAGCACAGTTCTGTCCTATCTTATAAACGTCTTATCTGTCTTAAAGAAGTACTTTGTTGCAATTGGTGGACATAAATTCTCTTCTGATTCTGTTACCCAATGTATACCTTAGGGATCTGTTCTCAGTCCAATTCTTTTCCTAATATACAGTATATGCTCCCCTTATAATAAATTATTCACCAAAACTATCTCAGCTTTAATTGTTTTGAAGATGATACTCAGATCTATCTTAATACTAGGTCTATTACTGACCTGCCTCCCCACTGTCTGCTTGAATACATTTTTGATCTAAATAATAATAATGAATATTTTTTGAATACTGAATATATATTTTTCTTCAGTTTTAGATTTCTAACCCTCTTAGAAAGTAACTATGTTGTGTCTATATTGTTTGTCCTGCAGTTTGTCTTATGTTGTTATAATTATTTGGTTTTGGATCCTTATGTTTTTAAATATTTTGTAAAGTGTCCTTGGGTTTGAGAAAGGTGCTATATAAATTAAATATAATATTGTTAATTGTTTAACAACTGGAGTAAAAATCTACAACCAACTACAGTATATACATTTGGTGGGTGGCATGGTGGCAGAGTGTATAGCTCTCCACTCATGAATCCAGTGTCCTAGGTTTAAAATCTGAACTTTGTTGTTGTTTTTGTTGAGTTGGCATGCTTTCCATATGTCTGGAGGGGCTTTACTCCAGGTACTCTGGTTTTCCTCCCACTTTCCTGAAGATGTATTCATTAAGGTAACTGGCAATTCCAAATTGGCCCTTTCATGAATTTGAGTCAAAGTGTGACCAATAGTGGGCTCAGTGTTGTGAACCAGACCTCGTCCTTTGGTCTAACTTCTGAAAACTTGCTTACGTCATCGAGCTGACGGTACCGTGGGAGGATGCCATTGAGGAAGCCTTTGAACATAAGAAGCTGCGGTATGCCAACTTAGCTGCTGAGGCGGAGGACAGAGGCTGGAAGATCAAGGTGCGCACGGTGGAGGTAAGGTGTAGGGGCTTTGTTGCCAGTACAACAGCGAAGGTGCTTAGAGGTTGGAGTTTGGGGACAGGCCCATCGACAGGCTATCAGAGAATTGCCCCCATTAGAAGCGATGCAAATATCAGGGATTGTAACATCTAGTCCTTTCATTGAATCTGAACTCTGGAGCGATCCAGTGACCGCTGCGAAAGGGCAGCTGACAATCAGGGAAAGACCAGATGACAGCCTGGAAAGACTGGTGACAGGAGGGAATAGACCTCAACTGGGCTGGTGTTGGTTAGCGCCTCATACCAGCAGGACCCAGCGCTTGTTAGCATTTCTGGGGCCACCCATTATTGCTACAAAAATTTTGAAGGAAAAGATACCCCCAGGGTCTGTGAGAGCGGGTGTGGAAGAAGACCCTATCCGGACGGATTTTATGGCAACGGACCTTAGAATGGTATCGACGATGAATAGGACAACTAGCATTGTAATTAATGGACCTTCAGGAAAGAAGCTGCAGAGCTGCATTTGTGGCTGGTCAAAGCTAACAACTGACATGGGCCTTAACATTCACCAAGGCAGGAAGAAGTGCGTCAGTGAGCCTGAAAAGGGGCCTCGCATTGACCAATACTTCTTACGAAGTAAGTCAAATCAGTCAAATGAAGCCCAGAGGCAAGAGAATCCTCACAGTCCTCAGGGTATCAGCACCCCGAATGAAGCTCAGTGTTGTACAGACCCTTCTACAGTCTCCAGATTGGAGCCCAGTCAATTACAGCCAGCAGCAGTTTCCAGTCCAGAGCCTAGCCACCAAATTTCAGGCCCTAGTCCAAGGCACAGCCAAACAACATCAGCCTTTAGTGTGGAGTCCAGCCACCGGCAGCTAGCAACACATTTCAGTATAGAATTAAGCCAGCCACAGCCAACATCATGCTCCATCTCAGAGTCCATCCAGCCACAGCCAGCAGCAATTTCCAATACTGAGCCTAGCCGGCCACTGCCAGCAGTAGAAAGGAAGATGGAAGGTAGGAAATTTCAGGTTCTGTGGCCCAGATCCAGTGAGAAGAGAGAGTGGGAAACCATTGACTCAGAACTGGTTCTTATACTAGAACAACAAAAGGGTCCCGTTGAAAGGAAGCTGGAGAACCCGGGAACCATCATTTACAGCTATGGTGCTGAGAAGTTTGGGGCAGGGGTAGGCAACGTCGGTCCTGGTGAGCCGCAGTATGTGCAGGTTTTTGTTCCAACCCAGTTCCTTAACGAGAACTCAATTATTGCTGATGAAGCACATATTGCTTAAGTGACATTTTGATGCTTCATTTTAGTGGTCTCGCTTGTTAAGGTTCTCCAACCTTAATTGCTTATTTCAATCTTAAACTGCTGCATTCAGTGTTTTAATTGCTCCTTATTAGCAATAAGATGTAAAAGACAAAGCAGCCAGCAGTTCTCCAGCTAGCTTTTTTCCAATTACATCTGTGTGTGTTCATCATGCACTGTTTGATTTAATAAAACACTTAATAGAAAAATGTGACAGACTGAAAATGATCTGTTTTAGGCTTCATATCATTTGGATGATATCTTTGGAAAGGAAAAAAATCTACGATATAAGAGCCTTACATTGCACAGACTAACAAGCCATAAAATTAAATAAGGTCTGAGATTGGCAATGATTGGTTTCTAATTAAGCAATTGGGTTGGAATGAAAACCTGCAGCCACTGCGGCTCACCAGGACTGACGTTGCCTACCCCTGGTTTGGGGTAAAGAGCAAGTTACAGATGGAGCAGAAAGGCCCTTTAAACCATCCAAAGTCTAGGAGGCAGTGGGAAATTGACAGGTTGGTGAAAGAGAGAAGACAACTGAGGAAACAGTGGAGGAGGGCCTATGAGACAGAAAGGGTGGGACTTGCTGATCTGCAGGATGAAATAAAGCAGCAGCTTATCAAGTTGCGAAGAGCAGAGTACCTCAGACAACAACGCAAGAGGAAAGAACGGACAAGGAGCCTTTTCTATAGCAATCCATACAGCTTTGTTAAGGGCCTTTTTGTCCAAGAGAAGAGTGGAGGCCTCAAAGTGCCCATAAAAGACCTGAAGGAACACCTGAGGAAAACTTACTCTGAGGGTCGGAGGCATGAGCCAGTTACCATTCTGAGTGACATGCCACCTATTCAGGCACCTCAACATCAAATGGATATAAGGCCACCCACATGGAATGAGGTGGAGAAGATAGTGAAGCAGGCAGGATCAGCATTGGCCCCTGGACCCAATGGCATTCCATATAGACTCTATAAAAAAAACCCTGGAGTCCTCAAATACCTGTGGAAGCTAATGAAAGTAGCATGGCAGAAAGGAGTGATTCCAAGGGCTTGGCGAAGATCAGGAGGTATCCTGATCCCTAAGGAGAAGAACTCCTCATCCATCAGCCAGTTTCGCCAGATCAGCCTGTTGAATGTAGAGGGAAAGATTTTCTTCAGTGTCTTGGCCAAAAGGCTATCAACTTTCTTGCAGAGAAACGACAATGTTGACACATCGGTACAGAAGGCCGGTATCCAGGGTTTCTCGGGATGTCTGGAGCATGCCAGTGTCATCTGGCACCAGATTAAAACTGCTAAGAAAGAATGGAGAGACCTTCATTTGGTCTTTTAGACTTGGCCAATGCCTTTGGGTCGATCCCTCATGAGATCTTGTGGATGGCTTTCAACTATTTTAGTGTAACAAACCACATTACAGAGCTGGTCAAGAGTTACTTTCAGGATCTACAGTTTTGTGTAACAGTTGAGAACAATACCATAGCCTGGCAGGACCTGGAAGTTGGAGTTATGGCAGGCTGTACGATTTCCCCTTTGGTATTTATTATGGCAATGGAGATGGTCATGCGGGCATCTCGTTGGGTAGTGGGAGGTGAGAGACTCAAGAGTGGCCTCCGTCTTCCTCCCATCAGAGCCTACATGGACAACATGACCATCATTACAACAACAAAGCCATGTACTAGGCGTTTGCTGCAGAAGCTCCAAGAAAACATCCAGTGGGCAAGAATGGAGTTTAAGCCAAGTAAATCTCGCAGCATCTCCATCATAAAAGGAAAACTGACAGCTGAGTGGTTCTATATTAGTGGAGAACCTATTCCAACAGTCTTAGAGAAGCCCATCAAGAGCCTTGGGCGGTGGTATAATGCAGACCTCAATGACACCTGGCAACGTGAACAACTACGGCATGACATGGCTAATGGCCTTAGGCAGATTAACAACACCGCACTCCCAGAGAAATTGAAGCTCTGGTGCTTTCAGTTTGGGTTATTACCCAGACTATTGTGGCTGTTGACAATGTACGAAGTTTCACTCAATCATGCCAATCGACTGGAGAGGCTATTGAGTTCTTATGTGAGGAAGTGGCTTGGACTTCCAAAATGCTTCAGCAGTGTTGGACTCTAGACGGAATTCTGTCACTGCCCATCCCTAGCCTGGTTGAGGAGTTCAAATGCGCAAAGGTGAGGCTGGACATGTCAGTCACAGATTCCTGGGATCCCATAGTGAGAGGCGCTGCTCCCACCCTAGCAACAGGGAGGAAGTGGACCCCAGCCACAGCTGTGCTACAAGCCAAATCTGCTCTTCTCCATCATAACGTGGTGGGTCACGTCCAACAGGGCAGAGGAGGCTTTGGTTTTGGAGTGGTAACACCTCTCTGGCAACAGGCATCTGCAACCGAACGTCGAAACATGGTGGTGTAGGAGGTGCGTCGTCAGGAGGAAGCAGCCAGGCGTGCCAGAGCTGTAGCGCAGGCCAAGCAGGGCCGCTGGATAAAGTGGGAGTGTGTTGAAAAGAGGAAACTCACATGGAGGGAACTCTAGGGAATGGAGTCCAACAGGCTGAGCTTCATCATCCGAGCCACATATGATATGCTGCCTTCCCCCACAAATCTGCAGCTGTGGTTTGGAAAGTACCAATCTTGCCCCCTGTGTACAGTCCCAGCAACTCTTAAGCACATCATGGTTGGTTGTAGGACTAGCCTCACTCAAGGCAGATACACATGGAGACACAACCAGGTCCTCAGATGTCTAGCTGAGAAAGTTGAGTGCAAGAGGGAATCCATCAACACCCAACCTTTCACCAACCAGGAAGTGCACCAGGACCCACCAGCATTTGTCCAGGAGGGGGATAAGAAGAGGACTACCCATTCAACCCCGGATCTGGGACCGTTGAAGGTAGCCAGGGATTGGCAGATGCAAGTTGACTTGGGTCAGAGGCTCATCTTCCCTACAGAGATCGTAACAACTACTCTGCGACCAGACCTCGTCCTTTGGTCTAACTTCCGAAAACTTGCTTACGTCATCTAGCTGACGGTAACGTGGGAGGATGCCATTGAGGAAGCCTTTGAACATAAGAAGCTGCGGTATGCCAACTTACCTGCTGAGGCGGAGGACAGAGGCTGGAAGATCAAGGTGCGCACGGTGGAGGTAGGGTGTAAGGGCTTTGTTGCCAGTACAACAGTGAATCTGCTTAGAGAGGTTGGAGTTAGGGGACAGGACCATCGACAGGCTATCAGAGAACTGGCTAACACTGCTGAGTGGACCAGTCACTGGCTATGGCTGAAGAGGGATGACATCACTTGGGCAGCTAAGGCGATTACCTAACCGCTAGACACACACCCACTTGATCAACCTGTGGTGGGCCTGCCTCAACAGTGGGTGTCTTGTGATAAAAGGCCAAAACACCCAGTGAAGTTGAGGCACACAACTGATGATGTGTCCTGCTGGTAAAGCCTCTTGGCTGCCATTCTTCATAGCAGCCATCCCTCAAGATCTCCCCCCATTAGAAGCGATGCAAATATCAGGGATTGTAACATCTAATTCTTTCATTGAATATGAATATTACACGGGTTTAACCATATGTTATATATACTTGTTAATACTTTGGAATAGGGGCTGTCTACAATGCATCTATTAATTATTTACTGCTACATAAAATCCATCCATTATCCAACCCACTATATCCTAACTACAGGGTCACAGGGGTCTGCTGGAGCCAAACCCAGCCAACACAGGGCACAAGGCAGGAAACAAACCCCAGGCAGGGCGCCAGCCCACCGCAGGGTGCGCACACACCTACACACCAAGCACACACTAGGGACAGTTTAGAATCGCCAATGTACCTAACCTGCATGTCTTTGGACTGTGGGAGGAAACTGGAGCACCTGGAGGAAACCTACACAGACACGGGGAGAACATGCAAACTCCATGCAGGGAGGACCCGGGAAGCGAACCCAGGTCTCCTTACTGCAAGGCAGCAGCACTACCCACTGCACCATCGTGCTGCCCCTACATAAAATCAAAGTGACAAATATCATATATTTCGTTTTTACACATCTCAAATATTTAACTGACATTTTATTCAGTTGCAAAAGCAAAAACTGAAATTACCTTTAAATATCTCTAGATATTTTAGATATCTCTCTTTCTGACCTTGAGTCTTCTTGTGTAACAAGAACATATCATATTAGTAACAATCTCAAAGCAGAGACCAACACTGGATGTGACATGAGTCCATCGCTGAATATGTGCACATGCACATCCCCATAATCTGTCAATTCATCATTGATGTTCACTGCCTCAGTTATACACTACTGTGCTATAAATGTCACAAAGCCAATTTATTAAACTTTCAGTTTAGGAAGATCCTAAAGAATAATGGAAATTATTCTTACAACACAGTTCTTTTTGTTAGTATCTACCTCTTTCATGTCTTATAAATTATCATTTTACACTTGAGCAACATTCCTGTGGCTTTGCTGCAAATACATAAAGACAAATTTTAAACATTAAGCACACGCCTACAACTAGGAGAATTTTAATCAATAAGCAAAGCAGAAAAGAGAAAAAGGGCTCCTTCAGGACAGATTAAATCCTTATCAGAGAGTGTAAGGCCAATCAGAGTTAAAAGCAATAATACCATGCAGCACCTGCGACTGTAGATAACAAGTCCTCTTGTTCCATCATGGCACATGCCTACTGATATACTCTCTGCCCCACCCAGGCTCTCCATCAATTGAGTGTCTGGGAGCTGACAAAAGAGAAAGTGGCACTGTGCCATTGTAAAATACAGGGTAAATACAACAACATAGTCCGTCTTGAGAGGCCGTGTTATTTCTCTAAAATTATAAATAACAATGGTAGTAATCTCAGAGTCTTATTCTCTACAACTCAGGTCACTCAATGGAATGCCTCCAAAAAATTTCCAGTGAAACTTGTGAGGCTTTTGCTGTATTTTTTAATCACAAAATTAATTATATTAGAAATAATATAGTACATCTCCCCAACACTGATCCTCTTAAACCCCGGTACCCCATTTTAAACAAATTAAATTCTTTCACCAGGATAGATTTACCTGATTTCTATAAAATAATTTCTCAACTGAGACCCTCCACCTGCATCCTTAACCCAATACCAACATTTTTTTTCAAAGAAGTATCTGGCGTACTAATTGATAGTATTCTTGACATAGTAAACTTATCATTAGATACAGGGGTCTTCCCAGATTTTCTTAAGACTGCTGTAGTTAAACCCCTGCTCAAGAAAAATAATCTTGATTCCTCTGAAAATTTTAGACGTATTTCTAACCTGCCTTTCTTAAGCAAAATCCTAGAGAAGGCAGTCATTATGCAGCTAAATGACCACCTCAGTAAACATGCTATTCTTGATAAGTTTCAGTTGGGTTGTAACTGCGAGGTCAAAAAACAAATAAATAATTCCAAATACATGTGACAAAAATTGTACTCAAAAAGATAGGGCAGAAATTCAAAAACCCATAAACACAAAAGTAACCAGAACCAAAATTTTGTTTTTAAAGAATAGTCAAAAAATGGTGCCAGAGTTCATTGACCAAATATTTGAAAACAAAAGAAGAATAATAGTTTTAAGGCTGATTTAAATCCAATCAAAGACAACTAGGAAGTGTATGATGGAAATTATACCCTTGTCCTGAATATGTTTCGTGCCACACATTTCCAATTTGATTTTACCTAGTGACAGCATTGCAGCAGTCAATAAAATCCCTCAAAATGGCAGTGCCCAAAATAAAAACAAAATGGCATCATGGGAGATCGTTGCTAATGTTTGACATCATTAAAAACATATCAAGCACAAAAATAGATATGATGACCAGATTACTTGACCTCAAAAACCCATTAAGCAATGTCTAAAAAAAATTTCACATGACGTGGTATTTATAAAAATAAAAGAAAAACTTAATATGACACCTACCATATATCAAAAATGTTTCATCATCAATCATTACATGTAATTAGTCTATTGTTCAGTACACTCTGCTGAAAACTTGCTGTCAATGTGCAAGCTGCGACCATATTGTAAATATGGCTGCGCATCTACCAGTTTGCACCACAGAATTACAGAGGAGTCTTGTGTGCTTTTTGTGGTAAGACAGCATTAAAAATATTGAAATTCACACCAATATCTGCATGTAGGAGAACAGAATGTAATGTACTAAGACATGTTAAAGAATTAGCTTTTTGCCAATTTTTCAAACAAGAGAACGAGGAAGACTTCCTGTAGGGTTTTCAGTTTGTTTCACAACAATGTACACTCAATGACAATCCTTCATGAACAGAGATTAGTGAAATGATTTACATGAAATTGAATTCCCTTCACAAAAAATATGTGAAACATTAGGCATTGGCATGTCATTGACACAAGAAGAAAATACTTTATTTTCTGTCTGTAAGTATTTTCATGGATTAATTGCACATGTCTACCTGTCATTTAGTATTTCAATAAATATCTCTAATGAAGAAAAATAAAATTACCAAACTTATTTTCTGCCACATGTAAATATTTTGTTGAGCCATCAGACATGTGTTGTGTTTGTACTGGTAGGAGGACACCCAGTTTGCCAATTATGATGACAGTCTTACTGCATTGAATACATTTGAGAAAGAAATGAAACTCACAATGAAATGTACACAGTGGTGTGTTATGGTGTGTCTTTTTGATGAACAAATACACAATGTCACATTTAAAGAAAAAAAATGAAGTATAAATGGGTTGATTTTACTGGTATCCACCAGGTAAACAAGAAAGTGTAAAGGAGTTTTAGGGAGCAATATTCCTTGCTTTCTACCCATGAGTACCCTTCAAAAAATGAAATGGAAAGTTCTCAACCACCCTGCCTACTGTTCATTACTGATGACTACTGATTTTCTTCTGTATGAACCTCTTAAAGATGTGCTGAGAAGTCATAATTTTTCTATCGATGCTAAAAATGAAAAAGGGAGAATACAAATGTCTTTAGGTTCAATCACTTTTTTTCCCTGAAGAAATGTAAAGCTTTGTTATAACTGTACAATAAAGAATCAAGGAGTCAATACTGAAAAATCAGTTCAGGTCAGGTTGGGCAGCATGCACTGCTACAGCATGTTGCCACACCCACCACACAATGAAATGCAGATGTTATGAGGGCGTCCCCTTGGTCTGGTCCAGCCACTCGGGTCCTCAACAATGATAATCCTGCAAGCCAGATCACCATCAGGAAATCATATCACATGGCGATAGTTCCGTAACTGATGCTCCCTCACAATGCAGGTAATGTGCCTCATTTGGGACTCCATGACCAACCGCTTATTCGACACAAATTCAAACCAACAGTACCCAAGGATTCTCCGAAGACACAGAGTACCAAAGAAGTCTTGTCTTCATCTCAGGTCACTGGATAGCATCCCTGTCTCCCAACCATATAACAAGACAGGAAGTACCAGGACTCTGAAGACTTGGAACCAAGTACCCATTTCCAGTGACCTCATGACCCCCCATGCTCTCCCATTTTGTCTACTCACTTCATAGAAAAAGTCACCAGAGACATGAATTTCACTGTCAAGTTAAGTAAACCTTTCGACAAGGTCAACACTTTCTGATGGCTGTGCCTAAGAGGTTATTAAAGACCTGGATTTTGGTTTTTATCCAGGACACTCGCAAGTTCAGACACTCAGACTCCACGCTCAATTTCTCGAGAGTCCCGATCAGAGCCTCCATTGACTCGAAGATCACAGCAAGATCTTTGAATCTTTCTTCACCAACAGATGCCCCACAGAAGCTGGACCCCATGACCTTGCCTAACACCCAGTCCATGCAAGCATTAAACAGAGTTCAATACTGAAAAATAATGGCTGTAAAATATCTCCCCCATCAGGAAAAAAACTGCAAAAATAAAATGTGAAGGTTTTTGCAGTATATATAGAGGGTATATTGTGATGACTAGGGTGAATTCTATTAACATAAATAATGGAAACCAGGATTTTTGATTTACATCAAATTTTGGATGATAGATTTACTGTATTTATAATCTTGGTCTTAATTGTATAGAACAAGTTTAGTCTTAATTTTTTTGTTTTGAAAATCTTTTTCAAGACATCACTTATTCACATTATATGTTCTCCACAGAGTACCCTTTCCAGTAAATCTCCTACTTCTTCTGATGATGAAGAAAACTACTTATCCTCTTGAAGTACTAGCCATTATAGGGTCCTTTCAGAGGAAGTGTGCAGGGGTGTGTTGTCCTGAGCCCTCTTTCATCTTTCGTATGCAGAGTTCTCTTCCTATGGTTACTTTTCTAAGGAGAAAAAAGAAAAGACACTGAAAATTCCCCCCAGTAGCATCTCCAACACTCCTGGAGGATGGAAGGAGTTATGAATGGAAGCTGATTCTTTTTGCAACATTGTATGCCTTAGATGTGGCATTAACATTTACTATAGGGTTCTTATAATTCTTAATGATGAATTGGTATGGTTGGACCATCAAGGATACCTGATAATTGTTAAACACTGTTTCTGGACATTAATTGCAAGGCCAAATTATTTATTTCCTGGGTAAATTTGTGATCCAATGGATAATATTTTACTCTTGTTTAACAGCAGCACAACTTTTTTTTTTACATAGGTGAAAGATTTCCGCTAAAGTGATTTACCAGAATATAACCTCTATTGCTATCTGTCAGTGCATGAAACATAGATGAGTGGCAATGGTTTATAGTATTTCAGAGAGATTACTACAGTCTTTAATGAAATTGAAGCCAAGAGAAGTATCTGCTTCATTTATTAACTATTTGGGAATATCAATATAAGAAAGACACTCACCAGTACTTTAGCAATAATTTTCACTGACACCGCTGGCCAGTAAAATGCCCCTTAGTATAGAATAGCATTAGACACTGCTTTTATGCACCTGAGTTCCTACAAGATTTTCTTTCCTGGCCCTGGTCTTAAGTGCAAGGGAGAGGAATTAAAACCCAAATGTTTTCAGGGACTGTTTTGTCTCAATACACTTCTTATTTTGATTATACCTTTAGACATATTGTAGGAATAATTGCAATATTGTGATAAACAGGTGCTCATGATGCTGTCAGGAAAGAACACGCTCCTTCCCCTGGTCCTGCCATTCTACCCTAACACTCTAACTCTCCACTTGTCATCAAACAAAATGTCCTTTGCAGACTCATCCTTCCATAGGAGCCCTTTTTCCCCAAACCTTTTTCCATCGACCACCTAATTAACACAAACTTCTTGTCCACAGATCACTATAAAGAGGAGAGACTCATTCCTCACCAGGCACTTTGAACTGCTGTGTCACTTGCAAATAGGTCACAGACAATACCCTTGTATCTGGTCTCCCTGATAAATTCAATATTAAACAATGGATCTCTTACCTTTCTAAAAATCTTATTCACTGCATCTCTTGTAGGCAGATTGTTTCAGGGAGCATATTCGAGATGTTAAGATCAAAGTACTTACAAAGCCTATTATAGAACAACAGTTACAACAACAGTAACAATCTATTTCTTGTATAGCTTAAAATAACATGAGGAGTGCCTCAGTAAGCTTTAATAGGCCCTGTTTTTTGACAGTCCTCCAACCTTAACTCTCTAAGAAGACAAGAAAAAATTCCCAAAAAAAACTTTGTAGAAAAAAATAAAATGGAAGAAATCTTGGGAAGGGCAATTCCATGTACATTGTGTATGCAATAGGTGACAACAAATGGGGTAAATACATCACACAAAACAGAATACATGTAATCCTCTGAACTACATGTACAATTTATCATTGCTACCTCAGAAATACAATACAGTAGTACAAAACTACTTTGCACCGAGTGCAGGCACAGAGCGCCACAATAACCCAAAATTACAGAACTATCACATATAAGAATACATATTTGTTAAAGTAAATCAAAAAACAAAGTAGAAAGTAATTAACATAAATGGAAAATTAGCAATATCTGTCAATCAGTTAATTGTAGAACCAGACTAGATTGTAGAAAAGGAGCCAGAGACAAGACAGACACAATTAGAGTCCTGGGGACCTTGGCCAACTAGCCACCTCCCCACTAGTGACTATTCTCCAGGAGACCAATTTGATGAAAGGACCCTTCTGCCTAATGACTCCAGTGCTCCTTTATATAAAATGACTTCTCCATAGGCTGGCAAACAATTTGGTATTATATATATTGTCACACACGCACGCATGGGAGGCAGCTAAAGGGCTCAAAAGAAGGTAATTCAATGCTGGATCAGGGAGTGGTAGAGTGCACTGATCCTTTCTCCTTCTTCTCTGCAGACCAGCCATTGTGATGCTCGATGACATCACTTCAATGCCACTCCTTATTCAGGAAAAGATCCCAGTCATCCCATGTGAGAAAGACTTTCCGAGACTGTTCGTCATAAAGCTGATGGAGCCATTTCTGGACAAAGGCGGAATCATAACAACAGTTGCATAAAGTGCGACAGGAGCTTCCACCTGCAGCTAAAGTCACTTGTGTACTGAAGTAGCATTGCACCTGAACTTTGTCAGCATGCCCATGTCAATCAAACACAGGAAGCTCTGCAAATCTACTTGTGACTTTAAGCTGTAGGAAGATAAGTAAATAAATCAAGGTAAATAGGTAAATAACGTTCGATCTGGTTTTAATATAAGTAACATATAAATGTTTTTTTATATAAAGACCATCTCAAAACATAATCACAAACAGGACTTTGCACGATACCTTGGCAAGCTCTGTAGGTTCTGCTGTTTTTTGCGGGGAGGGCTTCTGTTCTCTTTCTCCGATGTAGAACCCTCATTCTCATCTGAGTTCACCTTTGTTATAGCACATCTTTATTTGAAAACTAACAGTTTCAGATCAGGAGGAGCATGAACGTGACTGAGAGTATAAAAGTGAATAATCAAATAAAACGCTAAGTTTTACAACTACCATAAATTTACACCGGCTGTTACAAAATCAAATAAATTAAATGTATGTTTTTATTCTATAATAGTAATAATAATAGCCGATCACTACTCAAAACAGTTAAAGCATGAACGACTTGGGATCGAACCCTCAACCTCTTGACTTGAAGATTGCCGTTCTTACCTCTGCACCACCCAAGCTGACATATAGGAGGGTGTGTGTGTCATACCCTATCCCAATTTATTTTACTTTGGTTAAATTCTAGAAAAAAAAGCACACTTGATTTATTATATTTGGGTCTTTTGTGAAAGTTTTTATTTGATATTTGGACTTCAGACTTCACACATAATACACTTCACGTCAGCCTTTAGCCAATTATTAGTAGAACATGAAAAAAGTTTCTCTTCTAGTTATGTGTTCAACATTTCATGCCTCACATTTCCTGTCATCCTACATTTACACAGATCACTGTAGGCATGGAACACACATGAAATGTATGCATCCCAAATAACGATATATTATTTATCCTATACAATTCAAGGCACCTCATACCCAGATAAACAGACTTGATCTGGGAGAACTTGCGATAGCAGGCTGCCTGCTGCCTGTGCTGATCGACACATTTGCAAAACAAAAGACACTGATGAGGAGGAACGCGGTAATTTAAGGTGGCCTGGGATTCCAAGTTTTTTCGTAGGCAACATGGATTCTAGCATTAACACTAACCACTCCTAAACATAACTTGGGCCTAGTGATGGACGATGTCTCCAGCTGCCTCTATGGCATCTACACAGTTGGCTGAGAGGGGAAGTTCGATCTCTTGTGGTGACTTGGCAATTCCCTGAAATGTCATCCTCAGGTGCAGCGGCAACCTGGGAAGAAACTGTGCCCCTTGAGGTCGATCCCGACCCTATCTCACTTTCAGCTGCTGAACTTTCAGTTTAAGCAGACTAAAACTTCTTTTAAAAGGGAACAATTGAATGATAATTGCCTTAGATTTGCAAAAATGCAGTAATTCTAGTTAATGGCCATTGCACTCAACATCCTATGCCACAGGGCCCGCACTTTGCATGAAATAATGACCTTCTTTATTGGGTAGCTGAGCACAAGGGGGAGGTGCAGTCACTGCTGTTAGTCCCATGGTCTTACCAGCAGCAGTTCTGTAAATTGACACACACCCAACCCACCCCTAAATAAGTCCTGATGGACCAAGGGATGCCCTTTACCTCGGAGACATTCAGGGAAGTGGCCAAGTTACTTAAGCAGTTAAGTCACTTAAGCATTTAAAGACCTTGGTGTATCATCCTCAAACTGATGATCACCCTCAAACAGATGCTACGTATAGTGGTCAACGAGGATAGAAGGAACTGGGATCAGCTCCTCCACCACATCCTTTTTGCATATCAGGATGTCCCACAAGCCTCTATGGGGTTTTCACCATTTGAATTATTGTATGGATGTCTAGCCTGGAGCATATTGGATATTCTAAAGGAATCGCGCAGTTAAGTGATGGATTTGCGAAGATTTCAACCCATTCTAAATGTTCAAATGGAGAAGGCACAAGTAGCTCAGGTCCTCTGTTATGACTGTGGCACATCTCTGCGGGAGTTCCGCCCATGAGATCAGGTCATGGTATTTGTTCTTACCTTCCATTCCCAATTATTGGCCCATTGACAAGGCCCTTATGAAGTTAAGGAGAGAAAGGCGCTTGTCTATTATTTGGTGAAACAACCCATTCATTGTCTGAGTGAATGGGTATATCATTTGAATCTGCTAAAACCGTGGAAGAACAGGGATCCGGACTACTCCTCCGGACATCCCTGTTCACTATTTGCTTACAAAATAGATCCTAACTTTAGCCCTAATTTGACCACCAACCAGCTACGGCAGCTGGAAGCAGTTATCCTGTCTGTCCTGAAGGTAGTGAGTGAGAAACTCGGATGGACATCCCTGATTGAACATGACATAGTGACAGAGACCCGGGGTGATTACCAGAGAACGCCGGTATCAACTTCCCAAGGCAAAAAGAGGAGAAGTGGAGCAAGAGATTAAGCATATGCTGGAACTAGGCGTGACAGAGGAGAATCATAACCCCTGGTCCAGCCCAATTGTCTTGGTCCCTAAGCTGGACGGAAGTTGAAGGTTTTGCAATGAATTCCGGCGGCTTAATCAAGTGCCGATGCTCTTTCTCGGGTTCATGACCTCTCAGTCAGGAATGCCTGACCCAACATGTCTGGGCTGGGTGGGGGGCCGTATCACACTCACACACATGGGAGGCAGCTAAAGGATTCAAAAGAAGGTAATTTTAGAAATTGGCAGAGTGCACTGACCCTTTCTCCTTTTTCCCTGCAGATCAACCACAGGAAGTTCCTCCAGGGCCTGATGATATCACTTCCAGTTTCAGGCCTGATGACGTCACTTCCAGTTCCAGCTTGATGACATCATTTCCAGTTCCTCCCCAGATGATGTAATTTCCACTTTCCAGCTTTAAAACTGCAATATTCCTTCTGTTACCTCAGTTCTGTGTTGGACTCATGTCTGTAAAGATCTATTACTCAGTTTTGCCTTTTTCATGACAAACTTTCAGGTATACAGGCTGGCTGCCCCAAACCATTTTGTTGTGTCTAGCCATATCATTTCACATTATATATACTGTATACCTGAAAGAAAATAAAAAGACGTAAAGGAAACAACATCTTCTAAATAGTTACACTCTTTTACTTTGTTCCAAGCGTAAGAGAAAAATAGGAATGACAAGCAAAAGTCCAATGTTCCAGAAGGAAAAGATAAAAAAGCAACACAGCAGCAGGACTTGGTCAAATGATTCACACTATAGACTCCCTCAAGCAGACAGGAGTCAGTAGAACTAAACAGAGTCTGATTCTTCCAGTCTAAGCATCGAAAGAGACTGAATGTATGTTTGAGCACAAAAATAAGGAACTTTAACTATTAAGGGAGAATCTTTTAAAAGTTGTATTTCTTGTGTGAAACTGGAGATAAAGGAGCAGAACATACAGTATTTACTAATGTTCAGCAATTTCTTACTTTTTCTAACAGTTTAAGAGAGAATTTAACAGCTTCTGTCTCCTGTGAAGACACAAACTGTAGAGCTACATAAAAGTAATAAAATAATTAGAAAAAGCAGATTTTAGAAATGGATGAATGGGCAGAGGGATGGATTATTCTTTTTTCAGTGGGCATCTTTACTCAAGTAATCTTAAAAACAAATTATACCTATGTGTGATATATGAATGTACTGTAGAAGTAAAAACATACTTCTGTAAAAACATTTTTAAATACTGTTATATTAAGGCTGTATTCTCTTCTGTTGTAACTTGTAACATCTTAGAATAAAGAGCAGAATTGTTGCTGGGGACCTGTAATAACATGCATTATTACTGGAATTAAAAAAAATCAATCAAGATGCAGTATGACAGTACAGTATGAATTCAGATATAATATTTTCTGTTTGCCAGCAGACTGTTTTACAGCACATGAAACATCAAAGTAAACTGTTTAAAAAGGTTAGATATAGGGAAACTTGTGGTTTTGTCATAAATACTAAATGTTATGCATAGCAAAAACTAATATTTCCTCTGATTCATATAATGTATACTGCCATTCCTATAGTGGTTAATGGCAACATTACAGCATTAAGATATTCTCTTTAGCAGAAACTGTAAAATATGTGTCAAACTTTAAAGCAATATGAATGGAAGTTGATTCTTTAAAAAATCTCTGGAGAAATGTACTTTCAGCAAACTTTTTCACCTCTACTCTGTATCACTCTATCTTGTACTCTTTAAGCCTAGGTTACTTGAGTAAGTCCCCATAAATCTGATAAAATTAAAATAATCTCCAAACAGCATACACAATTGGTACTGTTACAATAAGCTAATTCAGTCACATTACCAGTCCCTCTTAACCCTGGATGTGATGAATGGCACACATTGATGGGAGTCTCAGTTGGGTTAGGGCAAGGTTCCTTACCTGAATGGAATACCATCCCTTCAGAAGCAAAAGAAGGAAGATGGGCATCATCCTTCCTCAGTTAGGTGACAAGTAGGAAAATGCCAGTGTGGAAGTGGATATGCTGGCATAATGGCAGCATTATGTGGCAGCATTCCCGGGCCACACTACCTGTATGGACACTACAAAGCATTCTGGGAACTGTTGTCCCAAGGGGCAGCCTTGTTGAATTTCATGGGTTCTATCATGAGGTGCTGCAAAGATCCATGATCCCTACTTTGTGGGTCTTCCACTTGACCCAGAAGTGCTTCCAACAGGTTGCACCCTAGCACTGGAAATACTCCTGGGTCTAAGATAAGAGAAGCCGCTTGACCTCATCCAAGCAAGTTGGAGTTGGGAAGAAGAAGGCAAATCTCACCTGGATGAGTGGAAGTAGAAGGAAAAGAGAGAAGAAGAGAGTTGTGCCTGTGTTTATGAGTACAACAAGTCTTTTGTAAAGTATTTGAAAATATAAGCCTTTTATTTGAACCTGGGACTGGTGTTGTGTGGTTGTGTCTGAGGTGTGGGGTGCTGCAATGTCCCCTGCAGATCACAAAGGATATGAGGAGTCATAGCATATCCTTTCATCAATGGGAACAAACAAGAAACAACCTTGACTGGGATGTCTTTCCATTAAATGTCAGACTTATTTATAAGGTACTAATTTATAGTTGCTAATCAGCCTTTCATAGATATGTTCGGGATGTGAGCAGAAAGGAGTATCATACTCATGTTGGCAGTGGAAGAACATACAAACTTCTGAAATTCCTTGATTGAGATTTGAACCCAGGAATCTACAGCTGTACCACAATGCTGTCTTTTGCAGAAGACATAAAAAAGATCTAAAGCTGCTACTGCAGCAGAATGCCCATCCATCCATTATCCAACCCGCTATATCCTAACTACAAGGTCACGGGGGTCTGCTGGAGCAAATCCCAGCCAACACAGGGCACAAGGCAGGAAACAAACCCCGGGCCAGGCACCAGCCCACCGCAGGGTAGCAGCAGAATGTACCATATAAAATATATTACTTTTTTCTTTTAATGTATTTTCTGGTAGAAAGTTAATATATAAACTTGTGTGAGTTATGTCTAAAAATGTCATAGAGAAGCATATTATTTTTCTAGTAAAGAAAAATTTTAACTTTCATCACATTCAGGCACTCACACAAACTGTGGCTTATACATTTACCAGTAATGAACATGACATACAATGAATCATTAAACAAATTTCTTTATAGAGATTTCCTTCTGCAATACTTTCTTCAGACACTAGGTGGAAGACTGTGCTGAAATATTGTTTCCTAAAATACAACCTCACACGTTATTTAACTGTGGATAAGGTTTATGTAAGAATTAAATCACTTTACTGATGACACTACATAAAGATTATTAATATCTCATAAATATAACAGTAATGCTAAATTTAGTGAATCGTGGAAACCCAGTTTATAGAAAGTTTTAACCCGCTAACCCTCCGTTATTTAGCAAAGCTGTTTTTCTAATAAAACAATTCCTGATTGCAACACACCTATGATGTTAAATTAACCTAGCAACATAACAGTGGAAACACAATTTATGGATGAAAAGAATTCTTGAATATTATAAACTACAAGCTTGCACTTGCGAAAGCAAGGTGGCATAAGTGTCAGTTGTCTTGGCAAGGATTATTCTCTTCTTACAAGAGCATAAAGCTGGGTTATTTTACACAACATAATTTTTAAATGCCTTTCTGTAAATTTGGCACAAATATTACTAACAAAGTTGACAAGAGATTATAGATAGATAGATAGATAGATAGATAGATAGATAGATAGATAGATAGATAGATAGATAGATAGATAGATAGATAGATAGTTTTGGCATTTGGGAGGACATTTAACAAGGTTCAACTTTATTCTTATTTATGAGCTGTAAGTTCTTCCCAAACATAATAAAATAGTATAAACACCAATAGCCAAAAAGTCTAGCAAATGCGTGATTTATGAAAGAAAAGTTTTTATAATGTAAGGATATTCTCACATTGGCAGTTTTTTAGGGTCTTCTCCCCCTTTGTTGAGTAATATTGTTTTCAGAAGTTTTGTTTGCTACTCCTTTACAGAGAATATTGCATGCAATGAGAAAATATAATTAAAGAATAATTGTAACACAAGAAAATATCATAGATTGTTAAATACATATATGTTCATATGTGAGCAATCAGAAAGGCTGTCCAAGGTAATTTTATTGTGAGATATTTGCAAGCTGGAGTTCTTGTTTGTCTTTTTCTCTTTATGGTAGTTCAGTTTAGCTCTAAAGCCTATTAATATCCTGCACTTTCTCTTAAAAGACATTTCTAAAACACACATAGTCTTTTACAGCATACTTCTACTCATATATCACCCACCAACACCACACCCAAACATTTTCTAACATTCCACATACACACACCTGACTGAAGAAACAAAAATGAAGTGAACACAGGCATAGAATAATTTCATAAGTATGCCAAAAGTTAATAGTTATCCATTAAACTGATGTGGTGTTCATTGAGATGGCCTTGAAATGAAAAGGTTATTGATTGAATCTGCATATTTATTAACTCAAAGACCCTTCCCATAACACCAGTTTTAATAATAATAAAAATACATTTTATTTATACAAAGGTGCTTTTCTAAGCACTCAAGGGCACCGAACAAACAATACATAAAAAGCACATTATAAATAGAACTAAAAGTTAAAACCAAAAAAGCCATTGTAATCCTAGAGAAAAAAGGCATTTGGAACAGTTGGGTTTTAAGTTTACATTTGAAAGTTGAGAATGATTCAGTATTTCTAAGCTCATTAGGTAATAAGGTAAAGAGTTGCTCTGCTCCTAATGGTGGTTAGATGGGTTAGAAGGACAGTCAAGTGGAAGGAGGAAGAGGATCTGAGGTTACGGGAGGGAATAGCAACATGAAGAAAGTCGGACAGATATGGAGGGGCGAGTTATGAATGGCCTTAAATGTTAAAAGAAGAATTTTAAAATCAATTTGAAACTTAATTGAGAGCCAATGAAGCTGCTGCAAGACCAGAGTAATATGGTGAGTAGATGGGGTTTGAGTAATGATATGGGCAGCAGAATTCTGGACCAGCTGAAGCTTATGGAGAGATTTATTAGAGAGACCAAAGAGGAGCAAATTGCAATAGTCCAGATGAGAAATAATAAGACTGCGAATAAGGATGGCAATGGTATGGGGAGTGAGGAATGGGCGGATTACATAGGTGGAAGTAGGCAGACCGGGTGATGTTATTAATGTGAGATTGGAAAGATAGAGTACTATCAAGGATGACACCCAGACTCTTGATCTGAGGTGAAGGGGAAACAAAGGAGTTATCAATAGCAGGTGAAAGATTATCGGCTTTGATTAATGTTGATTTTGTACCAATGAGGAGAACCTCAGTTTTGTCACTATTTAATTTAAGAAAATTTGAAGAAAACCAGGATTTAACTTCAGCAATGCAGTCAATAAGTGAAGATGGTGGAAAGAAGAGGTGAGCTTACTAGCAAGGTAGAGTTGGGTGTCATCAGCATCACAGTGGAAATTAATTTTATATTTACGAAAGATATTGCCAAGGGGAAGAAGGTAAACAATAAAAAGAAGAGTTCCAGGACAGAGCCCTGGGGCACACCTGAAGTAACAGCGGTGGGTTGGGATGTGAAAATTTTAATCTGAATGAACTGAGTGCGGCCTGAGTGGTACAATCTGAACCAATTTAGTGGAGCGTGGGTAATGCCAATCAAAGAAAATCTATTAAGGAGAGTGGTATGACAAATAGTATCAAAGGCTGCACTCAGGTCAAGGAGGATGAGAATAGTAATTAAACCAGAGTCAGCAGCCATAAGGAGGTCATTAGCAATTTTAACAAGTGCCATTTCTGGAGGAAAACCAGACTGGAACTCTTCATACAAATTATTATGAGATAAGTGGGAGTGAAGTTGGATAGCTACTATTTTTTCAAGAATTTTGGAGATGAAGGGCAAATTAGAAACAGGGCGAAAATTACTTGACGTTAGTAGGATTGGCACTAGGTTTCTTCAGTATTGGGGTTATTGCAGCAGTTTTAAAAGATGAAGGAACAGTAATAGTGGTGAGAGAGGAGTGAATTATAGCATAAATAAGAGAGACCAGAGAGGGGAGGCAGGTTTTGACCATAACTGTAGGGAGGGGGTCCAGCTGACAAGTAGTTGGCTTAGATTTGCGGACAAGATCTGAGATTTCTGAGAAAGTGGGAGCTGGAAAGAGGGAAATGAGTGAATAGGTGGGTGCAGTTCAGAGGAAATACTGAGAGAAGATACTGATATATCCTCTGGATTTCCTCATTAAAAAAATACATAAGGGAATTACAAAAAGCAGTTGAGTTAAGGTGAGATTGTTACCTTTATTAGAAGAAATTAACTGAGTGTAACAGCTGGATTTGGTTTGAGCTATACAGTCCTTATGATAAAGTACATGATTTTTGTGCATCTCGTTGTGGACAAAGAGTCCAGTTTTTTATGTAACTGCTGAAATTGCCAGCCCTTGGCTTTCAGAAGCCAAAGTTCAGGCATAAACCATGGGGCAGATAAAGAAAAGGAACTAGATCTGTTTTTTAATGGAGTGAGAGAATTAAGAATACCATTGAGTCCAGTGTTATAGTGTGAGACCAATTCTTCAAGAGTGGATAGATTGTAATAGTCCATGTGGGAATCAGTTCTAGAGGAAAGAAAATCAAAGTTAGTGTTCTTAATATTACGGAAAGATATGAGACAGGGAAGCTTAGTAATAGAAGAAGTAAGTTTAGCATTAAATGAAAGGAGAAAATGATCAGTTATGGTTGCATTTGGCAACGGTGATAGCCGACCGAGCTAGGCTGGCCAACACACTGTGGTCAGCAACCCTATCTGTGTTACGTGGATGGCGCCAAGAGTTAGACCAGAAGGAGTTAATTCCTTTCGCGGTGTCCACTCGGAATCTCCAGTGGGACCCACGATGGATGTATCTCTGACAAGGAAGAAATATGATGTCCGGGTCAAACTGCAGCACAGACAGCAGAGACACAGACTGGTGGAGATGCAGTCAAAGAAGATCAGTAGCTGAGTACTGGAGCAGGCCTATCGCAGGTTGGATAGCGAGTGACAGGAAAGACCAAACAAACATAAACCAGATGAATATCCTACCAGTCCATATTGTAAGCGAGGCAACAAGCAGCTCAGGCGTCCAGAAAACAAAGTTTTGAAACGAGTTTAGGTTGAAGCTAGTCCATACATAGCCATACACAGGCACGCAGGGATATCAGCAATATCACCAGAAAAAATCACCAGTTTTAGCTAAAAATCATCAGTCTAGTTACCAGCGAGCAGCAGTGACCAGCTCCACCAGCGTTCACTCAAACCGGAAGTTTTCTCCCCTATTTTGAGTTAGGCTTGGGTTTAGGGCTTTAGAAAATTAACATACAAGACATTATATAAAATAAGTTCTGATTGAGGGGATGAGTAGACTATAGGCTATACAGAGTATAATGCTTAGCTTGAGGCTGTCTGTCTGGGTGTATGAGCTAGTTTAAATTAGAAAAGACCTGCAACTAATACCATCTTGAGTTGTTTTCTAATAGTAAACATTAATTTAAAACTAATTTTTCTTTAAGTTTTACTTTTTTCTAGGCAGGGGTCTTTAACCTCGGTAATGGTAGGTTTCACTAGGTGCTAATTTTTACTTCAAGAAAACTCTAAATGATAGGTTATTTCTAACTACTGTGCATTTCTTGCTTTAATGATGGTATTGTGTCTCTAACACTTAATTATCTCAAAGTGGGAAGAATGTGGCTGAATGATCAGTGAAACTGCCAGTCCACAGGGCTTGAATTCCATTCTGTTTCTAACTTTTGTGTCTTCTGTGTCAAGTGTACAAGCTTACATGGGGGTCTGCTCTGGTGTCTCCGCTGCTTTTTGGATTTTTTTATCATTATTTATAATACTTTTTTTGCTAATATCAAATTAATTATATTATTATTATTATGTAAGTTTGCTTTGGATGAATTGTCCTAATTAGTTATAAATATTTCAATGTATAGTTTTGACACTTCTTACCAATTGAACTTTGGTAAACTCTAAAGCTGGACCAGTGTGGGTGGAATTTTAATAAACCCCACAGTCCTCATGGTTCCTTTTGTTCTCAGCGCTGCTAAGACAGACATTGGCTGTACAATGATATCTTGTACTGGAAACAGTGGCTTCAGAGTTTAGCTCTATGGAGCCCAATGTTTTCCATCAAGAAACCTTAATTAGGTAGATTTACAGTAGATGACAAGCAAAAAGTCAGTTTTTAATTTGATATGACTTGCTGTGGCTATCAGTGAGCTGGCATTCCCAACTGTCTATCAAACCAAGCTATTTTCACTACTCCAAGACAGCTACCAGCCACAGTCCAGCTCCTAGCTCATATCATTCTGGCCATTCAGTCACACATTTATTGTTGCCAATCTACCTAATACACATGCCTTTATGATAAAAGGAGAACCCAGAGAAAAATCTATGAGACAGTGGGAAAACATGTAAGACAGACATTACACAAGCCACAGGATCCCCATTTTGTCTTACACAGAAACAAAAGACCAATGCTGATCCAAAAGTCACTTGTCCTATACAACATTCAGGAACACTGTGAATCTAAATGCCAGATTCCATATCTATTTAATTGGGGGGAAAACTCCTAGATGTCCTCCTTCTCTTCAGTTGGGTTTCTTACTTGGGAAGGAATTATGGATAATGGTGCTATATAAATAAAATATATTATTATTATTGTTATTATTATTATAGTGCTATAAAACATGTTAAGGGTCTGTGCAAGTGCAAGGATGGGAGCATGTGCTGATAGCATGTTGCTGCATCCACCTTAAAAATAAAAATGGAGTGTCTCAAGTTTGGTGGGTGCACATGCACTGCTACAAAGCTCTTTGACCATGGGATGTATACGGAGGCTAGTGGATTGCTTGGTAACATAACGGCGTAATCAGCTCATTTGTTCCTCACTGACACTCCATGGATCCTTAAGAAAAGCACCTGCACCCACAGAGTATAAAGAAACCTCAGTAGGAAAGAGAAAAATAAATACACACAAGATCAACATAGAAAGGATCGAGTAAGAGAGAAAAATAGACAGAGAGTTTGTGTGAAAACAGAATGAATCAGAGTCGGTTGAGAACAGGCTCCCATGGTGAACTCTTAGGGTAGTATCACTCCTGCTAAGCACCCAGGGAGCAAGAGTTTCCATTTTGCTTAAAGGTATTGTCCTATGGTAGCAGGATGGTGAAGCTGGGCTTTGGTGTTCCAGAAGTGACTGGCTGAGGTGGATGGGACAAAAGTTTATTTAATTGTTGACCGTGCTAACCATTGTCTCAGTCCCACTGATTCATGAGCAGAACGAACACAGGAAGCAGAGAGGCACTGAGGCTGGTAGGAGTAAAAGGTCTTGATTGTATCTTAAAGGTTTTATTCTTGGTTTTAACTAATTATTTTTGATTTACCTATTGATGACTGGTTTTAACTCCCACAAATGAGCAGTGATTTTATGTATTATTTATAAACTTATTTATTTATAAAGAACCTCTTCTTGAATCGAGGCCTTGCTGTGGCAGAAGGGCTTACACGGTCTAGTGATCCTTGGAGCTATGTTGTCGGGAGCTACATGCTTCTGGTAGGATTTCCCAAGGCAAACAAGTCTGAGGTGAAGATCCAGACTAACTCGATCCTGAGACTCTAGGGGGAGGGGCTCACTGGTGAGCGCCTGGTGGCTAGACCTTTGACCACAGGGCCCAGCCGGGCTCAGCCCTAAGGAGCAACGTGGTTCTGCTCTCTTGTGGGCCCACCACCTGCAAGAGAGGCCACAGGGGGTTGGGTGCAATGTGATATGGGTGGTGGCCGAAGGCGGGAGCCTAGGCGTTCCAACCCTCGGTTGCTGAATCTGGCTCTTGGGACATGGAATGTTACCTCTCTGGTGGGGAAGGAGCCTGAACTGTTGCGAGAGGTTGAGAGGTACTGGCTAGATATAGTTGGGCTCACCTCCACACACGGTCTGGGCTCTGGAAACATTCCTCTTGAGAGAGGCTGGACTTTGTTCCACTCTGGAGTTGCTATGGGTGAAAGGCGTCGGGCAGGAGTGGGCTTGCTTCTGGCCCCCTGGCTCGAGGCCTGCACGTTGGGGTTCTCCCTGCTGGACGAGAGGGTTGCTTCCCTGTGCCTTCGAGTTATCAGAAAGGACTCTGACTGTTGTTTGTGCTTATGTGCTGAATGGCAGTTCAGAGTACCCAGCCTTCTTGGAGTTCCTGGAGGAAGCTCTGCAAAGCGCAGCTCCTGGGGACTCTATCGTCCTGCTGGGAGACTTAAACACTCACGTCGTCAACGATAGTGAAACCTGGAAAGGTGTGATTGGGAGGAACGGCCTCCCCAATCTAAACTCGAGTGGTGCTCAGTTGTTGGACTTCTGTGCTGGCCATGGATTGTCCATAATGAACACCATGTTCAAGCATAAGGGTGTCCATAAGTGCACTTGGCACCAGGATGCCCGAGGTCGCAGCTTGATGATCGACTTTGTAATCGTGTCATCGGATTTGCGACCTTATGTCTTGGACACTCGGGTGAAGAGAGGGGCTGAGTTGTCAACTGATCACCACCTGGTGGTAAGTTGGATCAGATGGCGGGAGAGGCTGCCAGACAGACCAGGCAGACCCAAACGTATAGTGAGGGTCTGCTGGGAACGTCTGGCAGAGGAACCGGTCAGAAAGATCTTTAACTGCCACCTCCGGCAGAACTTCAATCTCATTCCGAGGGAGGTGAAGGACATTGAGTCTTTATGGGCCATGTTCTGACCCTCCATTGTTGAAGCAGCAGAACGGAGCTGTGGCCTCAAGGTTGTCAGTGCCTCTCGTGGCGGCAATCCATGAACCCGGTGGTGGACACCTAAGGTTCGAGAGGCCGTCAAGTTGAAGAAAGAGTCCTATCGGGTCTGGTTGATTAGTGGGACTCCAGAGGCAGCTGAGAGGTACCAGCGGGCTAAGCACTTGGCGGCATCGGCTGTTGTAGAGGCAAAAACTCGGGCACGGGAGGAGTTTGGGGAAGCCATGGAAAACAACTTTCTGTCGGCACCAAGAAGGTTCTGGCAAACTGTCAAGCGACTCAGGAGGGGAAAGCAGTGCTCCAACAAACTGTGTACAGTGGAGAAAAGGCCCTGCTGACTTCAACTGCAGACGTTATTGACCGGTGCAAGGAATACTTCAAGGATCTTCTCAATCCCACCAGCATGTCTTCCTTAGAGGAAGCAGAGCTGGAGGACTCCAGGGCGGGCCTGTCCATATAGGGGCCAAGGTCACCAAGGTAGTTAAAAAGCTCCAAGGTGGCGGGGCCCCTGGGGTGGACGAGGTCCACCCTGGGTTCCTCAAGGCTCTGGATGTTGTGGGGCTGTCCTGGTTGACACGTTTCTGCAGCATCGCATGAACATTGGGGACAGTGCCTCTGGATTGGCAAACCGGGCTGGTGGTCCCCCTGTTTAAGAAGGGTGACCGGAGGATGTGCTCCAAATATAGAGAGATCACACTCCTCAGCCTCCCCGGTAAGGCCTATTCAGGAGTGCTGGAGAAGAGAGTTTGGTTGATAGTCGAATTTTGGATTCAAGAGGAACAATGCGGATTCCGTCCTGGCTCTGGAACACTGGACCAGCTCTACACCCTGGCCAGGATCCTGGAGGGGGCATGGGAGTTTGCCCAACCAGTCCACATGTGTTTTGTGGATTTGGAGAAGGCATTCGACCGTGTCCCTCGAAGCATCCTGTGGGGTGTGCTCCAAGAGTACGGGGTACAAGGCTCGTTGTTACGAGCCATTCAGTCCCTGTACAGGAGGAGAAGGAGCTTGGTCCGCATTGCCGGTAATAAGTCGAACTTGTTTCCTGTTAAGGTTGGACTCCGCCAGGGCTGCCCTTTGTCACGGATTCTGTTCATAAGTTTTATGGACAGAATTTCTAGGCACAGCCAAGGAGCAGAGGGGGTCTGGTTCGGTGACCTCAGAATCTCGTCTCTGCTATTTGTGGATGATGTGGTTCTGTTGGTTTCATCGGACAGTGACCTCCAGCTCTCACTGGAGCGGTTCGCAGCCGAGTGTGAAAGGGCAGGATGAGAATCAGCACCTCTAAATCCGAGGCCATGGTTCTCTGCCAGAAAAGGGCGGAATGTTCTCTTCAGGTTGGGAACACATTACTGCTTCAAGTGCAGGAATTCAAGTATCTCGGGGTCTTGTTCATGAGTGAGGGAAGAATGGAGCAGGAGGTCGACAGATGGATCAGTGCGGTATCTGCAGTAATGTGGGCTCTGCAACGGTCCGTCGTGGTGAAGAGAGAGCTGAGACAAAAGGCGAGGCTGTCAATTTACCAGTCGATCTATATTCCTACCCTCACCTATGGCCACGAGTTTTGGGTAGTGACTGAAAGAGCAAGATCGCAGATACAAGTGGCCGAACTGAGTTTTCTCTGCAGGGTGGCTGGACTTTCCCTTAGAGATAGGATGAGGAGTTCAGTTATTCGGGAGAGACTCCTCCGCATTGAGAGGAGTCAGTTGAGGTGGTTCGGGCATCTGGTCAGGATGCCCCCTGGACGCCTCCCTAGGTGGGTGTTCCGGGCATGTCCCACTGGGAGAAAGCCACGGGGCAGACCCAGGACACGCTGGAGGGATTATATCTCCCAGCTGGCCTGGAAACGCCTCGGGGTCCCCCCAGAGGAGCTGGAGGAGGTGGCCGGGGAGAGGGAGGTCTGGCCTTTCCTGCTTAGGCTGCTTCCCCCGTGACCCAACTTCAGATAAGCAGTGGACAATAGATGGACGGATGGATTTATAAAGAACTCTACTGCACTTTCTCTTTGGAAACTGTCCTGATGATTGGTGTATAATAAAATGCACAATACACACTTTTACATCTGACTTTGTTATTTTTTGTCTTCATGACTATCAATGTCCCAGGTACAAGAACATGCCAAGCTGTAGGCACCTAAGCATCGCAATTAAGAAGCTTTCTTACTTCTTACCTGCATGGAAATTTTCTGTACACCTTATCCTCAAGATGCTTCCTTCCCTTCAGGGAAGTCTTATCTCTCAGTCGCCCAGATAATTGATCACAATTTTCTGTTCCACATATGAAAGTAAAAATTACATTTTTTAACAAATTATCAGAAAGGGGTCTCCGACCAATGAATTTTGAATCATCTCAGGCACAGTACATTTTCCAGTTGTGGAAATGACAGCTTCCAGATTAGACATGCTCTAAAGTCATGCTCGAAATGGAACACCTGTTTCCATGACTATTCTTCGTTTTCTAAAGCCAGTGTCTTACAGATTGTCAACCTGAATCCCCTTGACCTGTGTAATGTTTTTCAGACTGCTGGGTATGATTACTCATTGAATTTATGTGTATATACAGGATTTTCTGGAGACCAATCAGATTTAATTAGGGACAGACAGGGACATCTCTGCATTCAGCAGGTCCATGGGCTATCTTATCAGTTAAGACCTCTTCCGATTTCTCTAAAACTCTTTACCTATGAACAAAAACATACTTCAATTCTGTGACAATGGCTACTCTAGAAATGCTTTAAAAATATTGAACATCTAGGAAGCATAGTAAAAATAAAAATACTTTTATCCTTCATACCGGATAAGAATGTTGAAACCAAGGGAAATAATATTCACTATAAATGATATATTAATTAAGACTACAAAAAAGTCATTCATTAAGATGTTTTGAAAGATATACAGTCAGAAAAGGCCAATATGTCTCTCGGCCTACAAGGATTAAAATGGGTCACTTAGTTTTAACATTCTAATTCTAATTCTAATCTAAAATGTATGATGAAGAATAATGTGCATAGAAGGTGTTATTGCTAATAAGTCAGAAAAAGGTTGTTCTGTGCATGCACTGTGTATATATATATATATATATATATATATATATATATATATATATATATATATATATATACTGTATGTATATATATTGTAAAAGAACGACTCACAAAGCATAAAGGTTTGGGGTTTCCGGCCCCGTATACTATAACAAAAAAGATTAATTTTACAAACAAAAGTTTTCTTCTATAGGCATTCATAACACAGCCTGCCAAGATGGCGGAGAGGGGAACATTTATCAGGGGGGACCGGAAATAGGAGAATGAACTGCTGGGAAGGAACCGTGATGGAAACTGGGATTGGTGACGTCATCAGGGAGCGACAGAGGGAAGGCGGAAGTGTTGATATGTTTTCATGTATTCAGGGTGGATTCATGGCGGCGGTGCGTCCTTCTTTCTGCAGATATAAAGAGAGAGAGGTTAGTACCCCGCCATTCCCTTCTGACATACGGCTTCACGTCACATTTTGGGTCGTTACGCGGCTCCCTAATCGCGCGTGTGTGACATGACCCACCCCCCTCAGCCCAGACCCATCAGGTCAGGCGGACCGTACTGAGAGGTCGTGAACCCGGGAGAGGGCATCCGCATTGGCTTGAAGGAGACCCCGGCGATAAGTGACAGTAAGCGTATAGGGCTGCAGGTCCAAAAACCACCTGGTGACTCGTGGATTCGACTCTTTGTGCAGGGCCATCCACTGGAGAGCAGCATGGTCTGTCACTAGAGTGAACTCGCGACCCAGCAGATAGTACCACAGATGAGTCACCGCCCACTTAATGGCCAAGGCTTCCCTCTCCACTGCTGCATACCTGGTCTCCCGGTCCAACAGTTTCCGGCTCAGGTATATTACGGGGTGTTCAACACCATCAACGCTTTGGCTCAGCACGGCACCCAGGCCTGTGTCCGAAGCGTCGGTCTGGAGAACAAAGGGCAAAGAGAAGTCTGGAGTTTGTAATATAGGTGCCGAATTCAGGGCCTTCTTTAGGTCACTGAATGCTTGTTCCGCTTTATCGTTCCATACCACATACACAGGGGTCCCTTTCTTTGTGAGATTTGTCAAGGGCGCTGCCCTCTCAGAGAAACGGAGAACAAACTGGTGGTGATACCCCGCTAACCCCAAGAAGGCTTGCACCTGCTTCTTGGTATTCGGACGGGGCCATTCAAGGATGTATTTTATTTTGGAACATTGTGGTTTCACCTGTCCCCGTCTCACTAGGTAGCCTAAATATTTGGCCTCCCTCAAGCCAAAGAAACACTTGCGGGGATTGATGCGGAGACCGGCCTTCGCTAGTGTGGTGAGGACGGCGTACACCTGCAGTATATGTTCTTTCCAGGTGTCGGAATAAATGACCACGTCATCTAGGTAGGCGGCACAGTAGGGCTGGTGGGGCCGGAGCACTCTGTCTAAAAGACGTTGGAAGGTCGCGGGGGCACCGTGCAGTCCAAATGGGAGGACCTTATACTGCCAATGTCCACTAGGGGTACTAAATGCTGTTTTCTCTTTCGCGGATGCCGTTAAGTGAATTTGCCAGTACTCTTTGGTCATGTCAAGTGTAGTCAGATATTGAGCCTTACCCAAGCGTTCAAGTAGGTCATCCACTCTAGGCATGGGATAGGCATCGAATTTGGAGACCTGGTTCAGACGTCTAAAGTCGTTGCAGAACCTCCAGGAGCCATCTGGTTTGGAAACGAGGACAATAGGACTGGACCAGGGACTATAACTCTCCTCAATGATATCCATGTCCAACATCCGCTGGATTTCGAGCTCCACCTCCACACGTTTTGCTTCAGAGAGGCGATAGTGTCTCTCACTGACTACCACCCCAGGCTCGGTAATGATGTCGTGCTTTATCAGTGAAGTACGGCCAGGTGACTCGCTAACCACTTCGGGGACGGCCCGGATCACTTGATCTAGTTCCTGCCGTTGGGATGGTGTTAGGTCTGGACCGAGATTAAAGACTGATTTTTCTGCGAAAAGGGAAAGGGCTGTACTGGAGGGCGGAGTCTCCTCTCGCTCTCTCCACGGCTTCAGTAAGTTCATGTGGTACACCCTCTCGCTCGGCCGATGGTTCGGTTGTTTCACCAAATAGTCGACTAGCCCCTTTCGCTCCTTGACCTCATATGGGCCCTGCCAATGGGCCAGCAATTTGGAATGGGAGGAGGGTACGAGTACCATTATGCGGTCCCCGGGGTGGAATTCCCTGAGGACGGCATTCCGATTGTAACACCGGGCTTGCGCTGTTTGAGCACGAACCATATGTTCTTCCCATCCTTCTTTTAAGATATCCAAAAGTCCCCGGGGTTGGCGTCCATATAGCAGCTTGAAAGGGGAGAAACCCGTGGAGGCTTGTGGCACCTCCCTGTACGCAAAAAGTACAAGAGGCAAAAGCTCATCCCAGTTCCTACCGTCCACGCTGACTACCTTGCGTAACATCTGTTTAAGCGTCTGATTAAAGCGCTCTACCAATCTGTCGGTTTGCGGGTGGTAGATAGACATTTTAAGATGTTTAATACGGAGCAACTTGGCCACCTCCCTGAACGTATCCGAAGTAAAGGGAGTACCTTGGTCCGTAAGGACTTCTTTCGGTATTCCCACTCTAGAAAAAAGCTTGACCAATTCCCGTGCGATATTTTTTGAATTGGCGGAGCGTAACGGCACTGCCTCTGGATATCGAGTCGCGTAATCAACCACGACTAATATATATTTCTAGCCACAGTTCGAAGGCTCCAGGGGTCCATCAACATTTATTAGGGGGGACCGGAAATAGGAGAATGGACTGCTGGGAAGGAACCGTGATGGAAACTGGGATTGCTGACATCATCGGGGAGTGACAGAGGGAAGGCGGAAGTGTTGATATGTTTTCATGTATTCAGGGTGGATTCATGGCGGCGGTGCGTCCTTCTTTCTGCAGATATAAAGAGAGAGAGGTTAGTACCTCGCCATTCCCTTCTGACATACCGCTTCACGTCACATTTTAGGTCGTTTCGCGGCTCCCTAATCGCGCGTGCGTGACAATATATATATACCCATCCATCCATTATCCAACCCACTATATCCCAACTACAGGGTCACAGGGGTTCGCTGGAGCCAATCCCAGCCAACACAGGGTGCAAGGCAGGAAACAAACTATATATATATATTGTAGCAGTAGATGCTCGTGTCCACCTCTCGAACCCTCAGGTACCACTGTGATAACCAGGTGAATATATAATAATATTTCTTTTTATTACTATAAGGTGCACCAAGCACTCCTTCCACCACACTCATATACAATACACAATACTCTTTTCTCAATAACTCCTCCTCTCCCAGACACGTTGCCACCCTACCTCCCAGCTCAGCTCAATGTTCTGGGCTTTCCAGAGTTCTTTTATAGCCCCTGACCCGGAAGTGGCTCCAAGCCAAACCCACAAGTCCGTTTTCCTTCCGGGTCAGGGCAAAGTCCTTTTCTTCATCCCGGGAGCACATCGCTTCTTCCAGTCACGTGACTGGGATGCACTCCCGGGTTATAGGGCATGCCAGCGCCTACTAGCCCCCCTACAGTGACTCCTGGCGGCCCCCAAGGTATCCAGCAGGGCTGTGTCAAAACACTACACAGTCCATGAGGCCCTGCTGGAACTCGGGGCGCAAATATGCTGTCCGGAGGGCTCCTCCTAGCGGCCTGGGGTTGACGACCGGAGTCCATAGCCGGTCGTCTGTCACAGTCCCTCCCCCTTAGCGACGACCAGTGGGGCGGAGCGTTGATTCCCGCGAGGGACGTCTTCCTCCAGGAGAACGCTTTATCCGGACCGTGGTTCTGTTGTCGAGATCCCCCAGCGAACCTTGGGGGAACGGTGTATCTGGTATCCCACCGCTCCCCTGTCCTCCGGGGACAACTCCTCCACACATGGCCCGGTTGCCGGCAGTTGTAGCACCGCCGACGTCCTCCTGGTGGCCTCTCTTCCCGAGACCTGAAGCACCTCGGGAATTCTGTCAGCTCCACCCTGTCCTCCGCCAAGGAGGGGTTAACAGCCGCTTTGCTGCTCTTTGCCCTTTTCTTTTCCCTGTTAGGAGACCCGCATTTCTGTGTGGGGATCTCCTGCTTTCTCTGGGGCTTGTGCACAACGTGAGGCTCTCTATGGAATAGAGAGAGCCTCTTTGCTGTTTGCACGCCCGTTGTCCTATGTAAACTCGGAGGCGGCGTCATTAGCACCGTATCGCTCCGGGTAACAGCACTATTCAGCTGCCCCGGGACGATCGGTGCTTCCCCCGCCTCACCGGTAACCAACGGCAACCCCTTTATCATGCGGGTCGGGCTCTTACGGTCCGCGTTATCCCGGAGCGGCGTCTGATATCGCCGCCCCGGTTCTATCGGATCGCTGCCCAACCACTCCGTATTCGTTCCACATTCGATTGTCGGGCACACAGCGCTTTGACAACCGCAACTTATTAAACGCGGTGCCGATTCGCACTGCGTCCCCTTATTATATACGGCGCAGATTTTACTCACCTGCACCGCCGAATCAATCGAGGCCGGGGCTTCACGGCCTAACCGCCGAAGGTACGTCATCAGTCCCTTCAACGGCGCTTCGGCTGCAGCTCCCAGCTCCTCGACACGCTCCTTCACCTCCTGTAGTCCCTGGAAGAAAGCGTAAAGGGGCGCGAGACATTTCTCGAGCTCCTGCAAGTTTGTAAAGTTATTTGTTTCGGCCGGCAGTAAGGCCACTTCCTTGTTTTGGTCATCTGCCGACCGGGAACCAATGAGCACGTCCACTCCTGGCACGTGCTCTGCTGATGAGCGCAAGGGCTCCTGGGATTTGGAGTCTTCTGAGGGACGGGTGGCTGCAACAAGCCGACTGAGGTCTGCCTTTTTACTATTAATGTCAGACGCTACAGTCACTTCCCGCCCCTCTTTCTTTTTATTTAAAGATGGCGCTGCTTCGCTCGCCGCCCCCTTCCCCTTCAGGGAGCGCAGACGCGTTGGGGAATTACTGACCTCACCGACGGCTCCCAACTGACCTTCTTCCTGGTTGTCGTCGCGCGAGGTCACGTGGATAGATCCCACGAATGGGTTGGCCGCTTCCATCCGACTTCCAACCCGACTTGCCTTCTGGGTATCGCGGCCATCTTGCCACGGTACGAGGCAGGTATCCGATCCAGCGGTTGTTTTCCGAAGGCAGGCCTCTGCAAAATAGGAAGTGAATATCCCCTGCCCATCGGGCGTTGCCCCGGCACATACCTCCGGATTTTCCCGCTGTATCCCCGATTCGTTCAGGGCTGTTGACGCAGCCGATTGCTGGCAGCCTACTTGCAATTGTGCTCTTCGGACTTGCTCAGCCTTTATCGGCTGCCGGTCCCCCTCACACCCAGTTAGGTAAGTCCAGTACAGCTCGGCATCGGTTGCGGTCTTCACCCAATTGGTGCTGGCCTTCTTCTTGCCAGACTTTTTCCCCATTTTTGCCTGCTGAAGAGATTGGCGTCCCGCTGCAGCGCTCTTGGTCGCGGGTGGAGTTTTCACCTCCGCGGTCACTAGAGGAACCTTCGTAGGGTTCTCTGCCACAACGAATTTAATATTTAGTGCAGATCCTCTGCCTCCAGACGGCCAGAGAATCCTGCCGACTACGCCAGTGTAGCAGTAGATGCTCGTGTCCACCTCTCGAACCCTCAGGTACCACTCTGATAACCAGGTGAATATATAATAATATTTCTTTTTATTACTATAAGGTGCACCAAGCACTCCTTCCACCACACTCATATACAATACACAATACTCTTCTCTCAATAACTCCTCCTCTCCCAGACACGTTGCCACCCTACCTCCCAGCTCAGCTCAATGTTCTGGGCTTTCCAGAGTTCTTTTATAGCCCCTGACCCGGAAGTGGCTCCAAGCCAAACCCACAAGTCCGTTTTCCTTCCGGGTCAGGGCAAAGTCCTTTTCTTCATCCCGGGAGCACATCGCTTCTTCCAGTCACGTGACTGGGATGCACTCCCGGGTTATAGGGCATGCCAGCGCCTACTAGCCCCCCTACAGCGACTCCTGGCGGCCCCCAAGGTATCCAGCAGGGCTGTGTCAAAACACTACACAGTCCATGAGGCCCTGCTGGAACTCGGGGCGCAAATATGCTGTCCGGAGGGCTCCTCCTAGCGGCCTGGGGTTGACGACCGGAGTCCATAGCCGGTCGTCTGTCACAATATATATATATATATATATATATATATATATATATATATATATATATATATATATATATCCATCCATCCATTTTCCAACCCGCTGAATCCGAACACAGGGTCACGGGGGTCTGCTGGAGCCAATCCCAGCCAACACAGGGTGCAAGGCAGGAAACAACTATATATATATATATATATATATATATATATATATATATATATATATATATATATATATATATTTACTGGCTTAAACGTAGGACACTGATAGATGAGGATATTACTTTTGAGGTAATATATCTTTAGACAGATGGCAGTGTTATTCTGATTTGTATATCATAATTGTGTTAATAGATACACAAGGCCAAGAACTTAACTTTTAATTACAAATAATCAGCACCAGCAATACTCTGAAGGGGTGGGATTTACTCAGTGATATGTTAATTAATTTCTTTGAACAAGTAGAATGAGTAAACAAATTATTATAGGAATTTGGTGCATTTACAGTACCAGTAAGTGCCAGAAAAGAAACTTCAAGAGAAGAGTGATGTGGTACAGACTCAGAAAGGCAGACTCATGCCCATTTAACTTTAGACTTTTTTTAATAGTTGCAAGGTACTATTCAAGTCATGCTTGGCTTGTTAAAAAGAATAGTGTTTTTCTCAAGTGCAGTTGAGAAAGACCTTTGAGTTAAAAATTAACATTATTTTATTGATTAAAATGTTTAAAACTGGACGGAATGATGAAAGCCTATCTTAAAAAAATATTGTATATAGATTCAGCTATGGCAGAAGTACATAACTAGTTCAGCACATTCTGCTTTTGGGTCCTGTATGAAATAAAAATATTGATCTCTGTTTCTGTTCAATTTAGAAAATGGCGTATGGCAGTGAGAAAAAGAAATGATTGGTTTATGTTAATCAATCAATTAATTAATTATCAGTTTTGCCTTTGATGATACGCAGTGGGTAGTGCTGCTGCCTCGCAGTTAGGAGACCTGGGTTCGCTTCCCGGGTCCTCCCTGTGTGGAATTTGCATGTTCTCCCCGTGTCTGTGGGTTTCCTCCCACAGTCCAAAGACATGCAGGTTAGGTGCACTGGCGATCCTAAATTGTCCCTAGTGTGTGCTTGGTGTGTGTGTGTGCCCTGCGGTGGGCTGGCGCCCTGCCCGGGGATTAGTTCCTGCCTTGCGCCCTGTGTTGGCTGGGATTGGCTCCAGCAGACCCCCATGGCACTGTAGTTAGGATATAGCGGGTTGGATAATGGATGGATGGATGGACTTTGATGATATCTGAAATTAATGAAATAATTAAATAATTTGGTAAGGCTCCAGCTTTATTTTCCTTACCATTCTCTGTAAGAGGGTCTTCTAGCTGTCATACTTAAATCAACTTAACTGAAGCACACTTGTTTTAACACTAGAATCCCTGAAGTCTACGAAAAAACTCATAATCCCAAGCCACGCTAAATTCCTTCACACATCGTGTCTTTTGTTTTACAAATGTGTCAATCAACACAAACAGCAAGCAGCCTGCTTCTTCCCCCCACTGTCACAGCTCAAGCCTGTTTATCTGGGTGTGAGGTGGCAGGAGTTGTATTGGGTAAATAATATATTATTATTTGGAACACAAGCATTTCATGTGTGTTCTGTGTCTACAACGATCTATACAAATGTAGGATGACAGGAAATGTGAGGCAAGAAATGTTGAACACATACCTAAAACAGAAACTTTTTTCATATTATAGTACAAATGACAAAAATTTTGACATGAATTATATAATGTGTGAAGACTGAAGTCCAAATATATCAAATAAACACCTCCACAAAAGGTACATGTATAACAAAACAAGTGTGTGTTTTTCCAAGAATATAACCAAAGAAAAAGAAATGTAGGGTTAGGGCACAACACTGACATGACTGCTTGGGTGGTGTAGAGGTAAGAACTGCTGATTCATAATCAAGAGGTTGCTGGTTTGATTCCAGGTGCTTCCTAGAATTACTGTTTTGAGTATTGTGCTGCTCTTATTATCGCTATTATGGAATAAAAACATACATTTAATTTGAGTCTGTAACAACCAGTGTAAATTTATGGTACTTGTAAAGGTTAGCGTTTTGTTCCCTCAGTCATGTTCATGCTCCCCCCCCAATCTGACACTGCTGTTTGCAAATAAAGACAAGCTATAACAGAGGTGAACTCAGATGAAGATGAGGGTTCTACATCTACAACAGAAGCCCTCCCCACAAAAAACATCCACTCACACATAAGAACAACAGCTGCACCAGGTGTAAAGGCGGAAGATAGCACTGTTTGGATGCAGCAACAGGTCGGCATTATCCTTCCAGTCCTTCAACGAAACATAGGGCTTACAAAGCTCGCCAAGGTATAATGCAAAGTTCTGTGGTGATTATGTTTTGTGATGGTCTTTATATAAAAAAAAATTTATATTTTACTTATGTAAAAGGCAGATCGAATATTGTTTACCTATATTTATTTACGAACTTATTTTCCTGTGTTGCCATATTCTTGTTGAAAAATGCATTTTAAAGTAACGGCTGAGATTCACTGTAGTAATTTCCTTCATAATTTTGAACACTTCAATCATGTCACCTTTTAATTTTGATTAGCTTAGACCAAAAAAATTTTGACTTCTTCAACCTCTTCATACCTCTCAGTATAAGAATCAGCCTCTTCTCTGGACTTTCTCTAGTGCTCATTTTTTTTTTTTTTTTGCAATATGTACATGATAAGTGAAGTTACTCTCCCTTGAATTGTTTTATAACTTGACATCCATTTAGCCTTTTTACTTTCAAGATTCATACCCTCCCATCGTGTATTCAGATCTAATATTTTTATTTTCTACATGCAATACTTTACTTTTGCTTACATTAAATTTCATCTGACAGCTTGTATTCTATATTCTGTCTCTATAATTGAATGGAGTGGATTCTACATTATCTGCCCTTCCACCTACTATGGTGTCATCTGCAAATTAATCAGCTTGTTATTTGTATTCCTATCCAGATGAATCATACATATGAAAATAAGCAGTGGTCCAAGCACTGACCACTGTGAGAGATTTTAAAATCATCCATATCTGAACATGTTCCTCTAACCATTAACCTTTGATCCCTATGTTAAGACAATTTTGTATCCACCTATATCCCTCTTCATTTAGTTTGAACAATAGCCTCAAAGTGTCCTGAAAATAAAGGTAAATAATATCATCTGCACCTTTCTGATAATATGCATCTTTCCTCATAGAACTTTAGGATATTTTAAAACATGAACAATTCTGTCTAAACCCATGCTGACTATTTACTCATAAAACTGTTCTTGACATGTGTGACTCAATCTGCTCCTTAGTAATTTCTTCCATTCATTTACCTGTGATGTATGTTATTCTTACTGGCTTATACTTTAGGTACTCAGATCAACTCAATCTTCATTTTTAAATTACAGAATAATACTTTCAAGCTTCTGGTTGTTATGGATTTCCCCAGTATGATAAAAATATGTGTCAAAGCTATATTCACTATATATATGTATACACTAAAAGCTTTAAGCCAAATTAGATAAAGGTTATCTGGTTCTGGAGATTTCTTAGATTTATACCTGTTTAATCTAGCTAGCACTTCTTTCTCTATAATGTTCAAATCACTAAGTACATCTTTAGTAGTTCCTGTGACTTTAGGGGGATTATTGATTTCTTCACAAGTGTAAACTTCAGAAACATTCAAGTTTAACTCAATAGCTATTTTACTGTCTGTAAATTTCTGCTTGACCTTACCATTTCTAATGTACTCACTTCTTCCCTGACACTTCTTCTACTATTAAAATCCTGAAACAATCTCTTTGGGACATCTTTCATCTTTACTGTAACATTTCTTTCTAACTGCCGTGTAGCTTTCCTAATAGTCTCCTTAACTGCTGATCTCATGCTCTTATCAGACCTATAATTCGTGCTGGAGTTATTGGTATTTAATGCCTTACGCAGCTGTTTTGTTCCTTTGTAACTTCTTATTTAGCTTCTTATTTATCTACTGCTGAACTCTTCCTTAATTTCTCACTGCTTCTACATTTTGGGATAAACTTGTCCTGCAATGTATGCAGAACACTTTTTAAACTTCCTTACACATCCTTGAGGTGGAGTGGTGGCTCGTACGCTAGGGACCTGTGCTGGAAACTGGAAGGTTGTTGGTTCACATCCTGTAAACACCAGAAGTGACTCTACTCCATCGGGCCCTTGAGCAAGGCCCTTAGCCTGCAATTGTGTTGTCCTGGTTATGACGTTACTCTGCATCCAGCTCTGCAAGCAGGTCTTCCAATTTACAGGGAAAACTTGGGGGATGGTGGCAGGATTGGCACTCCAGCCACTGTAAAAACCCTCACACTGATCCAGTGTGGTGCTGAGGTGTCACCTGCTGCACTCGGGTCCCAATCCAGAAGGTGTAGTGGGTGCAACAACATGTTGTTAGCGTATGCTCCCAACCTCTCCCTAAATATCCTTAGTGATCTCCTAACTTAAAAGCCTGTTTCAGGTTATCATTTTAGATGTTGCTTCCTCTCTCATTGGTGCTTTAGCATACTGTGTAAAACCACAGTCATTGATTACGTCCAGAACCTCCAGTTCTTGTAAAGTTAATATAATAGACAAGTCAATATTTGGGTAATTAAAGTTCTCCCAAGAATATACTGTACACTTGAAAGTTTCTTTTTAAATAGTAAAAAAAACATTATATTAGAACAATTATCTATTTTAGGGGGTCTAAAACACATTCCCAATATCAGTGAGCGTGTTATAGATGAAGCCTGATGCCGTCTAGTTGAATCCAAAAATTCTCAATAAGATTTGACTCATCATATAATTGAAGAAGACACACATTCAGATAATTTTTTACATAAATGGTGAAACCTGTAGGGTTTGCCTGTCTTTCCTAAAAAGTATTTTGAAATTGACAACATCAGGCTGAAGTTATCTTACATCAGTCTACATTTCTCACAAACACTTTTCTAACTGACAGTGAATAAAGCAAGAGACAAGGAAATGAAAGTGATAACTTACTTTATAATGTTTGTAAAGTAAAAAAAATATAAATATTACATTACTCTTCCCCTGTCCTCAGCATTCAATATTCAGCATTTACTGTTCATTAAAGAAATCTAACTAACTCGTCACTGAGAATGTATTGAGAAGTATTTTTTTGCTATTTTTACTGCTGATTTATTTTCAACTATTTTATGCATTTTTTCAAATTTTACACCATTTTCTATTGAGTTTACAATAGCTGTCCCAGTTTTGGTCATGCTATGATATATGACTTGCATTACTTGCATGACATCATTAATTGCAGATACTATTTAAGATAGTGGTGCACAGCAAACATTACATAAGCTTTGGGTACTGCTAGTCTTATTTCTAAACTTAAAAGCAATTGTTCTACAAGCATACAGTAAGTTTAGTTTAGCAACTTGTTTTTTTTCTTTGCCAGATTGTTTTGACTTCTTGACCTCTGTCTCTATTTAGACTGTTCTTTTTCTTAGTCAAACCTCTTTTTTCTAACCATAAAACACCAAAATATTTATCTCAATGTCACAGAAACAATCATCTTACTACTGTGTGTCCAGATGTGAAGAATAATGATTGGCATTGGTAAGAGGCACTTGAAAGAAACGAGTAGCAACAAATTAGAAAATAGTGCAATTGACTTGCTGTAGAGGGTGAATGAGAATGTAAGATGACTGTTGCTTTTTAAATTGTGTGGCCTAGAACATGATTTTTAATAAAAGGAAATTCCACCTGAAAGTTTAAGTGCTCTTCCGTCAATGATATCCTGACACACACGCACACACACACACATACACCAACAACAACAAGGAAGAAAAAAGGTTGATGAAGACAACAGAAAACAACAATACAAGTGTTAACACTACTCATGAACTGTAGCTTCGCTGCAAAATGTGTGTCTTCTTCCTTTAGACTTCCAATGTCCAGATGTTTAGAAGAGTAACTTTGCCTTCCATCTGCCTCTGCTCACCCCTCTCCCTACATGCACTCTAACTCTGACTCCCTTAAAAAAGGATAGTTGAAGAGGTAAGGTCTCCTCTTAAATGACTGGAAAGATGAAGACTATTTCATTGCCTCATATTATGCCAAAGGCAATATCAGTGGTGACCTTATACACCTACTATCTCTATGACAGCGCCACTACAATACAGAAAGAAATACAAGTATAGGACTCAAACCAGTCTTCATCTCCTCTATCTACTTATTTTTATATGCTAGTCTTGTATCATGCCCTAAGTTAGTAAAGAACAAAGGGATGCATCACAACATGCACACCCTTGTCCTAGGAAGCTACTCTTTGATGTAAGAAATGAGGATTAAGTGGAAAGCAGATCCCAACATTAAATACTACTAAATAATAAGATCCAAAAGGTTTGGGTATATTGTTACACTGTAAAATATCAAAATAACACTGATGTAACAAATATTTAATATATCAAAAATTCCCACACACACTACACACTGTGGAGGTGAAGTGGATGAAAATTATGAGTGTCAATTCTGACTCATTTTACTGAATGTAGAGTAGATGGTGAATAACTATTGAATTGCTTCACTTAATAAAATTAACAATTTAGTCCTACCAGTCCTACCTAACAAAATAAAAATCACATACTCCTTTCATATAAGCATAAACTCCTCATAGCCACCACATCTGTTGTGTGTAGACCTGGAAAGAGTCTAGCTGTAATATTCCTTTGGCATTGAAACCATAATTCACATATAGTGCCATTTCTTTGTAGTCCTTGTTGCATGGTGATGTAGTCAACCAAATGATGAGGAATCCCCCAGTGTTAACCACTCCATCCCATAATGTATATACAGTGGTACTTCCACAAGAAACAGGCAGTGCATCAAGAATCCCACCACACACGCACACCCATAACTTAAATGCCAATTAGCAATAAGCAGACAATAGAAAATCAGATACTCCTAAGCATCTGAATTGACTCTATTCTGAATTATCTGCTAGGAACTCCTAGCCAAGTATACCAAATTTCAATTTTATTCCCTCTTTAATAGCTTGCCAGTCCCTCCTCCATGTGTTAAGGAGCAAACAGGAACTGCAAAGCAGATGAGTGTGGGTAACAAGTTGGTGGCCAAACCATTATTTGGTGACTAAGAAATTTAACCACCCAATTTAAAACTGCCATTAAAGCACATTATTCTTGTGGTATATAACATATAAGTTTATATTATGTAAGCATACTTTGAGAAAACAGGAAGCTTGTGCCCAAAATGGTTAGCTCTAAATCAGTCTTCTGCTAGGAAACCTAACAGCAACAGCTAAACATATTGAGTAAACCAATGTAACCAAAGCACCCAACAGCAATCTTTTAAACTCTCAGACTATATTCAGGGAACATGTCATATACAGAGCACATGATTCATAACAGTAACAGAAATAGACCCAAAACATTCATAGCGGAGACAATAATGAGTATAATTTAAAGTCATGCAACTACAATAACAAATAACCTTACAATAAAAATAAAAGGAACACAAAGATCATGGAACGGATGTTTAAATCTAATCTGTAAAACAGAATAAATGTTTCAGATTCTAGTGTTTTTTTTTAACATTTAAAGATTTACTACTTTAGTATATTTTGTTTAATCAATTGTGTAGTGATTCCATTATTAGACTTTGTTGAATAATTTATTGCTGTGTAACAACTGTTTTTTCTTTAAATGCTCCTAATGTTTTCAGCCTCAGGCCTAGGGGAACCTGGTCCAGACGTTGCCATCTCCCTTTTGTACCTGAAGCTAAGCTCTCTGGATAACACACTTATAGGAGTCCTGAAGCTTCACAACAAATTTTCACACGAGCAGTGATGACCGTGTCCACAATAGGGAGCTGATCCCAGATGAGCCCCCAGTTGTTACCAGCCTCAGGCCTAGGGAAACCTGGACCAGGTACAAGCCACTGTTGCTACATTACGTAGCCACAGCAGTAAGGTGCCACAAGCATCAAAGAAAAAGGCAGCAGTCAGGAATCTCTCACCATACTTTCTGTCCTTTACTCTCAATTACCCAGAGATATATAAATACAGTGATCCCTCGCTATATCGCGCTTCGCCTTTCGCGGCTTCACTCTATCGCGGATTTTATATGTAAGCATATTTAAATATATATCGCGGATTTTTTGCTGGTTCGCGGATTTCTGAGGACAATGGGTCTTTTAATTTCTGGTACATGCTTCCTCAGTTGGTTTGCCCAGTTGATTTCATACAAGGGACGCTATTGGCAGATGGCTGAGAAGCTACCCAACTTACTTTTCTTTCTCTCTCTCTTGCGCTGACTATCTGTGATCCTGACGTAGGGGGTGTGAGCAGGGGGGCTGTTCGCACACCTAGACGATAAGGACGCTCATCTAAAAATGCTGAAAGATTATCTTCACGTTGCTACCTTCAGTGTGCAGCTTTTAAGTATGCTGCACGGTGCTTCGCATACTTAAAAGCTCAAAGGGCACGTATTGATTTTTGACTTTGTTTCTCTCTCTCTCTCTCTCTCTGCTCCTGACGGAGGGGGTGTGAGCTGCCGCCTTCAACAGCTTTGTACCGGCAGTGCTTCACATACTTAAAGGCCATTGATTTGTTTGCTTTCCTCTCTGTTTCCTTTGAAGAGGAAGATATGTTTGCATTCTTTTAATTGTGAGACAGAACTGTCATCTCTGTCTTGTCATGGAGCACAGTTTAAACTTTTGAAAAAGAGACAAATGTTTGTTTGCAGTGTTTGAATAACATTCCTGTCTCTCTACAACCTCCTGTGTTTCTGCGCAAATCTGTGACCCAAGCATGACAATATAAAAATAACCATATAAACATATGGTTTCTACTTCGCGGATTTTCTTATTTTGCGGGTGGCTCTGGAACGCAACCCCCGCGATGGAGGAGGGATTACTGTACTTCAATCGATCAGTTAAACAATGGTGTATGTTGTCACACACGTGTGTTTTGGAGACAACCAAAGGGCTTGAATACATGTAATTCCATGCCAGACCAGGGGGTGGCAAAGTGCACTAACTTTCCCTCTCGATCTCTTGCAGACCAGTCTAGGGAAATCCCGCCCGGCTCTGGGGCAACCAATGACGTCCCTTCCGGTTCCGGTGCTGATGACATCACTTCCTTTTCTGGCCTTTAAATCTGCCATACTGCCTGAAGAGAATCAGTTCTGTTGTGGACTCTGTTGAATAAACATGTCGCTATTTTTGACTCAATTTTGCAGCCGGGAACTATTAAATGGGTGGCTGCCCCAACCCTTCACAATGTCTCATGGTCGTTATTGCGGCACTGGCATAGTCGGCAGGATGCAAGAAACCCTGAAGTATCTATCTATCTATCTATCTATCTGAAGGGAACGGGACCGGACCTGAATCATATCCAGGTGGGAGAGTACCTGGGCCGAGCTTTCAGGTGGGGGTTGCATCTCGGATTTCGGAAAGAACTGGTGCAGACTCCGCTCCCTTTGTCTAGCTTCAGATCACCTAAACTTAATAGGGAGAGTGTCGATGGGACACACAGACGTTGGTTGGTTTCTATGGGGGAAGCTAAAGGGACCTATTATGCTCTCTCGGAGGAGAGAGTTGTTCGTCCCACCAGGGCTAAGGCCCCAGAACAAAGTGGGGATTCCCCAAACCAGCAGGTGAGGAAATTGCAAACATGGCGATTTGACCCTGAGCGGTCTACCCAAGAGCAGTTGGATGCTCTCTGGGAAGAGGTGGCTTGTTGGTTGAAACCAAGTGAATGCAACACCTTCCAACTAGTAAAGAAAGTGGCCTGCTTCCTTTTTATAAATGGCCTCCCTGAGTATTTCACCCAGCCGGTTTGGGGAGAATTTTCCAACGTGCTCATTGAAACATCGAGGACACTCTCGCAATTTGGGAGAGCAGAACGGTCCTTTGGCGGACGCTGTAGAGATTATGTCCCTCCTAACCCTCTCGGCATAAACCGGAGTTTGCACCGGAGTCCCCGATTCCGCGGGCGCGGGCACCACTCGGGAGCAAGGCGGAATGTAAGTGGAGAGAGAGGGGTGGGTTGTGTGTGCTTTCAAACCCCTTGTTAATGGCTCATAAGGGAGAAGTCATTTTAAATGGTTTCAAAGTAGAAGCTCTGTTTGATTCCAGCAGCAACATTTCTATTGTTGCCTGCCGATATGTACTACCGCGACAATGGTTAAAGATAAAGACCAGAATTACCTGTGTGCACGGTGATGTCCGCTCCTATAATTCCGCTCGGTGTTACATCAGCCACGGAGGATCACTTAAAAGACTTGTCATAGCAGTCCTCCCCAATCCACCGTGCGCTGTGATTCTCGGGCGGGACTGGTCTGATATTAAAAGCGGTGAAGTACTGATCTCTCCTAAATTGAATTGGGGCCTAGTAACAGACGGGAATCCCCCATCTCAGGTTGTCTCCACACCGTGTACGCACCTGGTGGAGGGAGGTATGGGAGACGAAGAGGAGGATGAGGAACTTCCTGGACCGTCGCGGGCCATTACGTCATCTGTCCGCGTCTCGCCAGAACGGGTTGATTCTCCACCCCTTGAGGTCAGACCAGACCCTCTCTCAGATCTGAGCTTTCAATATAGACAAACACCGGCTTCAAAGGGAACAATGGAATGACGATTCCCTTAAATTTGCTAAGAATGCAGTTGTCTTAGCCAACGGCCAACGCACCAATCAGCCCATGCCACAAGGACCCCACTTTGTTTTAGAGAATGATTTATTATATCAGGTTAGTGAGCACGAGGGGGAAGTGCAGAAGCTGTTGCTAATCCCACGAACTTTCCGGCGGCAAGTTTGTGAGTTAGCAGACGCCCACATCCTAGGAGGCCACCTGGGCACCGAAAAAACACTAGAGCGCATTAAGCTCCGTTTCTATTGGCCGGGAATAAATGAGGAGGTTCGCCGCTTCTCTATTTCATGTCCTGAATGTCAGCTGAGGCAAATTCCTAGGAGGGACCGCGCTCCTCTTATTCCCCTTCCCTTAATTGATGTCCCGTTTGAAAGGATAGGGGTCGACATAGTGGGACCCCTGGAACCCTCGGCACGAGGATTTAAATATATATTAGTCCTCGTAGATTATGCAACCCGATTTCCAGAAGCTGTTCCCTTGCGCTCAGCCAATTCTAAAGCCATCGCACAGACACTGATGGAGGTCTTTGTGCAAGTTGGGATCCCTAAAGAATTCCTTGCGGATCAAGGGACTCCGTTTACCTCAGAAACATTCAGGGAAACGGCCAAGTTACTGAAAATAAAGCACTTGAGAACCACGGTGCATCATCCTCAAACCGACGGTTTAGTAGAGAGATTTAATCAAACTCTCAAGCAGATGCTTCGCAAAGTGGTCAACAGGGATGGGAGTAATTGGGATCAACTCCTCTCCCTCGTACTCTTTGCCTACAGTGAAGTCCCTCAAGCCTCCACGGGGTTCTCACCCTTTGAATTATTATATGGACGACAACCCCGGGGTACATTGGACATTTTAAAAGAAGGTTGGGAAGAAGAGGCTCGTCCCTCCCTTAATATTCTGGAATATATCGCGCAATTATCGCGGAAAAATTAGGCCCATATTAAAAAGTCACATGGAGGAAGCGCAATCAGCACAAGCCCATTATTATGACCGTGGCACGACACTTCGGGAGTTTCAACTGGGGGATCGAGTCATGGTATTGGTTCCCACCTCGCACTCTAAATTACTTGACCATTGGCAAGGACCATACGAAGTTAAGGAGAGAAAAGAACTCGTCGATTATTTGGTGAAACAACCAAATCGTCGACCAAGTGAGCGGATATATCATGTGAATCTGCTGAAGCCGTGGAGGGAAAGGGACCCTGACCCTTCCTCCGGCCAGCCCCACTCCTTCTTCGCTCAAACTAACACACTTAACTTCGGGTCTAATTTAAATAACCGACAGAGGCGAGAGCTCGAAGCAGTTATCTCGTCCGTCCGAGAGGTGGTAGACGAAGAACCCGGAAGGACCTTTCTGGTTGCCCACGATATTGTGACTGAACCTGGGGTCATCGTCCGAGAATGCCCTTATTGGCTTCCTGAGGCAAAGAAAGAGGAAGTGGAACTGGAAATCAAGCGCATGCTGGACCTAGGAGTCATCGAGGAGAGTCATAGTCCCTCGTCCAGCCCAATTGTCTTGGTTTCTAAGCCTGACGGGAGTTGGAGGTTTTGCAATGACTTCCGTCAGCTTAATCAGGTCTCCCTTTTTGATGCTCATCCAATGCCTCGAGTGGACGACCTCCTCGAGAGGCTTGGACAGGCTAAATATTTGACCACTCTTGACATGACTAAAGGGTACTGGCAGGTTCCTTTAATGGATTCCGCAAAGGGTAAAACCGCATTTAGCACCCCTAGTGGGCACTGGCAGTATCGTGTCCTTCCATTTGGGTTACATGGGGCTCCTGCAACTTTCCAACGTCTGGTGGACAAAGTGCTCCGCCCCCATAACACGTATAGTGCTGCCTACCTGGATGACGTTGTCATCTATTCCAGCACCTGCAAGGAACACCTACAGCACGTCCGAGCAGTATTACGGATGCTAGGTGAAGCCGGTCTTCGAATCAATCCAAAGAAATGTTTCTTTGGATTGGAAGAAGCCAAATATTTGGGCTACCTGGTGGGTCGTGGTAATGTGAAGCCGCAGTGCTCTGAAGTAGAAGCCATTTTGGCATGGCCCCGTCCGCGAACCAAGCGGCAAGTCCAGGCATTTCTCGGCTTAGCAGGGTACTACCGCCGGTTTGTACCACGCTTTTCGGAGAGAGCCGTGCCCTTGAGTAATTTAACAAAGAAGAGGGCCCCTAACAGTGTGGTATGGACTGAGACGACTGAGACAGCCTTCAGTGACTTAAAAAAGGCCCTGACGTCAGCACCTGTTTTAAAGGCACCTGACTTTTCACTTCCCTTTGTCCTCCAGACGGACGTTTCGGACATAGGCCTGGGAGCCGTGTTGAACCAAATGTCGTCGGTGCTGAACACCCCGTCATGTTCCTGAGCCGGAAACTGCTGGATCACGAGACCAGATATGTGGCAGTGGAAAGAGAGGCTCTTGCGATTAAGTGGGCGATTACACAGTTGAGGTACTACCTCTTGGGGCGGGAGTTTACACTTGTCACGGATCATGCACCTTTACAGTGGATGGCCCTGCATAAGGAGTCTAACCCTTGAGTCACAAGGTGGTTTCTTGACTTACAGTCTTATAAGTTTTCGGTCATTCATCGGAAGGGTTCTCTCCACGCCAACGCCGATGCTCTCTCCCGCTTTCACGACCTCTCGGTGCAGAACGCCCGACCTGACGGGTCTGGGCTGAGGGTGGGGGGCCATGTCACACACGTGTGTTTTGGAGACAACCAAAGGGCTTGAATACTTGTAATTCCATGCCAGACCAGGGGGTGGCGAAGTGCACTAACTTTCCCTCTCGATCTTTTGCAGACCAGTCTAGGGAAATCCCGCCCGGCTCTGGGGCAACCAATGACGTCCCTTCCGGTTCCGGTGCTGATGACATCATTTCCTTTTCTGGCCTTTAAAGCCACCATACTGCCTGAAGAGAATCAGTTCTGTTGTGGACTCTGTTGAATAAACATGTCGCTATTTTTGACTCAATTTTGCAGCCGGGAACTATTAAATGGGTGGCTGCCCCAACCCTTCGCAATGTCTCATGGTCGTTATTGCGACAATGCCAAGCTCCTCTGTGGAACAATGGTGTAAACACATTTACTTTGGTTCAACAATAGTATTGTTGTCAGCTATCAAGAAGTACTTGTTTAAAAGCCAATGTCTGCAGAACTCATTAATTTTCAAAGGAAGTAAATACAAACATTTTCTAGGGGACAGTTTATACTTCACGCTCAGAACACGTATGCATGCTCAGAAATTAACGTGAGCAGTGTGCGAGTTGCAGTACCAGCAAAAAATCGGGGGATGTAGTATGATCAAGTTGGAATGATGACGTCAGAGTCTCTGTTTACTATCTACATGTAACAGCAAGCCGCTTTGCAGATCCTACAGGATCAATTTGCGTGCTTCAATGTTTGCAAAATGCCAACATTCAAATGTATTTGCGGTGCTATTCAAGCATCACATATTCCCCAACGTAATGACACAATACATTTTAAAGGTCTCACATACAGTACCATCTTCTTTGTCGTCCTCTTTTTTCATGTTCACAACAGCATCAGAATGTATGGCAACGTATTTGAGCCACAGAGAAAAAAATCAGGGACACAGTGAAAAGGTCTATTTTGTGATTAAAGTGGACATTTTGGCTTTAATCTCAAAATGTCCACTTTAATCTCATAGTTTTTTTTATAATTAAAACAGACAGTCATATAACGTCATCTTAAAACTGACCCAGTTGTTAATCGCTAAGTACTTCTTGGGCTTCCTCCTGAACTGACAGCAGCAGCAAGCAGCAATTGCCACACTGAACATATTAAATGTTTCATATTCCAGCTCTCTGTACATTTAGAATCCTTAGATTTATACTTGATATCACTTTCATGATGAAATGCATTAAAGTATGCATAATACATTTTACAGATAAATCATTAACTTTATTTAAATAACAAATACTTTTAATAATTACACATGTGGGGGGCACAGTAGCGGAGCGGTAGCACTGCTGTATTGCAGGGAGTCACATCTCTGGTGTTCCCTGTCTGGAGTTTGCATGTTTTCCTGGTGGATTTCCATAGTGTGCTCCCGTTTCCTTCTAAAGACATGAAGATTTGGAGATTTGGTGATGCCAAAATGTTGCTAGTGTATGTGTGTGCTTGTATTCACCTTGTGATTATCTGATGGCCCATCCAGGGTTGTTTCTGGATCACGCCCAATGCTTGCTGGAATGGGTGCATCACTGGATTGATGGTTTTAATCATTAAATATCCATTCTTTTCAGAGATATTGTGGCAAGGTGTCCTCAGAATGTAATGGATATTTCAGGCAATTCACAACACGCGAAGCCAAGTGGTGGTGGAGTAGTGCCTCTGAGGCTAGGGATCTGCACTGGTAATCGGAAGGTTGCTGTTTCGAATCCTGTAAATGCCAATAGGGACTCTGCCCTGTTGGGCCTTTGAGCAAGGCCCTTAACCTGCAATTGCTGAGCGCTTTGAGTAGTGAGAAAAGCACTATATAAATGCAAAGAATTATTATTATTATTATATCTCGCACTGCCATCTGATGGAATCTTCCAGAATTATGTAAAGTATGTGCACAAGTATGACTGTACAATGCTTGCGTAGCAGTATAGCATCCACAGGTGCACGTTGTAGTGGGGCTACATAGTTAGTGTTGTCAAATGTCAGTTCTAAGTGCGTCTTGTTTCCATTATCCCGTTTGCTGTTTATGTGTGTGTATCAGGAAATGGATGATGGAAGAAGACCACAGCCTCTAACCTGGAAAACACCTGTTCTTAATTAATCAATTACAGCCGTCACAAGGACTATATAAGTAATCAGAAAGGAGAGAGAGGGAGAGAAGAGAAGAGAAAGGAGACCATTTGTTTTCAACCACGTATCAACTTACTTGCTGTTTTTCCACATCACGCCTTTGCATCAGTTTGTTTTTCATTTTGCCGGACTGTCTTTCAACCTTCATCTGCTGAGACCCCGGGGTCGATTTGCCATCCACCATACGCCGAGGAATCACGGTGAGGTTGTTCCATTTGCCAGGAAAATCAAACGACTCATTTCTCATTAGTTCAGTCATCTGTATTCAGGACAGTTTTTATAACCGGACTCAAGTTCACAGTCATTCAGTATATCATTCATTTTTGTTATTCGTGTTGTTTTTTATATTTTACAGGGGCAAGGGAGGGTTTTGTTGTATTTATATATGGTGGTGTCTCATTGTTGATGTGGTGGAGGGATATTTATATTTATGTTTCTATTTTTGCATTTGTCTTGTGGTTTCATTTAATACATTTAATCAGTTTATTTTTACATCATCTGCTTTTTGCGTGTTTATATTTACACCGTCGATTGTGGGGGAAAAGTGTAATTTGTTAAGAGGTACGGCTTGATAGTTAGATTCATCTCAGTAAATTATCCAGGCCACAGGTCTTGGAGGTGTAGCTGCCGGCTGGGTAAGGGGTCGGCCGTTACAACGTGTCATATGAAGTAGAAACCTGGTCTAAGGAAGCAGGTAGGTCTATTATCACAATACTGTGCAGTATGATAATGAGATACCAGTCAAAGCTATCTGATCTTCAAAGCAAGTGCCTCTTTTGTGAGACAGGTAAATATCTATGTCCTGTAGATAGCTACTAACAATAACCTGTAACAGGATTACTCAGGAAACTTGCCTTTTCACTTATCCAAGTCTCAAACAAAGAGTGCCTATTGTCCCTTCATCTATTTGCTTCTTCATTTATTATTGACATGTGTTTTTTGTCTAAACACAACACACAGTAATGTCCTTTTCTTTGAAACACCAATTTCTAGTCCATTACAAATGTCGTTTCTTTAAAATACCAATTTCTAGCTTGTTACATTAATGTAGGCCTTTTTTGAAAGTAGGAGCCTGGGACTGAGTGAGTGAACCACAGAACTCTGATGCATGTACCGTGGATAGAAAGGCCTCAGGGACTGTTGACTCTTCTTTGCTCATGTAAACAGGCAATGGGCATGGATTTTTTTGTTCCATATTGGCAAACTAATCTTATATCTGTATAAAAAATATTTTTGATCTTTCTTGAGAGTCTCAAAAAAGACAAGAAATTAACAAAATCTCTGGCTTGAATGTGTAAGTACAATATTGTTGAAAGAATGTCATTTGATAATTAAAAAGATTGAGAAATGAACAAGACCATGTTGTAATTCTTAATTGTAAGAATAAGAATATTTCTAAGAATAAGAATAATATTTGTATTAGGAATATTTGTAATAAGAATAATATTTGTAAGAATAATTGTAAGAATTAATTCTTAATTGTAGGAATAGATGTTGTAATTCTTCTTGTTTTGAGTGGTCGGCAAGAAGATGTGCCACTCCCCCCTACTACTGTAGTTATGAGGAAACTAGCACTTGTTTTCTGCTTATTTGCTTTGTTACTTTGTTTTCTCTCTTTATTCATTCTTTACTTGTGTATTTTCAATGTTTCATCTAGGTAAGAGACATAAACAAAATTGTCATCTTCACATAGCTGAAACACGATTGAAAACATTGTCATGCATGTGTCCTTGGGTATCACCTTCTGGGTTCTGCTGAGGTAAGCAATGCCACTCCAGGGCAAGAGGGGGCCTATCTCTTACATTTTCTTCTCTTTTGTCCACAGCATTGAGAGACCACCCACTAAGGATTTCCGGTGTAAGCCCCTCCCGTTCTGGATCTATAAAATAAAGAGGTTAAGCAGAAGGAGGTGTCTTTTGGGACCGAGCTCCCTCTTAGATCAGCAAGTCTACTGGAGGAGAACATTGTTCTTTGGCTACAACAGCCATCTTTTAAGTTGTGTCTTTTAAGAATCCATTATTTCCTTTTTAAATATGAAAAGTGGTTTTGCCTTCTTTATCCCGGTCTGCCTGGTTTATCACTTGTTACAACACATTTTTAAGCATTTGAAAAAACTGTAATTAGATCAATGTTGAGTGGGTGACAAAGTTCAAGTCCCAATAAAACAGATTTGATTCCTTAAACACCTTTGGTTCCTGTTTATCTACAATTAAAATATGAAGGAATTTCACTAAATTTGTAAAAAGATGTAATAAAATATCCAGCTCATGCTGAATTAGTAAAATGCCTGAAAAATAAAATGCATTGAAGATTAAATGGTAATATTAAGTCTGAAGCCCAAATTCTTTCATTTTCTTTAATTGATTTTATTGTAATCATTCCATACAAATAGATCAATTTTTACAAAAAATAGAATTGAAAACAAATCAACCCCCACCCCTGAGAAAGAGAGCATGGCCAAAAGAGTAAAACTTAAAGCTAGCAAAAATAAGTAAATTGATGAGTTTAATAAGCGGATAAAGATAAATGGAGAAGAAAAAAAATAGAAGAGAATCTGCTTCCTCAGTGCTTTAAGAGCTTAATCTAAAATGTTATTGATTAGATCCTGCCAGGTTTTGAAAATGTTCTGCACAGATCCTCTAAGTGAGAATTTGATTTTTTCCAATTTCAAATAGTATAAAACATCAGTTACCCACTGACTTAAAAGAGGAGTCTATGTGTCAATAGCGTAGTAAAGGCGATCACAGTTTGTCTTTCTCAACTTTAAGCCCATCTAGAAGTACACCAAACACCGCTGTTAATGGGTTAGGAGGGATTGTGACACTAAGGCTGTCTGAAAGGCACTTAAATTTTTTTGTCCAGAATGATGTTAATTTGGTGCAGGCCCAAAACATGTGATCCAGTGAGGCTGGAACTTGACTGCAGCATTTGCAGGTGGGATCTTGCCCTGGAAACATTTTGGACAATTTTAAACGAGACAGATGTGCTCGATATATAATTTTGAGTTGAATAATTGTATGCTTTGTGCATATGGAGCTCAAGTGAATTCTCTGCATTGCTACCTTCCACTCCTTTTCTGATATGTTGAGTGAGAGATCCTTTTCTCACTGTCCTCTTGGATCTTTGAAATGGAGGGACTATAAAATGATTTTATATATTGTAGAAATGCTGTCTGAGTCCTCGAAACTGAGCAATATTTTTTCCAGCATAGAGGAAGGTGGGAGATGAGGAAAATCAGGCAGGTTCTCTTTAACAAAGTTTCTAATTTGAAGATAGTGAAAGAAATGTGTTGCTGGAAAGTTAAATTTGGAATGTAATTGTTCATAGGATGCAAAGATGTTGTCTATATAAAGATCTCTAAGTAATTTAATCCCAAAAGTTTTCCAGATATTAAAAACTGCATATGTTTGCAAGGTTGAAAAAGGTGGTTCTCGTGCAGAGAAGATTCTCTATCTTAAAATGCTTCCTACATTAGTTCCATATTCTGAGTGAGTGAAGCATAATTGGGTTGTCAATATATTGGAGATAACTTGCATTTATAGGGGCAGGGAATATAAAGAAGTACAGCAGGATTTTATTTCTATTGCAGACCAAGCCTGTGTATGTTCATCTATTTGTGCCCATGTCCAGGTTTTTATAGCTTGTATGGTTGCTGCCCAGTAATAAAACTGAAAGTTAGGTAGAGACATGCCACCTTCTGCCTTAGGTCTTTGTAGGGCCGCTCTTTGGATACGTGGATGTTTTAAGTTCCAAATAAATGAGGTTATGGTTGAATCTAATTGCTTAAAAAATTATTTATTGATGTATATTGGAATGTTTTGAAATAAAAAGAAAAGCTTAGGAAGGATATTCATCTTAGCAACGTTAATTCTTACAGCTAGAGTGAGATGAAGGGTTGACCGTCTATGCAAATCTTGCTTAATTTTTTCCATACAGACAGCAAAATTTTGTTGATAAAGAGCTTTATGTTTACTTGTGATATTTACCACTAGGCATTTAAACTGATCTGCAATGATAAAAGGGAAGGTGTCCAATCTAATATTGAGAATTCACTGGGAAGAGCACGCATTTATTCAAATTAATTCTGAGACCAGAAATCTTTGAAAATTCTGTAAGTGCTGTTAAAGGACTGCAGGCACAGTATTTTGTGGGTCTGATATATACAGTACCATATCATCTGCATATAGAGAAATTTTCTGTTCAAGTCCTTCTCTGATGATCCCCTTTATCTGATAAGCATTTCAACAGTAAACTGCCACAAGTATTGGTGATAAGGGGCATCCTTGTCTGGTACCACGTTCTAGTTTAAAGTAGTGTGAATTAATGTTGTTAAAACAAACTGAAGCTTCTGGATTGGTATACAGTCGTTTGAGTGGAGAATTTCTTATAAAATTCGACGGGGTAGATCAGGGCCTGCTGCTTTCCCACTCTGAAGTGACTTTATAGCATCTAGTAATTCTGATAGTGCCAAAGGTTTATCCAATTCCTCTGTACTAAGAGTATCCATTTGTGGTATCTATAATGCATCCAGAAATACATTAGATTGTGTATTGTCTTCTTTAAACTCGGTAGAATATAAGGATTTATTGTAGTCTCTTAATGTATGCATTATATTTTTATGATCAATGATTTTTGTCTCCATTCGTGTTGGTGATTGCTGGTATTGCATTGTGAACTTCTTGCTTGTAGATTTGTTGAGCTAAGTGCTTATTAGCTTTCTCTCCATGTTCATAGTAATGATGTCTTGATTTAAAAATGAGTTGATCAGTTTCTTTAGTTGTTAAGAGGTTGAGCTCTGAATGCAGAGTCTGCCTTTTCCTATGAAGAGCCTCACTTGGACACCTGGCATGTTCTTGATCCATTCTAGTAATTTTGCTGGTTAGCTCTGATACCTTCTTGGTTTCTAATTTATTTCTGTGGGAAAGATATGAAATAATCTGTCCTCTTAAGAAGGCCTTCAGGGTTTCCCAGAGTATTCCTGCAGAGACCTCTGAGGATGTATTTGTGTCTAGAAAGAAAGTGATTTGTTTTGATATAAATTCTGTACAGTTCTCGTCTGCTAATAGAAGTGGGTTAAGACGCCATCTACGAGATGAATATGTGAGGCATAATGATTTTAGCTCCAAGATCAGAGGGGCATGGTCGGAAATAACAATAGTGTAGTACTTGCAAGATTTAATCATAGGCAAGAAATTATTATCTATTATCTAATAATAAATTCTTGAGTAGCAATGATGCACTGGTGAGTAGAAGGAATCTGTTCTTGAGTTTGGGTTTAGAAACCTCCAGGAGTCTGATAAGTTATGGTCAGTTAAAAACTGTAATTGTATTTGCAGTGTTAGATGTCATCACCCCGTGAAGAGTCCCCAGCCATTATAATTTTATGAGTGTTCACATTGGGAATGGACGTAAATACATTTTGCATGCATTGCCTATCATCTGCGTTTGGTGCATAAACATTTATCAAAATCAATTTAAAGTTAAATAAATTGCCCATGACAATCACATATCTCCCTTCAGGATCAGATACTACATCTGATACCAAAAATGAGACTATTCTATGTATAAGAATTCCCATATCTCTAGTTTTCTTTGTAAAGTTGGAATGGAACATTTGGCCAGTCCAGTCTTTTTACAGCCAGAACTGGTCCTTGTTTAATAAGTGGGTCTCCTGTAAAAATACTATTTTAGCGTTTAGGCCTGTTAGGTGAGAGAATACTTTCTTTCTCTTTAATTCGTGATTCAGGCCTTTAACATTCCCGCTCAAAAGTTAACTGTTGCATCATGGAGACATTGATTCTGAATTTTTGATGTCATTTTGTAGTCTTAACTGGAAGTGAGACAGCTTTAACCTTAATTTCCAATTTTCCCACGAGTTATTGCCATGCAGCCTATTGTTATGTTGGTAAATATAATTATAAGAATTAAAAGGATAGATTAGATATAGCTTGCTCTCTTTCTCTCCCCCCCTTATCCCCCCACCACCCCATTTTGCCTCTCCACGTGAGGATGGACCCCACTTCACAAAGTCCCAGTCCTCTGACATACCTAGAGACAGAGCACGTCCAAAACATTTCATTTTATTTTCTGCATCAATTGCAAAATTCTCTGATTCCTCTGAGTGAGTCTTTTGACTGTTAAGCATTGTGTATTATTAAATGCCTGTTCCCATATTATACAGCCACACTGTTAAAAATTTAGCTTCAGGCAAAGTCCTCTATTTTATTTACACATTTTAGGGATATTTAAACACAGATTTTGCATCTGCTTTCCATGCAGGTAAACAGTATCCCTGGTCATCTGCTTGACCTTTCTAATTATTAACATGTAGAAACAAAGCCAACTTGCATTTATTTCTTAGGAATATGTTTACATTTCATAGCAATCAACATATTACAAGAAACCGCACCTTCATTTTGATCAGATTTCTGATTCCAAGAAAAGAGAGTTTGATTTGAGCAGCTGGAGTTCTTATTGTGGAGTTGGCATCTGTTTATGCTTTTTAGTGTAGATAAAATTACAGATAACAAAATTCAATGACATACCATATAACATTCCCATCCAATAAAAAACAAACTCTTGCTATTCTTTGTTTCTACTTCCTTTTTACAGCTCATTGGTAAGGGTGTGAAAAACACATATTACTGCCTTCTGTCTGTTTTTTAATGGTTTTCTTCCACAGAATTTTTCCATAGGTCTGCCTCTTGCTTTAAGTTATTATACCAACTAATTTCTCAGCATCTAGTTGATGATGGTAGTTGTATTCCTTATTTAAAAAAATATTTTGTGTTATTTATTTTTGAGTTATTTTACTTTTTATTGTGAAAGAAAAGGACTAGAAAATATAAAATTTAAAGAACACAGTCTGAAATAAAGTCTAATTAACAAGTATTTGTGTAAGTATCAAGAGGAACCAATTAAACCAAACCTGCAAGCCATAGCACAAACCAGTCGAGTTGCAGATGAAAACTATTTATTTACTTCATTTTTTGGTGCAACACAATCTAATATAGATGGAGCAGGATGACCTGGTAAATCATACAATTTCCACATCACCAGCAATGAAATTAATTGAACCAATCAATTGAATTGAATTAATTCCTTGCAAGTCTATGCAAAATGCACATATTTGGCAAAACTGACAAGAAAGTAACAGAAAAAGCTAACAATTCTGTATTTCTTGACTGAATTATAACAACTGAGCTTAAAGCAGAAATTAACATCTAATTGAAGAACCACTTGTTCTATAAAGAAACTGGCATGGCCTTGTTCCCAAAACAGGTTACAAACCATTACTCCAAAGCATTAAATCTGCAGTTCATTTGAAGAGAAAACCTTCTGGAGCCCACATGTTATGTCTGTGGTGATACAAACATAGGGGAAGAAAGCAACTAGAAGATGAAAATAGTAAACATGATCCAAAAACTGAATTCGACAACTAGAAGTATGCCCAAACTTTGAACAAAGCCAAGGATAGTAATAAAAAGTGAAGTCATAAAAAAAGCAAGAATTATTTGTACTAAGGACAAAAGTGCACACCAACAAAAAGTCTTGTTTTTATCCAAACTCAGATATCAGGAGATAACTTTATATTGTTGGACCCAATAATACCACAGGTCATGGCTTCCAATCATCCCCTGGTGGCAACCACCCTAGCAACAGTATACAAAGATCCTAGAAAATAATGGCTCCTTTGCAAAAAAAAATGGTGTTAAAAAATTGCAAACAAAAATCAACATTGCTTAATATTAATCTTATGTGAAATTTAAGTGTAGAAATGGATTCTGTGGTGTTCAGAGCCTAAATGGGAAGAAGAAAATCTGAAAAACATACAGAAAAATAAATATTAAACACAATCAAGACACCAGGTTGGCAAACACCCAACTGATGACTAATATGTAGAGACAATCTATCATAGTGAGTGGACGTGTTGTTAGTCTTATGGGGTTGAAGTAAAAGGAATTGAAGAAAAGGACATTGAGATGACACTTGACATGTTCCTCTACAGGTGTGAGGGCCTCTACAAAGAATAGCTCCCTTTAGTCCACCTACAACCTGCTTGTAACACTACCCCTTTAGTTCTACAGCATATATAGCACAGACGAAAATCAAGATGGCAAAAGAACAGACCAGCAAGTGATGGAGGTACACGGATGTGACCTATACACAAGCCAACCAAACTGTCAATTCTTTCATCTTGTCTGAGGTAGACCTCAAATATATATTCTGTTTCTTGCTTGTTTTTCTTTTGACACCTTCCTAGATGCAGTGCTTCAGACAGAGAGCTACTGTATATCACTGTGAGTCGAAGGCCCTGCTATTGGTGGGCACAGTGAATAATTTCAGACAGTAACTAGACCATCAAATTACAGGACAAATTTATCAACTGTAATGCTGCTGTCCTACTGGACAAACTAGTTAGCTGGCACTCAATATAGGTTGGCTTTCAGAGGGATTAAGAGGCACGGTGACAAACAAAGTCTAATTAATGACCATGGATCTAAGTATAAGGAAAAGTAAATCATACCAAACATCAAGTGTAAAAAAACAAGTCAAGGAAGAAAAGAAATCAAGGATCCTAATACTAACTTGTTTATCCAAAATTAACTAAAAATGTCCATTATTTGTTTTGAATTATTTTTTCTTGAAAAATTATCATATAATGATTCATCATGATAATCCCATGCTCTCACCAAGGGCAGGTTCCATGTTGTATTGACACTTTTTGTCCATGTTCTAATGCTATCTACATCTGTCATCAGCCAATGCTGTCTTCCATGCTTTGGAGCTCCGCATAATGTAAAGGTTGATTGATCCAGTGAATTATCCTCATTCTTCATAACTTAAATAATTTATTTTCATCAGTGCCTCGCCTCTCAGAGCACTTTGGACCTAGTTTTAATGTTGTTCAATTGTCTATCTACCCTATCATTTCTATTTCTTCCTTTGTTCTGTCCAGCTGATGTTCTACCTGTGGCAACACTTTAATGTCACTATAGCCTCTTGACATCATCTCTTCTGTGTGGCTCTGATTCACAAAATTCTATACTGCACAACATATACTTTTTAAGTCCTCACATAATAAGTCCACCTAGACCTTAGCAAACCTGCTTAATAAAGATAAAAATAAATCTGTTTCCTTATGTACAATTTTGTTTTGATTATTTGAACATCTTTATCCTTGCATTAACACTGTTTCAGAGTGTAATATGTTCTTTCGGTAAGGTATGTTTTATGTTTTTCTTTTTTTAACAAAATAAATTATAATAAATTACTCCATGCAGTCATATGTTTTCAACTTGAAATAGAAGATGCTACATAGCAGTATTGACTAAATGGAAGACTGAAATGTCTAAATAGCAAGGATATTAGCTTTCTGTTTCTGCCCTCAGTGTAGGAGCAGGTACTGGAATCAGTGCTAAGTGATTGTTTTCCCTCAACTGAATAATCTCAATTGGGGATAGAGTCGCTAAAACAGAGTGCCAAAAAGTATCTGAAACACTAGTCATTATAAATGTTTGAAAGTATGGTTTTCCTTAACTACAACTCTGAAGTGATGTGACAGAAGGCTGATCTTCCGTTATGCTAGTGAAGTAAGCCAATCTGTTCTGATTGCTAATGATATATGGCTTATTACAGTACACCAGATGGTCTACACAAATGGACTTTTTTTCTTTTGCACTACTTTGTTTATTTCTTGATAACTGCTGAATGAGCAAAGATATCTAATGATTCTCAAAACACAAGCACCTTGCCAGTAATGAGTTTGAGAAAGTATGCAATAAAATGAGTCGTAAAGGCTAGCTCTATACCTCTTGTAACAATAAAACCTATCACCTGACAGCATGTACACATCTGTTCTTGAAGTATGCTATTTAAAAAAAATGATCAATGAGGACATGTTGATTGATGGAGCGGCACCCAACCAGGGTTGGTTATGACTCTACAAATGAACTAAGCAAATTAATTGGCGAATGAAAACAACATACAAAATATTAAACTCTGTGTTGGGAATTAGACAAGCAAGCAAACAAATAATTCTTCAAAAAAGAAATTCAATTTTTTTTTCTGCCATTCTGTAACTAGTGAAATGGATGTAGGTAGTTATATTTTGTCTGTGGTTTAGGAATTACAAATTGATAGTTGACTAGCAAATTTCTTATAATATAAAACACAATTAGAATGAAATCAGCACTTAAATGCACATTATGCTCTCTAATCTATCCTAAAGGATGGAGTGCTGATTTATGCTTTTAAAGTTTATTTACAGGAGTTTGACAAATGTTAATAATAATCTTGAGCTATAAGCTTGACCTTTAGAAAAGTGCACTTATTTTTCAATTACTGATAAAGATATATTACATAATGTTTATCAATACAGTGTCACACACGTGTGCATGGGAGGCAGCTAAAGGGCTTGAGTGAAGGCAGTTCTGAGACATGCCGGGATGTGATAGAGTGCACTGACTCTTTTTTTCCCTTGCCTGTAGACCAGTCTTGGGAGATTTCACCTGGCTCTCTTGACGTCACTTCCGGGACCGAGGCAATGGAAGAAGACCTTACTGGCTCCGGCCCCTGTGATGTCACCTCCGGGCTCGAACCAATGGCTGAAGAACATGAGCCAGATCCGTATGACTTCACCTCCTGTCTTCCCCTTTAAAAGTCTACAGCTTTTCCCTATTTGTCAGTCTTGTTTTGGACTCCGTTGTATGCACATCAGTGCTCTGTATTGATAAAAAACAACTTTGCAGCCAGGATACCAGATTATATGGGTGGCTGCCCCAAACCTTTATCTGTATATGTCTCATTTTTGTGACATTGGCGTAGTCGGCAGGATGAAGAAGTCCTGGGAGAGAAGGGGACAGGACCTGCAACACATCCAGGTAGGAGCGTACCAAGGCAGAGTTTCCAGGCAGGGAGGGCGTCCCATGTTTCGGAGTGGCCTGGTACAGGCTCTGCCCCCGGCATGCTCCACTAGGCAACCTAGGCAGGCCAGGGAGTGTGTGGGAGGGGCTCACAGAATTGGGCTGCTTCGGAAGGGGAAGGCAAAGAGGGCTGTTTATGCTCTCTCGAAGGAGAGTGCCCGCCTCCCTGTGAAGCCAGATCCCCGATTTCCACCTTGGGGTGCCCCAGACTGGCAGGTGAGTAGCCTGAGAAACTGGAGGTTCGACTCAGAGCGGCCGACCCCTCAACAAGCCTGGTCCATATGGGCAAAGGTAGGGCAGTGGCTATGGCCACAGGAACTCAAGCCCTTCCAAATAATAGAGCAGGTAGCTTGCTATCTGCTTCTGGACACTCTACCCCAGGGCTTCACCCAGCCGGTCTGGGGTAGACAATTTAGAAACATGGCAGAGCTCATAGAGCTCATAGAAAGACAAAGGATGGCCTCACAATCTGGGGGAGCTGAACCGTCCCTTGGTCGAACTCAACCGGAGTACGTCCCAAAACCTAGCAAACCGTACAACCCAGAGCTTGTGCCGACGTCCCCGAGGCCGCAGGCGCGCAAACCGCTTGGGAATGAGGTGGAATGCAGGTGGAGGGGGAAGAGGGGTTGGTGTGCTCTGATAAACCCATTGGCGGTCCCACATACAGGCATGGTGATCGTTAACGGGTTTAAAACTTCTGCTCTGTTCGATACCGGCAGCAACATTTCCATTGTTGCCCGCCGCTTTGTGCTACCGCAACAGTGGTTGAAATTTAAATCCAGTATAACCTGTGTCCACGGGGAAACCCGCTGGTACAGGACTGCCATTTGTGTCATCAGGTACGGAGGATCAGTTCAGAAATTAACTGTGGCAATCCTCCCTGATCCTCCACACCCGGTGATACTAGGGCGGGACTGGACTAATATTAAAAGCGGTGAGACACATACCACTCCTGGGGTTAACTTGTGCCTAATTATGGACGGAGATGAGCTGTCTCAAGCTGCCTCCACGCCGTGTAATCAGCCGGCAGAGAGAGACGAAGCGGCCGTCCTGAGTGACGTGGCAACTCCCGGGCTGTCGCGTGCCGACACGTCATCCACCAGCGCCGCGGTGGAGCGGGAGGAAACCACGCCCCTTGAGGTCGGTCCAGACCCTCTCTCCATTTTACGGTTTCAATTTAGAGAGACGCCGGCTTCCTTTAAAAGAATCTTAATATCTTAACTTAAAAGCGCTGAAGATTATTTCAAGCTGAAATACTGTTAATGATAATATTTTTGGCAGATAGTTTTAAGAATTTAGCTGCAAAAGATATCTCTGTTTTAATTCTCTAACGCCGCTGCAGGGTGGGGTTTGTTTTGTTTTGGACGTGCTCTGTCTCTTCGTATGTCAGAGGACTGGGACATCGCGAAGTGGGATCTAGCCTCATGTGGGGAGGCAAAATGGGGGGGTGGGGGGATAAAGGGGGGAGAGAAGGAGAGCAGGTTATATCTAATCTATTCTTGTAATCCTTATAATTATAAATATCAATGCAACAATAGGCTAAAATGCAATAACTCATGGGGAATCTTGAAACTAAGATTAAAACTGACACATTACCAATTAAAACTATAAAATGACATTAAAAACTCAGAATCAATGTCTCCATGATGGGACAGTTAACTTTGTGAGCTGGAATGTTAAAGGCCTGAATCACGAATTAAAGAGAAAGAAAGTATGCTCTCACCTAACAGGCTTAAACGCTAAAATAGTATTTTTACAGGAGACCCACTTACTAACCAAGGATCAGTTCAGACTACAAAAAGACTGGACTGGCCAAATGTTCCATTCTAGCTTTATAAAGAAAACTAGAGGGGTGGGAATTCTCATACATAGAACAGTTCCATTTGTAGCATCAGATGTAGTATCGGACCCTGAAGGGAGATATGTGATGGTCATGGGCAACTTATATAACAGTAAAATGATTTTGATAAATGTTTATGCACCCAATGTTGATGATAAGGAATTCATGCAAAATCTATTTGCATCCATTCCCAATGTGAACACTCATAAAATTATAATGGCTGGGGACTTTAATTGTGTTTTAAATCCACTCTTAGATAGGACTCCTGTGACAGGGGGGACGACATCTAATACTGCAAATATAATTACACAGTTTTTAAATGATCACAACTTATCAGACCCCTGGAGGTTTCTTAACCCAAACTCAAGAACATATTCGTTCTACTCACCAGTGCATTATAGCTACTCAAGAATTGATTATTTTTTTATAGATAATAATTTCCTGCCTACAATTAAATCATACAAATATGACACAATTGTTATCTCTGACCATGCCCCTCTAGTCTTGGAGCTAAAATCATTAAGCCCCTCACACTCACCTCATAGATGGCGTCTTAACCCTCTTTTATTGGCAGACGAGAACTGCACAGAATTTATATCCAAACAAATCAGCTTCTTCCTAGAAACAAACACGTCCACAGAGGTTTCTGCAGGAACACTCTGGGAAACTCTAAAGGCCTTCTTAAGAGGACAGATTATTTCATATCTTTCCCACAGAAATAAATTAGAAACCAAGAAAGTGTCAGAGCTAAGAAGTGAAATTACTAGAATAGATGAAGAACAAGCCAGGCGTCCAAATGAAGTTCTCCACAGGAAAAGGCAGGCCCTGCATACAGAACTTAACATCTTAACAACTAAAGAAACTGAACAACTTATTTATAAGTCTAGACAGCATTACTATGAACATGGAGAAAAAGCTAATAAGCTTTTAGCTCAACAAATTCACAAACAAGAAGTTCACAATGCAATACCAGTAATCACCAACAAGAATGGAGAAGAAATTATTGACCATAAAAATATAATGCACACATTTAGAGATTATTAAAAGTCTTTATATTCTACTGAGTCCAAAGAAGACAACACACAATCTAATGCATTTCTGGATACATCACAGATACCACAAATAGATGCTTTAAGTGCTGAGGAACTGGATAAACCTCTAACGCTAACAGAATTACTAGACGCTATAAAGTCACTACAAAGTGGGAAATCATCAGGCCCTGATGGTTACCCCGTAGAATTTTATAAGAAATTCTCCACTCAGCTAGCTCCCCTCTTATTGGCAACATTTACAGAAGCTAGAGACAACCAAATACTACCTCAAACATTTCGACAAGCATTAATCACCGTCTTTCCTAAACAAAATAAGGACTTGTTACAATGTGCATCATACAGACCAATTTCACTCCTGAATAATGATGTTAAGATACTCTCAAAAATCCTAGCTAGAAGGATGGAGAAAGTGCTGCCCTCGGTAATATCACAGGATCAAACTGGATTTATTAAAGGCCGACACCTATCTTCAAATCTCCGACGCTTGTTTAATGTTATATATTCACCAGCAAAATCAAACACCCCAGAGATATTACTATCATTAGACGCAGAAAAAGCATTTGATATGATTGAATGGAATTACCTTTTCACTGCATTGGAGAAATTTGGGTTTGGCCCGAATATTTGTGCATGGATCAAACTACTGTATACCAATCCAGAAGCTTCAGTTTGTATTAATAACATTTGCTCAGACTACTTTAAACTAGAACGTGGTACCAGACAAGGATGTCCCTTGTCGCCACTGTTGTTTGCAATCGCTATTGAACCACTGGCGGTTCACTGCCGAAATTCTTATCAGATAAAGGGGATTGTCAGAGAAGGACTGGAACAGAAAATTTCTCTATATGCAGATGATATGGTCTTATATTTATCAGACCCAGAAAACACTGTTCCTGCTGTTTAAACAGCACTAACAGAATTTCAAAAGATATCTGGTCTTAGAATTAATCTGAATAAAAGTATACTCTTTCCAGTGAATTCACAAGCATATAAAATTAGATTAGACACCCTACCTTTTACCATAGCAGATCTGTTTAAATACCTAGGGGTAAATATCACAAGTAAACATAAAGCTCTTTATCAACAAAATTTTGGCGTCTGTATGGAAAAAATTAAGCAAGACTTGCATAGATGGTCAACCCTTCATCTCACTCTAGCCGGAAGAATTAACATTGTTAAGATGAATATTCTTCCTAAACTTCTCTTTTTATTTCAAAACATTCCAATATATATCAATAAATCATTTTTTAAACAGTTAGATTCAACAATAACCTCATTCATTTGGAACTCAAAACACCCACGTATCCGAAGAGCGGCCCTACAAAGACCTCAGGCAGAAGGTGGCATGGCTTTACCTAATTTTCAGTCTTATTACTGGGCAGCAAACATACAAGCCATAAAAACCTGGACACAAATAAATGAACATACACAGGCTTGGTCCGCAATAGAAGTAAAATCCTGTAGTACTTCTTTATATTCCCTGCTCTGCTCTCCAATAAATGAAAGTTATCGCAAATATACTAATACAGTAATCCCTCCTCCATCGCGGGGGTTGCGTTCCAGAGCCACCCGCGAAATAGGAAAATCCGCGAAGTAGAAACCATATGTTTATATGGTTATTTTTAGAATGTCATGCTTGGGTCACAGATTTGCGCAGAAACACAGGAGGTTGTAGAGAGACAGGAACGTTATTCAAACACTGCAAACAAACATTTGTCTCTTTTTCAAAAGTTTAAACTGTGCTCCATGACAAGACAGAGATGACAGTTCTGTCTCACAATTAAAAGAATGCAAACATATCTTCCTTTTCAAAGGAGTGCAAAGCAAGCAGTCAAAAAAAAAATCAATACGGCTTTTTGGCTTTTAAGTATGCGAAGCACCGCCGGTACAAAGCTGTTGAAGGCGGCAGCTCACACCCCCTCCGTCAGGAGCAGGAAGAGAGAGAGAGAGAGAGAGATAGAGAGAGATAGCGAGAGACAGATAAAAAAAATCAATACGTGCCCTTTGAGCTTTTAAGTATGCGAAGCTCTGTGCAGCATGTCCTTCAGGAAGCAGCTGCACACAGCCCCCCTGCTCACACCCCCCTACGTCAGCGCAAGAGTAGAGAGAGAGAGAGAGAGAGTAAGCTGGATAGCTTCTCAGCCATCTGCCAATAGCGTCCCTTGTATGAAATCAACTGGGCAAACCAACTGAGGAAGCATGTACCAGAAATTAAAAGACCTATTGTCCGCAGAAACCCGCGAAGCAGCGAAAAATCCGCGATATATATTTAAATATGCTTACATATAAAATCCGCGATGGAGTGAAGCCGCGAAAGGCGAAGCGCGATATAGCGAGGGATCACTGTAACCCAATTGTGCTTTACTCACTCAGAATATGGAACCAAATTAGCATTTTAAGATGGAAAATCTTTTATCAGTGGCACCTCTGCAAGAGAACCACCTCTTTCAACCTTCGCAACTACAGTATATCCAGTTTTTAATACCTGGAAAAGTTTTGGGATTAAAATGCTCAGAGATCTTTATATAGACAACATACTTACATCTTTTGAACACTTACATTCAAAATTCAACCTCCCAGCTACACATTTCTTTTACTATCTTCAAATTAGAAATTTTGTTAAACAGAAATTGCCCGATTTCCCCCACCTTGCACCCTCCACAATGCTGGAAAAAATACTGCTCAATTTCAAGGAATTAAACACTATTTCCGCAATATATAAAATCTTATTAGAGTCCCTACCTTTCAAAGATCCAAGAGGACATTGGGAAGAAGATCTCTTAATCAATATATCAGAAAAGGAGTGGAAGGTAGCAAAGCAGAGAATTCACTCGAGTTCTATATGCGCAAAGCATAGAATTATTCAACTAAAAATTATATATCGAGCTCATCTGTCTCGCTTAAAACTGTCCAAAATGTTTCCAGGGCAGGATTCAACCTGCGAACGCTGCAACCAAGCTCCTGCCTCACTGGGTCACATGTTCTGGGCCAGCACCAAACTAACATCATTTTGGACAAAAATTTTTAAGTGCCTTTCAGACAGCCTTGGTATCACAATCCCTCCTAACCCACTAACAGCTGTGTTTGGTGTTCTTCCAGATGGACTTGAATTAGAGAAGGACAAGCAAATGGTGATTGCATTCACTACACTTTTGGCACGCAGACTTATTTTATTAAATTGGAAGAATCCTAATTCTCCTCTTATAAGTCAGTGGGAAACCGATGTTTTATATTATTTGAAATTGGAAAAAATCAAATTCTCAGTTAGAGGATCTGTACAAAATTTTTTCAAAACCTGGCAGGATTTAATCAATATTATTTTAGAATAAGAGAAATAACTATTACCGCATTTAACTCCCTTCTCCATCTCTTATTTACATATATATTTACTTCTCCCTTTCCTTTGTTTAATGTTGCCTTATTAAAAAGCCTTAAGCAATTTTCAGGGGTGGGGTTTGATTTGTCTTCAATTTTGTTGGGTTATAAATTGATCTATTTGTATGGAATGACTACAATGAAAATTAATAAAATAATAATATAATAAAAGAGAGCAGTGGAGTGACGATTCCCTGAAATTTGCAAAAAATGCAGTGGTCCTAGTCAATGGCCAGCGCACTAACCAGTCAATGCCACAGGTTCCTCACTTTGTATTAGACAACGACCTTCTCTATTGTGTAGCAATGCATGACGGGCAGGAGAGAAGGCTACTGCTAATCCTGCAAGCCTTCCAGCGGCAGGTCTGCAAGTTAGCACATGCCCACCTCCTAGGTGGCCATTTGGGCACCGAAAAAACCCTGGAGTTTCTACTGGCCGGGAATCAATGAGGAGGTTCGTCGCTTTTGCACTTCCTGCCCGGAGTGTCAATTGCGACAAATTCCAAGAAAGGACCGTGCTGCTCTCGTTCCCATTCCCCTGATTGACATTCCTTTCCATTGAATTGGGGTCGATATAGTCGGACCTCTAGAGCCCTCAGCCCGAGGACACAAGTACATCCTAGTCCTCGTGGATTATGCTACCAAATACCCTGAAGCTGTTCCGTTGCACTCAGCCACTTCTAAAGCCATCGCATGGGAATTACTAGGGGACTTTGCGTGCGTGGGTGTCCCCAAGGAAGTCTTAACAGACCAGGGGACACCTTTCACCTCGGAGACGTTCAAGGAGACTGCCAGATTACTGAACATAAAGCATTTAAAGACCGCAGTGTATCATCCTCAAACCGACGGTCTAGTGGAGAGGTTTAATCAGACTCTCAAACAAATGCTGCGTAAGGTGGTCAGCGAGGATGGAAGGAACTGGGATCAGCTCCTCCCCCTCGTCCTTTTTGCCTATCGGGAAGTCCCACAAGCCTCCACGGGGTTCTCCCCTTTTGAATTACTGTATGGGCGGCAACCCCGGAGCATATTAGATATCCTAAAAGAAGGATGGGAAATAGAGGCTGTTCCCTCTACAAACATACTAGAATATATCGCGCAATTACGCGATAGATTTGGAAAGATTAGGCCCTTCCTTAAAAGTCACATGGAAGATGCCCAAGCAGCACAGGTCCGTTGTTACAACCGTGGCACGTCTCTCCGGGAGTTCCAACCGGGAGATCGTGTCATGGTCCTAGTGCCTATCTCCCACTCTAAGTTGCTTGCCCATTGGCAAGGCCCCTATAAAGTTAAGGAGAGGAAGGGCCTCGTCGACTATTTGGTGAGTCAACCCAATCATCGGCCGAGGGAACGGGTTTATCATGTGAACCTGCTGAAACCGTGGAAGGACAAGGATCCCGATCCCTCCTCCAGCCAGCCCCACTCACTCTTTGCTCACAAGACTAGCCTTAACTTCGGTGTGGATTTAAGTCCTAGACAATGGCGGGAGCTGGAAACAGTTATCCGGTCCGTTCGGGAGGTAGTCAGTGAGAACCCTGGAAGGACCTCTCTGGTTGAGCACAACATAGTGACAGAGCCCAGGGTTATTATCCAAGAACGCCGTATCGTGTTCCTGAGGAAAAAAGGGTTGAAGTGGAGCTTGAGATCAAGAGCATGCTGGAACTAGGTGTGATTGAGGAAAGTTATAGTCCCTGGTCTAGTCCCATTGTGCTGGTCGGTAAGCCTGACGGGAGTTGAAGGTTTTGCAATGACTTCCGTCGGCTTAATCAAGTCTCCCAATTTGATGCCTATCCAATGCCACGAGTGGACAACCTCCTTGAGAGGCTTAGGCAGGCTCGATATTTGACCACACTGGACATGACAAAAGGGTACTGGCAGGTTCCTTTAACGGACTCTGCGAAGGAAAAAAAACGCGTTTAGTACCCCTAGAGGACACTGGCAGTATCGTGTCCTTCCATTTGGGTTACACGGGGCTCCAGCAACCTTCCAGCGTCTGGTGGACAAAGTGCTCCGGCCTCATGACTCATATAGTGCTGCCTACCTGGATGAAGTGGTCATCTACAGCAGGTCCGAGCGGTATTGCGGGCACTTGGTGAGGCCGGGCTCCGGATTAATCCCAAGAAATGCTTCTTTGGATTAAGCAAGGCCAAATATTTGGGCTACCTGGTGGGTCGGGGTACAGTAAGGCCATAGTGCTCCAAAGTAGATGCCATTTTGAAATGGCCCCGTCCACGAACCAAGCGGCAAGTCCAAGCCTTTCTCTGGTTAGCGGGGTACTACCACCGGTTTGTACCCCGGTTCTCAGAGAGAGCGGCGCCCTTGACTGACTTAACAAAGAAGAGGGCCCCGAACATTGTGGTATGGACTAAGAAGACAGGCACTGCATTTGGTGACTTGAAGCAGGCCCTTACGTCCGCACCTATTTTGAGGGCACCTAACTTTTCTCTGCCTTTCATCCTCCAGACGGACGCTTCGGACACAGGCCTGGGGGCCGTGCTGAGACAAAGTGTCGATGGTGTGGAACACCCCATCATGTTCCTGAGCCGGAAACTGTTGGACCAGGAGATCCGGTATGCAGCGGTGGAAAGGGAGGCTTTGGCGATTAAATGGGCGATCACTCAGCTTAGGTACTACCTGTTGGGCTGGGAATTCACCCTTGTCACGGACCATGCACCTCTACAGTGGATGGCTCACGACCTCTCGGTTAAGTCCGTCCGACCCGACGGGTCTGGGCTAAGGGGGGGGGGGCCTTGTCACACACGGCGCATGGGAGGCAGCTAAAGGGCTTGAGTGAAGGAAGTTCTGAGGCATGCCGGGATGTGGCAGAGTGCACTGACTCTTTTTTTCCCTTGCCTGTAGACCAGTCTCAGGAGATTTCACCTGGCTCTCTTGACGCCACTTCCGTGAATGAGCCAATGGGAGAGGACCTTACCGGCTCCGGCCCCTGTGATGTCACCTCCGGGCTCGAACCGATGGCTGAAGAACATGAGCCAGATCCCTATGACCTCACCTCCTATCTTCCCCTTTAGAGTCTACACCTTTTCTATATTTGTCAGTCTTGTTTTGGACTCCGTAGTATGCACATCAGTGCTCTGTATTGATAAAAAACAACTTTGCAGCCAGGATACCAGATTATACGGGTGGCTGCCCCAAACCTTTATCTGTTTATGTCTCATTTTTGTGACAACATATACAACATTAATCATTCTCATTTACAAATGTACATCTGCTAATCCTTTTGGTTTTGATAAAACTATAAGCAAATCTTTAATAGTAAACATCTGAATAAACACTCATAAAACAGTTCACAATAGCCCAATTGGTACCGCAAGGAGCAACAAACTCGCACTGTGGTTAATAATAATAATAATAATAATTAATAATTCATTACATTTATATAGCGCTTTTCTCAGTACTCAAAGCACTGTTGTTGCTACCTTAAAGCTCCCTGCCTGCTCCTGTGTCTGGTCTGCTTTCCTCTCTGTGACTTTCTTAATGTATTCCAGTATCCTGCCACTTTTCAAATAACAGCCAAATGTCAGGCTGACATTTCATAAAGTGGATAATAAGGAAATTAATGAATAAACAACAGCTCAAAATACTAAGACATTAGCACTCATGAGCAATGGCAAAATTCCAAAACCAGATAAGTAAAAGAACATTAAAATGATAAAGTCCAACCTTCCCATAATAACTGAAAGAGTTGACAATTTTGGTATTGTGCTCGGGGTGGTTTTATAATGGAGGGAAATGGCTGCGTAGTCCACCTGAACTTACTTATGCTGTTATGTGACTGCACCACCATGGAAGTACATACCTTCTATAAGTGATGACACGCAGTACCAATGTGTGACCACTTCCTAGTCATGTATTGTGTCAGCCATCTTTTGTCTCCTGAGGTCCCCTTCTTAAAAAAATGCTAATGGCTGTTGGAGGTGTCACAAACCTGAGGTCAGATTTATGACACTAAAAAACAGATGTGTGAAAAATGCTCCAGGCTGTCAATAATACAGGCCCAGTACTTTCTTTGAACTAGAATAAGAAATTAATATTCCTTTTTGTTGTTTTGTTCAATATGAATCCAACTGGTCCTCTGGACAAATCAGCCTGTACTAGGAATAACTACAGGATGGAGTGAAAAAGAAGTGTATGAATGCAATATGGAATGCACATGTTTGTGTTTTTGCAAGCCACAAAAGAGTGTAGAACACAATGCAGGTGTTGAAAATCATCTAAGAGTACAAACAAATCACAGAGGTAGTAAGAATAGAAAGAATAATTTTCCTTTTACATTTTTGCAAAGATTTGCCAAAGGAAGTCAATACTTTCATTGCTTATCTCATAGTTGGCCTTATAATATTAATCAAATGATCTTTTAGCATATTACAATAAATATGTACCAGAGAAGCCATGGGAGCTATGAGCTTATGGTTGGCCTGCTTAGACCTGTTTAAATATTTTATGAAGGTTGCATCTCCAAAAAAATGAAGCAAATGAGAACTGTGAAAGTGAAATGCATTGAATTAAAACACCTGAAACATTTTAGACCTATGTCCACAATTACCTGTTACACAAAGACTATTAGGGCAGCATGGTGCCCAGAAATTATTATCTATGCTGCCTTCCGTTTCTGGCATTCTGGGTACAAATTTTGCAAACAACCATTGTCTGTTTGGGGTTTATTCCCATACCTATTAATGTTAGGCTAACTGGCAATTGTAAATTGGCCTTGTTTATGTGAGTGGGTGGGTTCATCACTGGACACTGTGATGGACTGGCACCTTTTCCAAGTCTGATTTCTGCCTTTTGTCTGGAAGTTGAGGATATGCTTTACCTTCCCATGATCCTGATTTGGATTAGGTGGATACGAAAAGGATATTAAACAAATATACTGCTCAAAAAAATTAAATACGTGCCATTGCCAGAAGGTTTGCTGTGTCTCCAAACACAGTCTCAAGGGCATGGAGGAGATTCCAGGAGACAGGCAATTACTCTAGGAGAGCTGGACAGGGCAGTAGAAGGTCCTTTGGGGAAGGAGGAATAGTATGAGTACTGACCTCCAGCAGGCCACGGGTGTGAATGTCTCTGACCAAACAATCAGAAGCAGACTTCATGAGGGTGGCCTGAGGGCCCAAATGGCCTCTAGTGGACCCTGTGCTCACTGCCTGGCACCGTGGAGCTCGATTGGCATTTGCCATAGAATACCAGAATTGGCAGGTCCACCACTGGCGCCCTGTGCCTTTCATAGATGAGAGCAGGTTCACCCTGAGCACATGTGACAGACGTGAAAGGGTCTGGAGAAGCCATGGAGAATGTTATACTGCCTGTAACATTGTTCAGCATGACCGGTTTGGTGGTGGGTCAGTGATGGTCTGGGGAGGCATATCCATGGAGGGATGTACAGACCTCTACAGGCTAGACAACGGCACCTTGACTGCCATTAGGTATCGGGATGAAATCCTTAGACCCATTGTCAGACCCTATACTGGTGCAGTGGGTCCAGAATTATGTGGCAAGAGTATGCAGGCAGCTTCTGGAGGATGAAGGAATTGATACCATTAAATGGCCCCCAAGCTTGCCTGACCTAAATCCAATAGAACAATTCTGAGACATTATATTTCAGTCCATCCGTCACCGCCAGGTTGCACCTCAGACTGTCCAGGAGCTAAGTGATGCCCTGGTCCAGATCTGGGAGGAGATCCCCCAGGACACCATTCGTCGTCTCATTAGGAGCATGACCCAATGTTGTCAGGCATGCATACAAGCACGTGGGGGCCATACAAACTACTGAGTACGATTTGGAGTTGCTGCAATGAAATTTTGACAAAATGGACTAGCCTGCCACATCACTTTGATTTTTAGGGTATCTTTGAATTCAGCCCTCTGTAGGTTGATAATTTTCATTTCCATCAACTGATGTAGCATCCTTTCATTCCTAACACATTACCCAGTCCATATCAGTATAGATATCCAACAGGATTTTTTTTTTTCATTGAGATCTGGCTTTTTCAAAGTGTTCCTTTAATTTTGACAATTTTAAAGGGACACATTTAAAAGAAACATCACCATCAACACATGCAGTCCTAAAACAATAATCTGAGGGTTCAGCCTGCATGCAAACCAGTTTCACAAAATTAAACTCCTGTTGGTTTTCATTAGTCACTGAAATATCCATCCATCCATCCATTATCCAACCCATTATATCCTAACCACAGGGTCACGGGGGTCTGCTGGAGCCAATCCCAGCCAACACAGGGCGCAAGGCAGGAAACAAACCCTGGGCAGGGCGCCAGCCCACCGCAGGGCGCACACACACACCCACACACCAAGCACACACTAGGGACAATTTAGAATCGCCAATGCACCTAACCTGCATGTCTTTGGACTGTGGGAGGAAACCAGAGTACCCGGAGGAAACCCACGCAGACACGGGGAGAACATGCAAACTCCATGCAGAGAGGACCCGGGAAGCATACCTGGGTCTCCTAACTGCGAGGCAGCAGTGCTACCCACTGCGCCACCATGCCACCCTCACTGAAATATGATTGTGTTAAATATTTATTTAAATTATAGATAACACTTTTTTGTTAATTTCTTGATACCAAAGGCTTTTGTTAATTTCTGGATATATAAAGTCCTTGGTTAGAAAATCACCCATGATTAATCCTGTTCTTAGTCTGCGAGTTAGAAAACTAGCAAAATGAAACACATTGAATATTTGTCAGAAACCTTTGACAGTGAAGGATGCAAAGAAAATTAATATGTAAAATTTTTTGCTTTGTAATTGGGCTTACAACTTTTTACACTAGAGGTCTGTGTTATAGTATCTAACTTAAACTGTGCTATATACAGTAAGTTGATCAAATGTGTGTTCCAATCCTCTCATTAGGCCTATAAGTAAACAAGTATTACAATAACATATGAGATCAATCAGGGAGTCATCAAGCCAAAAAACTAAACAACATGCTTTTATTGGGCTTATTTTTTCTTTGTTTTAAAGACATAAATCATATTCATGTTCTACATCAAAAATCATTTTTACTTATCTTCTGATATATGATAACATATACATTTAAGACAGTGTTGCAAATCTCTAAACTTTCACCTCATCAGATAATCAAATATGCTTCTATGAAGCAATCAAAAGATTGAAACTAAAGAAACTGTATTCCTACTTTTAAAAAGACCTTATTTGCACAGCCAGAGTTATGACACACACAAATTGCTAAATCTCACTTTATCGTAAAGTAAATTATGTGTTCAGGTCTTTCTAAAGTATGGGGGTGTGACCCAACATCTGACAGCTGTATTATAATCTTTTGAGAGTGTCAGAAATAAGCAAAGTGGTGAGAAGGTTGGGCAGCCAGGAAAATCTGAGATCACGTTGCCTTAGAATCATTCTGTGTGTTTTGGCAGTTCTACAAGAGCTGAATACAATGATAAATATTCATAATTCAGCCAGCTCCATAAATCGGACAAAGGAAGATTGAAAGCTAGCCAGGTTTTCATTCTGCTCCAGGAAAGGAAGTTTGTTGGGAAAAGGCATGAATTACAGTTTTAATCACTTTTGTTTTTGTAGAACAGCAATACTCTAGTCACACTTTAATAATCCTGTAATATTTGAAACCTTTTCCCTCTTGATGCCAAAGAGCTTGTTTTGGGGTTTTTGCCCAAGTGTCTTTTTTTCTTTATTACCTTAAGCCACACTTTGTGTTGGACATTCAGAAATTAAATGGAACAGGTTCATGTTCCAACTTTTCAATGTTTCCTAACCTGTCATTCATGCACATCGCCACAGGTGGCATAGTTGGCAGGATTTGGCCGAGGCTATGGCAGATCACTGCAACCTCATTTAGGTGGTACAGAGGATGGCTGACTAGATAACCCAGCTACAACTGCAGCATGTAGAAATGATCAGGGCAGAGATGCACCTTGAGGCTGTCGATGCCCACAATGGAAGGGGCCAAGGACCTGCTCATCTGCTTGTCCCAGTGCAGTCAACACTGGCCTTAACATGAGTGGGTTCACCTCCTCACCCCATTTCTGACCGGCAAGCTGCAACGCACATATTATGACCTTGAGGAGTTAGAGGCAGCTGACTACCCCGCACTGAAGTGGGAGATGGTATGTGTATGGTCTCATCATGGTGTCCCAGGCCCAACACTGCTATAACTGGCAGTTCAATCCTAAGTGGCTTACCCAAGCCCAAGTGTTTGATTTGTGGAGCAAGATAGCTTCCTGGCTTCACTCTGGAGAAAACAGCCTAGAGTGGATCATTGAGATGATTGCAGCAGATTTTATTATCCCTGCCTTCCCGGACCACAACATCTGACCAGTGAGATGACAGCAGTAGGTGGACATGGAGGAGCTCATCGAGCTAATTAAAAGACATTGTGCCACCAACTAAACGGCATGCTCCAAAGGATGCCGCTATCCTAGCCTGCATGGAGCCAAAGAACTGAGGCTGTCAGAAAGACGGAGATGCCCTCGAGGAGAAAATGTTGATCAACGCTGCTGCTTTGGAACTATTAATTTGGGGAGCCAGAACACACGATGACCCACTGTTCCCAAGGGGATGATCAGATGGAGTGCAGATGGGCCTGGGTAGAAGGTACTCTTGTGCGGTAATGGCTAACCCCCTCTTGCTTCCCTTTTCAGGCACGGTCCACACGGCCCTGGCCCTGTACAACTCCGGCAGCAGTTTCTGCATTGTTGCTAGCCACTATATCCCATCAAAAGAGTACAATGGTAAATGGGCTAGTCTGACCTGTATCCATGACAAGTGTTGGAAATTCCCCACCGCCACTTGCGGTAGTCCAGAACAACCTGCAGCACCTACGGCTGGTGGTATTACCAAGACTGCTGTACACAGTGATCCTAGGAAGGGACTGGGCCTCAAAGGAATCCCGACAAGGAAGAGTCATCTCAGCCTGGAATGATGTGCCTAGCTACGGGCAAGGAGACCCCACCCAGAGGAGAAGCCCAGGCAAATGAAAGAGCAGGAAAAAAGGGGTGTACCCAATTAGACCCTGTGGATCTGGAACTGGCCAAAGACCACAACTCCAATCTCCGCCTGGCTCAATCAGGTCTCTAATTTTTGATGCCTATTCCATACCCAGGGTGGACAACATCTTGAAACATCTAGGTAACGCCAACTACCTGTCCACCCATGACATGACAAAGGGTTTTTGGTAAATTCCCCTGATGGATACAGCAAAGGAAAAGACTGGATTCAGCAGCCCTGGCAGCCACTGGTAGTATCCTGTTTAACCCTGGGTGCTTCCAACTTCTGATGGACAGACAAGCCGCATAACGCCTATAGTGCTGCCTATTTGGACAGGTTGGTCTGTTTCAACATCTAGGCAGAACACCTACACCATGTTTCCTATGTTCCCCAAACCATCCGTGGTGCAGGCATCCAGATAAACCCCCAGAAATGCTATTTCAAGCTGACTGAGCAAAGTACCTAGGCCACGTGGTGGGCCACGGTTGTATCAAATCCTACTGATCCAAAGTTGTAACTGGCCCAGGCTGCGAACCAAGAGACAGGTACAGGCTTTCCTTGGACTAGAGGGCTACTACCGATGGCTTGTTCCACACTTCTCAGAGAGGGCCATACTCTCACACAACTGATGAAAAAGAAGGCACTTAGCACGGTGATATGAACCCCCACAGCAGAAGCTGTATTTTGTGACCTAAAGACAGCAATTATGTTAGCTTCAGTATTGCTTTCCCATAACTTCTCTCTACCTTTACATCTCCAGACCGACGCCTCGGACACTGGCCTTGGTGCCATACTGAGCCAGGTCATCAATGGAGTTGAACACCCCATCATGTATCTCAGTCGGAAGCTGTGGACCAGGAAATGAGGAACGTTGTTATTGAACAGGAGGCGTTCGCCATTAAGTGGGTGATCACACAGCCCTGTTACTACCTCCCGGGCATAGAGTTCACTTTGGTCACAGAGTACACATTCCCCCACGGTGGCTCTGTTCATATAGTGACTCAAATCCCAGGATCACATGGTAGTTCCTGAGCCTGCAACCATACAAATATAAAGAACTACAATGACGGGGATCCCTCCACACTAATGCTGATGCCCTCTGATGTGTCCACAACCTCACTGCCAGATCTGCTTGCCCCACTAGGTATGTGATAAGAGAGGGTTGTGACGATGTGGGTTCGCTCCATGCTCCCATCTTCCTTCTGGGAGCTCTTGAACCCGACACCATCCGTAATGTCACCGATGAGCTAGGCAGTGAGGCACAACAAAGCAAGGGGATGGTGCAAGAAGTGCAAAAGTGCTTTTATTAAAATAACAAACAAAAACAGTGTCCCAATTAAACAAAGTGCAGTGTATCAAAAGTCTTCATTAAATAAATAATCCATTAAAATAGTTGAAAAGTGAAGGTTAAAATCCATTAGAAAAAAAAAATCCTTTAAAAAAAAACAACAAAGTTAAAACAATGGCTGGAAGCTTTCTCTTTAAAAACAAAGCCAGGTATGTTCGTCTACCAGTGGCTCCCCTGCTTCTCCCCTACGGGCCCCGCAACAGGGCAGTCGCCTTACCAGTAAAATGCAGCTCCCTCTTTAGTGGTCCAGTAGCCCTCTGATCCCTGGCTACGTCGGGCTCCAACTGGACCGAGACTTGGGTTTCTTTCCCCAGCGGCCAGGGCACTCACGCTGGGGCTCAACATGGCCAAAGCCTCCTCGACTCCTCTTCCTTCACTGCAGCAAGGAACCAACCTTCTTCCGGTCAAACTTGCTCCAAACAAGCGCTCAGCAGGAGCGACCACTACTGTTGGCCCTTGGATGCTGGCCAAACACCTCACTCGGGGCTCTCCTATCAGCTGCATTAAACTCTCGAACCTGCTCTTGTTCTCGCTCTTCTGTACCGGCTTTCCTCTACCTGCTTCCTTCTCCATTAACCTCCCGTTCTTTCCTGTTCTCCCCCTCTAGCCACCTCGCGCGTCTATTAAATATCACGGCAATGTGGATCAGGTGTAGCAATCAGCAGCTCCCAGCAACAATTACAGATGCGGACGATTCCTCACCTGTGCACTTAAGCGAGGACCATCTGAATCACGAATCACCCCAGGAACCAATTCGGCCACACAACCATGCCCTTTCTAAGCTGCGAGTGTGGCGATTATTTATTCAAAAAGTGGCCTCTTTAGACTTGAGCTATGGACCCTCTACACCACAAGGGGGCACTGTCGCCAAGGTTCCCTACTTCTTCTCTTATTGCAGCTCCAAAAAACCATCCAGTGGGGGCACTTAGACTTGCCCCTTCCTGTTTACACACTATAAAGAAGTCCAGCTGCCCGGAAGGAGGCATCATTCTCTTCTGAGAGTGAACTGCCGGATTGAACTCCCAAGAACGACTATTTTTCTTCTTGAAGCCAAAGAGCTTGTTTTGGGTTTTGTGCCCAAGTGGCCACATTTTGATTTGGACTTTTTGAAATTAAATGGGATGACCTGGTTGGTGTCCCACAATATGTACAGTGTATTCTGTTTATTTCAATACTTATTATCACTGTTTTGCTTTATTTTATATTTTATTGCTTTTCTAATTACTGTGTAATATAAGACTATGGGAAATATTTTTTGGGCTCTGTCAGAGAAAAAGTCAAAAAATTTCTTTGTTCTGTAGAGATGCCTTGAGAACACTTATTGAAGTTCCTCGGTAGACACTGTTTGGTTTATTATACCAAAACACTATTATCTTAAAGTTACAGAAAGTGTTACAACCATTTGACAGTGTTAATCATGAAATCCTCCTCTCACGTCCCTCCACTGTAGGGATATCTGGCTTAGCAACAGTTTGTCACGCTCAGCCAATATAAATCCTTCACCTCAACTGTGTCGCTTGGTGTCCCTTAGGGTTCAGTCCTTGGGCTATTACTCTTTCTACTTCTTATCCTTCCTTTGGGTAAGATTATTCGCAGACCTTGCCTTAACTTCCGCTGTTATGCAGACCATATACAGTTACAAATTAGTACAGACTACCAGACAGACTCGCCTCCTGGCACACTCACTGACTACATCACTGATCTTAAGCTATGGATGGAAATAACTTTCTCAAACGTAATGCCAATAAAACTGAAGAGTTATTGCTAGGCTCAAACTCCCTGCTTTCTAAAGCATCTAAGTTCTCTGTTTCTATTGATGGTACACATGTCAAACCTGCTCCTGTTGTCAGAAATATTGGTGTTTGTTTGATTCATCAATTAAATTTGAGGTACCCATTAGGTCTCTTTCCAAAATTTCATTCTGTCATCTCCGTAACATTGCCCACCTCCATCCATTTCTGTCCTTTTATGATGCTCAAACTCTGGTTCATTGTTTTATAATGTCTTGTATTGATTACTGTAATTCCCTCTTCATCTGCCTCATTGCAAAATCTATACAGAAGCTACAGTACATTAAGGACTCCACAGCCAGAGTCCTCACCCACACAAAGCATTCTGCTCACATCTCCCCTGTTCTCTGCCAACTTCACTGGTTACCAGTTCCATCAAGGATTAAATTCAAGATTCTGCTTCTCACCCTCAAAGCCCTAAATAACCTTGCCCCTATCTATCTCACTCAGCTCCTAGCTCCATACACTCCTTGTCGCTCTCAGGTCCTTGAGCAGTATTCTTACTGTTCTACGCACCAGATACTCCACCTTTTTTTGTATGTAAAGCAACCTAGGGTTTGTGAAACTTATTATCATTATTATTATTATTATTATTATTACCACACAATGGTGTTTCAAATCCCACTGCTGGAGCACCACTGCTGATGACCCGCTTAACTTTGGAACATATCAATTTCTAATAATAATAATAATAATAAATTTTATTTATAATGCGCTTTATATTTTAGCAATCTCAAAGTGCTACAGAGTAAAATAAAATAATAAAACAGGAAAAACTATTTATACTTTAACAAAAATGTCTTTCTGAAAAGATGAGTTTTTAGATTACGTTTAAAAACATCAGTCAACTGTGGGGCTCTCAGGTAGTCAGGGAGGGCATTCCACAGTCTTGGCGCCACAGATGAAAAAGCCCTGTCACCCATACTGCGAAGCTTGGTTCTAGGGACTTGGAGAGTGTTAGTGTGTACAGAGTGGAGGGTGCGTGAGGAGGTATGAGGGGTAAGGAGTTCCTGTAAGTAAAGAGGGGCATGTCCATAAATGCACTGATGGGTGAGGAGAACGACCTTGTACTAATTTCTGTTCTCTGTTACTTTCTATACTTCAAACTTCTACACACCCTGACAGCATCTAGTGAATTTAAAAGTGAGAAAACTGAGAGCACCTTAGCTAACTGCTGCATTCATCTTGTTTGACCTTCTGTTGCACCCTATGCAACTGTGTTTGATCTTATTTAGGAAAAGATTCCAGTCGCCCCATAAGAGAAAGACTTTCCGAGACTACGGTCATAAAGCTTATGAAACCATTTCTGGACAAAGACAGGACTGTAACAACAGTTGCGTGGAACTTCCACCTGCAGCTGAAGTCACTTCAGTACACATGTACTTTATGAGCATGGCCGTGTCGATCAAACAGAGGAAGCTCTGCAGTTCACTTGTGACTTTATGCTCTAGGAAGATAAGTCAATAAATATACAGTAGGTAAATACCATTCAATCTGTCTTTTATATAAGTAACATATACAGGGTTTTCATATAAAGACCATCACAAAACATAATCACAAACAGGACTTTGCACGATACCTTGGCTAGCTCTGTAAGCTGTGCTGTTTCATTGAAGGACAGGTGTGGGGCAGACTGACTGGCAGAATGACGCCGACCTGAATTGCTGCATCCAAACGGTGCCATCTTTTGCCTTTACACCTGGTGCAGATGCGTTGTTCTTATATATGAGTGGACATTTCTTACGGGGAAGGCTTCTGTTTTCTTTCTCCGTCCTCATCTGAGTTCACCTCTGTTATAGCATGTCTTTATTTGAAAACAGCAGTGTCAGATTGGGGCGAGCATGAATGTGACTGAGAGAATAAAACTGAATTAAAAAAAAAAATGCAAACCTTTACAAGTACCACAAATTTACACCAGCTTTTACAGACTCAAATCAAATGTATGTTTTTATTGTATAATAGTAAGAATATGAGCAGCTCACTACTCAAAACTGAGGCCTCTGGGATCGAACCATGAACATCTTAATTATGAGTCAGCAGTTCTTACCACTTGCACAACCAAAGCAGTCATACTTAGACTGTGTCAATGTCCCACCCTAATGCAAGTTCTTTTTCTGCAGTTATATTCTTGGATAAAAGTGCACTTGTTTTGTTATACTTGTACCTTTTTTGAAAGTGTGTATTTGATATTTGGACTTCAGGCTTCACTCATTATACACTTCATGTGTACATTTTGTCAATTATTACTAAAATATGAAAACCGTTTCTGTTTTAATGATGTGTTTACAAAGATTGTATGTTTACATAGATTTAACAAAGGAATCTGTCCTGGACAAGTTTATATTGTGTCAAATAATATACATGTTATAGATGTGCAAGCATTGGGGCATTGTGGTTAGGGCTTTGCACTTTTAACTCTTTGTCGGATCAAGTCCTGATACTGACACTGTGTGACCATGAGCAAGTCACTTCACCTGTTTGTGTGGCATGGTGCAGGATCAATGTAACCAGTAGTAACTAAATGTTATGTTGGATAAAGTCGTACAATATTTTGCCTTTAGAATAAGTAACTTGTTTGCAAAAGCTGTGTGAAAAAGTACAGTCGTGGGTTGCAAACAAACATGTAGCTGGGAGCGATTGAGAAGATGGCCGAATACGTACTTAACTTCAGCCTTGTGTTCATTACAGACTCAAAGGTAGATTCTGTTAAATAGTAATAATTACCACCAAGTCTTTTCGCAAATGTATTGTACGGAAAAAAATATTGTGCTGTTTAAACGCAGATCCCTCTCCTTCCCACTTCTCTTCACCCTCCTGACTCTACCAGCCCTTGAGTTCCTGTTTCTTGCCCCTCCCATTTCCACTGAAGATCACGTGAACAACCAATATAGTTAGCACACAGAACCGATATAGTTCATAAACAAAGTTGCAATAGGGTGCACACACATAACCAGTATGTTTTGTACGAGAAAGCGACCTAGTACACACATGCAACCAATAGAATTTAAGCGCAAAACCGACATGTTACTCATATGAGACCAGTATATGACGTGCATGAAACCAAAATAGTGCATACACAAAGCCATTGTTAGACTGGCACAGAACTCAAACCAATATAGTTCATATGCAAACTGATAACATGCGAACTTAAACTGATGCAGTTCTCTGACAAACCAATAATAAAACGTACCGGATCCAGTGATAAACACACACAAATCAATATAGTTCATATGCAAACCAGTGCTATGCATATACAAACGGATATAGTTCATGCACAAACTGATAATATACGGACACGAACCAATATAGTTCATATGAATGAAACCAGTATTGTTCACACACAAATCAATTAAGTATGCACGCAAACTGATAGTAATTATTCATCAACCAATAGTGTTCACAGGTAGACCAATAGTTTTCGTACAAAAATATATGATTTATGGCCTGTTTGGTCCCTCATAGCTTGCTGCTTGTGTTGATCGACACATTTACAACACAATAGACGCTGATGGAGAGGTGCGAATGGATTTAAGGTGGGCCGGGATTACAAGTTTTTTCGTAGGCTTTGGTAATATTAGTGTTAATTGAAACTGAAAGCATATGCCTTTTAGGAAAGCTAGAGCTGCCTTGATTCTGAAAGTGATCCAAGAATGGGGTAGAAACCCCACAGTCCATATTTTGATAGGTGAAGAGAACAAGGGTTCAGTTTGCATGAGGATTACATGGTGAGAGAGAGAGAGAGCAAGAGGTAAGAGGTGATTATGGGAATGTTTTTAACCTTTTAACCACCAACTCCCTAAATATTCCCCATGCCAGGAGAAATCTGAACAATTTTCGTTTTTTTACTTTACATTTATTCAAGCAGTATTTAACTGCTGAAATACCTGCTGAAATACCTGTTGAAACCGGTCACGGTTTGGATCTTTCATATCTGGCTCAGATAACGGGCAGCAGTCCAGTTGAGATGCTGGGGATACACCCACTCATCGCCATCATCCGATGCGTCGTCATTCACTGTATCATGCAGCGCACGTTGCTGATCATCATTGTCGCTAAAATCTTCTTCAGAACTGCTACAATCATGATCAGAATTATTGTCCAAAATCGCCTGCAAAACCTCACTTGAAGTCAGTTTATGTTTCGCCATATTCACAGCTTTCACTTTCGAATCACATCACGTGATCGGCCAATACAAGTGCAGAGTTGTCGAAATACAACGTAGTAATAATACCCACGCCAAACTGTCAGTTATACTACGTGCCAGGCATTCACATAACCACAGGCAAATGTGCCGGATAATTCCGGCAGTAAGGCGTCAGCAATAAAGCTACGATGCCGGATATATCCGGCAGAGGGCGGTTAAGGGGTTAAATACTTAAGATGTACAAGTGACTGAGTCACTCCATTAGTAGACATGGCCGAACACCTCTACAGGTCAGTTCAAAAGCACTTTAAGAGTTGTTGGTTTGTTATCTGTTTTTTCGTTAATCCCTTCTATTTAGTTATTTAATAGGTAACTTGTTTCTATGTATTTAACCCTTTTGGTATTATTCTGGTTTCTGTTTTGTTCCAATGTAGAGAAATTTCATAACTGTGAAAAAAACAAACATTCACATCAAACATTTTACATCAGTAATGTTATGGCAGACCGAAGTACTCAATGTTGTTCGGTTAGACCACAGCACACATGCTAAAAGCCTGTCTATTAACTTCCAGCCACCCCCTCTAAATAGCGTGCTGACAAAATGAGAGCAACTTGTATTAACAACAGATAAGGAGATAAGAATGGTTTTTGAGACAAAAACTAGGACAAACAATTTTCTATATAGACTGTGTATTACTATCAAAAAAAAGAAGGATTAACTATTAACACAGTCAAACAGCAAATGTTAGGAGTTCTCAACAAGAGCACAAAAATTCACTTGGAGCCAAAATACTAAGATTGAGAGTCAAACTGTGAAGTGGAAAGCTATTAGTTATTACTAGAAAATCAGAACCTACAGCACTAAACTGACACTTGTTAACCATTCATATCCATAATCTTGGACAAAGGAATAATGGTGGCAAATATGGTCAGGCTGTCCCTAGTAGTCATACAATGCTTCCTAACAACTACTCAATGAAGTTGAAATGATGGTGTGGTGTACTTAAAAATAAATAAGAACATTTTTCTGAAAAAAAAGATGTTAAATAAATTTGACCCACAACAAAAAAAATTATCTAAGGCAAAAAAAAAACTATTAATGAGAACACAGTAGTTTTCCAATTCTTAACAGTTAATACAAAAAAGTTCAATTTTTGCACTAACTGAGAGCAATGAACTTAGACCTCTGGGCTTCCATCCCCTAAACTACTCTTCTAAAAGAACATTTCTTTGAAACAGCATTCAAACTGAAAAGAAGAAGTGTTGTGATTAGTAATGATACCTCATAGATCCATGAATCATGTATCCGAATCCTGGCCTGGGAATTACCTGAATAAAGTTCATGTGCTTACACTGTGAATGTAAGGTTTTTTTTACTGTGAATAAAAATATTTTCACTTGCAAAATACAAACATGTTTTAGATATTTATCAACTCTAAATTGGTAAAATAAGTGTGGCTGTGTGCCTAAGTGTGCTCTGTAAAATATCAATGCTCTATCCTTGCATTGCCTTGCCAGGGTAGGCTCAAGCTTTGCAATCTTAAACTGGAAAAGCAGGTTGAGAAATATCAGAAACAGGGAACACTAAAGACAAGCAAGTGGACACAACTGTCACTCCGCATACAGCTGGAGCACGATTTTGTACGGTGTTTAGGTACTTGACCTCTGACGCGCAAAATGACATCAGTGATCAAGACACTTAAAGAAAAAATTCAACCAACTAGATCATCTTGCCTAAACAAGATAATGGTCAAAACAAAGCAAGTGCTGTTAAAACAAATACTAAACAAAAGGCATTTGTTTGGGGACCAACTAGAATTTAGAAAGAAAGAAAATGTCAAAACCAGTTATTTCTATCAAAATAACAGCTGCTATCATGTCAACCTCATCAGTTCTTCAACTGATGAAGGATCTGTCGTTAAACTCTTCTATTCTTTCCCCAACACAATAACAAATGGTCACTCTCCCCACTAAACTGAAGTCTCCTGCTTAGAACTCAGCCATCAGGTTTCCTGACAATAAAAACAAAACAAAATTCTTTCTTTTTCATTATGTTCACAAAACAAAACACAACACAATTCAGTTCTTTGATATGTTTTCTTTCCCTTTAAACATAATAATTCTCTGCTTTACCTTTCTCTTTTTAGACTTTTAAGTTGTTTTAGTGAAGAGTAAAATCTTCACCAGCCCTCACCATTCAACACAATTCTGATGTTCTTACCTGTACATTCAAACAAATAATTAATAATAGTAAAGGTGCCTCTGACACCAAACAGTAACACAACCACACAACATAATTCTTAAAGGTAAAACATCATCTGCAATGCATCCAATGACAAAACATAAACAAACATAAAAATGACCAAAAATAAATAAATAAATAAATATGTCAGCAAAATCCAGAGCTTCCAAACAGTGGACACAAGTGGTGGGTAAGTAACCATCCACTCTAAGAATCAATTTCAATGCCCAAAGGGCTAACTTGATGAAAATAGCTATGATAGCAGATGCTATTGTGTCAAAAATTCAGTAACAGACAATAACAATAATTTAATTAAATTATTAAATAACAATAATCATTAAAAATGCAAAATGAATTGCCTCAACAGTAATTCTAACAAGAGAATTCAGTTATATTTCAGTAGTTAAAGGGCTAAAAGTTCTCCAACCTTCAGCAGTTTTATTTATCCTTGGAATTTAAAGAAGGCATCCATCTTACAATCACAGTGCACTCTGGTGTGTAGACATTAATTCTTTATTTAAGGCAAAATGCTGAAAGGTAATTAATTCACATCTTTATGACAAAAGCAGGACTTCAAAGATGGCTTTAAACTATAACAACCTATAAATTAAATTATTCACTTATATTTCTTCCTTTTAATGTTGATCCTTGTTTATATATTATGAATGAATTTCAGATTCACAGGCAAACATTAAAAAATTGCTTCGATGATTTCATGTAATTTTTATATATTTTTGGGTGCTGAATTTAAAAAAGAAAACTATTTTACTCCATCCATATTTTTTAGCTGTGAACTATAGTATTTTATCGTTTCCACACTAGAATTAATTAAATATCAATATTTTATTTCAGGATATTGTGCTTGAATTTAACATTTTATAATATTAAAATCTATGTTTGCAAGACAGTTATTTTATTTAATAGTAAGGGCTAAATATAGCTGGAATTGAACGCAGTGATTGGTCACAGCAGCCAGAACCGTTTTCTCTGTGAGTGGGACAGTAAAGCCACGAATTTACATTGGGTTCAGAAGGAATGGCCAGATAGAAAAAAGACACACCTTGATGGCAAAAAACTCATCAGGTCTAGCATGGTGGAACCAGGTAAAGTGCTGAAACCACCACTTCCTATAAAGCTTGGTGTAATGCAGCAGTTTGACACAACTTAACCAAAAGATGGATCCTGTTTTATGTATGTGCGCCAAAGGTTTCCAGGTTTGCCTGAATCTAAATTGAAAACCCTCACTGGGTCACATGTTCTGGGCCTGCACCCAACTAACATCATTTTGGACCAAAATTTTTAAGTGCCTTTCAGACAGCCTTGGGGTCACAATCCCTCCTAACCCACTAACAACTGTGTTCGGTGTTCTTCCAGACGGACTTGAATTGGAGAAGGACAAGCAAACGGTGATTGTATTCACTACACTTTTGGCACGCAGACTTATTCTGTTAAATTGGAAGAATCCTAATTCTCCTCTGATAAGTCAGTGGGAAACCGATGTTTTATATTGTTTGAAATTGGAAAAAATCAAATTCTCAGTTAGAGGATCTGTACAAAATATTTTCAAAACCTGGCAGGATTTAATCAATATTATTTTAGAATAAGAGAAATAACTATTATCGCATTTAATCCCCTTCTCCATCTCTTATTTACATATATATTTATTTCTCCCTTTCTTTTGTATATTGTTGTCTTATTAAAAAGCCCTAAGCAATTCTCCTTCGGCTAAGCTCTCCTTCTCAGGGGTGGGGTTTGATTTGTCTTCAATTTTGTTGGGTTATAAATTGATCTATTTGTATGGAATGATTACAATGAAAATTAATAAAATAAAAATATAAAAAAGAAAAAAAAAAAAGAAAAGAAAAACGGCATTTTTGCCAGACTTGGGGCCTCATATATAAAATGTGTGCATGCACAAAAATGTTGCATACACACGTTTCTACGCTGAGCCTCACCTGTCATCATGAAAAGTAAAAAAACTAATAATGATGACATAAAATAAATTTGTCCACTGGTCTGTGCTATAAATTTGTTTTCTGTATGATTCCAGTAATAGTGATAATTTTTATAGTCAAAATCGCTGAATTTGTGCATTTCCTGATCAAACAGAGGAGAGAAACGCGAGATGCAGCAGCGATGAGCTGAGCCTCACCTCGGACTGTGCTGTCCCTCACATACTGGGTTGATGCATGCAATTGGCGTGTGCCTGTTGCTGTCTCTCTGTATGTCGCCAGTATAATGTTTGCAGACACGTTGATTATACACCCCGACTTTCCACAGTCTGGCAAATATCTTTAATGAATGTGTGTGACATATCTAGTCTTGCTGATCGAACATGAAAATGTAGTGAAAAGGCACAAGGTGAGGCAGACAGTTCCGTGCTGCTCCGAAGAGGGCAATTGTGAGCCCAACAGATGCTTGATGCTGCTGTTCTTCTACGCAGACGCTGTATGTGTGAGCAGTATCAGAAAGTCAAGTCCGTTTATTTTTTTTTTTGTTCCGACTGACTGCCAAAATAAAAGATTAAGATTTTTAAAACTAAAGGACTTTTAGAAGAAAGTGATAGAGGTTTTCATGGAGAAGGATAGGTGCATGGACTTCATTCAAGGTAAGACCATAAATGGTTTTCAATTTTATAAAAAAAATGGGGTCAGACTAAGAAAAAAAAAACAAAAAAAAACTAAATTTTGTCTTTAAATAATATATTCTTTTGTTTTTCCTTGTTATCCTTTTTTTGAACAGTCTCTATTAAAATTGCTTAAAGCATCAGAGAAAAAAAAAAAAAACTAAGTACAGTATTTCAATTAAGGTCAAATTGAAATCCGTTTTTTTGTATATCACTCAATACTTTCATTTCTATTTAAATGAGTATGAATTGTAGAATTATAACGACAAATTTAGAACACATGGAGGATGCAGAGCAAATGTGCTCTCTCCACTCTCTCTTGCTGCTATGTACCAAATATGTACCTTACTGATGTGTGTGTAAAGAATGCTGATGAGAAGTGAAACATAACCAGTAGACAATGTGCATGCTGCCAATTGAATAGTGAATAAGCTACTCTTTTGGGTTCATATATTTGTAAATCTGACTTGTGCCTCACCAGCCATGAACCTCACCGCATGTCACTGCCCAGCAACCCCTTTGCATATGCAGCTTCTGTTCAGTTTTGCAAACTGGCGGCACCCAGTGTCAAAGCAGTGCTACTATTCCTGTGTGGTTTCCCATTCTTATTTAGATTCACATCCACGAGGCGGCCTTTATCAAATACACTGAAATTAACTGCATATCGTTTATAAAATTAAGGTACCTGATTATTATCAATCTGTAACAATATAATGGTGCACAGAATGGCCAAACTATTCCACTACCATGGCTGCTTTAGCGTTATTAGAGGACATCACAAATGAAAGAATCAAAAAAGAATGCGTATTCAGAGATCATAGTGATTACTTGTCTATGATGATGACTGACTTCTAAGTTGGTTTAGAACTAAGTTGGTTTAGATTTCTAAGATCTATCCACTTGGAGCTGTGTGCTGAACTGTGGCCAGCTTTATAAAGGCAAACTGTGAGGAATTGTGTTCTACCTGCTCCTTTTCAAGTTCTGTCCACTCTTGGGATTAATAGCCACAGGAGATTTTCAGCGTGAACTGGCTGACTGATCAGGTATTTCTCAGTCACCACTGGGTCGTGCCATGTCAGCTGTATGGGATGATTTCCGTACACTGTGGTTGAACAGGCAAACATTAAAGTGCAATTTGCTGCAACTTCCATTTTTCCCAATGTTATCAGAGCGATCGACTGCACACACATTGCTATAAAGGCGCCCTCATATAATGAACTTGGATATGTAAATAGAAAGCATTTTCCCTGTGTTAATGTACAAAATCATCTGTGATGTTAAAATGCACCTCACTAATGTTGTTGCGAGATGGCCTGGCTCAACTCATGATTCATTCATCCTGAGAAACAGTAATGTGGGAAACAAACTTGAAAAGGGTGCTGTGCATGATGACTGACTTCTCGGTAAGATAAGACATTTAATATTACCCCTTTGGTCAAAATTATATGTTATCTGTACGATGTAACCATATAACACGATTACTTATGTTACAGTGGGTACTCGTTAAAAATGTGGCTTCTCACCCCGCTCGCCAACCCACTGACTGAACAAGATAAACATTATAATGACCTCCACTCTCGGTATTGGGTGGTGGTAGAACGTACTATATGGCAGCTTAAGGGCTGTTGGCGCTACCTGAATAAGACTGGTGGAGTGCTGCTCTATAGTCCACAGAAAGTGTGTTGCAAGCATGTAGCGTTCTATATAATATGGCACACAATCATGGCTTACCCATACCTGAAGAAATGTGGTATGATGAACCTGACCCTGAACCACCAAATGATCAGCCACATCAGACAGCGTTACAACGTTGATTGAATGTAATTAACAGAATGTATAAACATTTATTTTTTCACAAATTCATTTAATTTGTGGTCAATATCACACAGTACTGCCTTTTTATTCCATAGTTAGTTGGTTACATCTCTTAATGCATCCACTAATGCATTTTGTGATTCTAGAACAGCGTCCGTCAGCACTCGGCCAGATGATTGCCCAGCGGTTTACAAGGCAGGGGTGTGTGAGCAGCCAGCACCCGAAAATGTCTTTGGCGCAGAAGCAGCAACATCATTGCCTGGAGCCACATCCTCAGTATGAGGGGCAGCTTTAGTAATATTGTCTGGAACTGAATAAACAGTAGTTAATACTGCATCTGCTGTCTCATTGATTGTCTTATTACACTAGTAGAATATTTACACAAGTATGGTTAATGGTAATCAAAAAAGAAATTACAACTCACTGTCACCTGCAGTGATGTCATAAACCCCAGTAAAATGCTGGTAACACTGCACAACATAGTTTTTGCTTCTTGAACACTGTTGTGTGTTTCTTATAGAATTTTGGGTGCTGATCACGAATATAACATCAAAATATACCCATCACATACCATTTCAGAGACATCTTCAGTTTTGTCATGATTTTTTCTTATATTTGTATCCAAACATTTTTGCTCCCGTAAGTGACTTATCAGCAAAGGTTTGTACAGCCTGGGCATGTCCAGGCATGGAATCAGGCCAGGTTGGAAACTGTTCTGTGGAAGTTGACATCCTGGGCAGGTCTGAACGAGCTTGATGGTGTCTCAGCATTCTATAAAGGTGGCTTGCATACACCGATCCTGCTCATTTGGTTAATATAGATAGTCAGTGTGTATGTATAGTATCAGTATAGTAAAGTATAGTATCTGTAGCAATATAACAGTAAGTAAGCTTAACACTATAGATGTTTTGGTGTCAGGCGATATGTCTCATCAATTTCATAACAACTGCGATACATTCTGATATATCTGTAGCGAATATACACTTACGCCTCAGAGACGTTGGATGACTGCTCTTGTGAAGTAAGCTTATCATCTGTATTTCAGCTGCAAAACTGGTGATGAAGACAAGGAATGGGCGCCTCACATTTGCTGTGCGACATGTGCCGTCAGTCTGAGAGCCTGGCTCAGAGGCACTCGAAAGATGATGCCGTTTGCTGTTCCGATGATATGGCGAGAACAGAAAGACCATGTGATGGACTGTTACTTCTGTTTGACTAATGTGTCTGGTTTCTCTGCCAAAAACAAGAAGTCAACTGAATATCCTAATCTGCCTTCAGCTGAGACCCGTGCCACATGACGACAGTCTTCCAATTCCGAAACCACCAGAGGATTGGACCTTAGACGAACCAGATGAAGAAACTGCAATGCAGGGTGCTGACAGTGACATTGACCTGGATTTTGAACCATCCTCTTCAGGCGATCCACATCTGATAACACAGTCCGAATTGAACGATTCGGTCAGAGATTTGGATCTGTCAAAAGCAAAAGCCGAGCTGCTGGGTTCGAGACTGTAGGAATTGTGTTTGCTTTCACCAGGTATGAAAATTTCTGTGTCTCGAGGTTGACATCATCCATCCATCCATCCATTTTCTAACCCGCTGAATCCGAACACAGGGTCACGGGGGTCTGCTGGAGCCAATCCCAGCCAACACACAGCACAAGGCAGGAAACAATCCCGGGCAGGGTGCCAACCCACCGCAGGACACACACAAACATACCCACACACTAGGGCCAATTTAGAATTGCCAATCCACCTAACCTGCATGTCTTTGGACTGTGGGAGGAAACCGGAGCGCCCGGAGGAAACCCATGCAGACATGAGGAGAACATGCAAACTCCACGCAGGGTGAACCCGGGTCTCCTAACTGCGAGGCAGTAGCGCTACCACTGCGCCACTGTGCCACCCAGGTTGACATCATGATATAACCAAATTTTTTGTACAAGCTGACAGTCTCTGTTTCTGTTGTGACATTGAAGGATTGTTCTCGGCCTTGGGTTGTGATCACAACCCAGAAGAGTGGCGTCTCTTCATTGAGTCATCAATGTTAAGCCTGAAAGCTTTTCTGCTACACGATGGCAACGTTTATCCTTCAGTACCTGTTGGCAATACAGCACACATGAAAGAAACGTATGAGAATATGGAACTGTTGCTGAAGCACATCCAGTATAGCAGGTACAACTGGAATATCTGTGGAGATCTTAAAGTCGTTGCTCTGTTACTAGGACTGCAGCTCGTCTATACAAAGTACTGTTGTTTCATCTGTGATTTGGATAGCCGTGCCAAAGAGTCGCACTATTCTTGACAGAACTGGCCACTCTGTAAAAAGTTAGTTCCAGGACAGAAAAATGTGGCACATTAATCATTTGTCGACCCGGCAAAGATATTTTTGCCTTCTCTTCACATAAAACTGGGACTCATGAAGAATTTCGTGAAAGCACTGAACAAGTAAGGCAAAGGTTTTCGTTATTTCAGACAGATGTTCCCAAGAATAACTGATGCCAAGATCAAAGAGGGCATTTTTGTTGCCCCCCAGATCAGACATGTCATGAGTGACAAGCGGTTTGAAGATCTGTTAGTTGGGCCGGAAAAAATTGCCCGGAAAGCCTTCAAAGACGTTGTTGACAATTTTCTGGACAATTACAGAGCTACATTCAGCTGGTAGACAAACTTCTCAAAGCATACAACAACATTTATTTATATAGCACATTTTCATACAAACAATGTAGCTCAAAGTTCTTTACATCAGGGGTGTTGAACTCCAGGCCTGGAGGGCTGCAGTGGCCATAGGTTTTCATTCTGACCCTTTTCCTAATCAGTGAGCAGTTTTCACTGCTAATTAATTCCTTTTCCCTTCATTTCAATAGCCCTGTTTTTAAGGATTCAGTCCTCTGAATTGATTTGTTTCTTCATTAAATGGCAGCCAAACAGAAATGAGACATGAAACGAGCCAACAAATGACCAGCTAAACTTGGATTTCAAACTCCAACCAATTTCACACCAAACAGTCTCTTAATGAGAAACTGATTCTTTCTGTTAATTAAGCCCGTTATTTAATTCAATGGCTTGTTGCTGCTCTCATTCTACCACAGCAGATATTTCGAAATTTGTTGATTTCTCTGCTTTTTCTAAGAACACCACCAAAATGTTTTGGTGACCCGAGAGACCAACCTTACTGAGACCTTCACCTTTCTTTATTTTCAGATATTGTGTGATGGGCACAGGTGAGCTGGTCATATGGTGACTTGTTTGTCTCCTTATTGTTTGGCTACTAATTAAGGAAAAAGACACAACTAAGGGGCCTGAGTCAAGTTAATTAAAACTAAAGCAAAAGAAGTTAATTAGCAGTAAAAACGGCTCACTAATGAAAAAGATGGTTAGAATGAAAACATGCAGCCACTACGGCCCTGAGGACTGGAGTTCGACACCTGTGCTTTACATGATGAAGAAAGAGAAAAAAGACAAAATAAATAAGAATTAAAATTAGGGAACACTAATTAACATAGAATAAAAGTAAAGTCCGATGGCCAGGGAGGACAGAAAAAAAAAAAAAAAACTCCACTGGAGCTGGAGAGAAACATAAAATCTGCCGGGGTTCCAGGCCATGAGACCACCCAACCCCCTCTAGGCATTCTACCTAACATAAATTACTTCAATCAGTCCTCATTGTATTCTGGATCCTCATGGAAGAATTTGATGATGATGGTCATGTGGAGTTCTGGCCTTTAATCCATCAATGTAACAAGACAATGAAGTGCAACATTTCACTCAAGATTCAACGTAATGCACCAGACATTGAATACAAAAGAAAATCAGGAGCAAAACACTTTTAATTCTGTTGAATTTAATAGCTTATGCGAAACATAAACATGACTAAATACGTTATTGTCAGTAAACATATAAATATCTATTTCTCAGAGTTCCTATGTGATACATTAAAACCAAAACTATATTCGTGTATACCCAGTAGGTACCTGTCACATTCAGCGAAAACTTTTCAGGAAGCAAGACTTTTCAAAAAAATTGTTGTGCAGTGTAACAAGTGTGTCGCCAAACAGCGTGAGCCCCAGGAGTTCGCTGCCTCCTACAGTGGTGTTGAAATTCAAAAAGTGGGCTGTGACTCTCCCATTCATGGCAACTTTGATGTCTGACCACTTCTTTTTTATTTCAGGTACAGTGTGATTTTCTGATCCTGAACTTTTGAGTGCATCCGCCATGCTATGCCACTCCATCAATTTCTTTTTATTGCTTATTCCACTACCTAAGCCACCAAATAGTACATTTTTCCTTGCCTCTACTTCACTTAGCAGGGCCTCCATTGTGATTTTTTTCCTTTGCTTTCACCATTGTCTTTTCTTGAAACATTGAAGGTAAGGGGCTATTTATATTAATTTGCATATTTGAAGTGGTGTAATTCTGTGAGGTCTCGGGGTGGGGCAGCAGGAGCGTGCACATTTATTACATTTCATGCTGGCTGGGAGTTATTGAGTGGAAAAAAGTGGAATTTGGTGTACACACAGATTTATACACCTGGATTTTTGTTGTGCGTACACACATTTCCACTTTTGTCCGTAAGCCACGTTTTAGTGTGAATTCTGCACACGCCGTTATGCATGAGGTCCCTGACATTAGAAAACAGGTGTTTGATGCAGAAATTGATGGTGCAATTGATGGCCTGGAAAAAGGGGCTTAGGTGTCATTCAAAGCAAAAATTTCTACATTTTTAGGTAACAGGAAACATCCAAATTATAAAGAAATTGTGAACAATGTATTAGAAAAGTGTAAGGATCTGGGTTGCAACATGAATTCTAAAAGTCCACTTTTTGGATTCGCATTTCAAATTTTTTCCTGAAAAATCACAGAGTGGTTAGTAAAGTGCAGGGTGAAAGATCCATCCATCCATCCATCCATCCATTTTCCAACCCACTGAATCCGAACACAGAGTCATGGGGGTCTGAGGGTGAAAGATTCCATCAGGATATCAAGGACATGAAAAGAAGGTATCAGGGATGTTTTGAAGTCATGATGATGGTGGACTACTTCTGGATGATTCATAGGGACACGCCAGATAAAGTGTACAAACAGTGGGCCACCAAAAAATCTAAGGAGTGTCAAAACTTGAGATGTTATATATGTCAATTAATATATATTGGTGTTTTCTTTACATATATGTTTAAGCACATTACATTGACTAAATATTTTCATTTTAAATTGATTTAGAATAATATTGTACACATGAATAAAATGAGTGATTTGTTAAATTTTAATTATTATTATTATTAAGTGTTTACTTAATTAAATTTCCTTTCAATTTTGTACTTAAATGTGACATGATGGAAACATTCTAATTATATTTTTTATTGTTTTTGTGAATGTAAATAAAAATTACCATTTGAAATTGAAAAATACATTCATTTAGAGGAGCCTGTCTTTTGTTCTATTACAACATTTAAGGATATAACGACTTCTGTGTACAAGATCTAGCTTATATATTTGACTCTGCTCCTGATCCTCTCTTATTGAAAGACTTTCAGAATTACTGATGCTCACAAACATATAAAATGTGTGTTAACTGGAACCACAGTTTTTCTTTCAAAACAGTACATGAAAGTCTGAGATTTCAATATTTCTGTGTTGCTTGCAAAATATCCATCCACAAAAAGAGCATCTGTTTTTAAATAGATATATTTCTAAAGGCAAATGAAATTGGATATGTTTCTAAATAAAATATTCTAATTCCAAGAGTTGTCAAGCTTTGAAGGATAATACCCAGTTATTACCAGTATCTACTGTAAAAGAAGAAACCAAAACACTATTTTTTCTTTTTTTTTTGTTACTTAACAATAACTTAAATGATTAGCAGGGCCTCTGCTAAAATAAAGGTCAAGTGATAAGTAGGGAGTCACTGGCAAAAATGTTCCATATATAGAAATGGGACAAACAGTTTTCAGTGGCAAAAGCTGAGACCAGCAGTGATCACTAAAATCTGTGCACCAAAAAGGTAATGGCTTAGGTACCTATCCATTCACACTAAAGCTCCTGCTAAACCTAAGCATCAGTCTTCAACCAGGAGAGCAGCAGGGACCCGAAAAACCAAAAAGAATAATATAAAGCCAGACAAGATAAAGAATTCAATGATACTGAGTATATGTTTAGAATCTGAAACCCCTGAACTGTACATGAGAAGCTTAAAGATGACTGTGAAAATGTAAAATGCTTTGGTAAAAGTCGACAATGCTGTCCCATTAATAAATTGAACTTTTTATTTGGCACCAATCAGCTGGAACAATACCATAACCCAGAAGCAAATCTCCTGTTTATATTACAAGCCTCCTTAAATGTAACATCTCTTTTTAAGACAAGGTATTTTATTCAATTACAACAAGTTATGTTTCTCTCTTCTTGTTTTTCTGGTTTAAACTATGCCCTTTTATTGCCCTTCCTAAGAACTACGATAGCCCCACTGATTTAGAAGGCAATGCCATTCATTTGTTTCATGTTGTTGCCACCCTCATATTTGGGATGCATTTAGTTCTGCATTTTAGAAAGTGCAGACTTGTAGAATTGAACAATCAGAGAAAATACAATTATTAGACAAAAATATATGACAGTGCTACACTATTAGTAGGCTAGACAGAAAACAATAAAATCCTTCATTTTATAGAATGTAACTAATTTTGTAAGTATTTGGTGTTTCTGCATTATTTTGCTTTTTTATATTTTTCTCTACTTGTTTTGACAGTGCTGTCGAGTACCACATTGATAACATGTTGCTATGCTGCAGAAGTTATTTCCACAGTAATCATTTATACAGTATATGTACTTTATTAGCTATTCTGCTGTCACATATATAGAAAAAAATAAACTGGAGAAACTAGGCATATAAAGAAAAAACAAACATTACTTTATCAAATCTGAGAGTTGTTTTGCTATATAAATAAAATAAATCTGGTCAATTAGGTCACACCCCACAGAGGTGGGACATACAGTGGTGTGAAAAACTATTTGCCCCCTTCCTGATTTCTTATTCTTTTGCATGTTTGTCACACAAAATGTTTCTGATCATCAAACACATTTAACCATTAGTCAAATATAAGACAAGTAAACACAAAATGCAGTTTTTAAATGATGGTGTTTATTATTTAGGGAGAAAAAAAATCCAAACCTACATGGCCCTGTGTGAAAAAGTAATTGCCCCCTTGTTAAAAAATAACCTAACTGTGGTGTATCACACCTGAGTTCAATTTCCGTAGCCACCCCCATGCCTGATTACTGCCACACCTGTTTCAATTAAGAAATCACTTAAATAGGAGCTGCCTGACACAGAGAAGTAGACCAAAAGCACCTCAAAAGCTAGACATCATGCCAAGATCCAAAGAAATTCAGGAACAAATGAGAACAGAAGTAATTGAGATCTATGAGTCTGGTAAAGGTTATAAAGCCATTTCTAAAGCTTTGGGACTCCAGCGAACCACAGTGAGAGCCATTATCCACAAATGGCAAAAACATGGAACAGTGGTGAACCTTCCCAGGAGTGGCCGGCCGACCAAAATTACCCCAAGAGCGCAGAGACGACTCATCCGAGAGGTCACAAAAGACCCCAGGACAACGTCTAAAGAACTGCAGGCCTCACTTGCCTCAATTAAGGTCAGTGTTCACGACTCCACCATAAGAAAGAGACTGGGCAAAAACGGCCTGCATGACAGATTTCCAAGACGCAAACCACTGTTAAGCAAAAAGAACATTAGGGCTCGTCTCAATTTTGCTAAGAAACATCTCAATGATTGCCAAGACTTTTGGGAAAATACCTTGTGGACTGATGAGTCAAAAGTTGAACTTTTTGGAAGGCAAATGTCCCGTTACATCTGGCGTAAAAGGAACACAGCATTTCAGAAAAAGAACATCATACCACCAGTAAAATATGGTGGTGGTAGTGTGATGGTCTGGGGTTGTTTTGCTGCTTCAGGACCTGGAAGGCTTGCTGTGATAGATGGAACCATGAATTCTACTGTCTACCAAAAAATCCTGAAGGAGAATGTCCAGCCATCTGTTCGTCAACTCAAGCTGAAGCGATCTTGGGCGCTGCAACAGGACAATGACCCAAAACACACCAGCAAATCCACCTCTGAATGGCTGAAGAAAAACAAAATGAAGACTTTGGAGTGGCCTAGTCAAAGTCCTGACCTGAATCCAATTGAGATGCTATGGCATGACCTTAAAAAGGCGGTTCATGCTAGAAAACCCTCAAATAAAGCTGAATTACAACAATTTTGCAAAGATGAGTGGGCCAAAATTCCTCCAGAGCGCTGTAAAAGACTCATTGCAAGTTATCGCAAACGCTTGATTGCAGTTATTGCTGCTAAGGGTGGCCCAATCAGTTATTAGGTTCAGGGGGCAATTACTTTTTCACACAGGGCCATGTAGGTTTGGATTTTTTTTTCTCCCTAAATAATAAAAACCACCATTTACAAACTGCATTTTGTGTTTACTTGTGTTATATTTGACTAATGGTTAAATGTGTTTGATGATCAGAAACATTTTGTGTGACAAACATGCAAAAGAATAAGAAATCAGGAAGGGGGCAAATAGTTTTTCACACCACTGTATATTGTTCATTATTTATTTTATTTGGCCTTCTTTTTGCTTTGTTTTCTGATTATTGTCTATTAATCAGGTTCCCTGATTTCTTGAGGTTTCAAGGATGTGGCCATGCAGTCTTGATGGCCATTTTGTTGACTGATTGCTTATTCAAATAGTCAGCTCACCTGGGGCCTCATGTATAACACCGTGAGTAGAACTCACACTATAACATGGCGTAAGCACAAAAGCGAGAATGTGCGTACACATAGAAAAATCCAGATGCAGGAATCTGTGCACACGCAAACTTTCACGTTCTTCCACTACATAAATCCCGATCAGCGTGAAAAGTAACGCACGTGCACGCGCCTTCTGTCCCACCCCAACTCCTCCCAGAATTACGCCTCTTTGAATATGCAAATCGAAATAAATAGCCTTCTGTGAAAAGACAATGGGAAAAGCACGGGGGAAAATATAAGAATTTCAGCGAATACCAAGTGGAGGCAAAGGAAAAACGTACTATTTGTTGGTTTAAACAGTGGTATAATCAACAAAAGAAAGTTGATCGAGTGACATAGTTTCGGAGAAACTCGAAAGCTCAATTTCAGAAAGTCGCACACTGCCCGAAATAAAAAAGAAGTCACATATCAAAGTCGGTGTGAAAAGGCGACTCGTAGCCCACCGTCTGAGTGTCATATGAAAGCCTATTAGGGTACAGAGAAAAAAAAATAGGCACACAGTGGGAAAAATGCACGAAATGTCAACTTTAATCTTGAAATTTCCACTTTAATCACGTAGTTTATTTTGTCATTAAAGTAGAACATCATAAACTTCATCTAAAATCGTTTATTTTACTAGTTTCTCAAGTAGCACGTTAAATGCTTTATTCTGTATTTGATCTTCTATGTGCTCTATGTGTGTGAATCACTACATGCTTCCGTTCTTTCTCTTTCTCCGACAGGACACAGAATCCATTGCATTCGTGATATTACAGCTCTCTAAATAATTAAAATACTGAGATGTATACGTGATATCTTTTTCATGATGATAGGAATGAAAGCATGTTATTAAACATGAGAACACGGTGGTGCAGTGATTGTTCATATCTCACGCAAGAGGCTTGCTGCGCCATGTGTGACCTTCGATGAAATAATTTATTACAGAAGTAGTCTCTTTCAAACGTACTAACCTCCAATTCCTGTCCTTACTTTTCTTTCTCCAAATACCCAATCGCCACACAATCAGCTCTGTAATAGACGTTAAGCCATCTGTAAGCTTAGAACGGCGATTCTTCAAAACTTTTAAGGAACATTGAAATATCTTCGTAGTACATGTTTAATTATTCTATCCGTCTATCCTTCCAATGTCGCGTCAGCACCAGCAATAATACAGCAATAATACAGCGCAAGGCAAGAGCTATCCGTGAACTAGCTAGCGTTAGCGCATGTGTCCTCACATGTTTATTTATTAACAATACAGATTATTTAAATAAAGTTAAAGTTTTATCTGTATACTATAAGCAACATATTTTGCTGCATTTCATCTTAAAAATGGTATCGTCATCATACGCGCTTTATAAAGTGGCGCAGGTTGTGCAATATTATAACTGTAGGGTAAGTTTACAGTGAGGTAGTTGTACTTATAAGTACAAACAGTTCTACAAGGAGCACTTGATGGACTGATTGAGTGTGTTTATAGTTCTTGGGATGAAACTGTTTCTGAAACGCAAGGTCCGTACAGGAATGGCTTTGACGCGTTTTGCCGTGGTTGAGGTAGTGTGTGCTTGAAACTGTATACCGATAATTCTCTTTCCGATCAGCTGCTGCTGTGATTCCCCGCTCAGATACAGTGATATAAATACTCCGAGTGGTGCAGTGAGAGTAACATGGAAAAAGATGATCCGCTGTGGCAACACTTAACGGGAGCAGCTGAAAGAAGAAGAAGATGCAGTGAGCATAACAACGCTAAAGCAGTTATGGTATTTGTAATACTATGGCTATTCCCTGGACCATTATATTGCTACAGGTTAATTACAATCAGATGCATTACACTAATAAACAATATGCAGTTAATTTCAGTGTATTTATAAAGCCGCGTCAGGAATGTGGGTCTAAGAAAGAAAGGGTGACCACACAGGAACAGTAGCACTGCTTTGATGCTGGGTGTCGACAGTCTGCAAAACCGAGCGGAGAAATTGCGTACGCCAGGGTATGAGGTACCGTGGAAATGTGCGTGGCTTTACGCCAAGTTTAGGTTTTATACATTGCGATTTGAGCGTGGAAACGTTCGTACGCAACATTTCTGTGCGTACGCACCGTTTATACATGAGGCCCCTGAACTTTTCAGAAAAACCAGATTCTGTCTACTTTTCTTTTTCATTCCGCCATTATGGTGGTTATTACATGGTTTTTCAATTGCTTTGAAACTGAAAGATCACTTTGCCATCCTTTATGACCACCAGTTTGCAGCTACATATTTTTTTTTTGAATTTCCAGAACATGCCAGGTCATAACCTTTCAATTGAAGTACATTTTTTTCTTATGCTTTTGGACTTTATTTCCTATTTGTATGTTTCACCATATTGTATTGTTTAGTGATCCTCTTTTTTGTTTAATTACAGAATTAATCTTTTCAGTTTGTTTGGCAATGTGATGCCTCATTGCTGATTGCTGACCTAGAAACTAGTTGAAGCAGACACATGTCTTTGTTGTAAATTTCATTATTGTGCTTTCCAATCTGACCTGCAAATATCTCTTTTGCATTAATAATGACTTTTTCCTTTATTTATTAATTTTTAGTATTATTTTATTTTTCTGCTGCCATTTCTGACTCTTTTTATTTGTCAGCCCCACTATTTTGTGGTATTTTCTAATGCCTGTGGCAAAGTTGCTAAATTGTTTTTAGGAGAGCTGCTAACACATGGCTGGTATCGTTGCAATGTGTGATATGTTGCATATAATATGAGAGTGGATAGGTGCAGTTAATCTCAGAAAGGCATTTATTCCTTAATCCCCAGTCCCACCAACTATACGTCAAACAAGAACACAGTTTTGTAAAATGTACATATTGCAAGCACAACATGATACTATTGTGTTGCAACTATTTAAAGGAATAACTCACCCAAAAATCATATTTTTTTATATGTTACTTACCATAAATAGTTTTTAGGGGTGGCTGAGAAACATTTTTAATCACACATTTTCATGCAGAATAAGAGAGAACAGTTTATGATGTAATGGAACATAATACTGTGCATTTGACTTGAAGATCCAAGAGTCCTGTCTTCAGTTTAAATGTACAGTATTATGGGAGTAGGTGTTTCCTGTTTGTCTTCTATACTGAGTTTTTCTGGAAGTATTAATAATATTTTAGCAAATAATGAATACATTTTGAAAATATGAGGGAAGTTCAAAAAGTTTTTGCGCTTTTTTTTTTAAACTCTATTTATTAAGAATTTCAAAAACAAATTACTTTTCTACATAGTCACCTTTGTTTGCAATGCAATTTTCCCAGCATCATACCAACTTTTTAATGCCCAATTACTACTCCTAGTATCTGGCCTTCACCGTTTCCAACGAAAATATAAAAGTACAGAAATTTTTTGAACGGCCCTTTTATAAATGGGTAATAGACAAGAGTTGCGTGATAGGTTTTTTTTGGTTTTTTACATCATTTGTTGTTGGAAAGGACTGGTCATCATTATGTTTCATTACATCATAAATTTTTTTCTCTCATTCTGCATGAAGACATGAGATTAAAAATTTTTCTCAGCCACCACTACAAACTACATGGGATAAGTAATATATTAAAAAGTATCATTTTTGAGTGGAGTATTCCTTTAAGATGCCACTGCAGGATGTCAGGGCCGGATTAAGTCGAAATTGGGCCTGATGCTGCAGCGCAAAAAAGGCCTGTTTTTTCTCTGCATCATTGGTGCCTGTGCATTCGACACTCACTCATTTGTTTTCATCTGGGCCTATTTCAGGAATGGGCCTAATGCCGCAGCATCAATAGCACCCACCTTAATCCGGCCCTGCAGTATGTTCACTAACATAACTCTTGAGTTCTATAAACAAACGTACATGTTCTTGTGTTTATTGTTTTTTTTAGGGCTTGCTGAAAAATTGGTTTTGTTTTGAAATCTGCTTAGTTCATTGGTTAACGAATCAGTCTTTTTCTCAGGTTTTGTTAGCACTCAGACTGAACTTTGGCTCTTGACCCTTCTACCAGTCCTTTTGACTATGTGTTTTTCTCAGACTCATAAAGAAATGCTGTTTTCACTTCCTGGTTTGTTCTTTCACAAATACATTCTATTCAGGCTGCTCTCAGTCTGTTGACAAGAGTCTTGTGCAGAGTCAAGGTTGAAGGGCAAGTTCTGCTGTTTAGCTTTCCTTTCCAGACCTGAAAAGGATTTTTTTCCCTACATACTGTTTCCTGCATTTTCTCTGCTTTTTACTTCTAAAAACATTTTCTAACCTGCTTAGTCCTGAACGGGTCTGCTGGAGCCTATCCCAGATAGCATAGGATGCCAGTTCATCACAGGGCGAACACACATACACACGCACCCCAGTCACAAACTAGGGCTAATTTAGGAACACCAGTTTACCTAACATCCATGTCTTTGGACTGTGGGATGAAACCAGAGCACCCAGAAGAAACCCATGCTGACATGGGACGACCTTGCAAACTCTATGCAGTGATACCACTGCACCACTGTGCTGACTTACTTCTGAAAACAGCAAATTAAATTTTCTTTTCTGTTGCATGCCGACTGCTTGAGACATTTAGTGTTATATATTCTAACACAACTTAAACAGGCTTCAGGCAATCACTGAAAAAGTGTAAATGTTAAATAGTCTTGAAGGGGTTCCAGACCTGAAGCCAGAGGTCTCCATGTTACTCAGTCTTTAATTGTAGCTTGCTGGCTGCTCCTGACAAAGTTCCATCCAACTCTCAGCCACCCCTGGCAAAGCTTTGTCTTTCCACCTGCTTTCTCCCACACCTATAAAGGAACCCATCCTGTAATCTCAGACATTTTAGAAAATATTCCCATTTTCCCTCTCTAAAAGGCTCCTGAACTGAAGACATATAGTAGCTTTAGTGGATTATTAAAATAGATGAATCTACAAAAGTGAAAAAAAAACCCCCACAATTCTTCAACAAGTATTCTCTATCATGCATCTGCTTGCATTTACACCACAATATCTGTAGTAATTAATTTCAAAGCTTAGTTTAAACAAAAATGAGACAACACACCATCAAAGATGTACACTTTTAGAGTGAAATATTAAAATATTATTTATAATTTACTTCGGCCTCACTTTATTATTTTGAATGGTTAGCAGCGTCTCTTAGTTTGAAAGAATCAGCGAGTGAACAACTCCCAACCACCTGAATAAAATCTAAACACACTCATACATGCTTAGATTTAACCACACACTTTGATTTAGGATTTCCCTCAGGAATGTCAACATCTACCTGAAGCAATGTAATCTGGATTTCATCAGCCTACAGTAAGGCAAATAGCTCATAAATGGATAAAATATAGGACTATTGTTACTTTACCTAGATACAGATTTCTACAACAGAGCAACTCAAGAACTCAAACAGGATGTTCAAAAGAACAGCAAAACCACAACCCATGGCCACAGTTACCATGGATGATATTTATGATCATGTCTCAATAATCTAAAGCAAGTGGAACAGTCGGTAACTAAAAATGTGAGGGAAGGCAGAGAGACAGAGATCCTGTCATAGTTGCAGTTACATCACATGTAATACTTCTGCTTGAAGGATCATGAGGACTTCCCCTTAGGGCACTGGGAAGGATGCTACCTATAATGCCATGGTAGACAATGAATGAGCTTTTACTGGTTGGGACTCCTAACTAACAATTGGAAATTGTTTTTATTTAATACTATTGTAGAAAAGGCGCTATATAGGCGCCCGACCCGGCACAGAATGACACAGAGGCACGTATAAAACACACAAGGACTTTTATTTTTCTTCACCTGTGGGCGCACGTCTTCCCCGTGACCCACAGGCAATACACAGTCCCAAAAGCACGATCCCAATCACAGCAACAACACACTCTTCTCTCCCACCACTCATCCGCAAGCTTCGTCTCCTTCCTCCCAACTCTGGCTTCCTGAGTGGTGGTGGCTGGCCCTTTTTATATCCCACCTGGAAGCATTCCAGGTGCTTGATCACCTGGTCCTAATTGCATTTCCGGGTGGGGCTGAAGATTCAACCAGCCGGGCTGCAGACTCCATGCAGCTCCCCCTAGCGGCCATTAAAGCCCCCAACCAGGCTGTGGAGGACTCCTTCTCCCATGGAGCCATGCGCCAGGTTGGGGAATCATCGTCCGCCAGGGAGGCTGCCACTAAGCGTCTCGGGGGAGGTATTGAAGTGTCCATGGCTGCTCCCCCGGAACAGATGTAGCAGGGACATCCCTGCCGGGCATGGGACCTGGCTGTCCTTCACACTATTTAAACAATAAATAAATAATGTGTTTGGGATGGTGTATCACATATAACTGGGTAAATGACATTTTGATTATATAATACAAGTAATTTAAATATTAAATTTATAAGTACATTTTTTAATGAACATTTTGAAATTATTTCATGGTATCAGGAATTTTGGTGTCTCTGTTCTCTATGAGATTATTATTTTTTTCTCAGCCATCAATGCAAACAACACAGGGTGAATAATACACCTTGGTAAAAAGATACGTGTCTGTCTGTATTTCCGTCCAGTTGCTATTTTTTTTTGTTCTTTATTTCGCCTTATACAATTTCTTGTATTAGGAATTTGTTAGTTTTCACATACCCCTTGGGGTCAGAGCGCAGGGTCACCCATTGTACAGTGCCCCTGGAGCAATTACAGATTAAGGGACTTGCTCAAGGGCCCAGCAGAGTAGGATCTCTTTTTGGCAGTGATGGGGATTCGAACCAGCAACCTTCGGTATACCAGCACAGATCCTTAACCTCAGAGCCACCACTCCTCCCCAAATATGCTATGCCTCTGTCATTCCAATACATGGCGCATCACAAACATTAACACTGTTTTTATGAATCCCATGCCAAATGGCATATAACAGAGACATAACCGTTGAATTATGTACTGTAAATGTTAAGGCTGAGGTCAAAATCAATTACTTAGATTTTAACCCATCTTAGACAGGTAGCACAGCTAGTAGATAATCTACAGTATTTACACAAATCTTACCCACAAAATAATATAAGATATTCATATGACATTAAAGAAATGTTCCACCCAGAAATTAAACTTTTTTTATGTTTTGCGATATGAGTAACTTGAGATTTTTTTTCACAGACATTTTGGTATTGTGTGGTGTTGTTCAGCATTGGTTCCCATTGATGCATGTTGTATCAAGAATTTTGTTATCACTGATCTCCATAAAAACACTAGATTAACAATTTTCTCAGCCATCACAAGTAACAGATAAAAATTTTCTTGGATGGAGTATTCCTTTAAAAAATTATTCATGCATTATCAATCTCCTTCTTTATACCATTAACATTCAACTTACCAAGACCAGACAGTATCTTAGCTTTGTAAGCTTCCCCTCCCGCAAGTATGATAAAGCCAGATTCCCTTGATATTCTAGATTTACAACTTGGAAATCAAACCGTAAAAAGCAGAATAGATATAACAAAACACTTCATAAAAAACAGAGAAGCATGCTTACAACAAAAAACAAATAAAACATAATAAAAATATAAATAATACTTTATAATAAATATACTACGACATTATAAAACCTTCTCAAAGCTGGTCCAGGAAGCACTGGGCACAAGCCAGGGAAAAAGTCCTGGACAATATTGCAGGCAACATTCAAACTAGGGCCAAAGTGCCTAAGGATGGTGGATTCAAACCAGAGTATCTGGCAGAAACCCCACTCAAACATTGGGAGGGCATGCAAACTCCCAACACGCAACAACTTGGCATGGGATTCACATCTTTGAAACACCAGCACTACCATGTCAGCCAGTGTGCTCATTATAACATATTGAAGATGTAAATATAGATTTAAGAGATGCAAAATTGCATTTTGCTCTTGAGTGACAGAGGTCCCTGTAACAGGAAGGTGGTACAGAGTGTTTGGTTTGGTACAGAGGTGAGAAATTGACCAGCCACCATGCTTACTAGATAGGGTAATTGAACTGTATAGTAAGGTTGGTTAACTCGTTATTAGGTTTATTGTGCCCTGCTTTATTTGTACATTTTTTTTTACTTTTGGGCTTTGCTAAAAAGTACATACAGTACATCTTTCCTTTATAACTTGGTTTTAATTATCAGTAGTTTCTGTTCTTGACTTGAAAGCTTGACAGCGCAACAACCTTTCACAGTATGTTTAATTGCTAATGAAATTTTTGAAAACCCTGTCTGTGCAGATTATTTTACTAAGTATGATAAAATTTGGCATTTATGTGTATAAAACAATATATTATGATTACTTTTAGGTTTTGTTTCAAAATTTTATTTTTAAGGCATAAAAGTAATTTATTTAGTGTCTTCTCGTTGCTTGTTCAGAATAGACATTTAAACTTTCTAATCCAGCTGTGTTCTTTCATTTTATACAGTACATAGGTAAGAATCAATGGAAATCAAGAAAACTTCCATGGCAAATGCTTTGTAACACTTTAAGAACATGTCCATCCTTTGACAAAAACAAAAAGCTTTACATGTGTTACTCAGAGCCAGTTTTACTGACTATTCAGACCCAGACATCCTTTCTAATGCACTTTAACTTGCTCCCCCCCTTCAGTTGGCATTGGTTTCAGGGCTGCATCTCTCACAGACTTTTTCATTATATGCCCAATGCTTTCTTGCTGTGCAAATGCCTGTTGAATTTAGTTCTTTGGCCTTCTTTGAAGTGACTGGCATATGGCTAGTAACCAATTATGTTTCCTCACATACATTTCCAATGCTAAAATCTAATCTTTGGATTGCAGCATGACAGTTTTCCTTTTTATACTAGCTAAATGGTGTTGCCTTATCTTTGATTCTATGTCAGACTCATTTGATTATCTATTTCATTTAAAAAATGTGTTAGTTTTCTGTGTTTTACATACAACTTGATCCACTTCCCCATACTTTTACCAGAAGATATCTGCGTCCTTTGTGCTTTCTTATGCTATGAGAAAACTCAGGAATTTGAACAATGACTGAAAGTGGTGTTTAATTGGTAAAAGAGAAAATGACTGTTCTCATGTACTTGAACAAATCTATCTCAGTCATTTCTGGATTTAGTGACTGGCACATCACTAGGGATATGGCATGTTGCTAATAATCTCTCTTAAAATTGCCATCAGAGACTAAATTGTTAATATATTGCAGTATACCTGAAAAATATGTGGACATGTCTTTCAATGTAAAATTTTTAAGATTATACCTAGAATATATTGTAATATACATTTCTCTTAATATTTGGACAAAACATATTACCAAGTACATAATATATTTAATAAGATAATCAATACAGGGCCTGTGTGCCCAGGCCCTAAACATATCATTCATTGCTTATTTTTTAACCTGGAATAAGCAAAACACAGGCTTCCCAAAGAATCCCTGTGAATTCCCCGTACCTGATTAGAAGTTTTTAAAGTTGGTAAATGTGTCAGCATATGTAGTCTGCAATGTATTTCATACCAAGACATACACATTTAAGTTTAATGTTTTTTGACATTTCAAGAAAAAATGTTATAAAAAAATACAATGCTACTAATGTGCTAAATGTGTATTTTTTCAATATTAATTTCTAGAGATAAATAAACCTACAGTCAGGCTACCAGTTTTAACTATAAATACATCTAGAGTAACAGGGCATCTGTTCTGAAGCAAATATTCAATTAGTGAAAAGTTAACTTACAAAATTGACAAATATAAATTATTCTTTTAAAATATATTCTATAGTATATCTAGTAGTTTATCTAGTTTAGTTGAACTATGTTATAATATTTGTGCTTTACAATATATTATTCCTACTATTTAAAAATACATTGAGAAATATATTTGGAAAATATGGTTTATTATAAGGACTGTACAGAGGTAGTGCTACTGCCTCACAGTAAGGGGACCTGGTTTGTGTGCTGAGCCCTTCCCGTGTTGAGTCTGCATGTTCTCCCTGTGTCTGCGTGGGTTTCCTCTGGGTGCTTAGGTTTCCTCCAATTATCCAAAGACATGCATGTTAGGTGATTTGGTGATGCTAAATGGGCCTTACTCTGTGTTTACTGAGTGGATGTTTGTGTGTGTGATTGCCCTGCAATGGACTGGAGTCCTGTCCAAGGTTTGTTCCATCTGCTAACTGGGATAGATTCCAACCACCCCTGCTTGCCAGACCTGGATTAAGCGGGTTGTAAAATGACATGATGTTCTAATGTACAAAAATGGCAATAATTTGCATATTTTAAAATATATTTCAATGTACTGTATGATATTATAATATATTTATTCTTGAAATATTTTATAACATATATACTTAACAAATATATTTTACATATATTTAATTCTTGTAAGGGCATGCAGTGGAAGGCACACAAATCTATTCTACTGACTGAGTAGATGAGTTAAAATCCTCAACTTCTGGTATGATTGAGCTTATTCCACAAATTTTGACATGACTGTCATAATTGCCTCACTATATTTGTTACTACAGCTTTTTGAAAGGGCCGCTTGTGTATACCTCTGAATAATTTGTCACATATTTCCAAATAATTTAGTAAAAGCCAATAAGTTTATGTGAGCTAAAAGGTAATAAGGTATTAGTATTTTAAGTATACATCTCTGTTGTCTTCTAGGAAATAAATAATCGTATCTAAACACATCCTTGATTTACAATAAAAAATGTTCTCCTTTAAACTTCACAGTTCACAAAATTTAAAAGAAGGAACTAATAATACCAGTGAATAAGAAAAAAAAACCTGTCAGACACACTTACCACCTACGTATATTTACTCTAAGAACATCAATTAAAACAACAGTTTATACTGACATATAGAAAAAAAATGTTGCACTGAAAGTAAGAACACATCATAATATCACAGATTAAGGCTTAGAACTAGATTACATACCACATTATTATTAACAATTTGTACACAGTCATTGGTTATTTACAATAATGCTGACATTCTTACTTGAGAATGATAGCTACCCTCAGACCCTTAGACAAATACACATATATTTAAAAAAAATGGATAAATATGTTCCATCTCAGTATTTCATTGGTACAGACAAGATGAAACAAGAACTTTCTTTTATTAATGATTGAGCAATACCATAGAATGTACACCCTGCGTTTGTGTTTGTAGGGGGGGGGTAATAATATGAAGAATCTTGTTTGTACTAGTCTTGTACATGCCTGTCTTCATTGACAGCATGGAGGAGACATGCTGAAGAACACAGTAATTACAATAAAAGAAGATTATTATTTTTAAAAGTAAAATTCAGCATATGCAATGCTTCTGTAGACACCTCCTCTGAGTATGCCTGTTACAGCCTCAACTGAGCTTCACAGTCTGATTGTCTTACTGCTTGAGGTGCAGCCTGGGGTAACAATACCATTGATCGCACTAATTCTTACTCTATACACAAAAAACAATTTGTAAATTCCATCATTTATTTTTATAAATGTTGTTAATAATGTATAATTATCAGTTTAAATACCCCCCTATTTCAAGTAAAAACATGCTAATAAATAAATAAACAAATAATACAAACTGGGTTGATTTTATAGGTTTGAGGAAGATATCAGCACAGGGTTTATAGAGAATATAATCATTATTGAGTATGTGATTTATCTGACCAATTATATATTAATGTGTTTTATGCATTTTGTTAATTTAGTTGTTTTTATTACTGGTCATATTTTTACTGTTATCCATTATGTCAATTGTTATGTACTGTCTCTGCTTTTTATTCTTTGGGTCACAGGAGGGGTGGCCATCCTAATGTTATCATTACTGAGCTCTCTCTGTGGTTATTTAAGTCAGTAGCAGGAGATCATTATGTTCATTGTGGAACTCTGTAAGTCTTGCCATTTTGTCTGGATGTATTAGTTTTAGTGTTTGCTTGTTTTTCTTGGATTCTGCCTACGGATTGTGTGTTGGGACTTTCTTCCTGTGGGTTGACTATCAGGCAAGATCTTTGCCTTTTTTTTTGTTGTTTTTTTTACCATTTTTACCTAATTTTCTATTTCTGCTAATAAATCTTTGATTTATAAAGATTCCTTGTTGCCATTTTTTCTACAATGCCAGGGGTTAATGGCTATTCACCCTCTTGCAAGGAGTCTTGATATTTTTGTGAACATCTTACATGTTTTGATCTGGAATTTTCTTCAAAACAAAACTAGTTAGAGAGTAGCAAGTATTGTACCTGATTCGCCCAGGAGGCCTTCTAAGGCTCCTCTCTTTTCATCCGGAGCAACCCCAAAACAGTTAGCTGGCAAAAAAAAAAACTACAAACATTACAAAAATAAAAGGAAAGCCCCACAAGGAGGAGGGTTACTGTCAACTTCGTTCTTGTGCACAAAAAGGGCAACAAAAAATCATTATTATACAAACATTTATTTGTTAAAATAACAATACAAAGAAAAGATCAAAAGAGCAAAAGGACACACAAAAGGGTTGCCTAAAATACAATCCTAAATAACACAGACCAGAAAGCAGAATCCTATAAAGCAGTGGTTCCTAAACTTGGTCCAGGGGACCCCCTGTGGCTGACTGCTTTTGTTCCAACCAGATTTACAATAAGTGATAATAATTGATACTAATTGATCTCATTTAGTTAGCTTCTCTTTTTTCTGTTCTGTAGAACATTGACCTATTTTGCAGGAAATTCTTAAGTCTAATTTAACTTCATGCAAAAGCCAAAAGGTCCTTACTGTGGAATGAAAAGTCCAGGGAATGGTGATAGTCCATTTCCACATAAAACGCAGTGCTCTGTCATGTGATGTGAATGATAAATGCCATTACATTTATTATGCCCCTGAGGGGACATTGTGTCATTTTTTTTTCTGGGGATTTTTCTGGTGTGCACCAGATGGTAACAAGTGAGCACCAGATGGTTTCAAATACGCACCAGATAGTTTTGAGTGCACACCAGATAGTTTCAAGTGCACACTTGATAGTTTCAAGTGCCCACCAGATACTTTTAACTGCACAGTAACTAAAAAGCATCCGTCAAACATGCCATTGTTCTTCTAATCAGCGAACAAATACATGTAGAAATCCGTTGACACCCTCCTTAGAAGTCCCCACCAACTTTCTTTTTGTTGATTGGCAGTCCTGGCTCTGTCTAAGCAGCTGTCTATGGCACTTTGTACATTTGTATCACACCGGAGAAACCTTTGAAAATCTCTAATGTAAACATTTTCAGTACCTAGTTCTCCTCTAGCTATTTTAGAACAACCTCCGAGTCTTTCTACAGCTTTCACAATTTTTGGATTACCGCTTGTAGTAAATGCGTTTAACCAAGTAATATTTCTGGAAAACCCATCTAACGCCTTCAATATCAGACGAAAATCTTCCTTCTTCACATGCAAACCATTTTTTGACATTTTGTGCGCATCCATTGGTAGCCATGAAACTGACCTGAGCTTTGTAATTGCTGCTGTATAAACGCAATAATTTCCTCAGTGTTGCTATAGACCTTACGACAACCTTTAGACCTTTAGATTTCAATATATGCTTTAAATGCCTTTCAGTGATAATGTATCCATGATGAACTGCAAGAACAAGCGCTATGTCTTTGTGTTGTCACAAAAGCCACAAAGAGCCATAGCAAGGTTTGGGGCAGCCACCCGTATGTTTGGTTTCCTGGCTGCAAATCGTCGTTTAAATGATAGCACTGCTGTGCACAAAACCGAGTCCAAAACAGAACTGAGGGAATAGGGAAAAGGTGGAGGCTTTTAAAGGGGAAGACAGGATGTGAGATCAAAGGAGTCATGCTCATGAAGGTCTTCAGCCATAGTGCTCGAGCCTGGACGTGACATCACAGGGGCCGGAGCTGGCAAGGTCTCCTTCCATAGGCTTGGTCCGGGAAGTGACATCAAGAGGGCCAGGTGAAATCTCCCTTGAATGGTCTACAGGAAATGGAGAAAAAGAGTCAGTGCACTCTGCCACATCCCAGTATGACTCGGAACTGCCCTTCCTCAAGCCCTTTAGCTGCCTCCCATGCGCATGTGTGTGACAGTGTTTAAGACCAAGCTGAAAGTATACTTCTATAAAGTCTCCAATTTCCATTTTTCCTAAGTGCAACTATAAAACAAAACTAATATGCATCAGAAATTATGTATAGGTATGGATCCCCTTTTCAGTTACTGTGGGGATGAAAGTATCTGCTGCGCAGTTGAAAGTATCTGGTGCTCACTTGTTACTATCTGGTGTGCAACAGAAAAATCCCCAGAAAAAAAATTACACAATGTTCCCTCGGGGGCTCCATATGATAGCATAAAGTCTGGGATAATATCTTTTTTCTTATCGTTTCAGAACTTTTATATAAAGTAGTTTAACTAAGAGGAGAGGGTATATGGGAGATACCCCAAAAACTTTTAGTTGGATTCTACCTTATGTAAAAAGGCATGGTGAGTGTACGATCTGGTCTAACTCAACTCATTGGACTTTTGGTTCTGCAGTGAGGGCCATGTGTCAAAAGCCAGCTTCAACAAGGGCATCTTATTTGGTTGAAACCACAGATCAGAGAGTGTTGCAAATAGTGTGCATTTTGAGTAGCCAAGAGGATTTAAAGGGAAGAATACCCTGTAGGTGGTCAATTGGGATGGAAAATTCAACATTGTGTTACAAAGAGAAACATGGTTTTCTCAAAAGAATTCATCCAGTGTAATAGAACTTCTTGTGGAGCTCACTCTTAATCCTAGAATCCTTTCTGACCAGGGTTTAGAGACAAAAGTTATGTGCATTCTGTTGAGTTTTAAGTAAGACCTACAATTTGAACATTTTTTCCGTGGCGACAGTCCTCTTGGTCTACCAGAAAAGAGTGGAATTAAAACACACTCTTGTAAATAAAGCTTCAAAATTAAGTGTTTAACATATTAAAGTTTCATGAACTGAAAAAAATATCTATAGCAATGCAACATATAAAAAATTCTAATAGGATAAAACAGATTTTCCAATTGACAGGAAGATTCAGATGAAGGAATATTAGACATTTGTTAGAAATTGTTCTTGGCTGAGAAGGTTTGCCTATACAGTATATGCGTAGTAGTGAGCATAATTTCTCACCAAAGCTATGGAAAGGAGAATTATAAGAAAGGATTGTAGAAGATGCTAAAAAACTCATACTGTATTTGTCTTCTTCCTTCATAGTTCCAAAGTTACTGAAATGAAAGAAGATCTGTGAAACATGGCTAATTTCACTTACACCTCCACCCTGTAAGACTCTCACTTCACTGTCGTTTAAAAGATCCGCCACTGGGTTCAAGAACCAACAAAAGACCTCAAGTAGAAGAATGCTATATTTAAACAATGATGTCTTAAATCACTTCCTAATTACTTCTTCTGCATTAAATAGGTTTTTCCCACTTCTGACCCAAATTCCTCTTCAGTTGTATATTTTTGTTCAGTTATACACTATATACATATACAGTCACCCCTTGATATTCGACCGGCCTGACATGCAAACAACTTGCTTTACGACCAATATTTTTGTTTTGAATTACAACCAACATCTTGCGTTACGACCCGAATGCGGTCACGTGTATCCGCTTGTGCGATTGTAAACAAACAGCCGAGAGCGTTTGTAAGCGTCAGTCAGAGCGCAGATACATGTGTTTGTGGACGTAATTTCGGTCAGTGCAGTGATTTATATAATTTATTTCGATAATTGCTAAGGAAGGAAGCGAAGGTAATGAAGGTAAAGAAAGCGATCACAATCGAAATGAAGAAGGAAATTGTGTGGAAATATGAGAGTGGCGTTCGTGTGACTGATCTCGCTAATATGTACAGCATGTGGAAATCCACCATCTCGACAATTTTACAAAGAAAAGATTTGTATAAGGAAACTCCTTCCAAACAATAACCACCTTCCATTTCATTCTCCTCCTCCTTCCTTCCTGCAAGCCAAAGATGTCAACTTAAATGGTGAGTACAGTATGAAATTGTTGTTTCTGGTAGGCTAGGCACTTTTTATAACTTTTTACATTAGAAAAATTATTGGTGTTTCTGGTAAATTATGCACATTATACAACCCTTTTCTATTAAAAAAGGTTAAGTAAGTGTTGCTGTGGGCGGTTCGCAACACATTAAGGGCATTTCCATTATTTCTTATGGGAAAAATAGTCTTGACTTACAACCAACTTGAGTTACAACCAGCCCTCGCGAACGAATTGAGTTCGTAAGTCAAGGGTCCACTGTAGTTATGATGTTTTGATTTTTCTAAAGAGATATATATCAATGGTTAATTTTAATGAAATGAGTAATGAAGAGAGTCAATAGACCTAAACAGAATGGGATGTCCGGACAGAGATGTAGTACACTGAAATCTTAGAAATCAGCAATAAAATAAATAAGTCAAGAAAATCTCTTGTAGTGGCAGATGGTAAAAAGCAAAGATACAGTCATAGAAGAAATTGTTAGGAACACTGTACTAATACTGCGTAGGGCTTTCTTTTACTCTCAAAACAACCTCAGTTTTTAGTGGCATGGATTCCACAAGATGTTGGAAACATTCCTTTGAGAATCCTGCATCATGCAGTTTATGCTGATTTGTCTGCTGCACATTTATGCTGCGAATTTCCTAATTTACCACATCCCAAGAGTGTTGGATTCAGATCCAAGGCCTTTGAAGAATACTGAACTTATTGCTATGTTCATGAAATCAGTTTGAGATCACTTTTGCTTTGTGAGATTATGGTGCAGTGGTGCATTATCATAGTGAAAGCAGCCATTAAACGATCGGTATATTGTGGCAATGAAAGGATGCACATGATCAGCAACAATACTCAAATAGGCTGTGGCATTGAAATGATGATTGATTGGTATTAACAGGCCAAAAGTGTGCCAAGAAAACATACCCCACATCATTACACTACAACCATCTTCCCTGTTGACACAAGACAGGTTTGGTGTATGGATTCATGCAGTTGGCACCAAATTCTGACCCCACTATCTGTGTGCCTCAGCAGAAGTTAAGATTCATCAGATCATGTTATGTTTTTGCAGTCTTCAGCTGTTCAGCTTTAGTTAGCCTGTGTCCACTGCAGACTCAGCTTTCTTTTCTTCATTGACAAGTGTGCAACCTGATATGACCCTCTGCTGCTGTAGCTCATCTTCCTCAAGGTTCAATGTCTTGTTCATTGTGAGATGCTTTTCTGCTCACCATAATTGTACAGTGTGGTTATCTGAGCTCCCGTGGTCTTCCTGTCAGCTCAAAACTGTCTGGCCATTCTTCTCTTATCTGTCTCATATCAACAAGGCATTTCTATCCATAGAACTGACACTCACTGAATGTTTTTTTGTAATTCACAACATTCTGAGTAAACTCTAGGACAGTTGTTCATAGAAATCCCAAGAGATCAGGAGTTATAGAAATACTCAGACCAGCCTGTCAGGAACTAACAATCATGCCATAATCACTGAGATCACATTTTGTCCCTATTCTGGAGTTTAATGTGAACATTTACTGAAGCTCCTGACCTGTATCTGAATGATATTTTGCAATTGTACTGCTGCCTAACTGAATAGATAATTGCATAGATAAGCAGGTGTACAGGTGTTTCTAATAATTTGTTTAGTAAATATGTATTTATAATCACTAAGACCAGAATAAGAAGTAACCTTGAAGGGATATGCTAGAATTGATAGGCAAAGCCAAAGCAAAATTTCAAAAAATGTAGTTGAAAAATGGGTCCTAACCGTGACTAAATATTCCTTTCTGTAAGTGTCACTAATACTACAAAGAAATGTTTTTGAAGTTTTGTTCATCTAAAAGCTAGAACACCCAATAATGCATGCTGTAATCTAATGATTTTTAACATGATCAAGTTAGATACAATACTAGTGTCATGCCATGTGCTTGGCAATGAACAAAGTAGCTGTAAGCAACATGGCTATGACCGTGCAAAAAGTTACAAAACAGCACTGAAATCACATCATGTTTAAAACAATGCATATAATAACAATACCTTATACAAAATAAAACCAAAATTAATTTTATGTGTTTTGGTTTTATTGGAATCTAGAATAGCAAAAGCCATATTTCAGAAGGCTGAAAAAATGTCTGGAACACAGTGGTCGATACACAGATCAGCTAATCATCTTAGTCTGGACAAGGATAAAGCAATGTTCTCATACAGAATCAGTCAAGATTGGTGATGCAAGACATTTTCAATGTGGCTTGGTAGGAATGAGGCAAATTAAATAGAATGGAAGAAATAAACTAACAAAATTAGTGAGTGATTTCCAGAATGCTAAAATAAAGTGCCCTGAAATGAAGTGAAAAGTAAATCTTTTCTAGCAACCAACTCAGAAGTCAACAAAGATCATCAAAAATATGAGTTCAGTTTAACACAGGTAACTCAGACTGTTACAGTTGGCTAAACTGTGTCTGAGTCTGTATATGCCTCTGTTAAAAATTGATGTTTATTTCAGTGGAAAAGTCACTCTTGTATGGGTGGATATGAAAACGTTTTTAAATTTTGATCATATCTGTTTTTAAATGTACAGCCCCCACTTCTTTCCTTTAAAAAAATTAAGTTTTTATTTCTTGTTTCGGAAAATCATACTCATATCTCACCCATAGTGGAAATGATCCTCAAAGTAAACAATGCAATGTATTAAAAAGAGGTTTCTTTATAAAATATTTTATCTAATATTCTAATAAATATTGTAATCAAAATTTTTCCCTACTGCCACAGTGACTTTCTGTCTTATTGGTGTATATTAACAAGTACAAATTATTATTATAGATTTGGTTGACACCTTTATCAAAAACATATTTCAGATCCTGGAAGCAGTACACTTATTTACAAATATTTTGTACAATTTTTGCACAGGTGGGTTGAATGACTTGCTCTGGGGTTCCTAGTGAGTGGTAACTGAACCATCATCTGTGCAGTTTAAAGTCCAATACCTTGGCAGCCACGACATGTTACCTACATATTGCATTTTCAGCTGATGAAAAAAAATATTCAATAAATAAAAAAAACACATCTGTATTTCACAGATATAGAAATACGATCCTCTGTTCATATTTCAATTAATATTTCTGTTTAGGCTTCATTGAGGCCAGTTGTGCAAATGTCATTACCCCCTGGCTGCCTTGAGGTTACTGATTTCCATTCAAAAAATAAACCTTTTTTAAAAGGGTTTAATTCCTGTTTATACTATATATCCCATTAAAGAGACTGCAATACATCCAGAATTTCCAGAATGGTCTTTAGCACACTACAATCTTGAAAGCTGATAAAGATGGGTGAGTAAATGGATAGATGTATTTTTACAAATTCGACCTACTGATATTAAATTCTAGTTTTTGAAGCAAAAGACAAAAACTTCAAAACATAATTCTTTCAAGTTCTCTCTTTTTGATGAACCTTGGGGCAAATTCAAAATAAATACTGAGCATTAAGGGAATGCAGTCTCATAAACTCTGCCATTTCTTATATACTGTAGTTCCTCTGTGTTACGAGACCAGTCCAACCTGTCTTTAATGTGGACCCCAAGTACGTGTAGGAGTGCAACACAAAGAGGCTCCTTGGTGCAGCAAAAGTCAATAACCAGTTCCTTGGTTGTGCTAATGTTAAGATGCGGACAATTCTCTTTGCACCAAGAAAAAATGTTCTCCAACTGACTCTTATATTCTGTCTCATCCCCTTTATCCATTCACCCCATAAGTGCAGAAATATCTGAGAATTTCTGCAAGTGACATGACCTGGTATTACATTTATATTCAGAGGTGTTCACCGTGAAAAGAAAAGGAGACAGGACTGTTTCCTTGCTGGTGCACTAGTGTTGCTCACAACCAAATCAGAAACACAGTCCTTGAGTCTCACAAACTGCAGTCTTGTTGACAGATAGTCCATTATCTAGGACATCTTAGGACATGCTTATCTCTGAGCTTACCCCTTAACAGGGATGGCTGTATACATATATATAAAGTTTAATTACATCAGCTGACTCCATGAATTCTTTTAAAAAACAACTCAAAACTCATCTGTTCAGGGAGGCTTTTAGCGCTACCTGACTTTATTACCCCTCTCTCAGTTTACCTCTATGTCAAGTTGCTCATGTAACCTCTGTGTGTGTGCTAGAGACCATCAATTATGTTGACTGTTGGGCTTTTCTCTGAATTTACTATCTTACTCTTCATTACTTATTTATTTGGTTTGGTACTATACTATATACTGTATACCTGGCCATTCTCTCTTAAACTCTGTGAAGTGCCTTGAGCATGGGAAAGGCGCTATATAAGTAAAATGTATTATTATTGTTATATGTGTTGTGTGTTTGAGTATATTTTGTATAAAATCTAATGCCTGATTGTCTGTCCGCTTTTCATGAGAGAACTATTTAAACGATTTAGATCGTTTTAAACATTCCGGCTGATTTTGCAACTTGTGGTACCAATTTATTTGCAAAAATTCGAGAAAGAAGCTCCAGGCCTCACACCACGTGTTCGAGTGTACCTTGCTTAGCTAGCGATACCTGTTTGTTCAACAGACATTATTATCTACAGATTGTTAAGGAGTAACATTTGACGTTTTTGAGAGAGAGATCAGAGATACGTGTGCTTTAGAGGGTAGCTGCTGATTGCCAGAAATATCACGGCCACGTGCTTTTCTCCCCACGTGTGGCACGCCCTATCGTCAGAGCTGAACACGATCGGGTACAGTGCCAATTTTTGACGTTGGAGTGTACCTAACTTCCGCTTGGCCAGAATTATATTTTTTAAAATTTTTTTTATTGATTTCACTGTACAACAATTTTTTTTGAAAAGTCTTGCATCCTGAAAAGTTTGCTGATTGTGACAGGTACCTACTGGGTATGCACAAATATAGTTTTGGTTTTATTGCATCACGTAGGAACTCTGAGAAATAGACATTTATATGTTTATTGACAATAACGTATTTAGTCACATTTATGTTTCGCATAAGGTATTAAATTCAACAGAATTAAAAGTGTTTTGCTCCTGATCTTCTTTTGTATGCAATGGCTGGTGCATCACGTTGCAGTGTCCAACAGTAGTCAGCAAGCATTGATGGATTCCAGTTGCCCTGGTATCGTTTCTCCATCGTAGCAATGTCCTGGTGAAACCTTTCACCGTGTTCGTCACTGACAGCACCAAGATTTGCGGAGAAGAAGTCCAAGTGTGTGTGGAGGAAATGAATCTTGAGTGACATGTTGCACTTCATTGTCTTGTATGCTTTGAGAAGTTTGTCTACCAGCTGAATGTAGATTGAGGCTCTGTAATTGCCCAGAAAATTGTCAACAATGTCTTTGAAGGCTTTCCAGGCAATTTTTTCCGGCCCAACTAACAGATCTTCAAACCGCTTCTCACTTATAACATGTCTGATCTGGGGATAAACAAAAATGCCGTCTTTGATCTTGGCATCCGTTATTCTTGGGAACATCGGTCATAAATAACGAAAGCCTTTGCCTTCCTTGCTCAGTGCTTTCACGAAATTCTTCGTGAGTCCCACTTTTATGTGAAGAGGAGGCAAAAATATCTTTGCCGGGTCGACAACCGATTCATGTGCCACATTTTTCTGTCCTGGAACTAACTTTTTATTGAGTAGCCAGGTCTGTTGAGAATAGTGCGACTCTTTGGCACAGCTGTCCCATTCACAGATGAAACAACAGTACTTTGTATAACCGAGCTGCAGTCCTAGTAACAGAGCAACGACTTTAACATCTCCACAGATATTCCAGTTGTACCTGCTATACTGGACGTCCTTCAGCAACAGTTCCATATCCTTATACGTTTCTTTCATGTGTGCTGTATAGCCAACAGGTACTGAAGGATAAACGTTGCCATCATGTTGCAGAACAGCTTTCAGGCTTAACAATCACTGAAGAGACGCCACTCTTCCGGGTTGCAACCACAACCCAAGGCCGAGAACAATCCTTCAATGTCACAACAGAAACAGAGACTGTCAACTTGTGCAAAAAATTTGGTTATATCATGATGTCGGCCTCGAAACACAGAAATTTTCATACCTGATGAGAGCAATCAGCATTCCTGCAGTCTCAAACCCAGCAGCTCAGCTTTTGCTTTTGACAGACCCAAATCTCTGACCAAATCGTTCAATTCATTTTTTTTTTTTATTGATTTTTAAAGTTTGTCCTGTTTCACTATTGCATGGGCAGAGCCACAGGGGACAGCTAGTATATATAGTTTGGGCACCACCCAGTGACCCTGTATAATTGAAAATCAGTACATAAAAAAACAAGCAATAATTGCAAAAAACAATGTCTTTTCAGACAGGAGTTTCACAGTGAACTGATTTCAAAATGGCCAAACTTCCATATGTCCTTCTGACAGGAAGAGGTGGGTCCAGGAAGTAACGTCAAAAGTGTTAAAGCTGTCATTCATCTGGTCAACAGAGGGAGGAAGAGACATTAGAACACTGTGCCAACCCCTGGAGCGGCGGGTAATTACAATCACCAGAACCCATAAGCTGTCCCCAATGTGCACAATTGTGACTATATAGATATAGTACATTTAAATATGTACTGTATACATATATACTAGTTGTATATCATCTTCAGGACAAAAAAAAAATCCCAGACTCCTTAGCAGTTTTACTATATTTGTGAACTTGGAGAGGCTAGGGCAGATGTAGTCTGGAGAAGGGAGGACAGAAGAGTGAGCAAAAGGGCAGGTCAGAGTTTGGTTTTAAATATTCTAAACATTGTCCAACAAGCTCTTTACACAGTAAGCGTGCAGCTGATGCCACAGAGGGCAAGTTAAGAGTGCTTGTTTCCTATTCAAATACTGTCTAAGAGGGAGTTTTTCAATTAGTTTACTATTTAACAGAGTATCAGCGGACAGGAGGAATACACAGCAGACAAGCTACTGAGCTGCCTTTGCACAGCTGCCGCTGCCACCAGAGACAGCAAATAAGCAGCAACAGCTGTCACAATATATAAAATGACAAATATACTGTATATTAAAATATCTAGGAGCAGCATAATGGCACAGTAGTAGCATGTCCATGTTGGTTTTTTCCGGGCGCTCCAGCTTCTTTCCAAATTTATGCTGGTTAGGTAGATTGGTGATAATAAACTGCCTATGGTGTATATGTGTCTGTGTCTTCACCCTGCGATAGCTTAGCACCCTGTCCACAGATTGTTTGTGCTTGCTGGAATATAGGGTCCAGCTTGCCCACAAACCTTCTAAGGATATGGTGGTCTTGGAAGATGGATGGATAGGTGTATTTATATACTGTGTAATATATTGTATAGAGTATTATTGTTAATATTTATAGTATATTCAAAATATATATTGTTATATCTATAGAGTTGTCTTTTTCTTCATTCGGTTGCTCCCATTAGGGGTTGCCACAGCAGATCATCTTCTTCCATATCATCCTGTCTTCTGCATCTTGCTCTGTTACACCCACCACCTGCATATTCTCTCTCACCACATTCATAAACCTTCTCTTAGGCCTTCCTCTTTTCCTCTTTCATGGCAGCTCTATCCTTAACATCCTTTTCCCAATATACCCAGCATCTCTCCTTTGCACATGTCCAAACCAACGCAACCTTGCCTCTCTGACTTTGTCTCCCAACCGTCCAACTTGAGCTGACCCTCTAAAGTACTCATTTCTAATCTTGTCCATCCTCGTCGCACCCATTGAAAATCTTAACATCTTTAACTCTGCCACCTTCAACTCTGTCTCCTGCTTTCTGGTAAGTACCACCGTTTCCAACCCATATAACATAGCTGGTCTCACTACTGTCCTGTAGACCTTCCCTTTCACTCTTGCTGCTACCCATCTGTCACAAATCACTCCTGACACTCTTCTCCACCCATTACACCCTGCCTGCACTCTCTTTTTCACCTCTCTTCCACAATCCCCGTTACTCTGAACTGTTGATCCCAAGTATTTAAACTCACTCACCTTCACCAGCTCTACTCCCTTCATCCTCACCATTCCTCTGACCTCCCTCTCATTCACACACATGTATTCTGTCTTGTTCCTACTGACCTTCATTCCTCTCCTCTCCAGAGCAAACCTCCAACTCTCCAGGGTCTCCTCAACCTGCTTCCTACTATCGCTACAGAGCACAATGTCATCAGCAAACATCATAGTCCATGGGGACTCCTGTCTAATCTCGTCTGTCAACCTGTCCATCACCACTGCAAATAAGAAAGGGCTCAGAGCCGATTCCTGATGTAATCCCACCTCCACGTTGAATGCATCTGTCACTCTTACTGCAATTCTCACCACTGTCACACTACCCTCATACATATCCTGTACAACTCTTACATACTTCTCTGCCACTCCCGACTTCCTCATACAATACCACAACTCCTCTCTAGGCACCCTCTCATATGCTTTCTCCAGGTCCACGGAGACGCAATGCAACTCCTTCTGGGCTTCTCTATACTTCTCCATCAACATCCTCAGAGCAAACACTGCATCTGTGGTTCTCTTTCCTGGCATGAAACCATACTGCTGCTCACTAATCATCCCCTCCCTTCTTAACCTAGCTTCCACTACTCTTTCCCATAACTTCATACAGTGGCTCATCAATTTTACCTCCCTGTAGTTACTACAGTTCTGCACATCCCCCTTATTCTTAAAAATCGGTACCAGTATACTTCTTCTCCACTCCTCAGGCATCCTCTCACTTTCCCAGATTCCATTAAACAATTTGGTTAAAAACTCCCAAAACTGCCATCTCTCCTAAACACATCTATACTTCAACAGGTATATCATGTAGACCAACGGCCTTCTCATTCTTCTTCCTCCTCATAGCTGTCCTTACTTCCTCCTTGCTAATCCGTTGCACTTCCTGATTCACTATCTCCATCATCATCCAACATTCTCTCTCTCTCTCATTCTCTTCATTCATAGGCCTCTCGAAGTACTCTTTCCATCTGCTCAGCACAACCTTCTCACTTGTGAGTACATTTCCATCTTTATCGTTTATCACCCTAACCTGCTGCACATCTTTCCCAGCTCGGTCCCTCTGTCTAGCCAATTGGTACAGGTCCTTTTCTCCCTACTTAGTGTCCAGCCTCTCATACAACTCATCATACGTCTTTTCCTTAGCCTTCACCACCTCTCTCTTCATCTTGCGCCTTATCTCCTTGTACTCTTGTCTACTTTCTGCATCTCTCTGAATATCCCACTTCTTCTTCGCCATCCTCTTCCTCTGTATACTCTCCTGTAGTTCCAAATTCCACCACCAGGTTTCCTATTCCTCCTTCCTCTGTCCAGATGTCACGCCAAGCACCCTTCTTGCTGTCACTCTTACTACTTCTGCTGCAGTTGCCCAGCTGTCTGGTAATTCTTCACTGCCACCCAGTACCTGTCTTTTCTCCTCCCTCAACTTAACCTTCAAGTCTTCCTTTTTCAACTTCCATCATTTGATCCTTTGCTCTGCCCTCCCCCTCCTCCTCTTCTTCTTGATCTCCAACATCATCCTACAGACCACAAACCTGTGTTGCCTAACTATACTTTCCCCTGCCACCACTTTGCAGTCTTTAACCTCCTTCAGATTGACTCTTCTGCATAGTATATAGTCTACCTGTGTGCATCTTCATCCACTCTTGTATGCCACCTTATGTTTCTCCCTCTTCTTAAAATACGTATTCACCACAGCCATGCCCATCCTTTTTGCAAAATCCACTATCCTCTGACCTTCTTCATTCCTCTACTTGACACCATACCTACCCATCACCTCATCATCTCCTCTGTTCCGTTCACCAACATGTCCATTGATATCCTCTCCAATCACCACTTTCTGTCCCTTGGGTACACTGTCCATCACCTCATCCAACTCACTCCAGAAATTTTCTTTATCATCCATCGAACATCCAACTTGCAGGGCATATGCACTAACAACATTCATCATCACACATTCAGTTTCCAGCTTCATAATCATTGCTCTGTCTGACACTTTTGTCACCTCCAAAACACTCTTGACATACGACTCCTTTAGAATAATCCCTACCACATTTCTCCTCCTATCCACACCATGACAGAACAATTTCAATCCAACTCCAATCCACCTGGCCTTACTCCCTTTCTATTTAGTCTCTTGTATGCTCAACATATAAACCTTCCTTCTCTCCAGCATATCTCTCCCCTTACCAGTCATACTGCCAACATTCAAAGTTCCACTGTTTTTAAATTCCTCCTGTCCTTCTGCCTCCGGACATATCTCCCATCTCTTCTTTTCCTTCTTCGGCCAACAGTAGCCCAATTTCCGCCAGCACCCTGTTGGCTAACAGTACTGGTGGCAGCCGTTGTTAACCAGGGCCTGGACCGATTCAGTATGGAAATTTGTATCGTTGTCCGCATATTGATCTGCAAAATTTTACACTGAATGCCCTTCCTGACGTAACCCTCCCCATTTATCCGGGCTGGTTTGTGCATCCCCTGTGGCTGGGTTAGAGTTGTCTTACACTGTATTATTCCTAGTATTTTAAAATATATTGATAAATATTTTTATATATTGAAATATTGAATATTGAAAAATATATATATTGCAATATAAAAATGTCAGTAATTTACATATTTAAAAATTAATTTTAGCATAATATTTACAATATACAGTATTTATCCTTGAAGTATATTGCAACATATTTTTAAATTCATAATTATTGCAGCTTATTTTTTAAAATTATATATTATATATACAGTATATATTTAAGTTTCATAAGGATGTTGAGAGGCACTGTAGGCTACTTTGAAGTTGTTTTTTTTTTGCATTTTCAACTCAAAGCTATATATATATATATATATATATATATAATATATAATAAATTAATAATATATATATTGTGGCCACCACAGGGTGCTCCAGATGCTCAAACCCCAACACAGACAGCCCTGACACAAGTTTGCCACACAACACCTGCTTATTCATGTGGGAAACACTTTTTTGCATGTTCCTCACAACACAGCACAGTTCCTAAGCACCAAAGTACAATAGAAAACAGCTCCTTCCTTCCTTCCTTCCTTCCTTCCTTCCTTCCTTCCTTCCTTCCTTCCTTCCTTCCTTCCTTCCTTCCTTCCTTCCTTCCTTCCTTCCTTCCTTCCTTGTTCTGCTTCCACTACCCCTCTGGCAAGCTTTGTCCTCTTCCTCATGACTGTGGCTCACCAAATGGAGTGAGGTAGCTCCTTTTATGCTGCTCCTGGGAGTGCTCCAGATGGCTCATCAGCATTACCTGGAATCTCTCCCAGGTGTGGTGGAAGTCCGAAGTAGGGCTCTGCAGCTCCCCCGATGGCCCCCATGGATCCCAACAGGGCTGTCCCAAACTCCAACTTTCATGAAGCCCTGCGGGAATCCATGGAGCCACAGCGACCCAGGGAGACTGCCCTCTAGTGATCCAGGGAAAGCAGCGTCCTGTACACATTTGCTCCCTTGGTACTTCCAGTAAGTTGGTTTCCCAGCCAGGCAAGGGCCACGGCTGTCCATCACTATATATATATATATATATATAATATAAATATCTTTTTGCTTGAAAATTGTATTTGTAGTATTTACTTTTTCATAAAAAAAATCTATAACAAAAACCACATCATCAACAACAATGATAAAAATAACAATAATCATGTAATTGGATTAGCACAGCTAACACAGACATCACAAAATAAATCTAAATGATCAATACAGCAACATGAATGTAGCAAAAGGCTTTGAATACATTGCTAAAGTTCAAAATATAAACATGTATTAAACCTTGGCAAATATCATTCTCTGTTGTTCATTTATGTGATTCATGATACTCTTCATATGGCATTGATACAGTAAACTAGAATCAGTAAAATGTTAAAAGATTATAGTTTGATTTAATTCCATTTTGTAATTTGCTAATGTAGTGGTAGCGCTGCTGCCTCACAACAAGGAGGCTGGGGTTAACATCCTGGGTCCTCCCAGCATGGAATTTACACGTTTTCCCCATGACTATGTGTGTTTCCTCTGCATGCTCAAGTTTAATCCTACAGTCCAACGACATGCGGTTTGGGTGGACTGGTCATGCTATATCTGTGTGTTCACCCTACAATAGACTAGCATCCAATCTAGCATCCAATCCTTAGATTGTTCTGGCAATGTGCCCTATGCTGGATGGAATAGGCTTTCCCAATACTTCACTAAGGATAAAGTAGCTTTAGAAAGAAGATGGATGGATTATGTTAGGTTAGTCGGTTTATTTCAGGGACCTAAATGAATGTATATGTTTATAGGACTGCTTTGGTGAAATTATGATTTTGCTGTCACTGTCACTATAAGCTGCCTTTTAGACTTGCAGTTTAACTACAGATGTGCTTTTTCAAAATTATGCATATAATGCAGCACAATTTTAATTATTTTTCCAATATGTGACACAGATTTGTTCCTTTAACATAAGTGTGAACAGCAAGAAACCACAAGAAATCTCAACTTTTCAGACTGCATATAGACTCAATTTCATAAATATTAATAAGTCTGAAGAACACATACAGTATGTGCCTAGAATGTGACCGTCATTTGAATGCTTGAATTAGAATTATTTAGAAATTTAAACTGGCAAACTAGACACACCAAAGGTCATGTCCTTAGGGCAGCAGCATTCTATGCCTATCGACTACCAATAAAGACCAATTACTCTGTGTTTTTGTGACAGATATGGCATGCCTCAGATGTATATTTTTCAGCCAGAGTTCTTCAGACAAATGTTGACATAAGTATTTGAAAAGCCCCGTCTATAGTGTCCATTTTAGCACACCCTCTCCACCATCTGAGAAAACTCCATTCTTCCTGTAGCAAAACTCCATTTTCCCTTCTACCACTTTCAAAAACAACATCCATCCTATGATTTCTGACAAAACGCCGTGTACATTTTGCAATTCAGCAAAAAAGCCAGCTTTCTTTCTATGTCTAAACTTCACCAAGATCTCTCTCCTCCCTCAGACATAAAAATGAGAAAAACGAAACCTGGAGCCTTCAGAAGAGGGTGTGGTAGCCATCAATCATTGTTATGATGACTGCAGTTAACCTGTCCAATTTTTACTACAGGCCAATCATTAGAAACGAGAGATGCATCTTTCAATCTTTATTTCAAGCTACACATTCTTCTTTGTGTTTACATGGGCAGGAAAACATTTTAGACAGCCAATCATGTTCATTCTCTATAAACGTTTTTCTTTGAAACAGCTGTTTGCTGAAACTTTTATTACACCTTGCTTATTTAACATTATTTGTGCATGTGTGTATAGTATATGTGAGTGGAACCTGTAATGGGCTATTTTTCTGCCCAGGGCTGTTTTTTACCAAGAGACCAATACTAATAGAATAACTTCTCATGACTCTAAATTGATTCAATTAGGTTTGAAAATGTTATTTTATCTAAGATAACAAAGAGAATGCTTATAAGGCAATTTATCTGATTACTCATTAATCTAAATAAGTATCCATTAGATGCTGATTTGCTGTACAAACAATCCACTCAGATATCCAGTTTTTATTGTCTTTACTATAAAACACTATAAAACAATGCAAAAAGAAAACAACAGCAAAAGAGATAGAGCTTAGTCACTTATTTTGGATTGTGACATCCCTGCTAACATAAATAATATAAATATTTCAGGCACTCCATCCTCCAGATGAGGCCAAGTTGACATTAAAAGGGTACATTTATTTGGGTTGTGAAAATTTACACCACCAGTATTACCTACCTGTTTTTCAAGTAAATAATATTCAAAAGAAAAAGAATTACAGCATTTATCTATCCCTAACAAAGCAAGAATTTATATTCAGTTTAGACACTTCTACATTCTAATAGAAATCTGATTTTATAGAGATCAAGATACAGTAAGGTAGCTGAATAGTACACCAGAAATACTGAAATATTTATGTACAGCTTGAGAATAACACTTTAGAGTGCATAAAATTCCAAACAGAGAATACCATAAAGCTATGCTATGTGTGTTTTATATCGTCTTTTACTGTATTTAATTTTGTATTACATTTCAGCGTGCAAGCACACGTTCCATTTCCTTTCCATTTATTTATCATCTGCTTTTACACATGGCCAAGTTTATCTTACATGGTCTAGAGAAATCTAAAGAGACAATATTAAAGTAAATGGTTCTTGGTACAGAGAAGCAAAGAAAACTAATTCCAAGAGAAGACACTTTTAGCCACAGGCTCATTCCATCACGGTGTGCTAAGAAGCTCCTCTGGGGATCTTTTTCATCAGCTGCTATCAGGCAGTTCAATGATTCTACCTGATGTACTTGTTAAGTTTATTTTTATGTATTTATTTTTCAATTGATCAATTGGCTGTATTATTTGTCCCGTGAGTCTGTATCCTTGTTTTTTAGGCTTCTGCTGCTGTATGCATCTGAATTTCCCCATGGGTTTAATATCTAATCTAATCTAATCTTATTCTATATAGGAGTTACGTAAGCATACAAGCATATATACAACAAACATTTATGTACTCAAGTTACATTTACATAGAAGCATGTAAGCCTACAACATATTTATATATTTTCTCATCCTTCTTTTGTGCTTACTGTAAGCACAGCTCTCCTATTCAATATTACAGCTTTCTTTCCATGGGTGACAGGATGTGCTGTTATAGCTGGTTTAATGCTGGAATTTTTATATACAGTATTGTTTTTTCAACGTTACTTTAATATGCTAATTGCAATAGTTTACTCCACTAGCAGATAGATTAACTTTCATTATAGAAAAAAAATTCAAAAATAATAGTTTATTATGGCTTTCAATCCCTTTTCTAATTTAAAGATTATGTTTGATGGTTTAAAATACCTTTTTCCTCATATAGGCAAATGTGCATGGGAGAGGGAGACCACCGATCAATATAGAAAAACTAAATGAGGAAGCTAACCATCCACTTCTTTTGTCTGTGTTGTTGAGCTACATATTAAAACTAAGATAATAATGTAATAATAAGCATTATCAAGCCGGGTTTAAGACAAGGGAAGTCCCTGCAGACCAACCAGGTGTTCTCCAAGGACACCTGTTAAAGCTTTAATCTACAGTACATAAAGGGTTCCCAGACTATGCCTCATTAGATTCTCAAAAGTAAATGTTACACTTCTTTAGAAAGAATAACTTTTATTATAAGACCTTCAAGTAGGTATACAAAAAGCAATAATCAAACAGTAATGATAATCCAAAATGCATCATTTGATCATTCCAAACTGCATTACTGTTTTCCATCTGAATTTCTAAATTGTACGACTGTATAATAAATATATATACATAGGTATGAAAAACTTTCTTACCATACCGCAATAGAACTGCTAATAAGCAAAGCACATTTTCTCATCAAACATTTGTCCAGATCCAAAACTGCAAAGCATTCAGCAAATGGAAAACTGAAATGATTATACTAAATAAAAAAAATTAAAAAATCAACACATTATGTCTTCATTTGCAAGTGGTGTTAATACAGAGATATTTGTCATAGCATTAATTTCATAATTAAAGTGGATGTATTTCTTTGAAAATTCATGGACAAAATCTGGTAAAACCTGTATGTTAGGTCTCAGATTTTAAGATCCACAACTTCTGCCTAAACTGTTTCTTTCATTGGAAGCACTGAGTATGCAGAAAATCTGTTTGTTGCTCAATTTTTAAGAGGAACCATCAAGTGATCTTAATTAAAAATTGAAGATGTGGTATCAGGTGCCTTAACCATAATGTTCTTTTGTGGACATGTATGAAAGCAGAAGGACCATTAATAAAGATGTCACAGTGTATATGCGGATATGCTGTATCACTTACCTCAGTCTGTAGACTTCACTCTCAGGCATACAAGATAATGACAGAGTATCTGTTCACAAGGGATAAGCCATGTTAATTGTAATATTCTTTTGCAGATGTTATGTTAAGATTATTGTCATGCTGACATAGCACCCGAAGCAGAATATGTAAAGCAATCTGTGAAACAGCTATTCATGTGACTAGATTATTTGGTTAAGCTTTTGTATTATATGACAATCTACTTTAGCTTTTCTTTTCCATTTGTATTCATAATAGGGTGTTTTGTAACATTATGATATTGCCTGAAATGTGATTGATTGGATAAGACCCTTAATCTTAACAGGTTAAAAAAACCTTGGAGGTCCCACTGACATACACTAGCTGAGGCAATCCACTTGGAAATTATTGCAGGGTCCAAATCCTCTAAGGTCACTATATATGTACCATCCACCTAAAGAACTGCAAGAGTTAAAAGAAACTGAAAGGAAATTTATGCTGGGGCTTGTATTATTACCACTGCATTGGTGGCTGGGTACATTGTGTTTCAAGTATGTGTTTTTTGGTTGAAGTACTTATGTGAGCTTGTGATAGTGAAAATATTGTAACCTTGTAAGAAGTTACCCATGGCTACATTTTACTCATGATACTCTAGATCAGTGTTTCCCAACCTCGGTCCTGGGGGCACAGTGTGGCTGCAGGTTTTTGTGCCAACCGGATTCCTAATCAGTGACAACAACTGATAACTGATAAAAAACACTGATCTCATTTAATTAGCTGTTATTATTTTTCTTTTATTCTACATTCAGAAAAGCACAGCAGCATGATTTTTACATGTATAAGACATTTAGAAATACTTCTGCTTTTGCTATAGATTTAAATGCTTAACTCTGTTTTGTTGATTTTGTTACATTTTGCCCTTTCTCTTTGCAGTTTTTCCCCTTCGTTGTATCTTATTAATGACAATTAAAAATGAGCAGAGCAGACCTGCTGGAAAACAACACTGAATAATCAAAGGCTGCAACTACTTTAGCATTAGACCCACTAATGAGTAAATAATGGATTCATTAAACACCTAGAAAAGTAGAATGAAAATCAAGATGAAAATATTGTTAAAAAGAAAAAAATACATTATTCTCATATAACTGCTTTGTATATTTTAATATATATATATTAAAGTTTTTTACCAAACTTAGTTTTACTAATTTCTATATTGTTCCCAAAACACAGAACTTGGGAAATAACACATCATTTAATTAGCCCAGGAGTCCAATTAAAAACCTGCAGCCACAGTGGGTCCCCAGGACCGAGGTTTGGAAACACTGCTCTAGATGTATGACCGTTGAGCTTTATGAAGCATGCTTTATGCATATTCATGAGGCTTTTTTGTTTTTAGCATTTATGTCTAAAGTGGGCGGCACGGTGGCGCAGTTGGTAGCGCTGCTGCCTCGCAGTTGGGAGATCTGGGGACCTGGGTTCGATTCCCGGGTCCTCCCTGCGTGGAGTTTGCATGTTCTCCCCGTGTCTGCGTGGGTTTCCTCCGGGCGCTCCGGTTTCGTCCCACAGTCCAAAGACATGCAGGTTAGGTGGATTGGCGATTCTAAATTGGCCCTAGTGTGTGCTTGGTGTGTGGGTGTGTTTGTGTGTGTCCTGCGGTGGGTTGGCACCCTGCCCAGGATTGTTTCCTGCCTTGTGCCCTGTGTTGGCTGGGATTGGCTCCAGCAGACCCCCGTGACCCTGTGTTCGGATTCAGCGGGTTGGAAAATGGATGGATGGATTTATGTCTAAACTGACGACAAATGACTTCTTACTTCTTAAATAAAAAACTGTCTAATAAATTGGTTTATCCTAAAATGGGATTTTTACTTTTTCTGATTCTTCCTAGCTTTATGTACTGCTCTGTTCTATTTTCTGCATTGCTGTTTCAATTATGTTTGATATATATATTTATCACATTTACAAATGTAAATCAGCAGTGTACAGAATGTCCACTGGAACACTACTGCAGCAGTAGGTTAGGAATTCTCTCCTGGTAAAGATGACCAATTTCCAAAGTGGAAAGAGTCACAAATTAATATGACAGTACAATGATGTGGCAATTTCTTCAATAAAAATGGATATGTAAACAAAAAATTGTTTGTTCTAGGATGTCTTCAGGTATTCAAAATATTATTATTATTATTTCCAGTAAAATGATGAAATAATAACCTTAATAAATACTTAGCCCAAAATAATGCTTGATTCTTCATACATTAAATTCTGAATAAGCTCCACTTAACAGCAAGAATACACAGTTCTCCTTCTGCAAATACAAAAGCTGAACAACATGTATTTAATAATCCTGGTGTCTTTAACTCCTGCAAGATTTTTTCAAGTTCAGGTGTAAAATAGACTAATTTACTTTACAAAATAATTTACTATAAACTTCATTAAATCTACTGGAAACAAAACAGAACTGGAAAATGCAGGTCATATTGGCCAGAAACTCACATTTTCACCAGAGATTATTACAACGAATCTCAGGCCAGATATGATCTTCTGGCCAGTCTGTATATTATGTGATTAACTGTGCAATGGATGGAGGAAGTTGTTGAAGCACACAAGTATAAAAGTCTGAATTTGAAAATTGCAGCAGAAGCCGTAAAATGAGGCTGGAGGAAAGAGGAGTTGCCCATGGAGTTCAGCTGTCAAGTATTTATAGTCACAACTACTACAGGGCTTTTAAAAAGGGTGGGAGAGGCCCTCCAACAAACCATGAGATTCTTATCTGAGGCAGATGAACTGAAGGGATTCCAACTGGATGCCAAGCTACTCTTCTACCAGCAGGAGGGTAAAAGCAGGTGATGCCATGGATCCCTCTGGAAATTTTGTGGGCCTATCAATGAAACATCAAGATAGGAAGGTGCCCATTGGATGACAACAATGACATATTTCTACCCCCTTTTCTCCACTCAGTAAAAGGGGCAAGGAAGCGCTGATTACCAACAGAAACTTTAATATCAAATATTATTTTCTGTATTATTTGAGATTTTGCCCCAGTCCCTTTCCCTATAGGCACACCTTCCTGGCTGTTGTTGTTTGGCTCGCCCTTGTTGTTTTCCTATTATTGTGAACTGTTCTTGTTTTTTATCCTATTACCATTTTCTTCCATTCTTTTTCTGTCTTTCTTTTTATTTATATAGCAATTAAAGATAGCAATTGCTATAGAATAAACAATTCAGAACACACACAATAAACATTAAACAAAGATACAGGAACCACAGTAAAATACAGTAAGAACAATATAATACATACAATATTGTGAATTTCCCATTGGGATTAATAAAGTATCTATCTATCTATCTATCTATCTATCTATCTATCTATCTATCTATCTATCTATCTATCTATCTATCTATCTATCTATCTATCTATCTATCTATCTATCTATCTATCTATCTATCTATCTATCTATATTCATAGTAAAACAAATCTCATACTGAAAGAAACGTTAGAGATTAAAGGTAAGTTCTAAGCTGATATTTAAAATTCACCAGTATTGAAGCAGACCTAACATGAAGGGGCAATGAATTCAAAAGTTAAAAGACCTAACTGGAAGCCAATGGAGAAAGGTCAATAATGGTGATATATTGATCAAATTTGTGTTTGCCTATTAACAGGTAGGCAGCAGCATTTTGAACCATCTACATTCAGGCAACAGGTGCCTAACTACCTCCTGTGTAGAGTGAATTGTAGTAGTTTAGTCATGATAATATAAAAGCATTTATTAATCTCTCAGAATCATTAAAAGATAAAAGTGGCTTAACTTTTGTCAAAATTCTAAACTGATGAAAGCTAGCTTTAACAATTGAATTTATCAAATTTAAAAACATTGTCAAAGATTACACCTAGATTCTTTGTGTGGGAATTTATATAAGGAGCCAAGAGGCTTGGGCGCTTAGCGTCAACAGGACTGAATAACTGGATTTCAGTTTTCCCCTCATTTAAATTAAAGAAATTAAGAACATCCATCCATCTATTATCCAACCCGCTATATCCTAACTACAGGGTCACGGGGGTCTGCTGGAGCCAATCCCAGCCAACACAGGGTGCAAGGCAGGAAACAAACCCCGGGCAGGGCACCAGACCACCACAGGGAAAATTAACAACATTCAAGCCTTAAAGTGTTTCATAACACTTGTATTGTCTCTTAAATTTTGATTAATTTCCCCTCTTAGTTTTTGTGCTGTTACGTTTCTAGTTATTATTGTTGAAATCCACTTTTTGTAGTATTTTTGAATTTTTTTTTTGTTTTAAGTTTTTATTTTGTTTTTAAAACTTTCTTTTTTGATTTAATAAATGTAATATTAGATATTTATTCTTTGTTTATTTGGGTCAGGGTATTCAACATTTATCCCTCTCCTTTTTGGGAACTGTACTTTAGCAGTGTGGGTCAAGGATCACTTTGAGTTTTAAAGTATATTGAGTTGGAATTGCACCACAATCCATTTCAGGTTGCACATTTTGCACTGTGGTAACTTCTGCGATGTCTGGATTACATGGACCCACAGAAGTAGGTTTCCTAAAATCCAAGTTAAAGGACAACTTACATGGCTGATCAGTGGGGACTGACTGTAAGCAATACAAAATGGAGCGTTTCCTGATAGCATCAGCTGAGCTCTCTCCCTCACTCAATACCCACCATAATGTGCAGTACTGCTCCACACTCCACCCATCCACAGTGCAAATGCTGCTGACTACGCCAAGTGTATTGTGATGGAATCATACTAAGATCCATCAGAGGTCAAATATTTTGCACTGTGGTAACTGTTGGTGGTCAGCTGCGAACCCATGACATCTGGACTACAAGGGCCTTTAGAAACAGCTTCCCAAAAGAGTATGCTAAAGTAAACCTCCTGTGACTGATCACAGAAGGACTGTGAGCAATGCAAAGTGGAGCCCTACCTGGTGATATCATCTGAGCTGTCTCTCTCACTCAACCCCCACTATACTGTGCAGCACCACCTCCACACAGGGCAAGGCCTACTTTGTATTTCTAAGCCTTTCAAAAATTTAACTGCTTATTTTTTGTAGTTGAAACATTTTTTGAGCTTCATGAGCCCAGGAATCACAACATTGGACATGTGATTTGTGAGCTTATAGACATCCTCTGTAAAACTAGGCAGCACATTCAGCAGTTTGTCCAAACTTTGCATTAAATTATCTTCTTCAAACAGAACAACTAATGCTATTCATTAAAAGGGTAACCAGAGAATATTTTTGGACATCTCTACTTTGTTTTCTAACTTCAGATTGTCCCTCATTCTCCACAAAATTACAGCTGTCAAGGTTAACAGATATCCAGATTTGCTTTGAAGAGGCTGGAAATTATTCTGTCCAGCCCTTTGGAATAGACAGGTAGATAAACAGATCATCTTCAAAGCCATCCAATTGTTATTTTGAATGACACCATACTTAGCTTTTACTTCAACAACTGCAAAAGCCATGGTCCTATTGACCAATTTGGGCTTCTTAGCTGTATCTTTAAATTGAAATGATCTCTTGACTGATCTTTTAAATGAAAACTAATTAATCAACTTAGACCTCAGCATTAACGTTTGTGATTTACCATCTACTTGAATGTATTTTATAATGCATGAAGCAATGCATGAAGTAATAAAATGCACTGCATTTGTCATTGCAACATGTGGCACATTAGAGACATTTGTAGTAACAAAATGCATTACTGCAAATGTTTCTGATGTGCCATCTCTTGAAATGACAAATGAATATATCTCTATTGTATTCCATTTGGTATAGGATTCATAAAAGCAGCGTTAATGTTTGTGATGTGCCATTTGTTGGAAATACAATGCAATCCATTTTATTACTACAAATGTTTTAGATGCGCCATACACAGATACACAGACACCCAGACATTTGTCCTTTTATTTAGGTGTTTACATATATATATCAGAAGTGCATATAGTTTTGTATTTGTTTAGTTGTGTATTGATTTATAACAGTTTACAGTGTAACGTACTATTAACTTAATTAAAGTTTTGAACTTTTACCTTCAAATGACACAAATGAAACATTTGTAGCTATATTTTAGTTATTTTGTTTTATTTGTTGCTAATATTTACATGGATGTTTTATTAACTAATTATTCTTATTTTTATTTTTAATCTTAGTTGTATACTTGAATACTGCAGTACGCAGCACCCAAGTCATCTTTAACAATAAGCTATTTTATAGGCTATATCATATCTATTTATTAAGTCAGTGATCTTTGACGTGCATATTGATAAAGAACACACATATAATCCATTTAAAGGAAATCAGACAGGAAAAATTAAACAGTCATTCAACCCTTTGTATTTTTAAGATGTCAGAAATATATCTGTGGGTGTAACATATCACATATAATGAGTCATGCATAGATCAAGGATGGGAAAAGTAAAACAAAAATAGCTTGAAAACTCATGAGTCACTTACATAGGATAATATCTGAAGATCCCAAATAGAAGATTTGGTATTTTTTGGTTGTGCTGTTTTTTGAATATGTAACATTTAACATTTATCATTTTTTTATTCTTATTATGGCACATAAAAATAAATTAAACAATACATTACTTTTTTGAAAGAAATGAAAAAGTTATTTTTTACATTCTGTAACTCCACAGTTAAAAGAAATATGAACAATGTTCTGTTGTATTCTTACTTCAGTCAATCTTCCCTCCAAAACCCACATGCGCATCAGACTTTAGCCTTCAGAAGGGCTCCTAATTTACCCAATTTGTATTATAGCATTCAGCATGAGAAGCAAAACTTTAAACATATCAGCGTTTTATTTTTATGAACAGATACATTGTACATCTATCCATTTTAAAACTTTCTTAATCTAATTGCAGGAATATACTGTATATAAATGAAAAAAGTCTGTGACCCTAGATGAGAGTATTTGTAAATACAGTATCTGGCTTTCAGAAACATTTAGCATTAGAGCAAAACAAGATGATAACAAACAGTGCTGAAAAGCAATAGCTACACGAAAGCATGCATGATAATAAAGTACAGAACAGGAAAACTTTATTAAGACTGAGAAATGCTTTGCCAATGAACCTTGAAGTATTTACAGATGTTTCCTATTCATCAAATAGATAGAAAAGCCCAGAGGGAATTAAAGCTGTTTCATCTGAAGCAAAATCAAATATCATTTTAAATGTATTTGTTGACTATGTGCAACTATTCTTTGTAAATATTTTTTAAAAGCTTACCCTCAGTATTTTAGAATGTTTCATGCAACCAAAAATTGAAATTATATTTTGAAAGATAACAGTTTTTAAAATTCCTGTTTTATTTACAGTAAAGCAATATGTTAATGAATAGGGTTGATTTCCAAGCATCATATTACCTGCCTGTAAATGATTATTTAGTCTTAACATAGAAACCTGATGAGGAACTTGAAATGATCACTGCTATGTAATTTCAAGACCGCAATAAACTGTGGTATTGTTCAAAATAGCAGGTGTACAGTGTATTCTTTTTAAATAGAAATGGAGTAGTTATCTTTTTAGTTCATTAATATATCTGTGATCACTGGAGTTATTTCAAAATTAACGCTCAGGATCAGGTGGAAAGGGATGTCTTCCTTGCTCTCTCTTTATCCACCTAAGTTTGTTCCATCTACCACACCTCTGAAAATAATGTTGTCTGGTCTTTAGGCCTGCGGTGGGTTGGCACCCTGCCCGGGATTGGTTCCTGCCTTGTGCCCTGTGTTGGCTGGGATTGGCTCCAGCAGACCCCCGTGACCCTGTGTTCGGATTCAGCGGGTTGGGAAATGGTTGGATGGATGGATGGTCTTTAGGCATCTTCAAAACTCCTATAGATGACTTTGACAAAGTCTGATTTTCAATATCTATTCATCAAACCAGCAGCATCATTTGTAAGGCAGGGTCTATCCCAAGATGAGAGAATGGGGTGCTGTTAAGCATACACCCACATTAATTTATTCAAGGCTAGTTTTGAATTCCAAATTATCATAAAATGCAATGTCAAAAATTTGAGACTGAATTCATTAGTGTTCTCTGATGTGGAAAGAAACAATGGAACCAGCAGAAACCCTATTTACAGTTAGGTCCATAAATATTTGGACAGAGACAACTTTTTTCTAATTTTGGTTCTGTACATTACCACAATGAATTTTAAATGAAACAACTCAGATGCAGTTGAAGTGCAAACTTTCAGCTTTAATTTAGTGGGGTGAACAAAACAATTGCATAAAAATGTGAGGCAATTAAAGCATTTTTTAAACACAATCCCTTCATTTCATGGGCTCAAAAGTAATTGGACATTTGACTCAAAGGCTATTTCATGGGCAGGTGTGGGCAAGTCCGTCATTATGTCATTATCAATTAAGCAGATAAAAGGCCTGGATTTGATTTGAGGTGTGGTGCTTGCATGTGGAAGATTTTGCTGTGAACAGACAACATGCGGTCAAAGGAGCTCTCAATGCAGGTGAAAGAAGCCATCCTTAATCTGTGAAAACAGAAAAAAACCCATCCGAGAAATTGCTACAATATTACGAGTGGCAAAATCTACAGTTTGGTACATCCTGAGAAAGAAACAAGCACTGGTGAACTCAGCAACGCAAAAAGACCTGGACGTCCACGGAAGACAACAGTGGTGGATGATCGCAGAATCATTTCCATGGTGAAGAGAAACCCCTTCACAACAGCCAACCAAGTGAACAACACTCTCCAGGGGGTAGGCGTATCGATATCCAAGTCTACCATAAAGACAAGACTGCATGAAAGTAAATACAGAGAGTGCTCTGCAAGGTGCAAGCCACTCATAAGCCTCAAGAATAGAAAGGCTAGATTGGACTTTGCTAAAGAACATCTAAAAAAGCCAGCACAGTTCTGGAAAAACATTCTTTGGACAGATGAAACCAAGATCAGAATGATGGCAAGAAAAAAGTATGGAGAAGGCGTGGAACAGCTCATTATCCAAAGCATACCACATCATCTGTAAAACATGGTAGAGGCAGTGTGATGGCTTGGGCGTGCATGGCTGCCAGTGGCACTGGGACACTAGTGTTTATTGATGATGTGATACAGGATAGAAGCGGCCGAATGAATTCTGAGGTGTTCAGAGACGTACTGTCTGCTCAAATCCAGCTAAATTCAGTCAAATTGATTGGGCAGTGTTTCATGATACAGATGGACAATGACCCAAAACATACAGCCAAAGTAACCCAGGAGTTTATTAAAGCAAAGAAGTGGAAAATTCTTGAATGGCCAAGTCAGTCACCTGATCTTAACCCAATTGAGCATGCATTTCATTTGTTGAAGACTAAACTTCGGACAGTAGCAAACAGCAACAAACAACAATTGAAAGCCGCTGCAGTAAAGGCCTGGCAGAGCATTAAAAAGGAGGAAACCAGGCATCTGGTGATGTCCATGAGTTCAAGACTTCAGGCTGTCATTGCCAGCAAAGGGTTTTCAACCAAGTATTAGAAGTGAATATTTTATTGCCAGTTATTTATTTTGTCCAGTTACTTTTGAGCGCCTGAAATGAAGGGATTGTGTTAAAAATGCTTTAGTTGCCTCACATTTTTATGCAATTGTTTTGTTCACCCCACTGAATTAAAGCTGAAAGTCTGCACTTCAACTGCATCTGAGTTGTTTCATTTAAAATTCATTGTGGTAATGTACAGAACCAAAATTAGAAAAAAGTTGTCTCTGTCCAAATATTTATGGACATAACTATAGATTTTAATAAGAACTTTAGGAGAATTCTTTGATTATTAAGCACTTCTGTCAAGTGTTTGCAAATTCTCCTCAAGCTAAAATACTGCTGTGTTCAGCCATATATATAAACTTAACCGGGAGCCAGTGTAAGGATTTAAGAACTGGAGTTATGTGTTCGTATTTTCTTGTTCGTGTAATAATTCTTGCAACGGCATTTTGGATTAACTGGAAGCTGTATAAAGAACAGTTTGAACATCCAGTGAACACCGCATTGCAGTAGTCAATTCTACTAGAAATAAATGCATGAATTAATTTCTCAGAATCCTGCTTATTTAGAAAACACCTTAATTTTCTAACATTTTTAAGATGGAAGAAACATGATTTAGACAACTTTGTAATGTGAGCTAAATGATGTGCTAGAGTCAAAAATAACTCCTAAGTTGCAGGCTGATTCAGTAAAATTAATGGTGATTCCACCTGAGTTAAATGATGACAAAATACTGTTGCGATCAGCGTCATTCCCTCCAATAATTAACATCTCTGTTTTATCAGTGTTTAAAGACAAGTATTTCTCATCCATCCACTCATTTAATTCACTAACACAACTAATTAAGAACTAACAAGTCAAGGTCCATTAGTACAAGTAAAAATTAACAAGATGTTTCCTAATGATCGATCCCAGTGGAAGCATGTACAGTGAAAACAGTAAATGTCCCAGTACTGAGCCCTGTGGGACACCATATCTCAGTTCTGTGTATAATGATGGAGTACTGTCAGCACATTTCTGTACATATTGGGATCGATTTGATAAATAAGAACTAAACCAGGCAAGGATGATGCCTGAAAGTCCAACATCAATTTCCAGCCTTTGCAGTAAAATAGAATGGTCAATGGTGTCAAATGCTGCGCTTAAGTCTAACAACATAATTACAGTGGAATTTCCTTCATCAGAGCATATCAGAATATCATTTACAACACATTAGTGCCGTTTCTTTACTATGACCACTGCCGAAACCAGACTGGAAATTCCAAATAAATTGTGATGCATAAGGTGTGTCTGAAGCTGATTGGCGACTACTTTTTCAAGTATTTTAGAGAGAAAGGGTAAATTTGAAATGGGCCTATAATTATTAAGTATATGTAGGTCTAGGTCTGACTTTTTAAGTAATGGTTTGATGACTGACACTTTTAATGCATCAGGTGCTGTGCCATGCAATAATGAACTATTAGTAATGTTAAGAATAGGCACTGAAAGAACATCCATTACTTTTTTACTAGTTTTGTTGGCACCAGATCTAGGGAAGAAGTAGTAGGTTTCATTTTAGAAATTAAAGTCAAGACTTCCTGTTCAGTTACAGGATTAAAATTTCTAAAGTATTGAATGCAAGGTAAGACAGGGTCTGCTAAGCTAGAATGTGGTTTGTACTGTGATGCTGAGATCTGGGATCTTATATTTTTAAGTTTCTCATTGAAGAAGTTCATAAAGTCTTTATAGCTAATATCTGTTGGCATTTTGCACTGTAGATCTGAATTCCCTTTTGTTAAATTAGCCACTGTTCTAAACTGTACCCGAGGATTTTTATTATTTCTATCTATTATTTTAGAATAGTAATCTCAGCAAGCTTTAAAGAGAGTTTTTTTTATATTTTTTAACATTCTCCATCCATGCAATTTGAAAGACATGCATCTTTGTTTTCCATCTCCGCTCCAGTTTTCGACACTTTAATTTGAGAGCTCGAGTGTTTTCATTAAACCAGGAAGAGTTTCTATGTGCTTTGATCACTTTTGTTTTAAGGGGAGCCACTGCATCCAGAGCATCTCTCAAGAATCTCTCCTCTGTGCCATGCAATAGACAATCTACTGTATAACTTATTTGTCTGGTGGGCAACTCCCTCACTTTCCTAACTGCCATAAACAATGTTCTAAAGCATTGTTCCAGCCAGTTTCTCAATCAGACAGTCATTGATCGATCGATTTGTTTAATTAGCCGACCTGTTTTTCCTTTTCATTATGCTTTTGTAAAAGCTGAGTAGTGTCAGATTTACACTAACAAGAAAGAAAGTTTGTTTGAAAATATGAAAGTATGTTTTATATATATTTAAATGCTTACACTAATCCCTCCTCCATCGCGGGGGTTGCGTTCCAGAGCCAGCCGCGAAATAGGAAAATCCGCGAAGTAGAAACCATATGTTTATATGGTTATTTTTAGAATGTCATGCTTGGGTCACAGATTTGCGCAGAAACACAGGAGGTTGTAGAGAGACAGGGACGTTATTCAAACACTGCAAACAAACATTTGTCTCTTTTTCAAAAGTTTAAACTGTGCTCCATGACAAGACAGAGATGACAGTTCTGTCTCACAATTAAAAGAATGCAAACATATCTTCCTTTTCAAAGGAGTGCAAAGCAAGCAGTCAAAAAAAAAATCAATAGGGCTTTTTGGCTTTTAAGTATGCGAAGCACCGCCGGTACAAAGCTGTTGAAGGTGGCAGCTCACACCCCCTCTGTCAGGAGCAGGAAGAGAGATAGAGAGAGACAGATAAAAAAATCAATACGTGCCCTTCGTGCTTTTAAGTATGCGAAGCACCGTTCAGCATGTCGTTTCAGGAAGCAGCTGCAGCTGCACAAAAGATAGCAACGTGAACATAATCTTTCAGCATTTTCAGACGAGCGTCCGTATCGTCTAGGTGTGTGAACAGCCCCCCTGCTCACACCCCCCTACGTCAGCGCAAGAGAGAGAGAGAGAAAGTAAGTTGGGTAGCTTCTCAGCCATCTGCCAATAGCGTCCCTTGTATGAAATCAACTGGGCAAACCAACTGAGGAAGCATGTACCAGAAATTAAAAGACCCATTGTCCGCAGAAACCCGCAAAGCAGCGAAAAATCCGCGATATATATTTAAATATGCTTACATATAAAATCCGCGATGGAGTGAAGCCGCGAAAGGCGAAGCGCGATATAGCGAGGGATCACTGTACTTTGTTTTCTTACTTTTTTATCCACTTCTTCTGACAAATAATGATGAGCAGAGCGTATGCCAGCACAAATGACTCTGAAAGGAGCAACTACTTAAGCATTATCCTCTCATATGTTCATTAGTAAATAATTGTTTAAACCTGAAAATGTAAAAGATATATTTAACAGAAAAAAAATTCATTCTTATCCATCTAACACATTTACTGTAAATTTCTGTTTCATTCAGCAAAAATATAGCATAACTAGATTATAATTTGTGGATCGATACAAGAAACTTAGAAACTGGCAAATAATGGCTTTTTTTATTACAGAAGGAATCTAATTAAGAGTAGAAATAGGTTGAGACAAAAATATGGAGTCACAGGGGTCCCCCAACTTGAGAACCAAACTTGAGAACCACCCTTTAAAAGTATAAAACACTCATCAAAACACTCCCTTCATCTCCTACTGCCCACTCTCTTCAAAACTCTGACTGCATTTCCTCTCCGTAAGTTGAACTTCTGCTACATGTCTCTTCCTGACTGGAACCACCAGTCTTTAAAACAAACCTTGATGATCCCTGTACAGTGATTACATTACAGAGAGCCAAGGTAAGTTTGCTTTCTAGCCAGCCTAGCCAACTCTTGATTTTTTCTAAAACTAAAAAACTTTACCTGGCTTGTAGTTTGTAATAACCAGCGAGATCCCACAACATTTTGCCAGTTCCCATTGGCCCTAAACGTTTTATCTACTTTCTTGAGGTGATTATTTCCATGAAAGCATTAACAAAGGCAGGGATCATGCTATCATCTGGTAACACAACCCTATCCATAATGGCTTGTAGAGGAGGCCTTCAAATGCCAGAGTGGAAATCTTTTTAAGTAGCCTTTCTTATTCCCTTAAAAATTTCTATAATTAAAGATGTATTTCTATAGACAGATAGAGCTCTTCATTGTAGATAGATACAGTAGATCTTTATTAGTTCCCATTGGGAAACCTGGATTTTTACAGACAATCTTTAAATAAACAATCAGATTGATAGATACATAGAGAGATAGATATATAGTGTCACAAACTCCACAAAGAGCCATAGCAACGTTTGGGGCAGCCACCCGTATATTAATTTCCTGGCTGCAAAAGCTGTAAAAATAAATGACAGCACTGATGTGCACAAACTGGAGTCCAGGGAATAGGGAAAAGGTGGAGGCTTTTAAAGGTCAGAATAGGATGTGATTGGAAGGGTCTTCAGCCATAGGCTCGAGCCCGGACATGACATCAGGGGGCCGGAGCCAGCAAGGCCTTCCTCTATAGGTTTGGACCCAGAAGTGATGTCAACAGGGCCAGGTGGAACTTCCCGTGAATGGTCTGTAGGAAAGCGAGAAAAAGAGTCAGTGCACTCTGCCACATCCTGGTCGGATTCAGAATTGCCCTTACTGAAGCCCTTTAGCTGCTTCCGATGCGCACATGTGTGACAATAGATAATACACTATTGTCTGAACACACAGCAAAAAATTGAAAAGAAAGAAAGTTACTGACTTGGCAGTCATAGTCACAGTGATATACAGGGGTATTTCTATTGGTATAAAGGAGCTCCATTAGAGGACACACTTCTACTGAATGACTCATTGGCTGACAGCACTCAGTGTTAGTGTGTCAGAGAAATGATATGCAGCATTGTTCATAATGGCACTGTTTTGTTTTAATTCTTTCCTCTGTGGTTATCTCCAGGTGTGTCCAGAGTGTGTCCAGTAACTGAATATTCCTGTTTAATTTGCTTGTTAATTCGGTGTTGATTCCGTGATGTATAACAAAATTTTACCACATAAAAGGCAAACTTTGCACTTTTTCTAATTATTTCAAATTGTGTTATGGTTGTATACATTTTTAAGACTGTTAACCTTCTTATGGTTCGAGAACTGCCGATTTGTAAATATTCTCAATTGTTTATTTAATTTTGTGACTCTTGAACTCTTTTCTAATGTTTGTTTGTGAGACTCCATGCCTTTTGACATTCAGGGGCCGGGTGGAGATTCACTAATATTTCCTGGTTTTGAAATAATTGTCCAATAATTTACACATTTAAGCAGTCCCTCCATTGACAGTAATATTAATTCTCCATTGTATATCAGACATGTCAGATGCCATTCCTAGTTGCCGACAGTAGGTGTAAGGGCTTTATTTCAGTCCATTCCAGTTAGTGGCTAATTTAAGTTCACTCTCACATTAAAAATATTAGTAATTCTTAATTGCTTTTCTTATTCTTAAACAATCATGCACAGTCCTTTTTTTGCTCTTTTTTGTTAATCAATATGGCAAACAAAATATGGCTTCTAAGAGTGAATCTACAGCAGTGTAACTGTTGTAGCTGATGTCTTAAGTAAGGCTCATAGACAATTTTTGAGCCAATCAAAGCAAATTCTGAGATCCCCTAAATGAGTAGAACTGGGGTAAAGGAGTAAATATAAACAAGGAGCAGACAAGTGAGTGACGTTAAATTACAAAAATGACAAAACCCACAAAAATAAGGAAAACAGAACTGCAATTCTGGCACGTAGGCAGTTACAGAGTACATGGCAAAGTATTCAATAAGGCCAATACCAGAATGCTACCTTAGGAGCATAACAGTGATGGATGCTGCATGGATTTACAACACTGTAAATGGTATAGATTGATTACCAAAAAAGCACTATGTGAGGGAGACTGCAGGATGTTGTTTTGGCACATGTATATCACTAGGTGGAAATATAGTAGGTGTGTTGATTTTGGTAAGATATAAAAAGGAAAAGTGCAAAACAGAGAAAAGAAAGAACAGAAAAGACAAAGGATCACAAAGGAAGAAGATGTGAAGGTAAGTAAAATCCTAAAGATAAAGCTGCGTGGAAGAAGTGAACAAAATAATACCACTTAAGAGGAAGAAGAGAGACAGCATGTGCTGTGGTGTAAGAAATAAGAGAAGTTGAAATGGGGCTTTTAGAAAGTTTAATGATGTGGTTCTTGGCTTAAAGGGAATAGTGGAGGCAGTTAGCATTGTCAGCATTGCAATAAAATGAACCTTCACTGTCTATAACCCACAACTTACAATAATATGCAAAATGTTTTAAAAACTTTGCAACTAATAAACAACTAAATATCTGCTCTCTTATTTTCCATTAGTCTTCCCCTTTTTGAAAGCAAAGCAATATCTGTGAGAAAAAGTAAGGATATGTTTTTCATTTTTATTTTGCAGGCTATTATGGGACAAAAAGAGACCCATAATTTACTACATATACAATATTTGATTTCTGAGGTCAGCAGTTTGACTGCATAGTCAGTAACTTTAATTCTGATTAAAATAATAGATTCTGTAAGTCTAACAGATATCTTCACATCCAAATAGGTTTCATTTTAGTTAGCTAAGAAAGCTTCTTCCAGTATGTTCTAATCTTTGGCTCTGTTCTGCTCACAACTGTAATGATCTAGTTTTTTATACTTTAAGCTAACCTACTTTTTAAGAATAGGTCCCTTCATGAGTATAGGACACTCAATGGAATTTATGGATTGATTTACAAATCTGAGAATGAAAGTCAGTGGATGGAGAACCATAGTCAAAATGGAGAAAAAAAATCCTAATCTTTGGGATAAAAGAACATGTTAGATGAAAAACGACATACAGTCTTGTAAAGAACACATAAGAATTTATGCTCTGCATAACCCCATTGGTCTAGATTTAATGCTGCTGTTGATCTCAGGAAGGATCCTGGCTTGGATCTACTGATGGAGCTGGGGAAAGTGAGCACATATGGTGTTGCTGCTGCCCACAAGTAAGCAGTGTGAGGTGGAGTTGCAGTGTGAATGATTACGAGGTTGATGTAGCACAGAAAATATCATTGGAGCTGCATGGAAGTAGCTGAGGAAAGCAATTGAGCAAGGAAACAGCTTCCAGTAAACCTCTCATGAGGGAGCAAGGAAGAGAAACTGCATTTCACAGTGTGGTATGTTACCAGTTACAATAAAATGTCATCTAATTCATACCATAAAATCACACAACATAAATATTTATCAGCATGTTATTTTGTTATACATTACAACCACCAAAGGACATTATTAAAAGATGTATCTAAGCCGACATCAAATGCTCATCACTGAGTCAGTACTGCAAAAGGTTATTCATCAATTTGCAATTTTTGCTTAATAAGCAAAGTGCTAAATCATATTGTACATAACTAGTTGATGTTATTCATTCAAAAGAATGAGATTTATGATCACACACTCTTTAAATTGTTTCTCAAGGAATAAATCAATGGATGACTCAAAGGAACTGTATGCTTCAAGCCCAAAGGCAGAAATGAATAGTTCAGGCTGCACAAGTGTATACACACACAGCAATTGCGGAGGGCCTGAGCAACAAAGAATCTACCCAGAGCCTAATGGCACTTTGCACATAGAACATTTTACATACTTGACAGAGAAACAATTTTCTAGATACAAAATTGCATTGAGCATATCGTGGAAAATTAGGAACAATTTTTAAGGCAAATTTACTCCTTATTTATTTTCCATTTGCTGGGACTTGGGTGGAGGGACACTGACCCACTTAACCTAAATGTAGGGATGTCACTGGCAGGAATTTAGGGGGAAAATTTTAGACAGACACTTAATGAGAAAAGGGAAGCACATGTCTAAACATAGAAATACACAACCTAAACATACACTGAAAAACCTGTGAAATTCACAAGAAATTCTGTGACTGAGAAAAGAAGCTCAAAGGTATTTAAAGAAATTTCCCTTTGCATCAAATAGTTAATAACTAATTCCAGCTGCAATAGCATGAGCAACTGCACTTGAGAGAGAGGTTCATGGGCAAATTACATGTTGACGGTGAAGAGAAAGCAAAGTAATACCTCGTGGGGTATATGAGATAGTCAAATAATGAAAGGCTCCGGCAGCTGTTATGAGCAGAGTGAAAATGGTCTGTCCAAATGCATAAAATCTGTGTATTTGCGAACGGGAGATGTAAATGATTTCTTTAAGGGCAAGTCAAAATGTATTCTGGCAATAATCAAAAAATTATCACCAAACACAAAATGGTTATCAAAGAATCATAGCCCAGATCAGTTTCAAATCTTTTCCCTATACAAATGAAATGTCAGATGTGTTACAATCAGAGTGACATTGGTCAAACATGACTGCCAACAGATGCTGTTAACATAAAGGACATGGCTGAGATCATGAAAACCAAATTCAATATGATATTAACCACAGAAAAAACAGCTGCAAAATAGCATGACAAAAGTAACATTAATAAAAAAAACAGTGAAACAAAACAATCTAGAAAACTTAAATGTATTCATAACAGGAATGATGTTCTGCTTGTTTTAATAATGTTGAGCTACAGCCGCCTTATATAACCATACACTGGCACTGAATGTTCCATGATGTCCAGCAGCCTTTGCTATGATACAGTCACATGATGCATGGGTACCTAAATGGACTTCTCAGTTTTTATTGAGTGCTTCGAGTCATTCTACACTCTTTGGTTTAAACCTTTTTTTTGTTTTTTGAAGTTAGAACTTAATATATTAAGTCCAGTTTTGCTTTGCCTCTTTCTGTTAATTTCATCTGCCATTTCTTTTTCTTATTTGAGCCCTTCTGAACATGCTTCCTAATTTGGATGATTTTTTTTTTTTTTTGCTGTTAATTTTTGGCTACTTGTCTGTGTTACATTCCACAACCATGACTCTTTCTGCAATAATAGTAAGTAGTGCTATTTTTTTTTTTCATTTTTTTATACTTTAGTACTAACCGTTCTTAATTATTTGTGTTCTACTGCTGTTTTCCAATATCAGATGAACATGTGGCAAAACTGGAAGTAGTGTCAAAAAATGCAACTGTAGGAATTGTCAAATTTGATTCACTTTTAAGCTTAAACCATTAACCATGGCTTCTTCTTCATAATCTAATGTTTGTTTGTAAGTACAGATGAGAAGGTGGCAGAGCTGGCAGTGACCCCAAAACTATATAGTTGAATCATGTCATTGTAAGGTTGCTTGGTGTGTGCTAAAATAATATTGATTGTCTGTTTCAAAAGAAATCATTTTATGAAGCAAGTATTCAGTAGCATTGTTATAGACTGATTAGCTTTACTCTTTATTTTCCTGTAGCTGTCATTATCTCCACTTAAGTCACTTTGATGGAAAGAGTCAGAGACAGATAAAAGGTTTCTAGTTTAGTATTCCATAAAAGAGAACTTATACATTTGCCACATATGGGAACAAGTCAGTAGCTTGACCCAGAAGAAAGAAAGGATTGTAGCTCCTGCATAAGTGCCCACTTACTGATACATGAATTAAAGAAAAATGACTGAAGGTTTAATAGAAAGCATTCCAGAGCCGGAGTTGAAGAAACTTAATCAACATTTCCACTAGGTTGCAAAGTGTCAGTTCTTGCCATCCGTGAAAAAGAAATTGTATTAAGTTTATGTTTTGTCAAAGTCTTTCATTCTTCTACTTTCTTCTCAGGATCACGTCTTTGTCTTGATTTATGTACTGATATTAATAGCCTGCTTCTGAAGCAAAACATCACTTTCCTTTTTGATTTAGGATCACATTTAACTTTGCTAAGCACATATTGTATGAAGCTCCCATATTCCAAAATGTTTGTCTATAACCACGTACTGTAATTTGGATGCAAATATTCTTACTGAGAAAAGAGATTAGCATGTTTTCTTAGAATTTTACAAATTTTCTATGTTTAATGTATGGCACAATGCTAACATTTTATCTTTTCCATTTGCATTTCCAATCATGTCAATTTTTTTTTAGAATACTCACCCAACAATGATATTTGTTAAATATGTTACTTACCCCATGTATTTTGTAGTGATGCCCAAGAATAAAAAATAATCTCATGTTTTCATACAGAAAAAAGTGAAAAACATTTATTATGAATTAAAACCCAATGGTGACCAGTGCTGTATAACTGAATACTGAAGACCTGCATCTCCCCTTCATTCATTGGTCAAGAGCCCTGTATTCAGTTCAAAAGCACTGTATTATGGGAATATGTTTCCTGTTTATGATGTGTGCTGATTTTTCAGGATGTAATGATTTAATTATATTTTAGCAAACAATTCATGTGTTTTGCATATTTTGAGCATACAATTAGATAACGTGTAGAGTATGATGAGTAATGTGAGGTTTTCTTCATGAACGTTTTTCACATGGTTTGCCATTGTACTGCCTTGTTCACCATTTTCTTGTTTTGAGGTGGAGTATTCCTTTAACTTGCATTGTAAAAGCTATTACTTTCATTTGTAAAAAGAAAATACAGAGAAATGACAGTACTAGATTGCTATATAGGATAAAAACTGTTTATTACTTAGAAGGCATGAAGTTGCCAAAGGTTTGCTGGTACACCTATCGCATTTTCATACAAGCACACAAGTCCAAATTCTATTGTTTAGTAGTTAAGTGGATAGTGGGAAAAGAGGCTTTTATTTAGGTGGTACGGTGGGACTGAGAGAAGGTGGAGAGGTGGGAAGAAACCAGTAGTAACAACTATTATTCTCCGGGTCAGAAACTTCTGAAATGTTGAGTAAGTTGATGAACATAATATCCCAGGAATCCTCTATAAGCTTCTTCTGCATTAACATTGGTTTGGCCAAACCAGACAAAGATGAAAATTCATATTCTTATTATATTACTAGTCATTTAGCCCGTTACAATAATGGGCGCTAGAACATTAGTGCATAAACATTAGTAGGAACAGTCTATATTAAATGGCAAGAGACTTTGACCTCATTCTTTTTGTTGGTCATATTTTTCTTTCTTTCAGCCTTTCTTTTGTTGATGTTTACTTGCTGAGCTGACCGTTCTTTGTGGGCTGCCGCCGTGTATTGTGTGTCTTTAATTTTCTGTGACAGTAATACTGTCTTGTATGGCTCTATTCAATAAGGGCGCGAACAAAAAGGCGAGCTTCAAAAGGGCGACCTCAATTTAGCTTGGCGCACCCTTATTGAATGATGCCTGTGCACGCCCTTATTAAAAGATACTGTCTTGTACGTCTGCTGGCTTGTACGTCCGTAATATACCTTTAATTTTCTCTGGCTGTAATACAGGCGTGCGCGTCGGTAATATGACTTTAATCTCCTCTGACAGTAATACTGGCTTGTATGTGGCTGTAATATGCGTCACTGTATTGTGTACCTTTAATTTCCTCTCGCAGTAATACTGGTTTGTATTTCCGTAAAATGCCTCTAATTTTCTCTGACAGTAATATCGCGCTCTCACCATGCCCCGCACATGCGCACTTCATCAGAAGACACCCACACACGGACACCTGGACGCACATAGGGATTTTATATATATAGATAAAGAATATTATGCTGTATCTGGTCATGACAAGCGAAGAGAAAATTATTAATCTCACATATTGGATACATTTGTTATTTACAAGTTACTTAGTAGGTTACTTTTAATTTCTCTGCATTTCTCATTTTGAAAAACAAACTCTTCAGAAAATGACATGGATGAGATGCTTTACACCCAAGACTTTACTTTTCCTTCTCCATTTTTGTAATTTGAGTTGTCAAAATGAAAACTTCACTGTTCAGCTGGAATGAACTCCAATGACTTGAATTGCCATGATACATGGAGCACATGGTTGTCATGTTCAAACCATGTTTTCTGTTCAAAAAATTCACAGACTGATTGTGCTCTGTGGATTGGACATTGTCATCCTGAAGGTTTTCTTTACTATTTTGATTGAGATAATTCACTACAGGAAGAATATAAACACACAACATTAGTTTGTAATGAATCTATTTTTACCTTGCCTTGTAAAAAAAACTGGACCTAATCTATGCCTAGAAAATGTACCACACGCAGTATAAGATCTTCTTGTTTTTCATTGTGGTAAACAAGGATTCTTTTAATCAGTTTACTTTGAACATACTAAAGTAAGACTTATCTCACAAAGTGATATGTTTTACTTCTCATCTGACCATGGCTTATGTTCTTTAAGCCACTTTGCTCATAAAGTTGTATTTTTATATTTAATACTGTATCTACGGTATGCACCACAACCCAACCATGACATTTATCTAGGCAAGTGGAATTTTCTTGACATAACTTCCTGTTCACTTTGTGATTTTCAGAATGAAAATTGGTCTTTGTAGGCAATTCACCTGGGGCCTCATGTATAAACGGTGTGTACGCACAGAAATATTGCGTACGAACCTTTCCACGCTCAAATCGCGATGTATAAAACCTAAACTTGGCGTAAAGCCACACACATTTCCACGGTACCTCATACCATGGCGTACGCAATTTCTCGGCTCGGTTTTGCAGACTGGCGGCACCCAGCGTCAAAGCAGTGCTACTGTTCCTGCGTGGTCACCCTTTCTTTCTTAGCTCCACATTCCTGACGCGGCTTTATAAATACACTGAAACTAACTGCATATTGTTTATTAATGTAATGCATCTGATTGTAATTAACCTGCAGCAATATAATGGTCCAGGAAATAGCCATAGTATTCCAAATACCATAACTGCTTTAGCGTTGTAACTCTCACTGCATCTTCTTCTTCTTTCAGCTGCTCCCGTTAGGTGTTGCCACAGCAGATCATCTTTTTCCATATTTCTCTCACTGCACCACTCGGAGTATTTATATCACTGTATCTGAGTCGGGACTCACAGCAGCAGCTGATCGGAAAGAGAATTATCAGTACACAGCATGAAGTAGATGCTGCCTGAGCCAAGGCAAAACGCTTCAGAGACTTCCCTGTACGGACTTCACGGTTTAGAAAAAGTTTCATCCCAAGAACTATAAACGCACTCAATCAGTCCATCAAGTGCTCCTTGTAGGAGGAGGACACGGTGCTGCAGCGCTAGCTAGTTCAGGGATTGTTCCTGCATTGCGTTGTATTCTTGCGCTGACGCGACACTGGAAAGATAGACGGGTAGAATAATTAAACATGTACTACGAAGATATTTCAATGTTCCTTAAAAGTTTTGAAGAATCGGCGTTCTAAGCTTACAGATGGCTTAACGTCTATTACAGGGCTGATTGTGTGGTGATTGGGCATTTGGAGAAAGAAAAGTTAGGACAGGAATTGGAGGTTAGTACGTTTGAAAGAGACAGTACTTCTGTAATAAATTATTTAATCGAAGGTTGCACATGGCGCAGCAAGACTCTTGCGTGAGATTTGAACAATCACTGCGCCACCGTGTTCCCATGTTTAATAACATGCTTTCATTCCTATCATCATGAAAATGATATCACGTATACATCTCAGATATTTTAATTATTCAGAGAGCTGTAATATCACGAATGTAATGGATTCTGTGTCCTGTTGGAGAAAGAGAAAGAACGGAAGCACGTAGTGATTCACACACATAGAGCACATAGAAGATCAAATACAGAACAAAGCATTTAACGTGCTACTTGAGAAACTAGTAAAATAAACGATTTTAAGATGAAGTTTATGATGTTCTACTTTAATGGCAAAATAAACTACGTGATTAAAGTGGAAATTTCAAGATTAAAGTTGACATTTCGTGCTTTTTTCCCCACTGTGTGCCTATTTGTTTTGTCTGTACCCTAATAAGCTTTCATATGACACTCAGACGGTGGGCTACGACTCGCCTTTTCACAGCGACTTTGATATGTGATTTCTTTTTTATTTCGGGCACTGTGCGACTTTGTGAACTTGGATCTTTCGAGTTTCTCTGACACTCTGTCACTCGATCAACTTTCTTTTGTTGATTATACCACTGTTTAAACCAACAAATAGTACGTTTTTCCTTTGCCTCCACTTGGTATTCGCTGAAATTCTTATATTTTCCCCTGTGCTTTTCCCATTGTCTTTTCACAGAAGACTATTTATATTGATTTGCATACTCAAAGAGGTGTAATTCTGGGAGGAGTTGGGGCGGGACAGAAGGCGCGTGCACGTACGTTACTTTTCACACTGATCGGGATTTATGTAGTGGAAGAACGTGAAAGTTTGCGTGCGTACAGATTCCAGCATCTGGATTTTTCTGTGCTTACGCACATTCTCGCTTTTGTGCTTACGCCATGTTATAGTGTGAGTTCTACGCACGGCGTTATACATGAGGCCCCTGGACATATTAGAAATAAGAGCTGCATGGTGGCACAGTGTTCAGTGCTTCAGTCTCCTGAGTGCAAATCCTTGCTCAGTCAGAGTATCTTCTTGCGTCTTTGTGGATTTTCTCTGGGCTGTCTGGTTCCTACTACATTCTAATGATATACAAGTTACGTAAACAGGTGTTTCTAAATGTAGGTGTGAGAGATTGGCTAACTATTTAGGGTTATTTACTGCCTTAATTATGATATTGCTGAAACAGTCTCTGGCTCTCTGTGACACCATATTGTTGGTGATGTTCTAAAAATAAATAAATTAATTAATTAATAATATAAAATAACAAGAATCAATCAGATTCTATTTCCAGGTAGGTTGGTATTGGTTTTAATTTTAGAAACTGGTTGGCTTGTTGGTCTTTAACACTGATTACAAAGAGACATCAAAGATTTGATGGTGCTGTTGCCAACATTCTGCAAAGAAAATGATTTCATTACAAAAGGTTGAGAGGGAGCACATCAAACAGAGACATGAAGACAATTAAAGATCAGTCATTTTCTAAATAACTTCTGTGCAGCAGGCTCTAAGGTCACTCACCTTTTACTGCATACCATACCTCCTCTTGGTCTGCAGATATTGATTACAACTTAAAAATCATACCTTTGCATAGACTTGCTGCACAGTGTATGATTACTGCTGCAAGTGACCCCTGTAAATTCATACACTGATACTGAGTGTCATAATTACAGGCTTTAAACAAAGGTAATATAAACATTTTCATCTTCATGATAATTATAGTAATATACAGTATGCAACATACAAGTAGCATGGTGGTATGTACAGTAAATAGCAGTTTTGGACTGTGGTTTTATTCCCATCTTGGATAAAGTGAGGAAAACTGGTTTCCTCCACCTGTCAAAAAAACATTCTGTTAAGCCAAATGACAACTGTAAATTGAACAAAGATGAGTCAGTACAGGTGCAATATTTGTGTGGACTTGATTTATAAAGCTCTACGTTGTGTGTGTTCATACTTTATATTTCAAGCAGAAAATCCCGGTGAAAGTTTAAAACATGTGAGATGACAGTTCCACATGACTTAAAAAGATTTCACCGTACATTTGAAAACATCTTACATTAAGATCTCAAGATGGCGGTCTGCTTATGATTACAATGATTAATAAAATAACAGTGGGAGGTCGAGCTTTTAGTTACAGGGCCCCTAAACTGTGGAATGTTCTGCCTGCTACTATAAAAGATGCCCCTTCAGTCTCAGCTTTCAAATCCCGGCTGAAGACTCACTACTTCAGTTTAGCATATCCTGACTAGAGCTGCTGATTAACTGTACAGACTGCATCTGTGTTGTTGGTCATTAGCACTAAAACATAAGTAATATGATAGTTATAATTTATTACTAACCCTCACCTATTCTGTTTCTCTTCTCGGTACTCAAATGTGGCACTTGGTGCCACTGCCCAACTGCCAAGTGGTTTTGCTTGCCTAAGATAAAGTCATCCCTGATGGAGGATCACAGGAATCATCGGGTAGATGGGTCCTTTCATCGGATTGGCTGGCCCAGCACTATCCCAGTTGTGGAATGGAATTGGGGGAGGCAGCTTGATGGCTGAGGTTTCCAGGACTCTAAACAGATCCAAATCATATTATGTAATATCATCTACTGTTAAATTCTGCTCTGTACTTGTAATATTTTTATTTTTCTGTTATACTGTATTGAGGATTACTTGTGTTTTGTTCTCTGTATTGTATTGTATTGACCCCCTTCTCTTTGACACCCACTGCACACCCAACCTACCTGCAAAGGGGTCTTTCTTTGAACTGCCTTTCCCAAGGTTTCTTCCATTTTATTTCCCTACTGGGTTTTTTTGGGGAGTTTTTCCTTGTCTTCTTAGAGAGTCAAGGCTGGAGGGCTGTCAAGAGGCAGGGACTGTTAAAGCCCATTGCAGCACTTCTTGTGTGATTTTGGGCCATGCCAAAATAAATTGTATTGTATTGTATCTTCCCTATCTTATATGCACTTAAATAAACAAGTCATGTAGTGCTGGAAAAAGTACTTGTTCCCTAATTACCTGATTTTTAGCATTATTTCTATATTTGAGAGTGTATGTAATTCTTAAAAAGTGAGACACTAAGTTAAAAAAATAATACTTAGGCCTGATGCTGCCAGGATAGGTTCTACTTCCTGGAGACTCTATATTGCAAGATCAGATGATGTATAAATCAATGGATGGAGTGTCAGCTTTTGTTTTCACATTTTGGAAGACAAATCTCCCCATTTGTATAGCCTTGTACATGGCATCAGGGATTCCTTCAGGATTAATCTATACTTTAATGCATCCATCTTCACTTTTATTTTTACATCCTGTTTGTCTTAATAAAAAAGAAATAGACTGATGGTAGCACCACAGTGGTTCACTACAACTCTATGTAAAATGCTTCTTAGCACTACATATTCCATAGACTGACAGGAATTTAATGGAGCACTTTTTTAGCTAGAACTAAATTACATGGCGGTAAGTAGTGATGAAGAAAAGCCCCTTGATGCATCTTCATAGACCTCCATTTTCACCTCTCTTTCGCTCATTTTGAATGTCTTTATTCCACAGGATTTTTTTACTTCTTGATTTCTTCTTTATAATAAGAAATTGATTTCAGTAAGTTCTTTAGCTGCTCCTGGCATATTGCTAGAAAAAGGAATGTCTAATAAATTCTTATTTTATAACTTATTTAGAATTTTAAACTGCTGATATTACTTTCTGTTCTCCATCAATAAAATCATCTTTAGAAAAAGGAGTTACCCTTATTAGAAACTGTTTACTTTGTTCTGATTGGGATCTGGAGGGCATGCTGGTAGCACTTTCCTACATTTTTTTCAGCCATCTCAGAATGTGGTAGGGCAGTAGATTTGAGGGGACACTGGTGGGATGTGAATGTCATTCTTTTTTTTATGTTGCACTTTTCTTATCCTTTTAGTTCCCCTTTTCCCTCTATTTAAAAATCAATTTCCCATCCATTTTCCAACCCGCTGAATCTGAACACAGGGTCACGGGGGTCTGCTGGAGCCAATCCCAGCCAACACAGGGCACAAGGCAGGGAACCAATCCTGGGCAGGGTGCCAACCCACCACACCTCTATTTAAAAATATTTTAAAAATTGTTTTAAAAAAAGCCTAAATAGTTCCTTTGGGAAATCCGCCAACTCCATGAAATGCATTAAAGTCTTTGTGAAAGAAGGAATGCAAGGAAGGGATGAGCACAGGCAGAAAATGAGTACCAACAAAGCAAACAAAACAAAAAAACCTACTGCCCTATTGCCCCTTTTTCTCCCAGAAGTGAGCCTTTTCTGCTTGACCAATCCACCTCCCAATTTTAGATTTAATGGACCATTGGTTGGGCCTTTAACCCTCATACGGTGGTTTTCCAAGACTGTGTCTGGAACTATTTCTCCTAGACATATTGAGACCTTTTCCTCAGACCTGTCTTTGCTGACCTAATGTACACTTGTAGTCCAATCCACAGGTCATTTTTTAATAACCAGTTAGTCTAACATGGCCTATTTCAGTATTATGCATTGAGATCTGTATATTCAACCCCTATCTGCCTTGCTGCTATATTATTGGCGTGGAGCATTTTTATTCTCCTACCCATCACTCCCTGCCACTCTCTTGATTCTATGCACATGGAGTCATACCTTCCACACTCCCTTTCGTGGTGCACTTCATTATACATTGGTGTCATGACATGTGTAAATGCACATATGGCATTCTCTCTCCCCTCATTATAGCTCTGTGAGGCCTTCCTGTTCTGTACACCTTTTTAATGTTCACTTCCCTTTTTACATTGTATCCTTCTACAACAGCCAAAGTGGAAAAGATAGAAGGCGTGCAACCTTGCAAAAAGAATGCCAGCACCTTAAACCAAAGAGACCAGATGAAGGTAGTACAAATAAATGTAAGCAGTGTAAAAAAAACGCAACAAACAATATAACAAGTGTTGGTGTATTACAAGGTAACCCTATTTAATAGTCATTGGAAAAGGACAAAGAAAATTATTAACACCCAGATTGATGGGCAACCCCAATGTGCATTCTTCTCTTTATAATGTTACATATTTCCTGTAAATCTGGGTCTTTAAAGGTAGAACCTGAAGAGGTGAGGATCAGATGACGAGTTATGATGAAGTTAGGGTTCTGCTTCGGGTTATAGTCTTTGGTCTGAGGGTAGACCAAAGTCAGTCCTTCAACATCTGCAATAAGATGCTGCAGATGTTCTATCAGACGGTTGTGGCGAGTGACCTCTTCTACGCAGTGGTGTGCTGGGGAAGCAGCATAAAGAAGAGTGATGCCTCACGCCTGGACAAACTGGTGAGGAAGGCAGGCTGTATTGTAGGCACGGAGCTGGACAGTTTAACATCTATGGCAGAGCAACGGGCACTGAGCAGGCTCCTGTCAATAATGGAGAATCCACTGCATCCACTAAACAGTATCATCTCCAGACAGAGGAGCAGCTTCAGCGACAGACTGCTGTCACTGTCTTGCTCCACTGACAGACTGAGGAGATCGTTCCTCCCCCACACTATGCGACTCTTCAATTCCACCCGGGGGGGCGGGGGGGGGTAAACGTTAAAATTACACAAAGTTATTGTCTGTCTGTATACCTGCATTGTTATCGGCATTGTCATCACTCTTTAATTTAATATTGTTCTTCATCAGTATGCTGCTGCTGGAGTATGTGAATTTATCTATCTATCTATCTATCTATCTATCTATCTATCTATCTATCTATCTATCTATCTATCTATCTATCTATCTATCTATCTATCTATCTATCTATCTATCTATCTATCTATCTATCTATCTATCTATCTATCTATCTATCTAGAAGAGGAAAATAACTGTGCTACACCCAAATCCTTCCCCCTGTTGTCTTTTAAAATTGGTCCCCAGAGGAGAAAATTTTCTCAGTCAAAGGAGCAGGTGCTAATGCAGCTCTAAAGATATTTTAACTAGTTTTTGAAATCATGATATGCAACCAGAAGTACTGTAGCTTAATGTGCCAAAAAGGGCCTGTCTTTATTAAACAACAAATTAAGGATCCAAAACACAGGTGTCCAGTTTTAGGCCATCAGATGACAGGAATGTAACAAAGCTAAAGTTAAAACTAAAGCTTATTTAGTTCTTGATCCCCAACATTTGGAGATGATCAAATACTTAGTAGTGTTTAACACCTTAAGTGTTATCGATTTCTGGTTAAAGGTCACTATAAAATCAGATTAGTAAGAGTTGGGACAAAGGAAATGTTTCAGTTTTGCAAACCTATCAAGCCAATTGTGGATGGGGCATCAGGACCCATGATATACACACAATCATTCTCACTCTCACCATGCCAATTTAGATGTTTCTATAAAACCCATCTGTACATGTTTGCAACATGGGAGGAAACCGAAGAAGTGGAATTCCCAAAGAAGGCCCATGGAATCAAAATGTGTTAACTGTATAAACAGAGGGTTCTTACTGATATATTTTTATTTGCATTGTATTTGCATCCAGGACCCTGGACGTTATGTTATCTGTTTATGCAGTGGATATCAAAGTGTAAGTATACTTATTGAAATTTCTGTTCTTGTTGATGAAAAAGCTGAAATCATACAGGCACTTACAGCTTGTCACTTGGTCCTCACAAATGACACACAAATTTTCATATATTTTGTTTTCAACAAAAATTATCATTAATTTAATGTGGAGTGATCTATTTCCAAATATGGCTAACCTGATAATTTTTCATGCTATACATTTCTTTGTAAATAGTGCACAATATTTTATTTTTTGCTTATTTCTAACACTGTATTTTTTGTTAATCATTATAAGTTAAATAAGTACAAGTTTTTTTTTTATTTCAACACAACATTGTTACTTACAAGACCTTATTAAACTCCATACAATACCTGTCATTATTTGTCTTATGACCTTTTCATTATCAAAAAATTCAACACAAGTGTGTAGACATATGTATGAGACTACTGATTGTTAATTTAACTTAATAAACATTAATTCAACAAAAGGCAGTTGTTCAATAAAAGCTGACTAAAAACTAAAGTTGTCTACAGCATTTTGTAGCTTTTCTCTTTCATTATAATTAATCTACTGGCTGATAAACATAAACATGTGGTGTTGGAATTGTGACAAAAAACTGAAATTATTAAATGTTTACAATACTGCAAAAGTGCTTCAAGTATTGCTTCAGTTTACAGAGTAGGAAGAACAACAGTGAACAATATAAAGCGTGATGCCGACAAAATTGAAAAATGTATTGAAAATGGAAACCACTGACGGTAATGTTAGTATACTAATGTTAATGTTCTCCTGTACTGTAATTCCTTTTTTAAATTCTGTTATGTTTTGTTAATATATTGTGACATGCAGGTAGCTTGTGATGCACTTTTGGGGAGCAGAAAGTGTGAAATGAATGCTGTAAGTAATGGGACTGTGTGAAAGGCTTCTGTTCTGTAAGGGCCGGACACGTCTGTTAGGAGATGAGTGACAGGAAAAGTTAGGAGAAAATGGGAAGATGTGGCGGAAGGAAGTTTTGAGTAGAGAGTCAGGAGACAATAAGCAGGAGTGTTTGTGGTATGGAATGTTTGTGGTATAGAGAAAAAAGGAACGTGAGTGGTTGAAGATAAACTGATTGGAAGGGAAAGCTTTCTTTTATTGTTTTGGAGGACAAAGAACTCCAAGTAAAATACTGAAAACTCCAGTACCTCTGAGTTGTGTTTCCTTATTACACTGGTCATTACAATATTATATGAATTAATAAATTTTGTTAATACTATGTTATATTTTGTTTTGCAAGTAAATATGAATATTCAGTAATCTACAGTATATCATTTTTAAAGTAGCTATTCTGTTATCCATCTTTTCTCTTATCCGTCATGGCCTCAGCCCCAACTCCTGATGGATAATTGAGGTTTTACTGTACTGTATAATACAATGGATTTTTCGTTACTAATTAGCTCTCTACAATGGGTGAAGCTGCTGCTGCTAGTCTTTGGATCTTAACTATTTCCATGTTTTACGGAACTACTTACATTTTTGTTTTTGTAAAATTTTCATTACAGCAATGTGTGTTTGATTGTCCCTCTACTGTAACACATACTGCTGTATATACATCCATCCATCAAACCCTGCTGAATCCGAACACAGGGTCACAGGGGTCTGCTGGAGCCAATCCCAGCCAACACAGGGCAGGAACCAATCCCGGGCAGGGTGCCAACCCACCACAGGACACACAAAAACACACCCACACACCAAGCACACACTAGGGACAATTTAGAATCGCCAATCCACCTAACCTGCATGTCTTTGGACTGTGGGAGGAAACCGGAGTGCCCGGAGGAAACCCACGCAGACACGGGGAGAACATGCAAACTCCACGCAGGGAGGACCCGGGAAGCGAACCCGGGTCTCCTAACTGTGAGGCAGCAGCGCTACCACTGCGCCACTGTATATACAGAATCAATAAATAAATAAAGTTTAATAAAAATGGTAATGCTATTTTAGGAGCATGCATGAGCTTGTGTTTCCTTATATGCTGTCTTTTAACAAATATTGATTGTTAATTTAACACAATAGACAGAAGAACCAGTTCTTCAATTAAAACTGATAAAAAACTAAATTTCTCTAATTGTCTTCTTGTTTGAATCAATGTGAAAAAGCAGTTAAATCAGATCTTTTGATTAAAAATAAGACTGAAAAATTAAAGAAATTTAATTTGGGCAAGCTATCTTCATACCAAAATAGCACATAAAGCCATTAATTAAAAAATGTAATGAAAGCAATAAATGTAATGTCATTGTCAGTATCTGTTGTCTGCATTTTCTTTTTCCATATCAGGGAGTGTGGGAAAAATCTTCAATATTTACTGGTAAAAAAAGATGAAAAAATATTGTGATCTATCAGTGATGGCACATCAGGTATAGCTGCTTCCTCTCAGTAACTGAAATCCAGTATGAGGTCTGGAATGAAGTAGTTGATGTATCCTAACCATGTGTGCTTTCTCTGGCTCAACATGTCTGGTATGAAGTTGAAAAGTGACTCTAAATAACCCCAGGGTGCATTATTGTGTTTGGAGAGTCTGGTATTGTGTTGGCCTCTCATTAGATGCACACTTCTGTCAAGATAGGCTTTTTTACCCTACAGCCTTAAACTTGCTCAGCAGCTGAAGACCACAAGAAAGACTTCGTAAAATCTTTTAATTGAATGATTCTTAGTTTTTATTTATAAATAACCTGTTTTTTTATGACAGATGCTCATCTTTTACTTGGAATACAAAATACTTTGAACATTATAATATTAATTTGTTTTGGGCCTGTATTACTTTTGACCTTTGACCTGTATTACATTTTACCTTTGTTGTGATTTTTTAATTAAAAATTATCTTTGTTTATATTTTAGAAAAAAAAGTTAATATTTCAGCTGGCATGTAGGATTATAGTGTTTACTTTTAGAGGACTCAATTCCAAGCAAAAGAAGTGAACAAAATGTTTTTCTTCTGCAGCAAGTTACAATGATTCTTAATAAAGTCATATAGCTTAAGCATGTCAAAAATGATAGAGATCATTATATCAAATCACTCAAGAGTTTCAACCAAGCAAAAGGACACAGCAAACTTTAAATTACTATAGTCAGTCAAAAATTGGAAACCTAAATGATTCTTTGAATGCATTTGCTTGAAAACAAATTTTCTTTCATTAACAAGTCTTTGTTTAAATAAAAAGGATAAAAAGGAAGAAAGTGCTAGCAACTGTATCCCCTTCAGGCATGGAGTGATGCTGCTTACCTTATCAAAGCACTGAAGGTGTCCCATAAGTGCTTGTGTCTGACAATATATATATTTTGTTTTAATCTTAATATATTACATTCATGTAAATAATTTTTTCATGATTTTAACAAAGGTTGATGCTTTACTTCATGACCTGTATATGGTGAAACTTGCTTCAGAATTATTTTGTAATTTTCCAAAAAAATAAAAATAGTATATGTGAGATTTAAATCAAGGATTAGGGCAGGCAGCACCCACTTAAATGTCTAATTAAAGTATTTAGAAGTTAAAAGGCCAATTAAACTAAGCTGGTATATGGTGGTGCTTAAGTGACTCACCTGTTATATGCTGAAGTGGGAAAGATTAAAAGGATACACATAACATAACCTCTGCTAAGTGCATCTATTGTATTTTTATGAAACCCAGAGGCAATAAAGTGAAAAAGGGAATGTTAACTGCAAAATGACATAAAAAGACTTAATTATAAAAAAAACTACAGTAGTGAAATGCTGCCAGAGAAGAAAACCAAATCCTTAATAATGAATCATAGGCCGAGGGAAAGCTGTTGCTGAATGTCACATTTTGGTATAGCTGTTACATAAAAAAATGGTATACTGCTGTCTAGCAGATATTTAAAATTTCATCTCAAAGTCTTCCATGAATGTTTTTCTGCTTTTCCAAAATTCACTGTCAAACCTTCCTAGTCAATACCATAATGTTTCTAAATCAAATGAAGATAAAGTCAAAATAGGTTTGTTGTCAGAATAACACAGCTAAGATCAAAAGCAGAATTTATAAATGATGTTAAAACATGTTTCAACAGTTTTCACTACCATTTCAGTCCAAGACAATACAAATAGACCTGTATGAGATTTCCAGTGCCACGCAGATGCCTCACCAGTGACATACAGAATCATCATTAATGTTGTTTTATATACAGCATAAGAATGACATCATCAACATGTGACCTACACATCAGTGGACATTTTAACTGCATATATCAACCGTGCTGTTGAATACAAACTGCTGTACTTGTAGGAGCCCAAATGTTTCTTGTGAAAATGAATAGTCTGAGTAATGAAATATAATCCATTTAATAAAACAGCAAAGTCTAAAAAATAGAAATCTTAACACAGTCAGAAGTAAATCAGAAAAAAAATTGGAACAATGTAATGCGAGTAAAAATATGTTTATATTAAGTCAATTAAAATGTATTTGAATTAATAACAAAAATAAGGCAATAACATACAAAAAATGGAAGTAGAAATTCAACCCTAGTTTTGAAAGACATGAGATTGTCTATATACTTCAAAAGTTATTTGAAAGCTTTACCATTGCAAAAATGTAGGTAATTGTTTTATCAAACAATTTCAACATTGCTTCCTAAAATAAAGATTTGTGATTTATAGGTAAATACTGTATATAGTGCCTTTAGAAGTCACTTTGTGGAAATACTGTATAAAAGACAGAACATTTTTCTTATGCTATACCACAGCATGGTAAGTTAGCATACTGTACATACTAAACATTAGGCATCAATGGCCCATAATGTAGAATTTCCATTTATAGGTACTGCAAAAATGCATCTATTACTCATTTACTCTTATGTAACCTTAGCAAAGGCTCCTTTTGGTCTTCTTAACACTTATAAAACATCAATAGATCAGTTATTCATCTCTGTGCAGTGTGGCACATTGACATTATGGTAAAATTACTTGTTAATATGAAGGATTCAGTGGTCTTATAATTAAGCATGCAATATCAAGAGAAATGCGTTCACTTACGCCATCTCTGACCATTCCAAAGTGAAGTTATTTTAGTAGCTCACATTGCATAGATGAATAATTGCTTTACTGATGCTTTGTAAATTTTATTAACACAAGAAGAAGACTCAAGTTAAAGTCTTGTTACTTAATAGTAAATAATTAATAGATTCATTTTTTGCATTGCCTAAACTAAAGTGTTACGCATTTATTGCTTTAATGTTTTTCATATGTGATAATTTGTAAATAATCAGTAATTAGTTCTATTAAAATCTCTCACACTTTTTAATAAAATATTTTTGAAGGAAGCAGCACTTAATTTACTATGAAAGCATTCTAACTGAGATATAACCAGGTGTATGGCACAGACAAACTGACATGCAGTAGAAGTGAACTGCTGGGAAGTCTCATGTGATTTAGATAGTCACAGCTGGCGATTGCAAAAAAAAACAAAACTTCTAAAACACAATTGAATTTACATCTGTGGCAAAATAATATTATACACATCACGCTTGCAATTATCTTTTTTTCTTAATTTATTCATAAATTGTTCAATTTTTTTAAATTCACTAATTGAACATAAGGTCATAAGGGGCTGAATGCAACTAAATAGATTGTGGACACAACTTATGGTCTTGTTCTGGATAGCATAATATTGTACTGTACATCATTCAACCACAGAGAAAAAAAAATCAACAATGTCTATGGAGTCCAGGATGAAACCTGCACAAATGTTAAAAGAACATGCAAATCTATAAAGGGGATGTTTTAAGCCTAGAATTGATTCTGAGATCTAAATGCTTTCTTTCATAACAACATTTTATTCTGATTCTTTCATCTTTTTTTCCTTCAGTATTAACAATACCAACTTACCTCCATTTGAAGTGAATATGAATCTAGATAGATAGATAGATAGATAGATAGATAGATAGATAGATAGATAGATAGATAGATAGATAGATAGATAGATAGATAGATAGATAGATAGATAGATAGATAGATGCCTTTGTTGCTTATTAAGATAACAATATAATTTACAATAATACATACTGCATCAAAATTTTTCAGTCACGACAGGTTGTTCTTATGTTTTATGGGATTGACGTATACAGTAGATCTTATCGTATCAGTTTGTGGTTCAGACATCCACAAATAAAACAGTGAATTACAGAGAAAATTGGAAGTAAAAATAAGTTGTAACATTAAATATGACTGACAAGCCCTTCCTGTTCCTTACAGTGGTCACCATCCTCTTACTAGTGATTATAAGAAATGTCAAAACTTAAAAGCTGTTTTTTCTTTGTCAATACACTCTTTGCATTATGAAGTGCAAATTAGCTTTTATAATTTAGTAATTTTAGAGGATCACTATTGGAATATATAAACATTTATATATCGCATCAATAAAGTATTTTTGAAAAAAATAACTATTGCATATTGGAAAAACACGTTCTTAGCCGACTAATATGAACAAAGTTAAATACTATATCATGCCAGTAGTCAACGTCATAAAATTGAGCATTATGTGTATTTCACCAAAAATGCTGATAAAATAACACATTACATTAAGGCTATCAAAAAGTAGAGGCATTATAGTCCTATACATGCATAAAAATAATAAACAAAAGGACACAGGGGACTTACTTAAGCAAAAAAACATGTTTCTTCAAAAATATTTCCTGTATATGAACTGACTAAACATACAGTGTAAAAATGCCATTTGATCATAACAACTTTTAACTTTTTTTTGGTTAAAGGTTATATGTATCAAGCAGTCTAATACCTTCCAATCTGTATCACAGCTTTCTGAGTGGAGGAAAAGAAACTGTGGTTGGAAGGCTTCTGACATCACATCTTGAGGTTTTAAAGCGGGCTTTTAAAAAGCACTGAAAGCAGACACTTAAAAAATTAAAGTCCTCCAGTATTCAGCTTCAGGGGATAAGGCTGCCACAGCAGAATATGCATTGGGAGAAATGTAAGTATATTTATTAAATCATAGCACAATTAATTATGCTTACTGTGAAAGCCAAATATACTGGCCAGAAGAAGAGTTACAATATATACTGTACTAAACATACTTTATGATGCCATATTTTCTTGACATATGATGAGCAGAACAAGCTATATGTTGTCATGTGTAATATATTTTGAAAAGGTTTATAGTAGTTGTGGCTAAAATATAGATATTACTCTATATTTTAAAAAATAAACTGAAAACACAGGATTTGCTTGTACTAGTTTATGAGGTAATGAATGTAACAAATTGTGTTAAATGGCTAGATTTAGATAGATAGATAGATAGATAGATAGATAGATAGATAGATAGATAGATAGATAGATAGATAGATAGATAGATAGATAGATAGATAGATAGATAGATAGTTTTAAACTAGAGTATTGACCTAAAGAAATGTTAAACACAAACAATAACCCAATAGGTTTTGTCTTAATTAACTTTCATTGAAATCTCAAGGAGTATTTTGTTTCTTTGTACTTTCTGATGCATTATCTTATGCTATAATAGTATTAAAGATAAGTATCAATAGATTTCTATTCTTTTCTTGATTGTTGCTGTTCTGTTTCTCTGTACATGCACTGCTATACTATGTCTATTAAGTTAAATGGCCCAAAGTTACCAGCTTATTGTATTAAAACTTCTAAATTACATCATTAAATGAATTAATTTATAAATGTTATTAGTGAAAATTATTATCAGAAATGCAAGTGAATGTATATTTTATTGTCTTCCAAATGATAAATGTAAGCTTAACAATGCAAATTAACACTATATCAAAACAAACTCAGTGAGCTAAAAATAGAACTTTCTCCCACCACTTCAATACAAATTATTTAACAGAAAGGGAAATGTCATTTCCTACACAATATCGGAACTTTGTGAAGTGGGAGTGGGAAATAGAAGTATGTAGTTTTAATGTGGTCAGCATTAAAGTACAATGACTGCTGATAAGAACTGGAATTTATTATGAAGTAAGTCATTTTTCACAGTGTAAAGCAAAAATGGTTGCACAAGGACACTTTCCATCCACTGTTGAGTCAAGAAACAAAGTGTGCTTTATAGGTGGTTTTTGGACAATCTGTAATGAGTGTGGGCAAAAAGAATTTGTAAATCTTCAACCTTTTTTGAAAGTAATATACTGCACAAACAGAATTGCGTTAATAAAGAAGGTTAAATCATAATAGTAGATCAATGATCTTTGGGTCTGGCAAAAAAGATATAAATTAACTACAAAGAAATAGTAAATAGAGTACTACCTACAATACTGTATCAGTCTCCAATATCCCAAATATTCAACTGAATAATCCATAAATTTATCTTTATAAAGTATCTTCATGAGTTATAAAAGTTTACATTTTTGTTTGCAAACACTGTATATTTGATATTAATGAATTAACTTATTTTTTCTGTGACACTCAATAATTTAACTTATGAATATTTACTTGTAGATGAACATTTACTGTGACTGCTAGACAGCTTATCATATTGTACCACATAGTGTTTTGTGGGTCCCATCAGATATATTATTTGTAATTTAAGCTATCAATACAAGATTTTTGAATCATGCCTTATGCAATTAGATAGTGAGCAGCCCTTCCTATAATCCTATTTGAATCCTTCCCATACCGCTGAGAGAGCAAGAAAGGGTGAGAATATACAGTAGTAAGGTAATCATTCCGAGATAAAATGATTAAATGTTTTGGAGCATATAAGTATATTCCTTAATTATAAACCTAAATATTCTAATTATACATAATACAAGAAAAACCTATTCCATTATAATATAATAGGATTTTTTTAGTCTTCTAGTTCAGTAAGACGAGATTGCAAATAATTAGTGTAGTGTATGTTAACACAAGTGCTCATTAACCAGTGGCATTATATCTACTATTAGACCAAATTTATGGTGCCTGTCAGCTACTTCTGACATATGAAAGCTTGGGCTTGACCACAGTTTATGATCATTGGTTACCTGACACAGCTACAATATTGAAGTTGCACACAGATCAAGGCCACCTATTATACTCTCAAGAATCTTTTATTTAATTGACATCTGCTATAAAAAACAGTTCAAAGATGGTTGCTTGATGATATGCTCTGCCCTCTGTTGAATTTACAAATGTGTATTTACATAAGTGTCACTTAAACATGCCTGGTTTTTTTCACATTCACGTACAGAAAAGAAAGATAAGACAATAAATGAAAATTGTAGGAAAATAGAAATTCTCTTTAAAGTCCTAGCACATATATAAGGCAGCTGACAGAATTTTTAACACAGATTTTAACAGTATAGATTTCCCACTATTAATAGGTAAAAAAATTTACAGTTAGTTAAACGGTTCAAAAACAAAACAAGAAAAAAACATTATCAAGTTACTCAAACCACTTCATACATCATGAACTATCATACATAATTAAGTCCAGATATATTTAATTGATACTGAGTATCCTCTACAGACATTGCTGTTGATATTATTGTGAAAATTGTATCATTTCCTATCCATATAACCGCAATGTTTGTCTGTAAAATGGTAAAAGCGGCATGACAACCTAACAAAAAACTGTTTGGATGTTGACTTGTTGACTTTTAATAATATTTCTTCATAGTTATTGAGGTTAACTGTTAGTATCCTTAAGCATTGTCAAGACAGATCAAGCTTCAAGAAATAAGTGGAGAATGTCATAGCAATATTTCATTAGATGCAATTATAGAAATACATCTGAAATACATAGTCATTATAAGGGTTTAGCATAGAAATAAGAAAACACATTCTCAAACCCATGCAGTTCAGATTTTTCCAAAATGGTGCAGGACAGGAATCAGCCTAAGCAAGCCAGTCCATTATTCTGTCCACTCATAAACACAATTGCACAATTATCTACAGTTACTATTTGAAAGATAGATAGATAGTATTGTTTAGATACTGATCAATAACACATGGACATTGATAATATTTTTGCACTTTATGAGCAACTTCACCATAAATGTAACTTGTCACCACAGTATTTCTTTCATAAAAATGCAAGTCCGTGACTTCACTAAAAGCATTATTACCATGTAGTCACTAATACTATTAAACAGAGTGTCTCAAGAGAATAATATTATTTCTCTAATACCACATCTGTACGTAATTCAAAACAAATTTTGGAAGAGGACCTTACAAATAGATTTTCATATCATAAATAGAACACAACTAAAGACAAAGCCTAGTTCTTCTTAAAACTTTGTCTTGCATACATTTAAAATGCCCATTTTTCTCAATCTCAAGATTTCAGGTATTTCCTTTAATGATGTCCTTCATTTAAGTCTTACTGGACATCAAGTTTCACCTTATTACCATGCTTGGCCCACAGAAAGTGCCACTGCTATATTTATACTGTTTAATGAGAAAATGTTATTGCATGCAGCTGTGCCATACTGACTGGTGTTTCTTACATTCTGAGAAACCTTATTAAAATAGTAATGGAAAACGTTCAGAGTGCTAAACAAGCACCTTGCTAAAAAGACTGAATTGAATTGAAATGAATGTCCATCTTTTGTTTGATCCCCCTCTAAATTTATTTCCACATCTCTGCTTTGTTCTTCTCTGTAATAAATCAACAGTTGCATACCAATTCAGGTTGTGGCATTGCTATGTATTATGGTACATTAAAGTATACAAACTTACTGCACAGCAAGCTGAATATTTTTTCTATAATCATCTATTTCCATTTTCTGAAATCAGTTATTACAATACATGAAAACTTGTAACAGGAGTCTAGAACCCACTCACAAAGGTCCAATTCAGAACTGCCTATTAATCTAATCTATACATCTTTACCAGGTGGAAAGCCCATGCAGACATTTGGAAAATGAGCAAATCCCACAGAGACAAAAGTACGGGATTCAAACCATGCTGTGAGGCAGCAATGCTAAAGTGTGCACCAGCGTGCTGCCATGCAGAAATTGTATTGTTATCAAATACATTTGTTTTAAGAAAATTTTTAAATTACAAACCTAACTATGTTCGTTTTCACCTGCAATTGAAATAAAAAATAATGGCTGAGTACCATAACTGTGCTCATACTACACTTTTGGTTTTATATCTTGTTGTACCACTGATTCCATAATTCTACTTGGAAATCTGTTAAATCCACTTGACTCAAACCATATATATTTTTGTAGACCTACTGTATATACATTATATATTTTAACAATATTGAAATTAAATATTATATTAAAATAACCCCAAACTCAATTTTTCTCTCACCCAACCATAACCCCTAAACATGCGTACTTTAACAGACTAGACATTTTATCCCCTTCAAAAGACTCCAGTCGCAACTCAGATATAATCTCTCTGATTTGTCCTATTTCTTCTCCTGGGTGTTATGCTAGTGGGTCATGCTCAGTACACTGTTTCACTATAATTTTCAAGGGAGCATCATCATTACATGCTCAAAACACTTTGGCTGTCTCCTCTTATCTACAGTAGTAACAGAGGTTTTGTGAGTCACTTATGAATTCAGCTTCTCAATGTCTTAGAAACAGAAGACAGCAGCGTTGGTAGAAATGCCATTTCATTCTTTTGCTTCTGCAATCTCATTCTATTAATCACTACACAAAGATCTTGACTGTGAGTGAGGCTGGAGATACAGACTGACTTTTAAATAAAAAACTTTCTTTGAAAACCAATCTCATGCTTTACTACCAGACTCCAGTACAATGCCTGCAAACCTGTAGCTGCTGGCTGATTTGGTGGACAACCTCATGATTAGATCTACTGTTAGTGGAAAGTTTACTTGAACTTCTTCCATCAGTGCAGCGGGTCCCCTGTTACCTGTATGACTAGATACGCAATTCTGGAAAAGGGTCAAGACCTCAAATTTGGTGGTGTTGATTCTCAAGATACTATGTGACACTTGGCTGCAAAGCACACCAGCTAGTACATGCCAGACATCACAGTCTGATAAAACCAAAAAACAGTATCATAATATGAGCAGGGCAAATGGAACCTTTAGAATACACCTCTATATTAAATGTTATCTAAAAGTCTGTCCTAGAAAACTACAATGATGAAAGGAGGAGAGATTCACTCTCAAAAGTGTCCCTTGGAATCGATTTAATATGACAACAATGGAAAAGAGACCCGATGACATATTTAAGCAGCTCCAGAACACAATAATCATGCAGTTATAAGCCTTCTCCAAATCTACCAAAAACTTAAAGACAGGGTGGTCAGTCTTCACCCTCAAATATCCTTAAGAATACAAAAGGTTGATCTACTGTCCCATTGCCATGATACATTTCAAACTGTTCCTCTTAAAACTGATGTTTGAGCATCTGCCAAGGACTTAATTTTGATACCCTCATATAAGCTTCCCCACGGACGTAAAATAGTTTGAACCCTCTTTAAATTGGAAGACACCCATCACCCCAAACCCTTCTTTTTAAAATGTTAGCAACACTAGTCTCCAATCTTGAAGACTTTTACTGCCTTCAATACAGTATTAAAGAGGCCTAATTAGCAAGTCCCCAAACTATTTTCAATGGTTTCAACATATTATGACTGGATCACAACCACCCGTACATACTTGTCATAATGAATCCTTGCTTGCTACGATATCCATACCATCAGAAAACGTTTTTTCACATAGCCATCAGACTCCTTTAACACACAGGCATTCATTTCAACCACTGACACAAATGCCACTTTCTTTGCCTGATAGTATCTGGTCATGAGGTCAGGAGATGATACTCCACTACCATACCACATAAAATGTTTTTCATTAATATGACAGCTACTCTCACTGTCCACTAAAACATTCTAGGGATGCTGACATTAAAAGCCCAAGCCAACACTAGGCCACAGCCACTTGCAGCAGTGTCTACTCCTGAAGTCTTCAACTGGGCCTATTCAGATACCATGCACTTGACCTCCTCAGAGATGCAGGATAAGTTCATCTGTTAATGAAAATTGTCCCACATAGAGGCAACTAGTAAGTGTTTCCAAGACACTCTCACTGCCAGTTTATTTTTCCCTGATGTATCTCTCTGACACATGTGCCAGCTCACCACAGAATAATGATCAGCTGACAGTTCAAGACCTCTCTTTACCCATGTGTCAAAAGCATACAGCTTTCAATGTGATGTCATGACAATAAACAGTTCCAAACTGTTTAGCCTAAGTCACTCAGGTTCCTGATACACTAAAAGTATGCACAATCTTGTGTTTCAACATAATGCATATAATGAAAAATTCACGCATAGTGTATATTATAGAAATAATTAAAAACTCATGTTGAAATCAGGCTGGCCGTACTTCTCAGTCATGCAATTTCAGGTATCTCAGTCATTCCTCATGTGAGCATTGAAATCTCCTACAAAATCATTAGGCAGGACTCCTTTGTCAGTTACTCTCTTTAAAACTATATTCACTACCCAGTCATAATTTTCCTTTATGCAATTCAAACTGGCACTGAAGTAACCCTAACATCTAACAGTACAAATCCCAACTGCAATTGACCTTCCCAGAAGCTTGTGAGTACCAGTCAAAACCTCTCCTGTTATACAATTTCTGGAGTAGAGGACAGAAACCCTTGATTTAGAAGTCTGGCTGCAATGGCAATTTTATGTGTAGACAAATACAGCTATATTTAACTGTCAGCTGTCTCACAAGATCCAGCTACCTCTCTGCTGGTGAAGTAGTGCAAAGCCTGAGTGAACATGAACCACAAATGTGTTAATCAGAAGAATTAAAACAGGTGCGGTATGTAATGAAATGTGCTAATAAAATCTTTGCAATTATTAATAACCAGTAACGGTACACTTGACTTGAGCATTCTTAGTTTTCATACTCTTTCTCTGCACGTTTAGCATTTGTTTGCTCAGAGGTTGATGCGCTTGCTGCTTCCTGAGCAGCTCTTCTTTTCTCCAACTTAACGGCCCGCTTCTTCTCGTCTTTCGGCTGTATCTTTTTGCGTTAAAACTGATTAAGTCTGTGTTTGTGTTGCAATTGCTTAGTTAGTTTTCTTTAATTTTTCACTTCAATTGGCACTTAAGTCTTCAATCTGCCTCAAGAATGATTTAAGATATGAAGAGGTAGGGGAAGTGACAGCAACGGTAGTAGGGATGAGAATGGCGCCCATAGGCATGTGCCGCATGCGCCCTGCTGGCCGCTGCCGAGAGTTGATTCTACAATAAAAAAAAATAAAAAGAGAGGGAATAACTTTGGAGGTCAATCGTCACCCTGAAAGCAGAAAGCAGATAGTAGACGTCACGTAGTATATGCGTACCAAATTTCAGGTCAATGGGTCAAACGGTTTGCAAGCTACAGGTGATTAAAAATCCTGGACAGACAAATGAACAGCCACGGTAGCATATTATATATAAAGATGTGAAGTGAGAGATGAAACCATTTCATAGTGTTTCTGTGGCTGATGTAAAAAACTCTAACGATACGAAACAAACATATATAATAACAAAAATGAAATGCAGTCTTGGTGGTGTATTGTGGATGTTGAAGACTACTATTTGTGTCATGAATTAAGTATTTTCAAAGATATAAAAAATAACTTTAGGAAAAATGCAGAAGTAAATGTAAAATTTTTGCATTGGAATAATCACTATTGTGCAATTTTATTTTATAAGCAACAGCTTAACATCCACTTTAAAGGTCTTTTTATGTCTCAGTTCATTTTTATTTCTCATTCATTGTTATTTGGCTTATTAAGAGTTTGAACCTTGTTTTTAGTTTCATTGCTCTTCCCTTAGACTTTTGCAGTGATCTGCCTTGTCTCATTAGCATTATACTCACTACTATTTAGGTATAGTGGCTTTAGAAAATCAGTCATTTTATCTATTAAGTCCAGTACTTCTGCATTTGTTGAATTCTTGTAGCTATATTTAAGAAATTAAAGTCACTCCTTTGTAATGTCTCCATTTAAACTTGCTAAAGTTGGTAGTTATCTTCTGACATCATGCATATATTCCTGCATCTTTCTACATCAAACCCAAAAAACCTTCACTAAGATTCTGCCCTTCTGTTATTTGAAGTACATTTAAACTAAAAAAAATTCTCTTTTTTGTAAGTGACCCCTCCGAACACACTTCTTAATCTTAAACTCTCTTTTCTAAAAAAATGTGTATCAATGTAGTATATATTATATTAATTTCCATTTCTAGTACGGACTGAAGTTGCTGCTACTTCTGTACTTTTACATTTACGTTCTGCTACCTGTAATTACAATTGATTTATTTTATTTCTAATACATTGTGTGTAACATTAAAGCAAACTATTCTACTTCATTGCTGATTCTATTTCTTCCTATTACCGCTTATTATAACCTTGAGAAATATCTGAAGGCAACTTATAAAACTTGTGACAATTCAAATGAATGATATCAGTGAAAATGTATATGTATTTTTAAAGTGTGACCAGTGGTAAAGTTATTTCACCATTAAGAGTCTTTAATAAACAGTGTTATCATGCTATGCCACTAGTGCAACATATACAAATTATTTTTAAATTCACAAAAAATGCATTAAAGAATTACTGCAAGTAAATTACAATAATCCATTTTTGTTGCAAAAATAGTGTTAAAAGTGTTGCTAGTGGTTGTAGCATAATTTCAGTTTTCTGAGATTTGGGCATGCACATGATGCCTAAGCCCTTTCACAAACTTCAGATAATGCCCAGGGAAATATCTTTTTTTATTAAATTACTATTGTATCATCAAATTAGTGAAATTTCTTTTGTATCAGGAAAGAAGGACAGACCTAACTTTGTCATTATACAGAAAACTATTTTACTATATTGACTGGGCAATTTCATTTAGAAGGATAAAAAACTTCAGCAATTTAGAAAATAAAATTAACAAAATAGTGAGCTGCACTTTTATACTCTTTATGTGAATGTATAAACAATTATTACCAAGTCTGCAGTACTGAGTACTTTAACTCGACCAACAATTATTACTTCATTTACATCTTAATTCTACATGAGGACTGAAAGATCTGGCATCACATCCAATGACATTCAATTAAGTTAGTGTGCTATGAAATTATTACTAAACGTCTTTGAATATCTATAAAGTAACCTGTCTGTGTGTGTGTGTCTATGTGTATGTGTGTGTGTGTTCACCTTGAGATGGACTGGTGCCCTGTCTAGGGATTGTTCCTGCCTTACGCCTGATACTTGCTGGAATACGCCAGTTTGCCTGTGACCCTCCCCTAGTGAGCAGTTGAAGAAGAGGGATGGAAGTATGCACTTGTGGGCTAGAAAGGGCAACATTAGTTTGCAAGATTCTGGCTGGTTAACAAAGTAAAATGTTTGTTTACCGAAGTATCAAAACCTTTTAAAGTTTATGTGGGCAAATTTGTTTTGATCTTTTAATATTTAAAGTGAATGATTCTGCATGTTTCAAGTCACATTTTCAGATTTCAAGATAGCAGACATTGTAGTTAGTTCTTCTACAAATTAAATATAATTCAATTGAAGTATCTGGTCCCTATGGTCAGTAGGGGACACCACTGTGCCTCCAACCCCAGACACAACTACCACAGACACAGTCCTGGGTCAATAAAAGGCTAGTTATTTACACAAACACTATACCTTTTATAGGCTTCCTTTTCCAGTTGCCTAGCACAAACAGCATTCCCTTGTCATATTCCTATTCTTTGATTTCTCCTCCATTCCTCCCAGTCGAATGTTACCTGCCTTCTCTCCTGGTTCTGACTCCTCAAGCCAAGCAGAGGGCTCTCTTTTAAAATCCGACCCAAGAGTACTTCCAGTGCTCAATTTATTGCCGCCTGGTTGCACTTGCTGGGTCAGATAGGACCACATTGGTCCTTATGTCATCAATATCTGAGAGCTCCTTTTGGCAGCCCCTGCTGAAACCAACAGGGCAGCTCCACTGGACCATAACTCCCATGTTGCTCTGCTGGAATCCATACACTGGCTCCCCAGACAGGATAATGACATCAATAGTATGGAAAAATTTTCTTTCTATAGCAGGCAGTCACCCACTCTCCTTTCCTTCCACGCTCAAATTCATCTAGTGTGTCCTACTGGATGCTGCTGCAAAATCCCTAAGTAACCATCTTGGTGCGGAAAGGGAGTATTGCATCTCTGTTGCTGGAAGTGATTAATATGGATAGGTAGATGACAAAAAGAAAAGTAAAAATGAAATAATATAAAGACAAAGTGTACTGCAAACACTAAATATATTGATCTATGTACCATATACATTTTAAATGGTTAAAAGAAAAACAACAAATAGCTGGATAAGTACTTGACACAATTAATACAAACATTGTCATAGTTAAGGTACTGCAATCATTTCAAACATTTTAGTCAATAAATCAGGCAGATGCTCCACAAATTCAGCATGCTGAATAACCCAAACAGTTGCTGCCACTGGGGAAAGCAGAAGGACAGACAGGAAACCTGAGCTGAGACCAAAATGGTTTAGCCAAGTGTTTCTTAGTTAATTTGCGGAACTACTATGAAAATTAATAAAAGAGGAAATTATAAAATATTCTGTTGTATGACTAATATTTTAATTAAGAAAATGCAGTATTTATAAATATATGCATATGGAGTATATATTTATGCAAAATGATGTGATAATAACACTGTTACATGTTTGAGGCATGATAAATGTAAATGGGAAGGATGTGCTGAAATTGCATTACACAAATCATCAATATATAATGTAAGGTTTGATAAAGATAGCTATAATGTAGGTGTCATATTTAGCCTATTTTAATATTTTGTTTTCATTGAAGTGACACTTAAAAATCTAGTTTCACATACGCATACTTTTTACGTAATAAGACCACATTCACCATGATTTTTTACCTTAAAGAAATAGTCCACCCCCAAAATGATATTTTTATATGTTACTTACCCCATTTATTTTGTAGTGGAAGCCAAATATTTTTTAATTTTGTGTTTTCATGTAGAATAGAGAAATTGAAGTTTATGGCATAACAGAACTCAATGGTGGTCAGTGCTGTACAATGGCAAATGATGTGAAAAGAAAAAAGAAAACAAATTTCTTGTTCATCATGTCACATAATCCATATGTTTATTATCTAGTCACTTGCTCAAAACATGCAAAAGAAATGCTTTATTTGCTAAAATATTGTTAACTAGCAACTTCTAGAATTATTAGCATGTACATAAACAAGAAACCCAAAGCCCATGGGAGCCTATTTTATGATTATTCTTGACCAACAAATGACGGAGAGAGGTGGGTCTTCAGGTAGAGTGTTCCTTTAAGTTTATCAAGAAGTAAACTATTTTTTTATTTTTTTAAAATAACATCTGACAATCAGATTGTTACTAAAATAACAACAATTGACAATCCACATTTCATCTTCATTCATACAAAGGTTATTCTTTATTTGTTCATTGACATTTAATGAACACAGAATCCACAAGAATTCTTTTGAGTTCTTACTTTTAGGAAAATAGTTTTCAAATTTAACTAATGACACTTTGTAAATGATTTATCTCAATAAGTTTTACTTGTTTAAAATTGTAATGCTAATTTCTCTGTCCTGTCTCGTTCAATTGGTCAGTTAAGTTTTGAAGTTATCAAAAAAGTTGTTTTTATTTCTTTGGTGTCCAAAGTTTAATTTACTTCTTTGGGTCTTCTGTTTTATTACAGCTGTCACACAAGTTAAGTTAAAAGTGATAAGTTAAAAATATTCAAAGGAAGTCAAACATTTTCAAAAGAAGCAAGTCTGCAGGATAACATAACTTCATATTCCAATTTGCATCTTTAAAGAATTGCATAAGGTCAAAGGTTTTGCTTGATAGAATTATAATTATTTCTGGTTTCAGATCATGACAAAGTCTTTTTAAAACATCATTGTATAATAATAAAAGAAGAAATGTAAATTGAGTTGTTTACTTGTATTGGTAACAAAATTAAAAAAAAAAATCACATTGATCTTAATATGTTCAGTTTAGTTAATTGACACAATTAGATGTATGGAACACGACATGCATCAAACAACAGAGACACTTAGTAGTTATCAGGACAAACAGTGGAACCTCTAGTTTGAGTGAGCGCAGATCAGTGAGGAAACAGATGCAATTAGTATTGCAACATATTCAGGCTAGTCTTTGATTTTACTAATACAGTAGCTAGAGCTGATACAAGGCATTATGACTCGCACAACCCTTCATGGAACCCTAAGGCTTCACCGAACAGAGTTTAAGAAACACTGGTTTAGCTTGTTACACACACCAGCGCGAACAAAAATCCACCAGAAGAAAACCAACCAAACAACACAGTTACAAGGAAAGAGAGTATTTGACTATCAGAAATCCAGGATGGTATAGAAAAAAAAGCATACAACCTAATTTAGCAGAGCCAGTTCCCACAGAAAACAATAAAGAGAAATAGGGGATAGTTGTTGCTCAAAAACTCACTGATGGCACACATAATCTATATAAGTGCAGCAGATATCACCAGGAACCAACCAAGTCCCCATGCTGAGAAATTGAGAATGCCATGATTTCCCCCTTTCGATTTATTTATATCTTCACAGGTATTTAAACATGTACATGGTAACATCACTGTCATAGAGCAATCTGTACACACAATACATGCTGATGAGTGTATTAATGAGGTATGTTCTAAATGAATAAACACAAATACAAAATAAAAGACCTGAATAAAACAAAAGTCACAAAAGAATCAAAGAACTCCACAAAATAAGTACTATACAAAAAGTGCAAAACTAGTACCCTGAAATCCAGACATGTATGATTTCAGTTATTTGATTATAATATCATGTGTCTTGTGTTGCCCAAACATTGGATTAACTATGTCTTTGATTTTGTTCATATTCTTTCCTTTTTTGAATATCACTGCAATATTTCTGCCTAATCTTAATAGAAATTGTGATTTATAATTTACCCCTTTACTTATCAGCCTGCTCAGACATAAGCCTTAGCATGTACCTGAATCTAAAGTGAAGGGACCTACTTTAGTATAAGGACCTTTATCTGATACTGCAGTTTGTTTTATGAGGCTTTATCAAGCTGAGTAGATTAATGACTCCTTTGTTATTTGAACCATAACACATTTTATACCATAAAGCATCCTAGTAAAAACATCTCCAATAATACATCGAGTAACAGTTTTTTAAAGATTTTGTTCAAGGAAAATTATTTTGTGTTACATGTTGTGTGCAGTGTAAGGGGTTAATCACACAAAATGCAGAAATTTTAGAATGAAATTGTCATTTGACTAGAATGATTAAGTATAAATACACTTTGTCGACACACTTATGCTCAGGATTTCAGCGTGTCCTGCAATGGACTCATTCACTGAACACAACTAATTTCACTCACTCACTTCAAAAGATGCTGAAAAGTGGATCAGAGAAGATTGGCTTAAATTATATTATCACTGAAGTCTATATCTAAGTCCTTCACTTTCTGATTTTGCCTTCTCTTAGTAAATAAACTGTAACCGTTATTACACACAGTTCTGTATGTTTTATTCAGTCACATTTTATATATTAGGTGTGGTTACATACACTGCAGTTATTGTATATTAAACTTTTTTACATTATACATGTAATATTGAATCATTTTATATACTGTTCTTAAAAAAATATTTTTGATTTATTGTTCTGCTTTATTCCCCTCCTAATTAACAGTTCATAGCTCCACTGCCTCAAAAATATGTACTCTCTAGTCTACTGCAGACTTCTACTTCTTTACTTGGCCTCTGTGTGGAAAAGGCAGAGTTTAGTAAAAGAAAAAAGAAAATCTATCCATTCCGTCAGGTGTCTCAGTTTAGCTCACAGCCTCCTGACACCTACTTTTATTTTGATTATTTATGTGAATGTAGAGAATGACATCTGGATCTCTATAAGCTCTGGTAAGGTTCTTATTCTCCAGGCCAATATGTGATGTATTGTCTGTACAGGCAAGACCCTATTTATAACGTCCAGAAAACACTACCTGCATGCCCAAATAATGGAACTTTTTTTTTCTTTTTAATTTTTTGAGCATGTGTTTGAAATATTATTTTACTAGACTCACCATAGTAGCACATACCATACATAGTCTCAAACTCTGGCCATAAGTAACATGCATGGATTTAAGGCAGTATCCAAGATATCCACATGACCATCATCATCAAATTCTTGCACATGAAGCCTGAAAGCCATAAGGGCTGGGTTAGATCATTTATGTTAGGTAGAATGCCCAGTGGAGGCTGGGCAGTCTCTTGGCCTTGGAACCCTTGCAGATTTTTTTTCCTCCAACCCATCTGGAGTTTTCTTTGTTTGTTTTTTCTATCCTCCTGGTCATCTGACCATACTTTATTCTTTGTTATTTAGTATTGCCTAATCTTATTTTTGTTTGATATAAACATTTCTTTCTTCATTTTGTAAAGCGTTTTGAGCTACACCATTTGTGTGAAAATGTGCTATATAAATAAATGTTGTTGTTGTAAGTGGCTTGGATGCATTGGGTTGGGTCATTTATATTTAAGCCCACATAGAAAGAATGTAGCAAGACGCAAATAATTAATTTTAGAAGCCTTACTGCTAGGAAATCATATTACTGTGGTCTTATTTAACTAAATCTAATTAAAACATGAAAGAGTTTTAAAAATTACATGCTTGTTTATTAAGTTATTTAAGATTTTGATCTTCATGAATGTTCTCCTGAAGTCTTCCTGAGTTTTAAGGTATTGACATTAATCTTCCTTTACTCTGGGCTACCGTGGAAATAAATGTATTAAGTTCTTATTATTTGATAGAATTTTAAATTTTGTGAAGGTCTAATTCAGAGCTTTTTTATTTGTAGTGGACTAAAATAAATAATAAGAAAAGACATAGATATGGTTACAATTTCCATTTTTTACAACTTAAGACGTAAAGATTAACTGTGATTAATTTTACATTAACGTGTTACTACATGTAATACTAAACAACATGCCTGCTGTATGTTTATTATTTTCTGATATACAATATCCAATAGGAATTAAACAAGTATTGAGCCCAATGAAAATGTCCATACAATTTACAGTAAATTGAAATAATCATTTGGATTTAATCAGAATGTAAGATATATGATATACAACCTGTTTATGCATTGCTGGCCTTCTGTGTGTATTTGCTTATTGTCAAACACAATCTTCCATGTACTGTCTGGAACTGTGTCTGGAAATTGGTAAATAGATTAATATTGGTATATCTTCAATCACCCTGGAAAAAAATAGTTTGCAAAGTAACTGTTGAAAAGATTGCTGCTTTCCTGTTTTTGGAATACATGACATTTTCACATTTTTAATAATAATAATGATTCTTTTTGAGTTTTTAATGTTTTGATTTATTATAGTGCAGTCTATAAACAGGAGCACTATGAATCCGTCAATGAGGCAATATGAAAATATTTCCCTAAATCATGTTTCCATCTTTTAATATTTATATAACAACAATTTTCCTTATTACAGTATATAGTTTTCATAATTAATACAGATATTTCAAAGTGGAAAGAAATAAGTAAGAAGTATCAATCTGATACTCCTGCCTATACCGCCTATAGAAGCAGGCATATAGGCATACATATAATAGTAACCTTGTCTAAACTGTAAGCTTACTTTATATCAAATTTCAAAAGTAGCCATACTAAAGAAATCAAACATTACAGGAAACCCTGCCCTGTATAGTCAGTATCTGAAGAATTTACAGGTGGAAAGTTTGCACAATAAAAAGGAAGGGTGTACCAATGATAGAAAGAATGACAAAATAAAGTAGGCTGCATTTCTAAGATGTGAGTTATTCATGCACGTCTTTTTTTAAGTTAGTTGGATTCTGTTAGCCACATTTTGTCCCCATAGAAACATATTTTAGAAAGTGTGTTTTTTCTTTCAACATTGGTGTTTATGAATTCAACTTTAAACAGAGGAAACAGTATAATTAAAGACAGTGAGACTTTAACATGATTCTAAAGGAAAATTGTACTTCATCCTAATAATCCTTTCCCCAAGCCAATACCTCCATTTAATCAAAATGTGCACCTTTGTGAACAGAAAATTAATGGTCATGCTAATATACTTCTGAAAACAATTCAACAACATGAAAGAATTATGTTAAAATAAATATAAGTCTAAACTAAAAATAAAATAATAATTATCATCACTGTCTTAGTATAACATGGGTCTGAGAATGTTCTAGTAGCAATATCAATTATTATGATGGGATACCATCTTAAACAAGGCTGGTTTCTATCTTATGCCCAATGCTGATTGAATAAACTGTTTTTAGGATAACACTGTGTTGCAGTAAGATAAATTGGACAGTAAATTAAAGAATTATCAAAATTAAAGAAAAAAGAACTCAAAGGAAAAAAGTAGTATGCATGACCTGACTACTGAAAAAATGAACAATTGTCATCAGTAATAAGTAAATGCAGTATTATGTGTATTTAATTGTTGAAATGGAGAGGATAATAATGGATATTTACATATATTTATACTAATGCTGTAAACATATAAAAGAAATAAAATGTGCATTAGTGACCAGGTGATATTTCTTAATTTCTTATAACAAGGAGCACAACTGAAAGCCCATATACTTTAAATGTAAATGTCAAAAAAGATTATTTAGTTCAATGGTGTTTATATTACTATTATTTGGATGATCTGCTGTGGCAACCCTGAACGGGAGCAGCCAAAAGAAGAAGAAGACTATTCCAAAGTACTTGCACTAGAATAAACACTGGATTTACAGTTGGACAAAATATATTGTACATAACTATCTGTACATAATTATCACTTTGTGGCATCAGTTAGCACTTCTGCCTTGCAATTCCCTTGATTGGAGACGTATTTCTGCTCTAATCACTGTGTTTATGCAATTTACACTACCCGCTATTATCTGTGGAGGTTATCTGGTTTTCTTCATGTCCCAAAGATAAGCTGGCTACATTGTCTGTCCGTAAATTAGCCAGTTTGTATGAGTGACAACGAGTATGTTTTGTCATCACAAGGTGTCCCATTTAGGTTTGATTGTGTCTTCTGTTCAGGGTTGTCAGGACAGGCTCTGTTTTTTGGAATCATTAAAGAAAGCATTTGAGGAAATGGATGGCAAGTACAGTGCCCTCCGTAATGATTGACACGCAGACACATTTTACTTTAATTTACCTCTCTGTTCCATGGTTTAAAATTACAAATTAAACAATTCAGACATAATTAAAACACATATTGCACATTATAATTTAAGGGTATTGGCATACATTTTGGTTACACCGTGTAAAAATGACAATACTTTTAATACACAGTTTTCCCATTTTAGCACACTATAATGTTTGGGACAACTAGCTTCACATTGCGCAGATGTGTTTTATTAGTGCAGGCATAAGATACTTAGGCTTGCTTCTACCTACATACTACCTTTACATTGCTCAAAAAGAGGACAACAGCTCTAACTAAAGTGAAAGAAGCTATTATGAGGCTGAAAGCTAGAATAAAACCATTAAACACATTGGTAAAACCTTAGGGTTACCTAAGTCAACTGTCTGGAATATCATTAGGAAGAAAGAACACACTGGTGAGCTCAGTAATCGCTGAGGGACTAGTAGGCCAATGAAGACCATTAGTGGCTTGGCTGAGCATTACCAGAGAAGATACTCAGCACCTGGTGATGTCTGTGAATCACAGATTTCATTGCATGCAAAGGACAAAATACTAAATATGATTGCTTTAATATACCAATCATTTCCATGTCCCAAATAGGGGGGATGTTCAAAAAGTTTCTGCATTTTTATATTTTTGTTGGAAACGTTGAAGGCAGGAGTAGTAATTGGGCATTAAAAAATTGGTATGACACTGGGAAATTGCATTGCAAACAAAGGTGACAATGTAGAAAAGTGATGTAATTTGTTTTTGAAATTCTCAATAAATAGAGTTTTTGAACGTCCCTTGTATTATGGTGCCCTAAAATGGGAGGACTGTTTAGAAAAGCTGTTGTAATTTTTGCTATAATGTGAATTTGTATCACGTCTGAACTGTTAAATTTGTAATTTTAAACTGTGGAGCAGAGGAGTAAATCAAGGAGGCGTGTCCCACACATTACGGAGGGCACTGTATAACAAATTATGAAAATAATCATTTGCTTTAAAATAACTAGTCATGCTTTTCATTATGTTCTCTTATGTGAGCATTTAAAACTTTTACAGAAGTACAGAATGAGAATAGTACAGCTGTGAATTAACAATTTGTTATTCAAAAGATTTAGTGAAAACCCAAACCTTTTTTTATTTCTCCTGCACTGGATTGTTGAGGACAAAAAATGTGGAGCAAAGGGTATAGTTTCCCATCCAGGGTCGTTTCCTGGCCTGCTCCAAATTGCTTAGGTTCTATTGAGCTCAGCAGTATGGCAGATGGTGGATACCTTATTAATGTTAATACCTGATGCTAAAGTAAATATATTTTTTCTTTTACTGTTAAAAATGTGGAATTGCAGTAGTACATTCAAGTCTGATAGGGAAGATAACACTCAGCCACAGAAACATCAAAAGCAGATAGTACAAACACATGCTGACATGCTATGGAGCAAGATAATCTCAATATTGATATTTTTACATTCTATTTTCTGCCTTCTTTGGGAACAGTATGTTATTGTTTTCCATTCAGCAGTGTTGGAAACATTTTTAAGTTAATGAAGATATCATGTAAGGACTGAATTGTGAGTGATGCAAATTCAATTGACCATTTTTTCCATTAGTAAAGGAATCAAATAGAATGCTAGACATTATAAAATGGAGAATTCCAGCTGAGTCCAGATCTCAGTGCAAACAGTTTGTTCCGTTAGCTAAATGCTACTGATGTTCTTTCTTCTGTGAGTTCACTGTGTCCATATACCCAGCAGACTGTACATCAAGCCCCACCTCTTTCCTGCCTCACTGATGGCTTTGTCCTGTATCTGGTTATGTGGTTTCTGTTTCTCAGAATGTTGTTTTTAACTGAACAGTTTCCTCTGTCTGTAACAAACTGTGTGTTGCTATGAAAAGAAAGAAGCAAATAATTTTATTAATATATCTTCCAGATGATAACAATATATGCATAACTCTCCATCTCTATGTTCGTGATTTACAATACATTCGAGTACTGAAAAAGAGAATCTCTATTCTATATTTATGTAAAGTTGAATTAGATTAAAATATGATTAAATAAACTTTATTAATCCCAAAGGGACATTTAGATGCATACAGCAGCAGAGACATAAAAAACAAAGATACAGACTCACAGGGCAAATAATACAATAAAACAACAGATATATTAATAAATAATAAATATATAAGATGGACTGCATAAAATTCTCAGCTCCTCTCTAATGCTGTCTTTATTTGTGCTCACCTCCTACTCACACATCTGCTCATCTTTTGAAATGAAGTGATTAATCACCACCTATGTGGCTCAGATCAGGGGTTAACTTTAAGAGACTGAACTCCTTGTAAATATTTTTAAAGGTCGGCATTAGAAAACACTCATATCATATCTCTGTCTGAGATACCTAATTATCATTTAATCAATCCATCACTCATTGTTTATTTCATATTAAAGTATTTGATGTGCACAGCATCAAAAGGTGTCTAACAAAGTACACAACAGTACTTACAATAAGCAAACGTAGAAGTTAATTCAAATGCCCTGTAAGTTAAAATGCAAAAGAATAATTTAGTATAAGTTGATTTAAATGCATTTTCAATTATAGTAAATACATTTAAACTTGAAAAACATTACTAAATAAATAGATTAGCAGTAAAACGTTTTAATAGCAGAACTGAGCTTGCAACTATTTGGCAGGTATAAAAAAGTAATTAATATAAACTAAAATTAATTCAAAGATAGACACAAGTTGAGCATTAATACAGATGAAGATTTGATAACAGATTTAGGGAGACTATTCCAGAATGTAGGAGCCCCAGATTTAATAGAGGGTTTAGCAAGATTTACTTTACAAGTTGTTAGTGCCTGGATGTACAGTCACTGACTCCAGTTGTCACTGAAAGGAATGACTACTCATGGGTTTGTGAACGGTAAACAAACAGGTAACACTGTCAGATATGTTGAAGCGGTGGTATGCTCATATTCATATTTGGCTAGTGAACCTCACATCTTTGAGGTTAGATTTCCCAGCATTACTTTATCATTTTACCTGTCAGAAAACCTGTTGCCTTTGACTAACAAATCAAAACAAATCTATTATACTTCTAAGGAGGTCAATTTCTAGGTCTTGGTACACCTTAAAGGTCTGCTAGCTGCCTAATAAAGTTGTGTCTTGGTTGCACCTTTGCAAATTACACTAAAAATCTCAATTTGCCTCCTTTGAAAGAACAAGGAGATCAGAATTCACCCTGCTGCTTAGATCTTCCTATATTCAGAATATTCCTAATAAACATAGTCCTTTGGCTTCTCTGCTGTACATTATGAGATGTAGATGATTATTTAGAGTAAAAATAGAACCAGGAGATACTTACATGAAGCAGAAAATCAGTATGCAATAAAGTACTTCCATATACTGTAAATGACACTTTACCTCAAAAAATGCTCGTGCAAAAACTTTGCAAATTGGTAGGCCTGATCCCCTGGCTAAACGGAGCAGGCTGCAAAAACCCTGTTTAAATTAAACAATTTCTGTAGCAGTTATTATTGGCCAATAGATGTTTGAAGGATATGGCGCGTAAGTAGTAAATCAAACTGAACAAAGCACAGTAAGCCTGAAGCCCGTAACAAGGCTACATTTTGCAACTTGTCTGAAGAAGAGTGGTACATTTTTTCAGAAGTTACTATTGTACTTAGGTCTAAGCATTCAGGTGAATATTTCAGTGAAACGCAAATTGTAATTTTTTTTTTTTGGCATCTTTGCTGGGATATACTGTGGTGGGCTGGCACCCTGCCTGGGGTTTGTTTCCTGCCTTGTGCCCTGTGTTGGCTGAGATTGGCTCCAGCAGATCCCCATGATAGAGCGGGTTGGATAATGGATGGATGGGTTGGATAATGGATGGATGGATGGATGCTGTGATATAGTCACCTAGGAGCTCCACGATACATATAATAATCCAACAAAAACTGTAATTTTAAGACGTGAAAATAAATTTTAAATTTTCACAGACACCATGTGGAAATTCATTTTGCTCAACACTTCAGCATCATAGAATCAGAATCTAAACTTAACTTAATAGTGAATTTTCGACTTTATCCCCAAATTTCCATATTCTCTGGAAGTAAATTTTTTTCTTAGATGCAAAGGCAGGTCAGGCAGAAAAAGACAAATGAGAAAGTAACCAAAACACAAGTGCAAAATGAGAATCACAAATTAAAGCCAAAAATAGAGATCAAATAATAAAAAACAAAACCTGATGCTATGGCCTATTTGGAATTGAAGCTAAGCATTTGAGAATTCAAGTTAAAGGAGGATTGTCCTCTGAAGGATAATTTTTTAAGTGACTACCGACATATTTATGATGTCACATACCGTGAAGTAATTTATGCAACAATCGTGATCATGTGATGCATTTAGTTAAGAAACCAAGAAACGAAATGGGAATAAAATAAAATATTTTTCAATTCACTACTTAATGATCAAATGATCTCATAAACAGATTTTATGAAAAAAACATACAACAACTCAAAATATGTATAAAATATGTTACCTTTAAATTGAGGTCCTTCTAAGGTGACATTCAAGAGTTATGAGATGACCCAGTCCAGGGATTATATGTAATAAATAAGAATATATAAGAAGTCAGAATGTTTATCCATCCATCCATTATCCAACCCGCTATATCCTAAATACAGGGTCACGGGAGTCTGCTGGAGCCAATCCCAGCCAACACAGGGTGCAAGGCAGGAAACAAACCCCGGGCAGGGCACCAGCCCACTGCAGTCAGAATGTTTACTTCTGATTAAATTAACATTGAATCGAAAATATACCCTTGTACTTCCAAACCTGTTCTTTTAGTATGACACTTCATAATGTAAAGATCAAGTAAAAGAAATATGAAAAAATGAAATCTAAACTCCTTTATGTTATCTAAAACTCTGACTACACATTCTTCACTGACTAAAACTAGATAATCAATAAGCCTATTCAGTGTATGGGCTATTTTTGTAAAGAAGTCAATTTAACTCAGCACATAATAATAATAATAATAATAATAATAATAATAATAATAATAATGCATTTTATTTATAGGGGCACTTTACATTAGCAGTAAATCTCAACGTGCAACATAAAAAAATTAAACAAAGCAAGGCAAGATAGAAACACAGATAAAAAAACAATAATTATAGCATTCTTGTTAATATGCTTTCCTAAATAGAAAGTCTTTAGCTGTTTTTTAAAACAACCCACAATCTGCTGTGTTCTCAGGCTCTCTGGTAGGGCATTCCAGAGCCGTGGAGCAGTGGCTGCAAAGGCTCGGTCACTTATTGTATGAAGTTTGGTCACAGGGGGGCAAAGGCGATGGGTATTTGTAAAACGGAGGTTTCTTATAGTGGATTGTAATATAAGGAGTTCTTTAAGATATTGTGGAGCATTTCCATGGATACACTTGTGAGTAAACAAACAGAGTTTGTATTCAATACGGAGATGGATAGGGAGCCAATGAAGTGACCAAAGGATTGGTGAGATATGTTCATATTTCCGCACCCTCATCAGGATTCTTGCAGCACTATTTTGAATTTGTTGGAGCTTTTGAAGGCTCTTGTTGGGTATCCCGATGAGGAGTGCATTACAATAGTCCAGTCTGGATGAGACAAAGGCATGAACCAGCTTTTCAGCATCACATAGGGAGAGGTAGGGATGGAGTTTGGCTATGTTTCGGAGATGAAGGAATGCAATTTTACAAAGGTGATGGATATGTATATCAAATGACAGATGGGAGTCTAACGTGACACCCAGATTTGTAACAGAAGGGTAGAGGGTAATGGTACGGTCAGAAAAGGAAATACAATTTACAGAGGAACGAAGTTGAATGGGGGTGCCAATTAAAAGAGCTTCAGTTTTGGTGCTGTTCAGCTTGAGGAAGTTCTTGGACATCCAGGCCTCAATCTCATCCAAGCAAGAGGAAAAAAGTTGATGGAGGTGTAAGAGAAGTCGAATCCAGTCTCACATAGAGCTGGGTATCATCATCATAGCAATGGAATTTAACTCCATGATTGCGGATGATGTGACCCAGGGATAGTATATAGATATTAAAGAGGGTCGGCCCAAGAACTGATCCTTGTGGGACACATAAAGCAGTATGGGATTCTGGGCACACGTTTTAACCAGTAGTTTCCATGATCTCTAAGAAGACTATTATTTAAGATGCTAGGACCATTACAAAAACTGTAATCATAGTAAAAAAATTTACATTGATTACCGTTCAGTAAAGGTTACCACATGAGCTGGGATGACAACCAGCAGGTTCTGCTTTATTCTAGATTTACTGAACTGTGTTGTATAGAATTATGGTACTGGGAGTTATTGGACTTATATTAGATTTAGGACTTTCCTCTCCCCAATTACAATTTTCTATAAGTTATTCTGTAAATATATTGTAACTACGGGTTACTCAATAACATTGATAGATCCATCCATCCATCCATTTTCCAACCCGCTGAATCCGAACACAGGGTCACAGGGGTCAGCTGGAGCCAATCCCAGCCAACACAGGGCACAAGGCAGGAACCAATCCTGGGCAGGGTGCCAACCCACCGCAGGACACACACACAAACACACCCACAGCACACACTAGGGCCAATTTAGAATCGCCAATCCACCTAACTTGCATGTCTTTGGACTGTGGGAGGAAACCGGAGCGCCCGGAGGAAACCCACACAGACACGGGGAGAACATGCAAAATCCACGCAGGGTGGACCCGGGAAGCAAACCCAGGTCCCCCAACTGCGAGGCAGCAGCGCTACCCACTGTGCCACCGTGCCGCCACATTGATAGATGATCTTAGAAAGAGATTATGGTAGTTAAACTAAGCAGGCCAGAATTTCAGGACAGACAGATCAAAGATATTGAATATATTAGACGTTTATTAAGGTAGTCTGGGGTGTCAAATGGGCTAACCATGTATGCGCTTATAAATTGGAGGAATTTTAACTGTTAAAATTAGCCAAATTATCTTTGAAATAAGTCTAATGAAACTGATTAAAATGAAAACTTCTGAAGACTGAAAAAATATGCAACATATCTGAAAAAGCAGAAATGTAGAATCTGTGAACTGACCAAATACACAATGTAGTTTGTGGTGTGCGAAAAAACAGAAAATAGAAAAGCAGGTGTGGATTATTTACTAAGAACAAAAAAGACAGCTGTGCAGAGACATGAATACCAATGAGTTTGTGCAACGCATCATGACCTACTGACCTAGAGCAGCAGGGCATGGTGGAGTGATGGGAAATTAAAAACATTTAAGGACATTTATACGTGCTTATTGATGTTTGCTTCTTAATTGATTAAGCAAAATATCAATGTACGACGTTTCAGACTAAGTTCATGCTAAGTTTAGACATACTACAATACTTGGGGGCTTACTTTAGTATTGGTAAAATGGAACTAAACACTAAAACAGACTTGTTCACAGTCATTTATTCCGAAGAAGAAGAAGATGGGCATGGTGTGAATGCATTATGAGGCTAATCATGAAAACTAGATATTAAAAGGCTCTTTTGTTTTCAAGCATCCTGGTTTCAGTTCCTAAGAAATGGAACCTGAAAGATGCAGGGGGGCAAACCCTTGTCTTCTCTCTAGTCAACTGATAGAAAGGAATAGTTTCTTTTGGCAGAAGCATCCATAAATATTAGCAGTCATTATTAAATATGAAAAATTATATTTATCATAAATCCATTTATTTTAAGACACTTAATAGTGTTTTTTTATGTATAGTAGTAATAATAATAAAAATAATGTGTTTATAGTGTATCTTTCCCAATGCTTAAAAAACTAATTAAAAGGAAATAGGAGGTAAAACAATTCAGAACAGTACAATAAATAACACTAAACAAAGATAATGTCAAAAACATTAAACAGCAAATAAAAGATAGCTTGAACTAAAGCAAAAATTTTAATAGCATAAGTAAACAATAAACAGGGAAAAATACAGTGCTAGTAGACATTTAACATACCCTAATATTTCGGATATATTCAGTTACATTACAAGAGCTACATCATAAATACCCAGACTGAGAAGATCAAAGTTGCATTTTTAAAAAATGTGTGTACTTCTTTGGAATATTGTCATGATTTTGCACATCTAGCTATCCTTAACTTTACAAACAATCCATCTCTCTGTTCATCATTGAACCTGTCTACTTCCAATCTCAATTTAAGTAAAAGTAAGAATATTTCCGTCCAGTGGCACTCACATCTGTCATCATGAAGTGCTTTGAGAAACTGGTGCGGAGTCATATCATCGCCTGCCTGCCAGCAGACCTGGACCCATTTCAATTTGCTTACAAAGCAAAGAGATCCACGGAGGATGCTGTCGCCACAGCCCTTCATGCTGCCCTGACCCACCTGGAGCAGCAGGGGAATTACGCCAGACTGCTCTTTGTAGACTTCAGCTCGGAGTTTAACACCATCCTCCCACAACGACTGGTGTCCAAACTGGCAGATCTGGGACTTCCATCACTCACCTGCACTTGGATACTGGACTTCCTGTGTGGTCGCTCCCAGAGGGTCAGGCTGGGTCTCCACACATCCACTGCTCTCAGCCTCAACACTGGGACGCCGCAGGGTTGTGTGCTCAGCCCGCTCCTCTACACCCTCTACACATATGACTGTGTCCCCACTCACCATAGCAACAAGATTATAAAGTTTGCGGATGACACGACGGTGGTCGGACTCATCTCGGGCAAGGAGGGTGAGCTAGCATACAGGGACGAGGTGGAGCGACTGTCAAAGTGGTGCACAGTCAATAACCTGCTCCTCAACAACAAAAAAACAAAGGAGCTTGTTATTGACTTTAGGAAAAACAAAACTGACGTCCAGCCACTCATCATTGGCGGGGCCTGTGTGGAGAGGGTCCCGGTGTTCAGGTTTCTGGGTATGGAGCTGGAGGATGACCTGACCTGGAGCGCCAACACCAAGGAGCTGCTAAAGAAGGCGCAGCAGAAACTGTATTTTCTGAGAATTCTCAGAAAGAACCACCTCCAAAAAAATCTACTCCTTGCTTTTTATCATTGTTCCATCGAGAGTGTGCTCACGTACGGACTGTGTGTGTGGTATGGCAGCTGCACTTCCTTAGAAAAGAAAGTGCTCCACAGGGTCGTCAGGATAGCGGAGAGAACAATTGGTTGTACCCTCCCCACTCTGGAACAAATCTACACATCCCGAAGCCGCAAAAAAGCAATAGACATTTCACAGGACTCATCACATCCCGGTCATTGCCTCTTCCAGCTTTTGCCATCGGGCAAGAGATACAGAGCTATGAAAACTAGGACAAACCGCCTTAAAAACAGCTTTTATCCGAAAGCAATCATGGCCCTGAACTCAGAATAAAACTGCTCCATATTATTTTTCCAATGTGCAATATAGACCTTAAGTCAACAAGTGCAATTTGTATATTTATTACTATTTGGTTTGTTATTATTTTCTGTCTTCTTGTCTTTTTGTCTTTTTAACTCTTATTCCTCACACTTATTCCGTTGTTCCTTTGTAAAAGTGACAATGACAATAAAGATCTATCTATCTATCTATCTATCTATCTATCTATCTATCTATCTATCTATCTATCTATCTATCTATCTATCTATCTATCTATCTATCTATCTATCTATCTATCTATCTATCTATCTATCTATCTATCTATCTATCTAAATTGTATCTCCAGTTTGTATTTACTACTTACTGAACACTTGTCAGTGTGGGCAATGCTGTGTAGTAGTTAAGGCATTGGACTTAAAACCATGAGACCACTGATTCAATTCCAGTCCATGAGCAAGACACATAACATTTCTTTGATTCAATTGTTGAAGATGTGTGAATGATTTTACTTTATGGTGATCTTGTAAATCACCTTGTATAAAGGTATCAGTCAAATTTACAATAACAATATTTTAGTGTGCATAGGATGCTTTCTGATTTTGCTCACATTGTATAGTGCTCTGTGAAGTGTGCAATACAAAAATAAACTGAATTAAACTTAAAATTTTGAAAACTATATCTACATGTGAACAGAACTTTGTAGAAATCAATTAAATTTAACAGAGATCTCAGGATAATGTATTTTTTATTAATTACATTAATTAAGGAAAACGTCAAACAAACAAATGACAATAAGGAAGTAAAGGAAAGATCCTGTCCCACTGGCAAATAACCCAGCCTAGAACTCAACTCCCCTTCATTCAGTGATGGTTGAAAATGGAAGCAGAGAAAATAAAGAGGCACTGTGCTAATGGCACTCTGCCATACACACCAAACTAAAGCAAAGCAAATGGTTCTTAATAAATGCAACACCTTTTTCAAGATAATAGTTTGTAATAGATTAATACAAGCAGCTGAATTTTCTAACAGGATTGACTATATAATAAAACACTTAGGTCTGTGTGACCAGTCCCTTAGAGCAATCTGATTGGTCAGTTTAGCTTTGGTGACGTGAAGAAAGAGGAAGTGTGAGTGTGAGATGTATGAGGAGGAGTAAAGGCAAATGCTTAGAGAGTCGGCTTTCAAAGATGGAAAGTGTAAAGCTTTACAGAAAAGACACCTCAAAAATAATGATGGAGTCTAGGAAGAAATGTTTACAGTAATGTGCACATGAGAGGGCACCCTGGTGAAGAAACATTCAGACACACACAAATACAGAGGAAAGGTGCTGAACATATGCATAGGACAAAGAAAGCAAATATTTTTAAATGATTCAGTTTCCTGTCTTGGACAGGTACTGTGGCGAGTTATTTATAAAATAAATTATTCCAGGTATCCATTGAACATTGAGTTTGTTTTTTCTAGTACGATTCCAGGAGGAATTAGCAGCTGCAGAGCTTATTATTATCAACTTCTTATTTAGGATATTTAATACTGTACACTGCAAGAATAAGATAATATACAGTATATACGATGGCTATACAGTAAATCTCATATAAGAATTTATTATGGTGCCTAGTCAGTACTGAAGCATACTGTTTATTTTTTATGCAATGTCCTTTGAACACTACAGGGTATCTGAGAGTTGAAATAACGTAAATGCATCAGAAACATACCATGTATATGAACAACATACTGTATATTGAAAGTCTTTTTGGTTGGCACTTGCATAAATGTGTATGTCATTTTTTAGATATACAAAGGACTCTTAGTGATCAACAAGCTGCTTTTTTATTAAAAATTAAAGTATGGTGTAGCACTGCATTCATAACAGATCTCTCCACATTTTATATATTTCAACTGTTTAGTCTACTGCGGTGGGCTGGCGCCCTGCCCGGGGTTTGTTTCCTGCCTTGCACCCTGTGTTGGCTTGGATTGGCTCCAGCAGACCCCCGTGACCCTGTAGTTAGGATATAGCAGGTTGGATAATGGATGGATGGATGGATGTTTAGTCTAGTTCAAAATAAAAAAAAAATCACCTGGGTAAAGTAAGCAAAAGCAGTGATTAGCACAGATTAAAAGCAAACTCTTCTGTATATAAATAAACACTGATATATTATTTCCCTGTTGTAATAATCAGTAAACATTTACACACTCTATATGCTGTATAAATATTGCATTTCAATAAAAATTGTATTTTTAGAAAGTGCTATAACAGTATTCATTATGTGAACCTGCTAAAATGCAGTGTGTTTAATTCTTCTCATTTTATCACATACAGTAGTTTCATCTCAAGAATAGGGCCATGAGCACAATGGCTGAAGTATAAGGATAAAAGAGAACTGAAATCTGGTTGACGCTAGTTTGTTTCTCAGACTTACTCCATTGAATTTCAAAACTAATTTTAAACAATGCTCAGTAATTCAACTTGCAGAAAGACTTTTCACGATCAGTAACAAGTAGTACTATATTGTCCGTTTTAATATTATAGTGTACATAAAAAAATTTATATTTTTTAACAATGCTACAAGACTTCCCAAAACCTTCCAGGGTTCTGCTGCAGATTACCATCCCTACAGCATGATCTTGCCACCAGGGTGCAGATGGTGTGTATTTGAAAATATGCATGTGTTTTACTTAAGCCAAACATTTAGTCAGATGTCCAAAAAGTCTAAGTTGTGTCTGATCAGACATCACTGCTTTCTGGCAAGCTCTAGACAAGATGTGTGTTTTTTTAACATTGGCTTTATCTTTGCCACTCTCTCACAAAACTGTGACTGATGAACAACCTGGGTTGCCTGCCTAGTCTTTCCAGTTTCAGCCACTGAAGATTGTAAATCCTTCAGAATTCACATAGGTCTCTTATTGGCCTATCTCACTAGTCTTCTTCTTGCACAATCATTCAGTTTTTGTGGACAATCTGCTTTAGGCAGTTTTACCTTTGAACCATGCTCTTTCCATTTCTTAATGTACCCCAGGGGATATCTAGTGACTTGGTTATTTTATTGTATCCATTTCTTGACTTGCTTTTCAATCATCTCTTCACAGAGCTGCTTAAAATGTTCTTTCTCTTCATTGTGTAGGTCAGGTCATGCTACTGATTCAATATAAGTTGGCCCTTCTGGATAAGGTACATTTATACTACAGTTAATTGAAACCCCTGACAGGGGAATCTGCACTGAACTTAATCATGGCTGCACCAGTGGTGATTTGGGTGTGTCACATTAAAGGGCGCAAATACCTATGCAATCAGATATTTTACATTCTATATTTTTATTTGAATTAGATCACTTTGCAGATATTTTTTTGCACTTTGCCATCCGTGTCAAGCCAAATAAAATCACTTGTGCCTCAGTGTTGTATAGCAATAAAATGTGAAATTTTCCAAGGCAGTAAATATTTTTAATTGCCACTGTAAACACAGGATCATCCAAAAACTTATCTGGGGTTAAAAAATGTTTTCTTTAAATACATATTAACATTAAAACATCTTTTAAAGAAAATATGTTGAAAAATCTCAATTTTATTATTCTTTATTTAGCAGATATGTTTATCCAAAGCAACTTAAAAGATAAGGTTACATTACAATTTTTTATATCTATTTGTATTATTTAACTGTAGCCATCCATCCATCCATTTTCCAACCCGCTGAATCCGAACACAGGGTCACGGGGGTCTGCTGGAGCCAATCCCAGCCAACACTGGGCACAAGGCAGGAACCAATCCTGGGCAGGGTGCCAACCCACCGCAGGACACACACACACCAGGGCCAATGTAGAATCGCCAATCCACCTAACCTGCATGTCTTTGGAAGGAAACCGGAGTGCCCGGAGGAAACCCACGCAGACACGGGGAGAACATGCAATCTCCACGCAGGGCGAACCCGGGAAGCGAACCCAGGTCCCCAGATCTCCCAACTGCGAGGCAGCAGCGCTACCCACTACGCCACCGTGCCACCCTAACTGTAGCCTAAGCAGTCAAATCTCTTAACTCAGGATAACTCACTGAGTCAGTGATAAGGAGTTCGTTGGCAGCCATACAATTTAGTATTGCATACTGTCGTGTGTATCTTTCGATGAAGGTAGAGTCGATTCTGTCTCTATTCAATTTTTTCAAATGGAAATTGCACAATATTTTTTTCAGGATATTTTTGGTGCAGCTTTACATTGTTTGTACTTGTATTCATACTGGTTTATAGGCACATTATGAAAACCACTGCTCACTAGGATTCTCTCTTGATAGTACAATTTCTTTTTAAAGGTAAGATGGAAAACTTTCCAAATATTCTAATAGAAATATCAGTATTACACTTCTTAAATTAAAAATTCCCTGATTTTAATGGTTTTGCACATTAAAGTATATCAGTACATTATTGTTCGGAGAGGTTAGGAGCACCCCCGTGACCCTGTGTTGGGATTCAGCGGGTTGGAAAATGGATGGATGGATGGATGGTTAGGAGCACGTGGTGATACAGCGCATTGCCGCACCCTCCACATGACAAACTAATTTAGGATCCCAGATTAGGACCGGAGTGAGCCATGCAACGGGTGACACCTCAGCACCACAGTAGTTCAGATGGAATGTTCAGAAATCTAAAAAATATTGTGTGGTTAAAGAATATTCTTTAAAATTTTTTAGCATTAATATGAGTGACAGATGTGCTTAACTGCTGTCTTTCATACACGCCTTCCAAACATTTATTAATTATCTTACATAGACTTCCTATTGACTCCACCAATCACCTAAACAGGAATATTCTTTAGAAAAGCACTTCCTGCATAATTTAGTAGTTTTATTTCACTAAGTGTAGAGCAATGGTTTTAGGACATGCATTCAAAATTGTAATTAACACAACCATGGCACAGTGAACATTTTCTTTGCTTGTAATTTTATGCCAAATTAAAGGTATATTTGCACAGCAGCTAGATGTGCCTCCTGTCCCATTTCTAGAGATATACAGTTAATGTAGCCATTTATTCTTTGTATAATACAGACAATCATTATTTTATATATTTGTCAGTAGCAATGGCTTCGGGAAATAAGTGTTAAATGCTCTACATGATATATCCGTTTTCTGCAGAAATTCAATTTGAACACAATTTACTTCTCACTAACATAAAATGTATGAAGCCATGGTTGTACATGTATACACACATTATGGTCTGAACTCATACCAGTATGACTAAAGAGGGAAAAAATGTAAAAAGAAAGAAAAAAAAAGAACTACTGACTTGGCAGTCACAGTCAAAATGAGACATTATGCTGACATATTGCTGTTGGTATAAAGGAGCCCCAGTAATGTTTCTTAACACTTTTGCTGATTACTTCATTGACTGAAAGTACTCAGTGTGTCAGGGAGAGGATGTGAAGCATTGTTTAAAATGGCACTCAGTGTTGCTTTCATTTTCCAGAGTGTACCCCATAAACTAAGCTTGACCTTTTAATTGGTCTGTTGATTTGGTGGGCTTCTCTTGAAGTAATGTTACCAGCCCAGCACACCACAGTGTAGAAAACTACACTGGCCATCACAGAGTTGTAGAAGATGTGAAGGATGACACTTCTCATTTTAAAGGAATGCAGTCTCCTAAGGAAGGACAGTCTGCTCTGCCCTTTCTGTTATAGTTAATAATGTTATAGTGAATTTCCCATTGGGATTAATAAAGTATCTATCTATCTATCTATCTATCTATCTATCTATCTATCTATCTATCTATCTATCTATCTATCTATCTATCTATCTATCTATCTATCTATCTATCTATCTATCTATCTATCTATCTATCTATCTATCTATCTATCTATCTATCTATCTATCTATAGTTACTCTGTGTTCCAAGACTAGTCCTACATGTCATTTATGTGGACACCCAAGTACTTGTAGGAGTGCACCACGTCTACATTCATTCAGTCCATTCAATGCATATGAGAGGACTGAAAAGTCAGTCTAATCGCATTTGACCTTGTATTATATTAGATATCAGGACATATCAGACATTCTCAAAAAGGCAACAATCTGTTTCTGCCAGCTATCCAACCATTTTTTTGAAAAAAGAAAAACTGTGAATGTTGTTAGAATAGCCTATCATGTTTTGGTGGTAGCTCTGGCACAGCTTATTGTATTAACTCCCTGAATGTCATTCACAAACTATAAATCATTTTAGTAACTGTTTATTCGATTCCCAACTTGAGCTGATTTATGATTTTGAAATTTTACAATGTGATGTGTTTTGCCCTTTTTTTTTAATAAAACTTAGAAAATTCAGATTAGAGTCAAATCGAAACGTTTAACTTAAGCTTTGCTCCAACATCATGCTGTTTAATCATAAAAGATAGTCCCAGAAACTGGCTTGAAACAGGAAAAGTCCACAAAATAAATTAAACTGTAAAAAATTGAGACAGACTTTGGACAGATCTCAGTCTGATAAGCTTCACCCAGTTATTGTTTTGAGTTGTATGATTTTAAATGTTGGATTTGCTTGTTTATTTTACTGTATATCTGCAATGTGTCTATGAAGATAAATGATTAGGATAAGAAAAATAAAATGAGTTGATGCATAAAACTAGTCTAAGTGCTACAATTAATGTATGGAATATTGTATATGATCATAAAGTGCTGTACTTAAGAAAAACAATACATTCTCTTCTTCAGCTAACCATGGACATGGTTAGCCAAGCATGAGGTTAAACACTAGAGTATGCCAACCAGTAAAACTTACTATAATGTAAAAGATTTCTACTATTGTATGAAGTGGTTCAAGTAAATGGCTCAAACCTAGGATATACAGTATCTATCTATCTATCTATCTATCTATCTATCTATCTATCTATCTATCTATCTATCTATCTATCTATCTATCTATCTATCTATCTATCTATCTATCTATCTATCTATCTGAACATTTAATTATAGTGCTGCTGTTTCCAGGAATCTGCATTTCACATGAAAGAAAATAGGGTAATATTTTCAGAACACTGTGTTTTTCTTTCTTTTTGTTTTGTAACAACACTAAAGAGGACAAAGTATATAGGACAGGAGAAATAAATCAAGGTGAATCATTTTAATTCAAATTCCCCTAAAGCAAAATACCAATGACTTATAATATGCTACAGCTGTGGTAATAAATGTACTGTCATTGCAAACATGTATCATAGCAGAGATAATGTCAAAACAATAATGTAAAGAAAAGTGTCTTTAATTACATATCTATTGTAAAATTATTCCTAATATTTAAATATACAGTTATTTTAGATGCATGGCTCTCATTGTGGGGCATTTTTGGTCAATAAATAATGCCATGAAAAACAACATTCTCAAACCTGCATAAACCCATCAGGGTCATGGATGAAAGCCATGCAAGTAGCATTGGGCGTCAGTTAGAAATCAGCCTTAAAGAGAATATTAGTCTATCTAGAGCTATGGGGCAGTGGTAAAAACAACTTAATTCCCCTAAAAATAATGTATCTTGGGAAAGTGAATATTTTGAAAAGTATATATTTTAAGAAATAATTGAAAACATTTTTTGCTATGGTGTCTATAAAAGTGTGTATCCGGAACACCAAACACGGGGGTTGGAGAGTGAGGCGAGCAGGGGCCAAAGCCCCCTACTTAATATTAATAAACAGTGGCAAGCTATTATTTCAGACAGTGTTGTCAATGTTTGGTAACTTTCATTCTTCCTTAGATAGATAGATAGATAGATAGATAGATAGATAGATAGATAGATAGATAGATAGATAGATAGATAGATAGATAGATAGATAGATAGATAGATAGATAGATAGATAGATAGATAGATAGATAGATAGATAGATAGAGAAGGAAAATGTAAAATTACCAGCAAGATTTACACAATATAGAATATTAAGACAAAAAGTGCAGATTAAGATAAAATGCAAACAACAACTGGCAGAAATGAGACTCTATAAAGTGTGATGGCTGCAGTGCTCATGAATCAGTCTATCACTAAATTTTCTTTTCTTTTTAACCAGAACAGTATGTAGAGAGTAAGCATCATTTTCCTTGATTTTCAATAATTTGGTACATGTCCTTCTCTTGTATACTGCTTCCAGAGAGTCCAAATTGACTCTCAGGAGAGAGTAAGCCTTACCTATTACTTTGACTTAGCAGACCTTAAATACAGTAATGCTGTCACCCCATCATATTGGTACATTATTGATTGCACCTATACAATACAATAAAGGACCACAACAGATGCCTTCATACTCCAAAGAAACCGAGCCTTCTACAGAAAGAAGCACCTCTGCCCGTACTTCTACAAAACATTAGTGTTGGTAGTACATCTACTTGTAGGTTACCACCTGTATAGCCTTTACATAAATTGTGACAGAAGATGGAAGAGCCTACCTCCATCAAAGGCCTGTATTTATGATTCTACCCTCCCCTAATATACCCATTTGGTTCTGTATCATCAGGGAATTTATGCAGATGACAGTGTTGTACCTAAAGTCTGAAGCCCTGCAACTTTACAAACTTTAGATAGGCTGTGTTGAACATGTCTTAAAAAAAAACAAAAAAAAAAAAACAAGATCCTCATAGTGCTTCCTGCTTTGCTTTCTCTAAGATTAGGCTCTGTTCAGCAGTCAGATAACAGTGTCTTGAACTCTAATTAGATCCTGGTAATAATACTGAGTCGACAAGATGTCTGAATTGAGCCAAGACTACATCATTTAATAGCAACTGTGCCAAGTTAATGAAAAAATCAAGAAAAAACAATGACAGTGCCCCTTGTGCTATCTGGTCAGCAACTGACATCCTTCTATGAAACCATAAGATGTTTAAGTCTAGGCACTTGAAGGGGCAAAGACAGAACTGGAGTCAGGGATTCCACTTCCACTTCTTGTTCTTCCAAGTTGAGAGCGGAAAAGCTAGAATGTGTAACCACAAAATCCTTCCCTGGTTCACCCTTAAAACCTTTTTGTGAAAGAGACACATATGAATCAAATTTCTCACACAAATGTTGATTCCTGCTTTGCACCCAGTGTTATTGGGCATTACCATTTTGCATTCATGGACCTTCTGATTAAAAGAAGCAGTTCAGAAAATTGATGTAGCTATCTTAATAATAAAAACCAGGTGTGACCAGTTGTAAGGAACGAGTTTGGAGCAGGGAGAAATGCTGGGGTACCACTCTGGTAAACCAAGAAACAAAAAAGAAAAAACAAAATGGGTCCACGAGGAACAATAAAAATGGTGCTGATCCAAAATCATCCAACATCACTTTTGGCATTTTTGTTGTTCTTTGCTTTGCAGACTCTTGTGAAACTCAGGTCCTAGTTGGCAATACATCACCTTCCTGTTTTTCACTTTTTATGGTGAAGTGGCCAGACGGGACTGGGCTTGCTCGAGATGTCAAGAGTGCTCTCATTGGGTGTCTTCTCTGGGCTGTGAAAAAAGGAGAGAATACTCTTAGCGACAGTGCCCCCTCTCGTCCTGGAATAGTAGTGCTTACCTCAGTCGAGCTTGACCAGGGACCCCTGGATGCACATGCATAACACAGGATATTGGCTTTTCTGTTGCTGCATTTCCCCCTTATTACAATCTGAAATTTCTATTGTGTGCTGTGTCTAAGAGAAGTGAAAAAAGACAAAATGATTATAGAGTGAACATCACTGTCCGTCTATAAGTAAAAATAACTCAGTACAAATTCAATGTTTCAGTGACTTTTGTCAAAATGTGAGCCATGCTTTTTCTTACACAGATCCACACACACAACTAAGAGCAATTTATCCACATTAATAAATTTGTAGTACCAGCTTTAATTTGCATACCATATTCATGTTTATTTAAAACTGTTTGATGTTTGTCAGAAATGTTTGTTTTCCATGTTGAACTCAAAGCAACTGTACGGTTTGTTTTTGGAAGCAAAGAACAAGCTCTTGCAACAAAGTCACAACTTCATATATTCAAGACAAAAGCAATCAGGTGTCCCTACATGTGTTTTTTTAACCTGTTTTTGGTTGGTTTGAAAAAGAGATTTATTTTTCTTATGTTGTTTTGAAATGTCCACTAGCTGTTATTCGGAATGACAAATGACATGTGAAACATGATTTTGTGTCAAGAAGAAGTCCATTTAACAGCTTGAAGCATTGCAAGAACAGACATGTGCATTAAACTTTAAAATAAAATGGAGCAACTTTTAGTGTTTCTGGAATTAAGTAACATTTTAAACTTTACTACTCCATGAACACATTTCTCAAAATGAATGTATATTTTATACCAGAATCTTATCGGAGCCAAAGATAAGAATGATTTCGTTGGTAGGATTAGACATATACTTAAGTTTGCACTGTAAGATAGTTTCAGACTCTTTGATAGGATACTGTATGTTGGCTTTTAAGACTGAGATTATGTCTCTGAAGCCATTTCTTCATAGGAACTGAAGGAATGTCAAAGAGGCAGTACAAGGAATCAGATGATGGGAAATACCAATGTATCACCAGCATCCTGGGCTGCTGTCTTAAGGGTTTTGGATTAATTATTGCCTCTGGTGCTATAAATGTCTATCAATGGCAAAAACTTGCTGATCTGACAGGTAGATAAAGGAGACAAACAAATAAAGGCTGGTAGAACAAGTGTTTAGAGAAACAGAAGAATAGTTAAAGCTTGCTTGATGAATCATTGTGGTTTAAAAATTTAAATCTAGTTGGTAATCACTTGTGAATGCTGCTGAAGGTTTTTATTTAATTGTCATGTGGTTTTCTTTTTGTGCTGGAATTTAGTAACAGAAGTGAATCAAATCATATTTGAGTGCAGAAACTTTTCTTTTGTGGACCTGTCTGAAAATAATATTTGGGGTAAGCTGTTGAGAAATGATATAGATCTTGTGTTATACATTAATAATATCATATAACAATTAAGGAAGACCCTTATGATGGTATACTCATTTATATAATTCTTTTGTCCTTTGACTAAACAGCTAATTACTCATTGTTAAGTGTCTTATAACATTGTTGAGTACAAAGACATTTCCTCCATTAACTCCACTATACTTCCCCTTACATTCACTGACTTGTCTGAAAACCACTGATACATCTTTTATAGGGCACCTTGCATATTCATATTCTTCTTCTTCTTTTTCTTCCTCTTCACCTTTTCCCACTTTTATGTGGTGTGGTCAATGTGCTTGATCAACCTTCTCCATGGAGGTCAGTCCTGCATTTCCTCACCAGTCAAGCCCTTTTCCTGCCAATCTTCTTTAACTCTATTCATCCACCTCTGCTTTGGCCTTCCTTACTTTCTCTTTCTTGTACTTCCATTCCCATCACTCTTTTACCCATGTATCCATCTTCCCTCCACACCATATGCCCATACCACTTCAGCCTACTTTCTTAGATATCTCCCCCCTTTTGTTGTATACCTGATTATCTCATTTGATATTCTGTCCTTTTTAGTAACTCCACACATCCATCTCAACATTCTCATTTCTGCCACATCTAAAACCATGCATATTCAAATTGTTATTCCCTAATTAACCCTGTACCTAGTGTAGCAGTAGAGCATATCAGTGCTACCTTGAATCCTCAGGTACCACTCCCAACACCAGGTAAAAGTACAATTATTATTTATTATGTAATAATAATGTGCACTAAGCACCCTCCACTCCACACTACTCATATAATCAATACACACTTTTCTCTACAATCACAATACCAATCCTCCTCTCCCTGACACTTCGCCACCCTACCTCCCAGCTCAGCTCAGTGTCTGGGCTTTCCCAGAGTCCTTTTATACCCCCTGACTGGGAGGTGTTCCTGCCCAACAGTCCACAAGTCCTTATTACTTCCGGGTCAGGGTAACAGTCCTTTTCTTCAACCTGGAAGTACGTCATTTCTCCTGTTCACGTGACCAGGACGTACTTAGAGGTTATAGGGCACATAAGAGTCCTTGAGCCTCCCTGCAGCGTCCTCTGGTGGGCCCCACGGTGTCCAGCAGGGTTGGGAATAAAAACTCCACTGTCCATAATTCCCTGCTGGTCTTTGGGGCACTCCCATGCTACAGGGAGGGCTCCATCTAGCGGCCTGGGGGTGCTGGTCGGGATAAACAGCCGGCCATCTCCCACACTAGATTTAATGGAAGTTGATGTGGTACAATTGAGCTTGAATAAAATGTGATTTTAAATGAGTATTTTACATACTCGTGTTCCTGTTTATTTACATTTTACATTTTGTCACATTTTGTGACATCATCTAAGACTAGGACCTGATATCACATCAGCACTGTGAGCATATCAGTTTGTAAATAAACATGCCTGGACATAGCCGAAACTCTATAATGTATAGGAAAACTTCAGATGCTGATCTTAAGTTTGCATTTTTGGCTTCAGTTAAAGGAAGGTAGTAACTTAGATGAGTCTACAAAACCAATTTGGTTTAAACAATTTTTGTGTCACTTGAAAAAATCAGAAAGCTGAACTATCTCTAGAATATGCCAATAAAACTCATGCCTTGCAACCTTTGCGGAGCTCTAATCTTACTTTTACTTTTATGAAGGCAGAGAGGTCAGGAGGAGGGCAATGAAAATGAATGGTCTAGTGTGTATGTAGGTGTGAAATGTCAAAAGCTGTACGCTTGCAAAAGTAATTTATAACTGCATGGTAAACTTATTGCAGATTGATTTTCTCTGGGGTGTCTTCCACACTAGAGCCCTTGTAAATTTTTGAAGAGAACTGGAAAGCAAATTATTACAAAAAGTAAAAGATTAAATTTAAACAGTAAAAATCAGTAATATTGGCGATAATATAATAAATGCAGTGGAAATCTCCTGCTAAAGCATTATTGTTAAAAGTGTCAATTGACTATATCTTTAGAGCTCCTAAACTGTTACATTTCTTTTTAATTTCTAGCCTCAGAACAGCCAAATTCTCGACCATACCAAGGAGTTCGTGTGAAGGAGCCAGTCAAAGAATTACTGAAAAGGAAAAGAGGAAATGTAAACACTAATTTAACAACTACAAAAGTAAGGAAGGGTTATGTTCTTATATATTTCAGGCTTATTTTAAGAGTAACATAAAAGGTGGAATAACACATGATATAAATCCTGGAAGTCTTTTTCTTTGCAGATTCTGTAGTTCACTAGAGTGCCTTTGTTTCACAGTCTTACAATTTTATTGTGTCCTTCATTTATTGGGAAAAAAAAGCAAACATTTTACTCAATTATTAAATGTGCATCTTACCACTGTATATGGGCTGGCTAACATGAGTCCCTAGAGTTTAGCTGAATGTTCTGATTATTTTCTTTACCAAAAAAGAGTACAGTATATAAGAAGTACACCGTATAACCAAACGTTTGTGGATGCCTGACCATCACATCTATATAAGTTTGATGGACATCCCATCCCAAAGCTATGGGTATTAATATGGAGTTATCTACCTCTTTGGAGCTATAATAGCCTTAAACTTTTCTGTGAAGACTTTCTACAAGATTTTGGAATGTCTCTGCTGGAAGTTGTGCCTATTCAGCCAAAAAAGCAATTGTGAGATCAAGTAAAGATGTAGGATGAGAACATCTGGCTCACAATCACCATTTTAGGTCATCCCAAAGGTTTTCAATAGGGTTGAGGTCAGAGCTGTGTGCAGTACACTCATGTTCCTACACATGAGATTTTTCAAACCATAAATTTATGGGCCTGGCTTAGTGAACAGTGGCAAGGTCATGCTAGAACAGAAAAGGAACTTCTCCAAACTGTTGCCACAAAGATAGAATAACAAAATTGTCTAAAATCTTATTGTATGCTATAGTATTAACAGTACCCTTTACTTGAACCACGGAACCTATTCCAAACTCTTAAAGATAGCCCCAGACAATTATTTCTCCTATGCCAAATTTTGAACTAGGTACTACGCACTCTGGAAGATAGCATTCTCCTGGCGTGCAGAAAACCCAGAATACATCTATAGTGATTGAAAATAAAGCCTGATTCATCATTCCAGATGACAAATTTCCACTGCTTTACAGTCCAATAGTGCCATGCTTTACACCACTCCAGCTGATGTCTGGCGTTGCACATATTGATCTTAGGTTTGCGTGAAGCGGCTTGACTATGGAAAATCATTTCATGTAGCTCTCGGTACACAGTTCGTGTGGCAGTTTTGCTTATAGAGGCAATCTGGAACTCTGTAGTGAGTGATGCAACAGAGAATGGGTGATTTCTATGTGCTATGTGCCTCTGCCATTGATGGCCCACCTCGGTTTGTGTCGTCTTCTCCTTTGTGACTAATCTGTTGTTGTTTCTAGATACTTTTACTTCACAATAATAGCACCTACAGTTGACCTAAGCAGATATAGTAGAAAAGAAATTTCTTATACTGATTTCTAACAAACGTGGCACCCTATGACAGTGCCATATTTAAAATCACTAAGCTTTCAGTACGACTGAGTCTACTGTCAATGTTTGTCAATGGAGATTGTTTGAAGTAAATATGTGGCAGGGTGTGCCATGGGATCAGCAATATGACATGTGTTTTTTTAACTTTGCTTTTAGTTGATTTAAAAAGATTGTATTGGGCTGGAGGCAGGATGCTCCTAACAGTCCTGTTTTTAATTAAATAATCACAGTGGGACAGAAGTGGGTGGGCAGCTATTATCATCCTGGTATTATGTGTAATGGCAGGGGCAGGCAGGCAAGATGTGTGAAATTGAACTGTAAAAAAGAGTCAGTTTTTGGGAGAATAAGGGAAAAACAAGAGATGGGTATGACTATGGTGAGGAAGTGCTGTAATTGGAAGAGAAAGAAAGAGGGAATTTCTTGTTATGGACTTTAAAATAATAAGAGAAGAGGAAAGGAGAATGAGTGGAAGTAAAAAGCATGAACCCATTGGAAATATGTCTAGGAAGTTGTGAGGTGGGATGTGCTGAACCCCATTCAGAATATAACAAGGCTCAGCGGGTGGGGGGATTGGTCATCGAGAGATGGTAAACAGTGGTGGATGGCTGTTGAAAATACCTATTGGCAGTACATTGTGGTGGGTGAGGTGGCAAGGAACTCTGTTGCCGCAGAGCAGAGGTGAATAGGCCACTGGGAATACCTCAGGAGCTGTATACCAGAGTTGGGAGCAGATGCAGAGCCAACAAGAGCACCGAAAGGAGCTCACTTTTGATAATGCCTGGTGGACTGGGTCTTAGAATTGTGCATTATGGGTCACCTTTTCAGGTGTCAGCTTATCTGCAGTATGTTAATGGAAGTGAATCTCCCGGAGTGTGTTTGTTTAGTTAATTTTAAAGATTATTTTTAAAGGATTAAAGACATGCTTAATGATCTGTGTTTTTACTGCTTTCCTGTATTTTACCAATTTTATTCTCTGATTTGAACATTTTAATTATTTATGAACCTGTTTAATTTATTCCTTTGCCAATTTGCACAACAAAAAAAAACAAAACTGAGCACTGGGGGAGCAAGTGTGGCCAGAACATGTTAGATGGCAGCCCGACTCCTGCAGGACTTCATGGGAGCTGGAGTTTGGTACAGCCCTGTTGGGATCTGCGGGCGCCACTAGGGCATGCTACAATTACTGCTGAGGCCTGGAGAACAGCTCTTCCGTCACACCCAGAAGTGCTGCCGGAAACACATCATCAGACACCTGGAGCACTTCCGTGTGCCCTATATAAGGGGCCAGCAGATACTACTCCGAGAGCCTAAGTCGGGAGGAGAAGGACGAAGCTTGCTGAAGAGTAGTGGAGGAGAAAGAGAGAAAAGGACTGAGAGATAAATGAAAAAAGAGAGAAAAGAAACAGAAAGTAAAGAAAGTGTGTTTGTGCTTGGTGGGACACCGTAGATTTGTAAATAAATTATGCGTGCTTTGGGACTTCTGTATGTCCTTGTGTCTGTCTTTGTGTCTGTCTGTAATCCGGGCTGGAATCTTCACGCCATCCTTTATTTACACCAGTTGAAACAGCCTTTGTTTAATGCAACTTGGCAGACTGAAGAAATCTAACAGCTTCTTTTAATCAGCTAGGCTCATTTACATATAATGACTTCAAACCATATCAATTTCACCAATTAGCAAATAAACAAATGGTATAGTCCAAAAACTCCCTTCTTTCATTAGGTATAATGTAAAGTCCATCCATCCATTTTCCAACCCGCTGAATCCGAACAGAGGGTCACGGGGGTCTGCTGGAGCCAATCCCAGCCAACACAGGGCACAAGGCAGGAACCAATCCCGGGCAGGGTGCCAACCCACCGCAGATAATGTAAAGTCGCAAAACATTAAATTTTGAAGAGTTTTGGGTAAATATGTAGTTAAAAGAAATAAGACTTCTTATATGATATCAGACACTGAAATATAAAGTTAAATGTTATATATGATCTATTATTCTAATTTAAATGTGCCGGTACAAATGAAGTTCGGATTTTCTAGTTTAACAGGCAGGCAGTTTCAAGCACTTTTTTGTCTTTCTTACTGTTTCCTCATACTTTTAGCCATATAGTGTATATAAAAAATTCTTCAGACCAAAAGTCATACTGCTGAGATTTGAACCACTATATTTGAAACCATTATAGGTACTAAGTGGAGGATGATAGTTAATGCTGTATATTTTATTAAATTAAGAGATCAGTAAGAATAAGAAAATAAAATCAAAAGTGAAACGCATGCAAATGTAGTGAACTAGTAAGTCAAAGAACCATCTTTTTAAAGTGTTTTGTTATAGTTTACGCTCCAGAAGTAAATGTATGTGGAACAGAGTTGTACTATTAGAACAGTATTTATAGGGATCAGAAACTGAGCTCTGTCAAGTCAATGACAGAGTTGGTATTGAGATATAACAAGCACAAAAAGGGGTATCTACCCTTTTAAAAGAAGAACTGCACACCGAATGTTCATTGTGCCCAGGGATGATCAGGAAAAAGCATTGATAAATGGAGCTGAGTTATTTAATTTTATATTTGATACCAAAATTACTCTTATTTCAGGATTAACAGTAAATGGTGGCCTCCTGCCAGGAAGATAGCAAGTTTATTCTGGAGGCATACTGTAGTAGGAAAGTAGATAACAACTTAATCCTATATTCCTTCGATTGTGTTATGTAGTGATGCATAGATGAACATGAGCTGTTTGAACCTGAGTCATTTTAAACCTGCAACTGTGAGACAGCAGCACTAAGAACAGTGGCACCATGCTGTCTGCTTTCATATAATGTTTTTTTCATTTTGGACTTGTAATGAACTGATGCTTTTTATACATGTAATGTATTTTCAAAATAATAAGTATAAAATTACTTGACTCTGCATATAAAATGTAATTGCACTTCATGTCAAAAATCATGGTACTATAATAGTACTTTAATTTTATGTAATGTATGTTTTTTTTTCAGTACTGAATGGATCATGCCTGTCATAATTAATGCCATCTCCGGACTAGGAAATGTAAATATTTACTTAATTCTTTACTGAGTGTTTCATGTACAGAAATATTCTCCTTTTCTGTGCAGCAAACACTTAATATAAAGAAACAAGCTGTACCATTTATGTATTTGTAAACACAACAATGAAAGGTGGCAGTTAGTCCCCCTTCCATCTCATAGCTGCTGGGGGACATATGATAAGCAAATTTCTGTCTGTTGAAGGCATTTTGGGGTGAATATTTATATCTGTCACTTCGTGTTTCAGGGAGGACTTGGACCACTGCAATATGGACTGAGAATTAAGTAAGATTTCTTAAGCAACAAATGAAAACTAATACTAACATCAAGGTGTCCCTGAAAGTAACATAGGTGAACTAAGCAGCAGTGTCTTAATTATATTTTGATCTTTTGTCTTAACACAAAGATTGCTTTTAACATGTCTTCCAGTAATCCAACCGTATCTGATTGGAATTTCTAATGTGACTGAATGATGTGATACTCACTACTTTTATGGTGTTTATGAGATATGTAACTTAAAATCCTTTATAAACAAGGGGTATGAGGAATGTGCTTTCCTGGCTTTTTTTTTTGTCGTTCTGTATACAATCCAGGTGTTGAAACTGACAGTTTGAAATTTTCAAGCATAGCCTTAAGGAACTGGAACATATCCAATGCAAATTGAAATCTAACCTTGCTTCTGCGTCTCTTGCCAACAGGATACCTAGTAGCTTTTCTCTGTTGACAGTTCTAGAAAATAAAATAAATAAGGAGAAAATAAAAATATAATCTAAATGTAATAGCTTTCCTGCACATACATTTTCTAGAATACTATATATTACATGAAAATGTATATATTAATAATGGGAGATGCAGATTTAAAATAAGTTTGTTTTGTTTATTAATAGGTGGGCGTCAGGGCAGTATGGTCATGCAGAGACTAGCATTGAGGCCCCAAAAGTTTTTGAGTCTTTTTTTGATTCCAAACTGGTTAATTTAGCCTGAATTTTGTCTTTTTGGTTTTATTTTAGGCTTTTGAAATAGCACTGCTGCATCACACTCTTTCAGCATATATAGGTAGCATAGAGTTTATTGACAATATTAAATTGAGAAAGTGTGATTGAATGTGTTTTCCAAGTGTAGTTCTTACCTTTCGTCCATTGCTACCCGAATAGAACCTATACAAGATGAAGCAGATTCAGAAAAATGAAATTATGGATGATTGAAAATGTGTAATGTGAATGTGTGGGTAGCACATTGTTTCCTAACAGATCTTTAAATCTGCTTCATCTCCAAAGTGGTATCAAATTCTACATTAAATGTACCGGTTCTGTTTGTATTAAGGTATTTTCACATAGTGTTTATTTCCACTATTCAAAGATATGTAATAGGTTGATTTGACAACACTAAAATTGTCCCATAGAAGGAGGACTATACAATAAACTGTCAACTCTTCCAATGATGGCTTCTATCTTGTGCCCACTATTGTCAGAATAGGACCCAAGACTTAAAAGACTTCACTAAATGGAAAGGATTCAGAGATGTGTTTGTGTGTGAACAAAGATCTCTATGAGCTGCACAGGCAATGCCCACCTTATACTACCAAAGTGTCTTTTAAGGTCTAGCATATTTTAGGGGTGTATTTGCACAGAAGACATATAGTAGTAGTAGTAGTACAGTGGGGTTCAGGTCTGACATTTGACTATTTCAAAATTAAACCAAATCTTTTCTGTTTTAGCAAGTTCAGTTGTAGATTTTCTAGTGAGATTAAGATCAGTATGATTTCCAAAGCTTTAACTTAAATTTTCCTGTGGAACAAGAGTAGGCAAACTATGGCCGCCAGGCCATGGCCCACGATGTTAATTTGTGCAGCCTACACGCAAATTTAAAATCTTTGTGATTTTGTTAACAAAAATGACAACAACGTCAATTTCAGCGGCCCATGAACAAGTATAAAACATTCGTGATTTTATTAACAAAAATCACAAATGCATAAAGAGTGCGTGTTTTGGAACATGTGAACAAATGAGAACGCTCATTTATAATGTTACATGTGTACAAGTATAAGCTTGTGTTTACGGAAGTGGACTTTGTACTGCATGTAACTGTGCGCGTACACTGATGTTTCGATCATACGTATTCAGAAGAACGGTTACTATGTAAACACACACATTCTCGTGTGTATGAATCACTAATTCAGCCATAGCTGTCGTCTGAGTGCTGTATTATATTTTAAAATCTGTTTTCCATAATAATGAGTGCTACTGTGAAAAAAACATAAAACTGAAGATGAATACCGTGATTTTAACAAGGAATAGACATACAAGTATATATATTTTTTTACAAATGTTGAAAGTAAAGCAGTGTGCCTAATATGCCATAACAGTCTTGCTGTTTTTAAGGCATTCAATTTGAAGAGACATTTTCAAACTAAGCACAGAAAATTTGGAAGTAATTTATCAGAAAGTGAATACAGCAAAAAGCTCATTTTATTTGCTGCTTTCTTTGTGTAGCAAAGTTTTGTAGTTATATGACTAACAATGTATTTTTGTGTGAAAATAACATTCATTATTTAGTAAATGTATATTTTTGTCGCATGCTGCCTGCTAGAGACCTTATAGATGTCCATGTGGCTCTCAGGGAGAAAAAGTTTGCCCACCTCTGATCTAGAATATATGGGTACAAAGAGCAGTTAATTTTGGACTGCAGTACATCCCGGTCCTGCAAGAACTCCAAATTATCATCCATTGACCATCTGCCTTGATGGTTGCTTTATTTAGTCAAACACCACATTTTGTATAATCCCCAGAGAACTCCACTTTAGTTTTGACTGGCTAGAGGACTTTATTCCAGGCATATTGTATTTTGCTCAAAATAATTTTGCAAATCTATACCATGCCGCCATGTTCCATAAAACCCACATATCTTCAGTCTTTTCTTGATAGTAGAATTGTGAAATATGACATTTACTATGAACCACACGCCGTAGCGCAACGTTAGGGGCTTCGCCTCTGGCGCTGACGTTCGAGGTTCGATTCCGGAGAGGGGATGCAGTGAGTGTGTACGCCTGATGAGCCCAGAATTAGGGCAGCACGGTGGCGCAGTGGGTAGCGCTGCTGCCTCGCAGTTGGGAGACCTGGGGACCTGGGTTCGCTTCCTGGGTCCGCCCTGCGTGGAGTTTGCATGTTCTCCCCGTGTCTGCGTGGGTTTCCTCCAGGTGCTCCGGTTTCCTCCCACAGTCCAAAGACATGTAGGTTAGGTGGATTGGCGATTCTAAATTGGCCCTAGTGTGTGCATGGTGTGTTTGTGTGTGTCCTGCGGTGGGTTGGCACCCTGCCCAGTATAGGTTCCTTCCTTGTGCCCTGTGTTGGCTGGGATTGGCTCCAGGAGACCCCTGTGACCCTGTGTTCGGATTCAGCGGGTTGGAAAATAGATGGATGGATGGACATTTACTATGTCAATGGATGCCTGTAGTTCCATGAATTCAGCTTTTTTTTTCTTTCTTTGAAATTTCTCTGAGGACTGTCCATCCTACTGTTTGATGAATTTTCTGAGACACTCACTCCTTTGTAGATTAGCAATTCTGTTAAATGTAAACTTGTAAATAATCCTGTTTCATAAATTGTTTGGAAATGGCCTTGTAACATTCTCAGAATTATCAGCAACAGCAATTGCTTCTGTCGGATCAGTGTAGACTTAGATTATTCTTGTCGTGCTGTTACCTCAAACCTGAAAGCTCTAGACTGCCAGAGGTTCTGTCTTTATATAAAGTTGATCGCATGTGATTATCATCAACTAATCAAATGCCTCGACAAGCAACACTTGGTTGTTCTTAACTTTTTAAATAATAAAAGGAGCAGCAAGAGTTTACTTACAGTACCTCTTCCAAATTTTTGCATGTTGGGTTATTCTTTGTTGAATAAATAATGAGTGTAAACTCTACTTATGTGTTGTTTGTTAAACTGAGATGATTTGTAGTAATTTACCAAATGTACATTCTTTAATGTCCGGGAGCTGTTCCTGCATGCAGCAGCAATTAAGTGGATCAGATAACTTGTAGCTGTGTAGAGCTGACATGAAGCTGCAGAATGGATTGGTTTCTGTATGCTTAATGCACCTGCATATAAGTTCTTCTAGGGTGTGGGCCTCAAGAAATGACATAAAAGAGCCTAGGAGTCTTGCTGTGAGGGTTCTTTTTCTTCTTCCATGCTGGTGAATCTGTTACAGAGTACAAGATGTTTTCGGTGTGGAAGCAGTGTTTGGTAATGAGTGCTGTTTGACTAAATACACTTCACATCATGGTACCATCTTCTGCTGCCAACAACATCAGGAGAGCAGTTGATTGGCATGTCCTGATGTTGGCAAGTTACTAGCCTTGGGAGAGTAAACAAAGTACAGGAACAGTGTAGAAATAAATACATAGCTATTAAATATGTGTGAGTGTCTTTTCTCTGATGGGTCTTAATGTATTTTCAGCTTTTTTCTTATAAATGCAAGTGAGAGATTCTCATACTGAAAAGCTGAAAATGCATTATTATATCTTTCTGGCCATCCATTTTCAGAACCAACCATTTCTATTATAGAGTAGAAGACAAACAGAGTATTGTAGCAGTGGCAGTAACAGAAAAGATGGATCTTACACAAGATGGTAGTACACTGCACTACTATGTTACCAATGTCAAAATACAGTGCATATCCAATTCAATTAAATAGTTAATAGCAAACTATTCACAATTTCTTTTAAAGTAATTTTGTTGTATTGTACATCCTGTCAGAGAAGGCAAGGTCAGACTGGCATCCTGACTCGGATAGATGGTGGTTCCTTACCCTGCCTGGAGGCCTTTATAATGGAAGGATAGTGGGAGATGTCATCCCAGAGATGTGAATTCCCCCTTTATGCTGTTTGGCAGCATCTTTCTGGTGGAGCTTCCATTTGTGCACCAAAAAACAGGTTGAGTTTTTTATTGTAGGGGGGAATCACAGAACTCCAAACCCCAGACACAACTACTAACACACAGTCTTGGATTAAAGTAAATTATTTTATTTTAAAGAAATTTCTTTTTTAAGGTTTTTCCCCCTCTTTCTTCTTTCTCTTTGTTTTTGTGTTTCTCCTCCACTCCTCCCCGGTGAGATTTACCTTACTATACACTTGACTCTGACTCTCCTGGGGAAGGCGGAGCAGCTTCTTTTCAGCCCAGATTCAGGAGTACTTCCATTTCAACATCATTGCCACCAAGAAACACTTCACGCTGAGGTGATACCTCCCTAGGATACAGGAGTGTCTTTCTGACAGCTCAAACCTGGTGGCACCCAAGTACCTCAAAAGGGCCACCCATGATGCCCTGAGGATGCACTTGAAATGCTACTACCCAGCGTACAGAGGGAGTTCACTGGGAGGACATCCTGAGGATGCCCGTCTGACCTTGCCTTCTCTAACAATCATTAATTGCTGCTTTTCAGATTCATTATACTGTATATTCATATGGAAATGAGTTTAGAAATGTAATGGGGTTTAGATTAATTTTACACATTGTGGTACCTTGATGGGGGTGGTACCCAGCCGCGACGCCCAGGAGGACTTGTGCCTCCTCCAGACCACGAGGGGGCGACTGCCCTGGTTGCTTTTGGGGGCCACGGGTACACAGCTGGGAAGCTCAACCCTGTAGGGGCTAGAGAGCCCTGGACCTCAGCACTTCCGCCACACCAGGAAGTGCTGAGGGGAAGAGGAGCAGGGACACCCGGAGTGCTTCCGGGGATACAGCCAGCACTTATGCCACCCAGGGGAGTGTCGGCGGAGGAGTGTCGTGAAGCACCAGGAGCACATCTGGGTGCTTATTTAAAGGGGCCACCTCCCTTCAGACAGAGATTGGAGTCGGGTGGAAGTGGACGAGAGTTGTCTTGGAGAGGAATGGAGGCGGCCTGAAGAGTGAGGCACTGGAAGAGAGGCCTGGACTTTGGAGGATTGGTGCCGGAGGCACTGGGTTTGAACTATGACTTTTGTACATATTGTAAATAATAAACGTGTGTTGGTTGAACAAACGATGTCTGTCTGTCTGTGTCTGGGCTGCTTCTCACAGCATTAATAGTTTTTGTAATATTTATGCAAGATTTTTCAATCAGTCTCTTTAGCAAAACAACTAAATTGTCAGTAATAAAAGTCAGATTCATTTTAAGATATTGTAGACTTTAGATAGATAAATAGATAGATCTTTATTGTCATTGTCACTTTTACAAAGGAACAACGAAATTGAGTTTAGCATGTCTATTAAATATCATTATGTATTTTCTTCAAAAGTACAGGTAAATCATAATATCATTAGAATTACCTACTAAATTAAAAAGTTGTGAGATTAAGCTGAATAATCAGAAACTTCTTTTTTTAATGAAAATGCACTTTATGGAAATTAATTTAACTGGATTTATAAGAGTATTTATGGATTATTTGATAGTGAGAAAGCTTGTGCAGTATATTTGTACCAGGCACAAACGCCCTATCACAATGTGTAAGAATGGTACTACATATTGAACAGTGATTAATCTTGTTAAAAATTTTAAACCATGATGTTTTTAATTTATTAATCTATTTTAAAAATAAAAATTTATATGCTTATGTATATTGTTTCAGATGATGGTTCCTCATACAACACTGTCAACATACTCACAGATTGGTAAGTATCATTAACATTTTCCTTTAACTTTGAGAAATACTTTATACTGTATTCAGATATATATAAACACTGTATATATATATATATATATATATATGTATATATATGTATATATATGTGTATATGTATATATATATATATAAACATATATATATATATATATATATATATATATATATATATATATATATATATATATATATATATATATATATATATATATATATATTATATTATATGAACAGTATTTTCTATGCTGTACTTTATATAAATAGTTAAATACACAGTTATACTACATACATCCAAGTAATTTTGGTGTAAAAAAAAAAAGTTTGTCATTTATTTTAGTAAGAAGACATCTTCCAAAGAGTAGCCCGAAAGCCCTAGACTATATCCGAATATTTATTCATCATAAATTGTAATAGTTTCAAAGACTCATTAATGTGGTTGGTTGGGTTAATTTTCAGGACACTCAGGATTTATGGAAGTCAGCAGTACAACCTCCAATATTTCACCTATAGATGATGGGACCATTTGCACAGGATGGATTGCCCAGCCATCATCCACAACTCTGCAGCCCTTGACGCACTGGAACCCTTTCTCTGAATATGTCACCCATGATGCATCTGCTCCATCCTATACTGCCGACATGTACATGCAGCCAATGTGCCCTAGTTATACTGTGGTGGGACCATCCGTCTTGACCTATACTTCAACACCACTATTCACAAATTTAGGGGTAAGTTATTCTCAGTTCAGTTCAGTGGGTGGACTCACCATTTACAAGTTAAAGGAGGTAGTCAGGTGCAATCCCCAATTGATAGGAGGAAAGAATGGTACTTTAAAGGTAGAAATGGTCTTGTAATATGGAATGTTTGGGAAGGGCCAGGCCTTATTCAGGACATTTTCAAATAACAGCTACAGGTTATACAGGTAGGTATAGTTAATATCTACTGTTTGCATGGCTTTGGCACTGAAAACAGGAGTTGTGCCAGGTGGTTTTACTTCCCTTCTGAAATCACCCCAGTGAGAGTGCTAATACTCAAATACCTAAAGGGTTGCATTTTTCTTGGATGAATGTTATGCTTTTAGTCTCACCTGGCTGTGGTCTCTGTAGCTGTTCACAGTTGAATGTCATGTAGTCAGACACAGACTACACCCTACAAGTCAACACTTCCTGCTCTGACGTTATGGTCCTCTTCCATAGGTTCCCTGGGACAAACTCTTTTTTAACTCCTTGAGTCTTGTTCAGGACTATGGGTAGAGGAGATCACAAGATTCGCAAAGAGATTATTTTAGCCTGTATTTTGCAAAACAGTGGAGGTGAAGTCAAAGTTATGTAGTCAGGCAAAGTGGTTCCAAAATATTTTTAAATGATGTTTTTAAATCTCTGCTTGGATGGTGTTCATCTGTTATCTTGCACATCCAAAAGTGATCCATCTGTTTTCTACCTCTGTGAACCAAAGTCTCCTTCTATGACAATTTTTGGGGTGTACACTACCTCTCTAAATATTTATTACAAACTAGCCACAGATCCTGTCAAAGACAAGTAAACAAATAATGTAAAAAATGCCATCTCTTGACATACGTGTACTTTCAGCACCTTTCCACAGTATTCACGTGTGTCTGAGCGTTTCTTAACTGTTGCTCCTTTTCTCATCATTCCCATAAAGCTTGCTTCTCAGACTCTAATATTCACTCTTTCTCACCTCCTGGCTGATTTTATACTTTCTGTCTTTGAAGACGACTCTCTCAGTGTGCCTCACATGCTGTTACTCCTCCTCGTGCATCTCATACTTACACTTGGCCAAACTGACCAATCACACCAAAGCCAAATTGGCCAATCAGATTTATTTGAGGGATGTAACACATAGACCTTAGAGTTTTATTATTTAGTAAATCTGTACTATAACTCAAGAAGGCTACCACTTCCCAAAGTTCTTTGACCCCTCCAACTTGTTGTGCTGGATGTAGTCGTCTTGAAAGTAAGCTTTAAAGAAGTCCAATATCAAAAAATCAAAGCATGGTATTGGCCTCATTTTACAATTTTGGGCTGAAAGTGTTTAACACCTTTTTTTTAAAGTATAAACTTTGTCTAAATTTCCTATTCATTTGGGTGTTAAAAGAATATTTCAACAAACTTATACTGTTAAAGCTGGTTGGTGTTTCTATCTTGCAGGTTAAATGTAAGTTTGTGCAATTAGCTCTTCTTTATGTCATTTTTATTATCTTCACAATGCTTGTTACACACACACACAGATGCATGCACACATACACACAGAGATAAATATCACTTTCACTGTTAGTCAAAGAGGGGAATGAGACATGAGTTTAAGTGTTAGTCACTAAGAAATTTTCAATGTCAATTGTACCGACTGTTTCTGCTTTGCCATTAAGTTCAGTTTAGCATTGATAGATTTTAACCACCATGTTATGTTATTTCAGCAAATATTTTTCAGTTTTCTGCTAACTGCTTAGTTTAAACTATTATCTGTGTACTCCTTTAATTCATTTTCCAGGTGAATATTTCCAGTTCAATACTCTGAGACGCTAAGTGTAGGAAAATCAACATTCACTTCCAATGATACATTGTTTTTTGAATGTTAGAAATTCATATCTCTCCAATTACCTTTAAGTTACTGCAGATGTGGCTATATCGGATGTTTCAATTATGTTAGTGTATAAAATGAAAAATGCAAATTAAAGACTGAAAAATTTACCTTAACAAATATTTTTTAGAACAATTCTTGGGAACTGTGTATATCTCACTTTAGGAACCATTGTTCTAGTACTATCAATCAATTGATATCTCCGTTCTAATCTGTAGTTTTCAGCTATAGGACATTACTTAAAAAATTAGATTGTAGGCACAAGTGACTAACTTAAATTCCAGCAAAGAGTTCTTGGTTTCATTGTCCATCACAAGGCATGGAAATTGTTAGTCTGGGGTGACCCTGGAGTCAAGTCACCGAGAAAGTGCAGTTGAGGTGGTTAGGACATCTTGATGCAATATCTCACACAATTCTTGTACATCAAAAAAGCAAGATCCTGGGCAAACTGTGTTTCCTAATTATTACCCCATTTATCAATAGATTTATAAAAGTAAATCTCTTTGCCTGGAAAAAGATATAGAATAGGTGACGTAGTTTAGGAAATAAATCTAACAAGAAGATAACTCTATATATTTCTCTTTCTGCAAGTATTCATATTATATGCTTATTTGAGAAATCTTATTGTGGGGGTGCTTCTTAGCTTCAGTTTTAAATGCACTTCCCCTGAATTTCTACTGGTGCCCTGGAGTACAAGAAGCTGAAAGAATTCTTCTGGATTTACTTTACTTAGGTAAAGTGTGATGTAGTGGTTAAGGCTTTGGACCTCAAACCCTCAGGTTGCAGTTTCAAATCCTGCTACTTGACTTACCTGTGCTTCAATTGGAAAACCAAAGGAAATCTGACTGATTGTATCATACATGTTGTACATGCCCTTGGATAAAGGCATCAGGATTTTGAAGTCCTGAATTAGGTATCAAGGCTGTCTCTTCTGTTCCAGACTAAACAGGTTTAATTCTCTATGTCTATCAGTCCTTAATTCCTGGGACCCAACTGGTTTCTTTTCTCTGTACAGCTTCAAGTGTACACAATACTCCTGATGTGGTTTGACTAGTTTATTTATATATGCTAAGCATATTGTTTTTTTAATTATATCATAGTTTTTATAAAATAACCTACATTTTTATCTTCCCTTTTAATTTCCCCTTTACATTGGTTCAGACCCCTAAATCTTTTTCAGAGGCTGCGTCCTTTAGTACGGTGTCTCCCATCTTGTGTTTATACATGATGTTCCCTTTGCCCTTTGTAGCAGATAAGCCCTTTGTCCACCTCTTGAACTCTCAGGTACCACTCTAAACACGAGGTGAAAGCACAAGACTCTTTTATTTTGTTGTCACATGCACAAAGCACCCTACTCTCCACACTACTCATACAATTAACACAATAACTTCTCACAAACCAAATCCTCCTCGCCCAGACACTTAGCCACCCTACCTCCCAGCTCAGCTCAACGTCTGGGCTTCCCCAGAGTCCTTTATACCCCCTGATCTGGAAGTGGTTCCTGTTCAAAGCCCACAAGTCCTTATTCCTTCCGGGTCAGGGTAATCAGTCCTTTTCTTCAACCCGGGAGCACGTCGTTCCTTCCTGTCATGTGACCATGACGTACTCCAGGGTTATAGGGCACATACGAGCCTCCGAGTCCCCCTACAGCGACTCCTGGTGGCCCCCAAGGTATCCAGCAGGGCTGCATATAAAAACGACATAGTCCATGAGGCCCTGCTGGAACTCGGGGCACGTCCACGCTGTTGTGAGAGCTCCTCCTGGCGGCCTGGGGGTGAGGGCCGGAATATGTAGTCGGCCATTCATCACAGTTCCCCCCCCCTTAGCGACGACAACTGGGGCAGAGTGTCCAGCCCCGTGAGGGACATCCTCCTCCTGTGCTGTCTAGACCCCCCAGAGAACCTAGGGGGAACGGTGTATCGATGGGTCCTCCGTTCCCCTGTCCTGCGGGGACAACTTCGCCAAACGTGGCCCGTCTGATGGCAGTTATAACACCGCCGTCGTCCTCCCGGTTGTCTTTCTCGACGAGACCAGAAACATCTCGGAAACTCCGTCAGCGTCATCTCCGCCCCTTTCTCCATTAAGGAGGGTTTTATGGCCGCCCTGCTGCTCTCAGCCCTTTTCTCTATCTTGTCAGGAGACCCACGGTTTATTTCGGGGATCTCCTACTTTCTCTGGGGCTTGTGCACAGCTTGAGTCTCTCTATGGGTAAGAGAGAGCCTCTTTGCTGTTTGCACGCCCGTTGTCCTATGTATTTTAGGAGGCGGCGTCATTAGCACCACATCGCTCCGGGTAACAGCACTTTCCAGCTGCCCCGGTTTGATTGGCACTTCCTCCGCCCCTCCAGTAACAAGCGACAACTCCCTCATCACGCGGGTCGGGGTCTTGAGGTCCGAAGCACTTCGGAAGGCCGCATCACACGCATGCCCCGGCTCGTCCGATCCTCACCCCGACCACTCGGACACCCGCTACTTATTAATTGCGGTGCCGGATCGCACTGTGTCCCCTTATTATATACGGTACGGCTTGGGCTTACCTGTACCGCTGCATCACGCGAGACCGGGGCTTCTCGGCCTATTCACCACAGGTATTCCATCAGTCCCTTTAGCGGCACCTCGGCTGTAGCTCCCAGTTCCTCCACACATTCCTTTACTTCCTTCAGTCCCTGAAAGAAAGTATACACGGGCTCGAGGTATTTCTCGAGCTCCCGTACGTCCACACAGTTAGTTACTTCGGCTGGAGGTAATTTCACTTCCTCATTCCCCTTACCTGCCAGCCGGGAGCCATTGAGCACGTCCCCTCTCGGCACGTGTTCAGTTGGGTCGCGCAAAGGCTCCTGGGCGTTGAAGTCTTTAGAGGGACGGCTGGCTGCTCCGAGCCGACTGAGATCTGCCTTTTTCTTTTTAATGGCAGATCCTTCAGTCACACCCCGCCCCCCTTTCTCTTTATTTAACTTCGGCGATGCTTCGTTCGCCTCCCCCTTCCCCTTCAAGGAGTCCGGAGTCGTCCGGGGAAAGATGACCTCACTGACAGACCACAACTGACCTTCTGTATCCCGGCATCCATCGCGCGCAGTCACGCGACGCGTGTCGGCGAATAAACAGGCCCCTTCCTGGTCAGGTGACTTTGTGTTTATCCCACGTCGTTCCCAGCCTGCACCAGGATGGTCCATGTGATCGTCGTCAACGAATAGGCTCCCCAGCTGTACATCTACAGACTCCTCGTCATCGCGGCCATATTGCCCAGGTATGAGGCATGCTTCTTTCTTATATGCTTTCCCGAACCGCTCGGCTTCTGTAAAATAAGAAAATACAGTTCCTTGCGCCTCAGGTTTTGTCGCGACACATACCTCTGACATATGAGGGGTTGTTTCAGGCTCCAGCTCAGTCATCTGTCCACTGCTCTGTTGTTGCTGGAGCCACTGTTCTCTCACTATGTCGATCTCGGCTCTGGTTTCCGCAGGACCCGTCAGGTAAGACCACAGCGTTGTGGCGTCTTCAGGTGGCCACATTTCTGCGAGGTTCTGTATCATTTGGGCTCGCCCATTCTTCCTCCTGGATTTTTTCCCCATCTCATACCAGTAAGAGACGAGACTCATCACCGTCGCAGCGCTCTCTGTAGTGGGTGGTGTTTGCACCTCGGAGCGTTGAAGAAGGACCTTCTTGGGGTTTTCTGCCACCACAAAATTTGTTTTAAACACAGGTTCCCTGCCAACAGACGGCCAGAGAATCCTGCCAACTACGCCAGTGTAGCAGATAAGCCCTTTGTCCACCTCTTGAACTCTCAGGTACCACTCTAAACACGAGGTGAAAGCACAAGACTCTTTTATTTTGTTGTCACGTGCACAAAGCACCCTACTCTCCACACTACTCATACAATTAACACAATAACTTCTCACAAACCAAATCCTCCTCGCCCAGACACTTAGCCACCCTACCTCCCAGCTCAGCTCAACGTCTGGGCTTCCCCAGAGTGCTTTATACCCCCTGACCCGGAAGTGGTTCCTGTTCAAACCCCACAAGTCCTTATTCCTTCCGGGTCAGGGTAATCAGTCCTTTTCTTCAACCCGGGAGCACGTCGTTTCTTCCCGTCATGTGACCATGATGTACTCCCGGGTTATAGGGCACATACGAGCCTCCGAGTCCCCCTACAGCGACTCCTGCTGGCCCCCAAGGTATCCAGCAGGGCTGCGTATAAAAACGACATAGTCCATGAGGCCCTGCTGGAACTTGGGGCATGTCCACGCTGTTGTGAGAGCTCCTTCTGGCGGCCTGGGGGTGAGGGCCGGAATATGTAGCCGGCCATTCATCACACCTTGTTTAGCACTTTGCAGTTTTCAATATTAGTCTGTATTTTCCAAGTGCTTTACCAGTTCTGAACCTTGTCTAGATCTTTTTAACTTTTTTTGCTGCTTCCTCAGTGTCTGCCATTCCTCTGTGTTTATTAAAAAGTTTACTAACTATACCGGAATCCATGTCCTATTAATATAAATCAGAAAATGTAACATTCCCAAGACATACCCCTTTAGGGATTCCACTGATGACCTCACTCCATTCTCCTCTTAACTGTACTCTTTGTCTCCTGTCAGTTAACCAACTTGAGATCCAGTTTTGTAGGTTACCTCTGAAGCAATACAGCTTCTAAGTTTCACAGTTAATCTTCAGTGTGAGATTGTCTCAAAAGGTTTTTTGAAAATCTAAGTAAATTATGTTATATGCTTTGTTTTTGTCAGGTAATTCAGTAGCCTGTTCAAAAAAAGCTAAAAGGATTGTTTCACCAGATCTTCCTCTCTGTTATTTAGTATATTACTTTCATATAGGTACTTTTGTATAAATTTCATATTACAATTTCCATAATTTTACATGGTGCAAATGTAAGACTTATTTGTTTGTAATTACCACGATCCATTTTGTCTCCCATCTTGATGATTGGAATCACATTTGCAAATTTCCAGTCCTCCAGTACTTCACCATTTTCAGCTGATTGCTCAGATATTCTTAATAAGGGTTTATAAATTAAATGTTTAATTTCTTTCAATACAACTGGTGAAATCCCATCTGGTCCAGGAGTTTTATTAGTCTTCAATGTATTGACTGTTCAACTCCTATTAAGGACACAGTGCCTGAAATGAATTTTTTCTGTAGATGCCCTTAGGATGCAATTACAAAAGGTAGTTATGAATAAAAATATTGTATTTCCATGTACATGCAAATTATGTAATGTGGATAGTAGTAAAGGATAATAGCTCCATAATTTCAAAGCACTTTATATTTATTTGATGTACTCAGATAGGCATTCATTTGCTTTATACATTTTTTTCTAATGGTTCAGGAGATGCCTTCACCTGTTTAAACATAAAGCATTGTATTAAAAATTCATACACTCATACATTTTTCCAGAACTGTCCAGTATAGGATAATATGGGCTGATGTTTATTCCACCAATATTGCACATAACTCAGGAACCAACTCTTGATGGAATGTCAGTCTATTTCAGGATGAACTGACTAATACACCCACCTTTACAAAATACATTCAGAATTTCTAGCAAACCTAACAAGCATGGGATGAGAGAGAAATCTGATTATCTGTGAAGAAGCCATGTGGACATGAAGAGAATGTGAAGTTTCCACAAAATGTAATCCTGGGATCTTGTTTTTGTGAAACAGCAGTGCATGCCATAATACCCCAACCATGCCATTCATTTTGAATTAAATGGAGTTTTTTTACTAGGAAGTAAATGAAGCTTCTATGTGTTTGCTAAAAAGTAAAATTTACTCATCTGATCTACTAGCAAACCAGAAAAACCATATACCCTAGGGAACAAATAGAAAAGTGTAAGAATGTAAAATGGAATGCCTCTGAATATGATAGGAACAACAACCACAGCAACATTTATTTTTATAGCACATTTTTATGTATAGTATGTAGCTCCAAGTGCTTTACAAGATGCCAAGAATTAGTTACAAATTAAATTTAGATAACAATAATAATGAATAAATAATGTTAAAAAAAAGGTAATACACCCATAAAATAGGTACAGTATATACAATACAATACAATTTATTTTTGTATAGCCCAAAATCACACAAGAAGTGCCACAATGGGCTTTAACAGGCCCTGCCGCTTGACAGCCACCCAGCCTTGACTCTCTAAGAAGACAAGGAAAAACTCCCAAAAAACCCTTGTAGGGAAAAATGGAAGAAACCTTGGGAAAGGCAGTTCAAAAAGAGACCCCTTTCCAGGTAGGTTGGGCATGCAGTGGGTGTCAAAAAGAAGGGGGTCAATACAATACAATACACAGAACAGAACAAATCCTCAATACACTATAAAAATAAAAATTTTACAAGTACTGAGCAGAATTTGACAGTAGATGATATCACATAATATGATTTGGATTTATTTAGAGTCCTGGAGACCTCAGCCATCAAACTGTCTCCCCCATTTGGACAGTGCTGGGCCAGCCAATCCGATGAAAGGACCCCTCTACCACACGATTCCTGCGATCCTCCATTAGGGATGACTTTGCCTTAGGCAGGCAAAACAACTTGGCAGGTGGGCCGTGGCACCAAGTGCCACATTTGAGTACCGAGAAGAGAAACATAATAGGTGAGGATTAGTAACAAATTACAGTAATCCCTCCTCCATCGCGGGGGTTACGTTCCAGAGCAACCCGCGAAGTGAGAAAATCCGCGAAGTAGAAACCATATGTTTATATGGTTATTTTTATATATTTTAAGTCCTTATAAACTCTCCCACATGGTTTATAAATATTCCCCGTACAGTTATACGCATAAACCCGTTTTTTTTTTTAAAATATTTTTATTTTATTAATTTTCATTGTAATCATTCCATACAAACAGATCAATTTATAAACCAACAAATTTGAAAACAAATCGAACCCCACCCCTGAGAAGGAGAGCTTAGCTAAAGGAAAATTTCTTTAAGTTTTTTAATAAGGCAATATTAGACAAAAGAAGGGGAGAAGTAAATATCTATATAAATAAGAGATGGAGAAGGGAGTTAAATGCAATAATAGTTATTTCTCTTATTCTAAAATAATATTGATTAAATCCTGCCATGTTTTGAAAAAATTTTGTACAGATCCTCTAACTGAAAATTTGATTTTTTCCAATTTCAAATAATATAAAACATCGGTTTCCCACTGACTTATAAGAGGAGAATTAGGATTCTTCCAATTTAATAAAATAAGTCTGCGTGCCAAGAGTGTAGTGAATGCAATCACCGTTTGCTTGTCCTTCTCCAATTCCAGTCCATCTGGAAGGACACCAAACACAGCTGTTAGTGGGTTAGGAGGGATTGTGATACTAAGGCTGTCTGAGAGGCACTTAAAAATTTTTGTCCAAAATGATGTTAGTTTGGTGCAGGCCCAGAACATGTGACCCAGTGAGGCAGGAGCTTGGTTGCAGCGCTCGCAGGTTGGATCCTGGCCTGGAAACATTTTGGACAGTTTTAAGCGAGACAGATGAGCTCGATATATAATTTTTAGTTGAATAATTCTATGCTTTGCGCATATAGAACTCGAGTGAATTCTCTGCTTTGCTACCTTCCACTTCTTTTCTGATATATTGATTAAGAGATCTTCTTCCCAATGTCCTCTTGGGCCTTTGAAAGGTAGGGACTCTAATAAGATTTTATATATTGCGGAAATAGTGTTTGTTTCCTCGGAATTGAGCAGTATTTTTTCCAGCATTGTGGAGGGTGCAAGGTGGGGGAAATCGGGCAATTTCTGTTTTACAAAATTTCTAATTTGAAGATAGTAAAAGAAATGTGTAGCTGGGAGGTTAAATTTTGAACGTAATTGTTCAAAAGATGTAAATATGTTGTCTATATAAAGATCTCTGAGCATTTTAATCCCAAAACTTTTCCAGGTATTAAAAACTGGATATACTTGCGAAGGTTGAAAGAGGTGGTTCCCTTGCAGAGGTGCCACTGATAAAAGATTTTCCATCTTAAAATGCTTCCTAATTTGGTTCCATATTCTGAGTGAGTAAAGCACAATTGGGTTATTAGTATATTTGCGATAACTTTCATTTATTGGAGAGCAGAGCAGGGAATATAAAGAAGTACTACAGGATTTTACTTCTATTGCAGACCAAGCCTGGGTATGTGCATTTATTTGTGTCCAGGTTTTTATGGCTTGTATGTTTGCTGCCCAGTAATAAAACTGAAAATTAGGTAAAGCCATGCCACCTTCTGAGTGAGGTCTTTGTAGGGTCGCTCTTCGGATACGTGGGTGTTTTGAGTTCCAAATGAATGAGGTTATTATTGAATCTAACTGTTTAAAAAACGATTCATTGATATATATTGAAATGTTTTCAAATAAAAAGAGAAGTTTAGGAAGGATATTCATCTTAACAATGTTAATTCTTCCGGCTAGAGTGAGATGAAGGGTTGACCATCTATGCAAGTCTTGCTTAATTTTTTCCATACAGACGCCAAAATTTTGTTGATAAAGAGCTTTATGTTTACTTGTGATATTTACCCCTAGGTATTTAAACTGATCTGCTATGGTAAAAGGTAGGGTGTCTAATCTAATATTATATGCTTGTGAGTTCACTGGAAAGAGTATACTTTTATTCAGATTAATTCTAAGACCAGATATCTTTTGAAATTCTGTTAGTGCTGTTAAAACAGCAGGGACAGTGTTTTCTGGGTCCGATATATATAAGACCATATCATCTGCATATAGAGAAATTTTCTGTTCCAGTCCTTTTCTGACAATCCCCTTTATCTGATAAGAATTTCGGCAGTGAACCGCCAGTGGTTCAATAGCGATTGCAAACAACAGTGGCGACAAGGGACATCCTTGTCTGGTACCACGTTCTAGTTTAAAGTAGTCTGAGCAAATTTTATTAATACAAACTGAAGCTTCTGGACTGGTATACAGTAGTTTGATTCAAGCACAAATATTCGGGCCAAACCCAAATTTCTCCAATGCAGTGAAAAGGTAATTCCATTCGATCATGTCAAATGCCTTTTCTGCGTCTAATGATAGTAATATCTCTGGGGTGTTTGATTTTGCTGGTGAATATATAACATTAAACAAGCGTCGGAGATTTGAAGATAGATGTCGGCCTTTAATAAATCCAGTTTGATCTTGTGATATTACCGAGGGCAGCACTTTCTCCATCCTTCTAGCTAGGATTTTTGAGAGTATCTTAACATCATTATTCAGGAGTGAAATTGGTCTATATGATGCACATTGTAACAAGTCCTTATTTTGTTTAGGAAAGACGGTGATTAATGCTTGTCGAAATGTTTGAGGTAGTATTTGGTGGTCTTTAGCTTCTGTAAATGTTACCAATAAGAGTGGAGCTAGCTGAGTGGAGAATTTCTTATAAAACTCTACGGGGTAACCATCAGGGCCTGATGATTTCCCGCTTTATAAACCCTTTATATTTTCTTAGTTATTAGGTAAGATTCGTTGAAATTATGTATGTAAACACAGTTTACTGTATATACTACAGTACTCACAAACATACGTATCGTATATCATTGAGGAGTTTTATTTAATACGTAACAGTTTTAAACATATTGTAATTGAGTAGGTGATATAAAAATACGTGAAAAATCTAACATGTAAATGCTGTACATAAAACCAAAATGCTATTTTAAAGAAACTGTAGAGCGTCTCCGATATCACATTCGTTACAGCCAGGCCACCGGCAATAAATACCTACAATGCAAAAAAAAAATGCAATGCAAAAAATTGTATAAAATATGTGCACAGTTACAATAAACGTACATACATGTACTGTACTAAGTACGTAGAAAAATAGTTTTGGGTACTCACCAACTTGTCAGATAACGATGACATTTACTGCACTGTCACAGCTGTTGTAAAGGAGCCTCTTCACGCGACTGTGTAGCAGCACCGTCGTCTTCTTCCACTGAAGGCGTACTAGGCAGTGTTTTACGTGTAAGGAACATCGTGATGGGCAGTTGCTGGTGCTACTTTTTCATTTGTGTAAAGAGGTTCCTATACACTTCCATGGCGCCGTCAAGAGCATTTTTAAATTGCAGAGAACGAATCATTTGCAGGTCCCATTCTTCAACGGATGTCTGCAGATCTTTTGCCATTCGTAGAATGGTCGCGAGACGCTCGAGAGTTAGGCCTGCGTCTTCTTCCTCTGCCGGGTCGTCTTGATCTTCCTCCTCGCTCGCTGACTTGGTCATCTCGGCCAAATCTTCATTGCTGAGCAGCTCGGAGTGGGCATCGAGCAGCTCATTGATGTCATCACTGGTCATGTCGTTGAATCCCTCTCCTCCTAGCAGTTTTGCCAGCGTGACTGCCTTGTCAACCGCTGAGTCATGAATTTCTTCTGCAGAAAAGCCCTTCTTTTCGCACACAATTTCTGGCCACAATTTCTTCCAGCAGGCATTAACCGTGTCTTTCTTCATATTATTAAGGGCCTTCTGCACGTTCACCATACACGATGTGATCATGTACTTACGCCAGTACTCCTTCAGGGAAAAGTCATCGTCCGTGTCCATTGCCTCGACCATGTGTTGCAGGCTGTTCCTTGTGTACAATGCCTTGAAAGCCCGGATAACTCCTTGATCCATTGGCTGAATCAGTGATGTTGTATTTGGTGGCAAGAACTCAATTTTTACACCTCGGTAGGATAGATCCAAGGGATGACCTCCAGCATTGTCCAGAAGTAAAAGGACTTTGAAATCCAGCCCTTTATCTGCCAGATAGATCTTTCCTTCCGGGATGAAACATTGGTGAAACCAATCCGACGTTAGGCGTTTCGTAATCCACGCCTTCGGGTTGTGCATCCAGTACACAGGCAGTAGGTTTTTATTCTTATTTTTCAGGGCTCGGGGGTTTTTGGACTTATAAATGAGCCCAGGCTTTATCATAAAGCCCGCAGCATTGGCGCACATGACCAGCGTGATGCGATCTTTGTGCGCCTTAAACCCCGGGGCTTTTGCCTCTTCCTTCGTGATAAAAGTACGAGACGACATCCGCTTCCAAAATAGGGCCGTCTCATCCATATTAAACACGGTTTCAGGCTGATATCCGCCTTCCTCAATAATCGTCTTGAACGTGTCGGCGACAAATTTCTCGGCTGCGGCTTTGTCTGCGGAGGCAGCCTCTCCTTGCAGGTTAACACTGGCCAAGTTGAACCTTTTCTTAAATTTTTCAAACCAGCCCTTGCTGGCAGTAAATTCACGGCTCTCGCTGGGGGATTCAGCAGAAGTTCCAGGTCAAGGGTCGTCATCGTCATCGTCTGGAGCATCTCCAGTATCCGCAAACCTATCATAAAGTTGCTTGGCCTTTTGTCGGATGATATTGGTGTCCACGGGGATGTTTTTCTTCCGGCAGTCTTCGATCCAAATCCCTAACGCAGATTCCATCCGGGCTACCGCCTTACTACGTCCACTTACACTTCGTTTCGCCTCCTGGTTAAAGGACACTGCAGCCGTAGATCGTATGTTCTTTTCCTCCTTCTTAATATAACGAACCGTGGACTCGTTGATACCGTAGTGGCGTCCTACAGCGGCGTAGCTTTTCCCTTCCTTCAACATGTCCAACAATTTCACCTTTTCAGCAATTGTTAGCATCTTCTGTTGGCGCTTCGGTACGGCCCCAGTAGCAGGAGAAGATCGCTTTGTAGACATAACGAAGAGCTTGACTACAGCACGCACAAAGCAAAACGTTGATGCTGAATGAGTGAGATGAGATGAGATGCCGGCTTTAAGTGAAATCGAATTCTGCGCTCCCTGTCGCTGAGCCAGTCAGCACCCAGGAGCTTAACCGTGTCCTCTGATTGGGTAGCTTCTTAGCCATCTGCCAATAGCGTCCCTTGTTTGAAGTCAAATGCGTCCCTTGTTTGAATTCAAATGGGCAAATCATGAGGAAGCTCACGTACTGTAGACCGCAGACATCCGCGAAGCAGTGAGAAATCCGCGATATACATTCACATATGCTTACATTTAAAATCCGCGATGGAGTGAAGCCGCGATGGAGTGAAGCCGCGAAGGACGAAGCGCGATATAGCGAGGGATCACTGTTTAACTATCATGTTACTCATGTTTTAGTGCTAATGACTAACAACAGAGATGCAGTCTGTACAGTTAATCAGCAGCTCTAGTCAGGATATGCTAAACTGAAGTAGTGAGTCTTCAGCCTGAAGCTGAGACCGAAGGGGCATCTCTTATAGTAGCAGGCAGGCCATTCCACAGTTTAGGGGCCCTGTAACTAAAAGCTCGACCTCCCACTATTATTTAATTAATCCTTGGAATCATAAGCAGACCGGCATCTTGAGATCTTAATGTGCACTCTGGTTTGTAAGTCATGATAAGCTCAGACAAGTAAGCCAGACTGTGGCCATTTAATGCTTTATAAGTTAAAAGGAGGATTTTGAAATCTGCCCTAAACTTAACCGGAAGCCAGTGTAAGGATTTAAGAACTGGAGTTATGTGTTTGTATTTTCTTGTTCTTGTAATAATTCTTGCAGCAGCATTTTGGATTAACTGGAGGTTGTATAAAGAACAGTTTGAACATCCAGTGAACACCGCATTGCAGTAGATAGATAGATAGATAGATAGATAGATAGATAGATAGATAGATAGATAGATAGATAGATAGATAGATAGATAGATAGATAGATAGATAGATAGATAGATAGATAGATAGATAGATAGATAGATAGATACTTTATTAATCTCAATGGGAAATTCACATTCTCCAGCAGCAGCATACTGATACAATAAATAATATTAAATTAAAGAATGATAATAATGCAGGTGAAAAACAGACAATAACTTTGTATAATGTTAAATGTTAACGTTTAAATCACCCCCCCCCCCCCCCCCCCCCCCCCGGGTGGAATTGAAAAGTCGCATAGTTTGGGTAGGAACAATCTCCTCAATCTGTCAGTGGAGCAGGACAGTGACAGCAGTCTGTCGCTGAAGCTGTTCTTCTGTCTGGAGATGATACTATTTAGTGGATGCAGTGGATTCTCCATAATTGATAGGAGCCTGCTGAGCGCCCTTCGCTCTGCCACAGATGTTAAACTGTCCAGCTCCATGCCAACAATAGAGCCTGCCTTCCTCAACAGTTTGTCCAGGCGTGAGGCGTCTTTCCTCTTAATGCTGCCTCCCCAGCACATCACCGCGTAGAAGAGGTTTTTATTTTATTTTTATTTTATTGCAGATGTTGAAGGACGCCAGCCTTCTAAGGAAGTATAGTCGGCTCTGTCCTTTCTTGCACAGCGCATCAGTATTGGCAGTCCAGTCTAATTTATCATCCAGGGGTGAGGGGTCTGGGCCTCCTAAAATCCGCCACCAGCTCCTTGGTTTATATATAAATGCATGAATTAATTTCTCAGAATCCTGTTTATTTAGAAAGCGCCTTAATTTCCCAACATTTTTAAGATGGAAGAAACATTATTTGGACAACTTTATAATATGCGCTTTAAATGACATGCTAGAGTCAAAGATAACTCCTAGAGTGCAGGCTGATTCAGTAACATTAATGGTGATTCCAACTGAGTTACTGTAAATGATGACAAAATATTGTTGTGATCAGCGTCATTCCTTCCAACAATTAACATCTCTGTTTTATCTGAGTTTAAAGACAAGTAGTTCTCATCCATCCACTCCTTTAATTCACTAACACAACTAATTAAAGACAACATCGGAGAAACTTCATTTTATCTAAATGAAAGGTTTAACTGGGTGTCATCTGCATACGAGTGAAAATTAACATTATGTTTCCTAATGATAGATCTCAGTGGAAGCATGTAAAGTGAAAACACTAAAGGTCCTAGTACTGAGCCCTGCAGGACACCATATCTCACTTCTGTGTATAATGATGGAGTACTGCAAGCACATTTCTGTACATATTGGAATTGATTTGATAAATAAGAACTAAACCAAGTGAGCACAGTGCCTGTAAGTCTAACATAATTATCTAGCCTGTGCAGTAAAATAGAATGGTCAATGGTGTCAAATGCTGCACTTAAATCTAACAACATAATTACAGTGGAGTTTCCTTCATCAGAGGATATCAGAATGTCATTTACAACCCACATTAGTGCCGTTTCTGTACTATGACCAGTGCGGAAACCAGACTGGAATTTCTCAAATAAATTGTAATGCCTAAGGTATAACTGAAGCTGATTGGCGACTACTTTTTCTAGTATTTTAGAGAGAAAGGGTAAATTTGAAATAGGCCCATAATTATTTAGTACAGTATGTGTGGGTCTACGTCTGACTTTTTAAGTAATGGTTTACTTAAATAAATAAAAAAGTAGAGTTCTTTTTATCTTTTATTGAATTTGTTAACAGTATGTAACATTCCATACAATCAAGTTAAACATAACAAAACTAGATTAAATTCAACCCAACCCATGAGAAAGAGAGGAAGGCCAACAGCCAGAGTAAAACTTTAAGAGTAGTAAAGAGGGAAAGAAGTCCTTCTCCCCCCAATATAAATGTTTATTCTAAAATGTTATTGATTTAGATCATGCCAGGTTTTAAAAAAATTTGAACAGACCCTCTAAAAGAGAATATCATCTTTTCCAATTTCAAATAGTATATAACATCAGGTACCCACTGACTTAAAAGAGGTGGGCAAGGATTCTTCCAGTTGAGCAAGATAAGTCTACGTGCTAATAGTGAAATAAAGGCAAATACAGTTTATTTGTCCTTCTCCACTTTAAGCCCAACTTGGTGTATACCAAACAAAACTTTTAATGGATTAGGGGGTATTGTGACACACAGGCTGTCTGATAGGCATTTAAAATTTTTTTGTCCAGAATGATGTTCATTTGGTACAGGCCCAAAACATGTGGCCCAGTGAGGCTGGAGCTCGATTGCAACGTTCGCAGGTTGGATCTTGCCCTGGAAACATTTTGGACAATTTTAAACGAGATAGAAGATTTTAAGTTGAATAATTGAATGCTTTGCGCATATGGAGCTAGAGTGAATTCTGTGCATGGCTGCCTTCCACTCCTTTTCTGAAATGCTGAGAGATCCTTTTCCTACTCTGCTCTGGGATCTTTAAAAGGAAAGGACTTTAAAATGGTTTTATATTTTGTAGAAATGTTAAAAGCAGAGAATAGAATCAGTTTTGTCAGCTAATTCAGTTGCCTGTTCAAAAAAATTTTAAGGGTTTTCAAAGGCCAAAAGACAACCAAGCTCCCACTGGATTTTCTGCTTTACATTAATGTTCTTAAGTAGTCAGCTATTATTTTTTAGGCGTTTGTTTTACAGGATTCAACAAAAATGGGTCTCGTGAAAAATTGGGGTGTCTGCTTTCATTCAGACATCACATTCATGATGCATATATAGTTTATTACAAGTAGAACTAAAATGTAGCTATGAAGAAGCCAGATTAAAAGAGTGTTTTTTAGGAGTTTGTTTTAAATGATACACAGTGTCAGCCTGCCGTATCTCAGTTGGCAAAGTATTCCAGATTTTTGATGCATAGTAGAAAAAGGCTGCCTCGCCACTTCTTTTATGCTTTTCTTTTGGAATAATAAGCAGACCACCTTTACAGGAACTAAGGTTATGACTTGGAATATAGTTGGACAGGTACTAACAAATATAGGGAGGAGCAAGATTATTTATGGCTTTATATAACTTTAGTAGTATTGTCTTTTACAGTCAGTTCTAAACCAATGTAACAATGCTAAGACTGGTGAGATGTGCTCAGAATTTCTTTTTCTACTTAGGATTCTTGCTACTGCATTCTGAACTAATGGAAAAACTAGCAAAATAAACACAAAAACATGAAAGCATCAATTAAAACTAATTGACGTCTTTCCTAGTTAGTCCAGTTTGGAATGAATTGCAGTAATTGAGTTGACTAAAAACAAAAACGTGAATTCAATTCTCAGCATCTTGCAATGTTATAAGAGGTCAATTTTTTTTAATCTGGTTAATGTGTGATTTAAAGTGTAGGTCAGAGGCCATAAATTACATCTAAATTATTCACTACTGCCTTGACATTTAATGCTAAGGGATCAAGTATATTTGTGTGGATATGTATAGGGTATCTTTTTTCATCTTCCTTATTTTGAAAGCTTTCTAACCGAGTATACATTTTGCAATGCACGTATCCTTTTCTAATGACTTTCACTAATCATTTGTGGTGGTTAACCCCGAAAACTAGCAAAATACACACAAAAACATGAAAGCATCAAATACAAAAAGGTCATGCATACTTTAGATTACTAGATTAAATAAACTAATATCTTGAATTTGTAAAATCAATGTATGTCTATTGTAAAATGCAAAGGCTTTTTTGAGAAAAAAGTCACCATTCCACATTATTTTCTACACTGGTCTTTAATTCTCCAAATTTGTAAAGGATCATATCATGTGTGACTGTGTAACAGGGAAGTATGACAGTGGTGAGGTCTGCGGTAGGAGTGACAGATGCTTTCAACGTGGAAGTGGGATTACATCAGGGATCAGCAATGAGCCCTTTCTTATTTGCAGTGGTGATGGACAGGCTGACAGATGAAATTAGACAAGAGTCCCCGTGGACTATGATGTTTGCTGATGACATTGTGATCTATAGCGAGAGTAGGGAGCCGGTTGAGGAGACCCTGGAGAGGTGGAGATATGCTCCAGAGAGGAGCGGAATGAAGGTCAGTAGGAACAAGACAGAATAGATGTGTGTAAATGAGAGGAAGGTCAGTGGAATGGTGAGGCTGCAGTGAGTAGAGTTGGTGAAGGTGGATGAGTTTAAATTATTGGGATTTAAATAATTATTGTAACAGTACAGAGTAATGGGGATTGTGGAAGAGAAGTAAAAATGAGAGTGCAGGCAGGATGGAATGGGTGAAGAAGAGTGTCAGGAGTAATTTGTGACAGACGGGTATCAGCAATAGTGAAAGGGAAGGTCTACAGAACGGTAATAAGACCAGCTTTGTTATAAGGGTTGGAGACAGTGGCACTGACCAAAAAACAGAAGACAGACCTGGAAGTGGCAGAGTTAAAAATGCTAAGATTTGCATTGAGTGTGACGAGGATGGACAGGATTAGAAATGAGTACATTAGGGGGTCAGCTCAAGTTGGACAGTTAGGAGACAAAGTCAGAGAGGAGAGATTGTGTTGGTTTGGACATGTGCATAGGAGAGATGCTGGGTATATTGGGAGAAGGATGCTAAGGATAGAGCTGCCGGGCAACCGGAAAAGAGGAAAGCCTAAGAGAAGGTTTATGGATGTGGTGAGTGAAGATATGCAGGTGATGGGTGTAACAGAGCAAGATGCAGAGGACAGGAATATATGGAAGAAGATGATCCGCTGTGGCAACCCCTAACAGGAGCAGCCGAAGAAGAAGAAGAAAGGATCATATCCTAATATATGGCACATAAATATAGTGTGTACTTTGCTGCTACTTTTTGGATGTACACTGACTGATTTTCTTTTCATCCTTTCTGCAAATAGACAAGAAACACAGCTGAAACTGTACTTCCCCAGGTGGAGTTCCATGAACCCCAAGCATCTGTGGCTTACATTCCTTGGACTCAGCCTATTTCAGCTTTGCCATCTCAAGCCCTGCAGTGCTCAACAACTGCTACTCCATTTCCGGGAACCCAGTTTCTACCTCTGCCAATTACTGTGCCTGAGCCGGCACCCCATGAACTGGAAGAAGCCAATCGGGTCATTGGCAGCCTGCCAATTGAGAAACTTCTTCAGGAAGATGATGATAAAGACACGTATGTTTCAAGTCCTTCACTGTTTATTGAAGGTTTCTAAGAAGTGATAGATTTTCCTTTTGTATTTCTTTTATTTGTTTTGTTTTGTTTATAGACATGTCTTATACTGTGGGGTACTTGGTATCTTAATTGTGCGCAAGAAAGACCATTATTGTTTAATTGTAAAATAAAAAAAGAAACTATTGCAAAATAAGTAATTTACACATAACATTACATAGCTTTCTCTGTACATGGTGGTATATACCATCCATATATATATATATATATATATATATATATATATATATATATATATATATTCACTGTAGCAGTTTCTGACTGCATCAGTGACTGGTGTAACAAAATTAAACACTATTCCATTTTCACATTACTATGCCTTAATATGTCATCATCATACAGTCATAAAAATTGTGTCACTGCTTGCTGCTCTTCTTTGGTACAAACAGAGAGTAGAGTGGCTCTGTTTACTCCTTGATAACAACAAGAGAAACTGACTGCTCAAGGTCCAAACTTTACCACTGTGACCACAGACACGCCAAGTTTTTACATGTGTACAGCCAGCCCAAACAAAATTATCACAACCTTATGGATAATTATTGACTTACCTTCATATGTTAGTTGCTTTTGTTTCATAGATGTTTGTGTAACATGAGGTTAGACTTAAGCCAAAGTAAATCATGCTCTAGTGCCAATTTTGTGTACAAGGGGGGAAAATGACAAATGAGCTGCTCATCTACAGGGCACATGCTTTTTTGTGTTTTTTTCAATAAATATCCTATAATAACTTCTACTAAATATGTAAGAAAAGCAAAAAATATATTTGAGAATTTTGGAATCCACATGAAGATTGTAAACGTGATCAGATATGGAATTCAATAAAAGTTTTTTCCTCTAACGTAAAAGTTTGGTTGAAACAAAAATCTCCAACTGCCACATTTTTCTAACACTGCTGTAGGTACTACTTAAAGTCGGTTTACAGTAAATTAATTGAAGGTTACAACACAACTTAATAGATGGTAGCATGCAGTTTATAAAAAGTTAGCTTTACACTATATCTAGCACCACCAAGTAATAACTACAGCATCTGGACAACCAAGGTATGATCTAAAGGGTCAACAGAAGCAAATTGTGTACCCAAACGTTTTTACTATCTGGCTTCCCCCAGGCCATAATATAATGTGGAGTAAATTCCAAAGCAGCATTTACTGACCTTTGATCTCAGCAAGTTATAAGCATGTCACAAGTGTTATTTACATACAATGAGAAATTATTGATGGTTACCACAGTTCCAGTAAAATCCCCAAAAGATTAAAATACTAATATGGAGTTCAGTTCTGAAACATCAAGTCAGTCAGTCATCGTCCAACCCGCTATATCCTAACACAGAGTCACAGGGGTCTGCTGGAGCCAAGCCAAGCCAACACAGGGCGCAAGGCAGGAACAAATCCCGGGCAGGGCACCAGCCCACCGCAGGGCACACACACATACACACCAAGGACGATTTCAGGATTGCCAATGCACCTAACCTGCATGTGTTTGAACTGTGTGAGGAAACCCACGCAGACACGGGGAGAACATGCAAACTCCATGCAGGGAGGACCTGGGAAGTGAACCCAGGTCTCCTTACTGCGACAGCAGTGCTACCACTGCGCCACTGTGCCGCCCAAAACATCAAGTAGCTTTCAGTAAAATGTTCAAACAATTACATCATTTGGAATTTGACAGCTAAACAACTTGCATTTTTTGAAGAGTCTTTCCATACTATCCCAGATGCTTTATATTATTACTAGTATAGCAAAAAGTCCATTTATTAAAAAAGACTTAATCGTACAATGAACGAAGAATGAAGAAGCACTAATCACCATGTTATTGAGCTACCCATGTTAATTCAATATAGGTAATTTAACAGAGAATACTTCCACAGATTGCTTTACAAACCTGTTTTAGTACATTAAATGAAAAGGTTGAGTCTTATCAATTGTTGAGTGAACCTAAGAATCAAAAGACCATTACTGGTTAGTCAATTAGTATGTATCTTAAGTGGTGCTTTTTATACTGTTTTTCCTTGGAAAGTATATTTATCTCATATGACCTGAGGGTTGCTGTTTCGATAATTCTAGTAATTAGAATACTAACATTATGCATTCTCTGATTTTTAAAGAACCAATAACTAAAATTATTTTTTAAAAACCAGCATTTTGATTTTTGTGTTGTTTTTTTTTTTAACCTAATTTCATGATTGAACTTAACATATGTTTATGTTGTGGTCGTCTGAGGTAATAACGAGTCAATGACTGCAATTAATGTTGGGGTGCCAACCCGGCTGTCCCTGTTTGTTTTGATTTTTGTGTTTTTTTTTTTTAACCTAATTTCATGATTGAACTTAACATATGTTTATGTTGTGGTCGTCTGAGATAATAACGAGTCAATGACTGCAATTAATGTTGGGGTGCCAACCCGGCTGTCCCTGTTTGTTTCCAAAACAAAATAAAACTGTGCTTGATGGCGCAATTACTAACAGAAATGTCACATTCTAGTGTCCTAACAGATAATTGCTGTCTATTAAGGTTCCTTATTAAGGTTTGAAGGAATTCCGTCTCTCTTTCTGTCCTGTCAAGAAGTGATGCCTCCTTCTGGGTGACTGAACTTTTATGGTCCTGGGGCTAGAAGGGGCAGAGTCAGTTGCCCTCACTGGTTGGCTTCTTTTTCTTTGCCTACAAAGTACAGACGACCCAGTTAGCAGCAGGACACCCTTTCGGTGTGGCAATGTATATGCAAAACAGCATCACAAAATATCTACTGTGTATCTAATTGTAGCACAGTTTTTACATGTGTGTTAATTACTGCTTTCTTTTACTCAGCCTCTCTAAAGCAGCATCTCCATAACAGTATTTCCTGGCCATTGTTGCACTATAATTTTACTACTTGTAGTTCTTAACACTTGCAGAGATCTTGTAGTGAATTACACTTGTAGAGACATGAAACTATACACAGTTTAATTTATTTCCATGTTATAGCTAGCACATTATTTGCTAATTATACGTACACTATAGTCAGTTAGTTATTATGACACTTCTGTTGTAATGTTATATATTGTTTTTTTAGTTATTCTTGTGGTTGTGTCCACTATTAAAGGCATTACATAGAATTAAGACAGTTTTATTTTCAGAACATGTGTCATTCAGTTTGGCAAGAATGTAATACATACATCATATGTGCCTTACATTCTACCTCTATATCTTTTGGGCTTTCCCATTTTTCCTTATCAGGATCTACTTTAAGAATTACATCCAATAAACTATCAGATGCTACACATTACATTACAGCCTTCTTAGCAGTGCAAAGTACAAGGAGGTGGAGGTCGGGAGCATGCACTGATCCAGTGTGTTGCCATACCCACAACACGATCCCTAATTAGGATCTGAGTGCAGCTGTAGACAAACCTTTTATATACTTTGAAATGATTAGTCATTTGTGGCAGGGTGATGCCTTGCTCCAGTACACAGGGTTTGATTCCTGTCCTGGGGGGTATTTTTCGTACATGGATTACTCGCTTAGCCGGATGTAATTGTTGACGATTTGGCCTGATCCTGGATCTGTCGGTTTTTTGAAACTCTTGCTGGAAGTGTTGTCATAGCAACACATCCAAATCCGCAAACCTGCTCGGAGCAGGTTTGTTCTACGTAAACAAGGATTAGTTTACACACGTGATCAGTGACAGTGCGTGGAAGTCATCCAGTCAGGGCTTCGCCGTTCATGAATGAGCGACCAATTGATATTGGTGTGCAAATTACACGAAGAGAATTTCATATAAAGAGGGTTTTGCGCGATCGGCAAGATCTTTTATTGTCCCCAGAGGAAATTCTGTACGAAAGATACCGCTTTAGCCGAGGGGGAATATTGTACCTCAAAGATTTATTAGTTCTGTATATTCGAAGTCAAACTCGGTGAAGTCGGGCTCTCACAACCACACAGACAGTAGGCATTGCTTTGAGGTTTCTTGCAAGTGGCACTTTTTTATATACTATAGGCGATGCGGAACATCTATCGAAAAGTGCAGTTTGCCAGGCAATTCGTAAAGTCTGTTTGGCTCTGAAACATTTCCTTCAGGTTTTCATTGTGTTTCCTGGACACCTGCATGTGCAGACAATAAAAGAGGCGTTTCATGCCATTGCAGGTAAGTAACACACAGGCTAAAACACCCACAGTTCCATAAAGAATCAAGCAATCAGCCTAACATTCTCATTACCAGGATTTCCAAATGTGATTGGGGCACATGGAACTGATCAGAGTGGAGTTTGATCAAACATTATTTGGAAAATGTACCTCTCCTCCTGATGAATAATCAGACACAGTGTCTTCATCAAATATTTGACCTTCGTTAATATCTCGTTGGTCAGACACAGGTTCAAGGGATATGACATTCCCTGCAACTGACCCAACAAAAAAGAGGGCTATATGGAACATACCTATAGTACACATGGAGGACAAATATGCAATGACCATCCTTTACCTGAAATTAAGTGACCACTGCTTCCTGCCACTGGTTCTGAGGAGGAGCTTCCCCCTGGAATGCCCTCTGAAACAGGGCAATAGGCATTTTGCTGGAGAGCCAACTCTTCTGCAGGGGTTAGATCTGGACCGCGTGGACCTCCACCTGTTTCTTGCTTGTCTGCCTCCTTATTAGCTTTAAAATTAATGTTTTTTATATTATATATGATTCTTTATGTCAACAATTCTTTAAATTGTTATATACCAATATTTACCAGTTTGAAGTATATTCTTGTACTTCACTTTAACCTGTTCCCATGTTCTCCTTGTGCTCACGTTTGATCTGGAATTATGACATATTAAATAATAATTAATCTGACACATAGGAAATGAAACGCTGCATTCAGTAAGTACAATGTACACTACTTAGCGTTTAATTTTTTCGGCCACTTTTTGCCAGCCGTCTTACCCCTTATGTATATTAAATCTTGAAATTCTTTGTGTCCTTCGAATAAAAGGTCTTGCGCCGCGTGTGTGAAAAAAAATGCGCTCGTTCTTTCGTCATTTTGTTGCAGCCTATCAAAGACTTGCTGATCATGTTTTCTAGACTCAATATATATGGGCTTTTCACTCAGCGCGCGCGCGCTCGTTCATCTCGTATGATTAGATCCAGCTACACTAATCTAATACACAGCTGCGTTTGAAAAACCGACTTATCTGGATGAGTTTCACTGGCATTAACTCATCCAAGATGAGGCACCTGATCTCGGATGGTTTAAGCAACGTACGAAAAATACCCCCCTGGTCATTGTCAGAATTTGTTTGGAACTCCAGTTTTCTTTGCATATACCACTGACGTCCTGGCTAGATTGTTTGGCTGGTGTCAATTGGCCCTGTATGAATGATTATAGGTGTGCGAGCAAATGTGCTTTATGATGGTATGGCAACAAAACCAAGACAGGTCTGTGCTCTGCTCTGCTCTCAATGCTGCTGTTATAGAATAGGGTGTTCCATGCACATATAATTGAGTTAAGTAAATGGGTGGATGAAAGGGTGACACAAGTAACTGCCAACTTGTTAGTCAAGTAACTTTGACTAGGGCGTTCTAGTTTTATTAGTATATAAAATAGCAGAAGTAATGCTGCATATATTATTCTGTCATTGTGTAAACACTGATTTCTATGCTAGATTTCAGGATAAAAATACTTCTCCACGTCAAAAAAATAAATGAATCACGTTGAAATCCTAGCCCAGCTCAGAAACTGACAAATCCCCTAATAAACATGTATTGAATTCTGTGATAATCCTCTCATAAAAAAATTTCAAAAGTACAAGGTCAATTTCAGTACACAAGTTTTGTAACCACATGTAAGAATGCATTCATGAGTTCAGAATACATTCACCAAAATATGTTTTGATTTTTTTTTAAGGTAAACAAGACTGATATTATGAGGTGTTAGGCTGTTCTGCTAGTATATAAATTAGGGCTGTCAAACAATTAACATTTTAAATTACAATCAGTTGCAAAACTTCACTCAATTAATCTTTATTATTCACTTGTTTAATCAAGGCAGATTAGTAATGTCTAGTAGTCCCCAGTAAATGCCACTGCTGTGCAACTTCTTAGCTGCTAAATTTGTGAAGATTTGTGCCTTTTATATAAATCATTTGATATGTGGCACAATTGTCCCATGTGAAGGTAATGTGTAAGAATTTTTAGACCTCACTGAATGACTGAGCTCTGCTTTGTATCTTCAAGTATTTTTAGAGGTCTGCACTCTGATACAAACCATTTTGCAATAATTATTGGTAGATAGTCCATTATATTTTGTTTCATTCAGATTTTGCTCCTTAGACTTTTTAACTGAAATTATGCATGTTTTGCTTTTAAGCAATAAGCCAAGGACACTGTACTTCTATGATACTTAAATTTGTTGACTGTATTGGCCTTTGAGCTGTCTGGGAGAGTTTCAAATCTGAAGCAACCATCATAAATTTTGCCTTTTCAGCCATTGTTAACAGAATAGCTTAGATCAGGGAGTTCACAAACTTTAACTCAATGCTTCCCAATATGTTGTACTATCTAGTCAGAACCCCCACTAATACAAAGCCAAAGTGGAGAAGCAGGGCATGATCTTGGATCTCACTTATTACTAACAGCAGTCATACTGCTTGATTTTCTGTGACATATTCTGTCTGTGATCCAATGTCACGCGATGCCTATAAGGCCAGGTGATTTGATTCTTTTTTCTTGACATGCCACCTCTAAGAATTAGAATATTTTGAAGTACTACCATTGTTTTTTTATCTTAAATTGTTAAGTATTAAATTCTTACTAGGAACAGTTAAAAGTGATTATTTCCTAACTCATACCCTTCCCTTAATATTGCAATTATGGATTTTAGTTTTTTTATGCACATGAAATGCCTTTTTAATGTATGTAAGAACTAGTAGTATGTTTTGTTAAGGATTAAATATTAGAAGGCTTAAAATTTCCAAATTTTAAATATGCAAAAACTATACAGTTACATATAAATCCAAATCAAAAAAGGCAGAAAAAAACTTCAAGTTATTTATGACTACAGGTCACATACAAGGAAAATAACTCAAAGTCAGCCCTGAAGGTTAAGTGTCTTTATGTTTAATAAGGTCATTTATTGTTAATGTCGGGTTCTGGTTTTGATAACTTTAAGCACAATTCTGCTTCTAATTTCAGCCTTTTCCTGTATTTATTTTCAAAGGAAAGTTACCAAACATTGGCAACACTGTCTGAAATGATAGCTTTCCACTGTTTATTAATATTAATAACACTAAAATGCAATGACAGATACATGTACAGTAGTAATTATTAAAGATAGTTCAAATTTGTCTTTGTTAAGTCTTTGTCTTTGTAATGACGTGGAATTTGTACATTCTAACCATATTGTGGCTAAAGCACGCAGGATTAGGTGGGATGCCTTGGAAAAAATGGAAAGTGATATAGACATTGTCAGTAGAATACAAGTAATGAAAATGAAAAATAACCTGCTGTATTGATGAAAAAAATGTTACACTGTACAAAATGTCCATACTTTTCGATTCTTTTACTTTTAACAAACATTTCTATTAAATCTGAAATTTCATTTATTAGTTTATGTGTATAGATGTACTATATAGTAGAGATTAGCTATCATTAAAAGAAAAAGTTATTACTAAAATGAAAAGCTGAACAAGAGAGGGTGACTAGAAAAGTAGGTGTATTACCCAGACATTATTTCCATCCATACATACATACATACATGCATATGTATGTACACGTAAGTACATGTGTGAGAGTATGTGAATAATACATACTTTGAATTCAATAATTGCAATGACAAATGTAATTCTAAGTTTTTTATTTGAATGTGCAGCTACAGGTTCACAATCACTTATATGAAATCCTCATTACATAGCGTGTTTAAAAAGTATGGAATTTGGCAGGTTTCTGAACAATGCTGTACAAGTATATGGATTAATGCTATTTGATAATGTGTTTTCAAAGAACCACACCATTTAAATCAAATATATATGTAGTTTTTCTCTGATTTAATCCACAAGTTGTAATATACAACAATCTGTTTAAAGTTTTGCTTAAATCAGTCATGTACACGCTACAGTGGCCTCAAAATGCAAGTTTAAACAAATAGCAGGCAGCATGCATGTAGTATGAAGAAAAACAACATTAGGACCTGGTGAAGCAGGTTACATTATTGGCAGTGGAATATACAGTATGTGACATAAGAAAAAAGCAGTACATGAATGTCAAATTTGGTGGTTTTATACTGTAAATGTAATTACGGGGTTCACATACTATTTTTGACCACTTCATACATACCTAAAAATATCTTGAATTTATTAATGTTCCTGCGGTGGGTTGGCACCCTGCCCAGGATTGGTTCCTGCCTTGTGCCCTGTGTTGGCTGGGATTGGCTCCAGCAGACCCCCGTGACCCTGTGTTCGGATTCAGCGGGTTGGAAAATGGATGGATGGATTTATTAATGTTAATTAATGGATCTTTAAGCAGTGTTTTTACAGTAAATGATACCAAGTATCCCTGAATTGTCAACATTATTAAATTAACTAATGTCATAGGGGCATATAATATTTATATAAGTAGTACTTATGAATGTCAGTTTAGTAAATAAATTCAAAATGTGTTATAAAAACTCATCACATGTGTTCTTTGCCTATTGATTATACTGAAATGTGTACTTTTCTGGATTTTTCTGCTTTAAAACCCAGTGTACCATAAATCATTTTAAATACAGTTTTGTTTTGTATACTTCCCCAAAATGTATTTAACAGCTACATTAAACATCAGCAGGGCTTTGTTTCTGATACAAAGTAGCATTCAAATAAACTGAATTTCAGTTTAAACAAAATATTTTTTTCATTTTATCGTTCAGGGAATGGTGTAGTCATGATGTAGTAAATCTAGTAAAATAACCCAAAGAATGATATTAATATTTGAAAATTTTAAAAATGTAATTTATTTTTAGCTTGAAATAATTAAGATATAAAACATAAAGTAAGCACACTTTAACATATACTAAAAAAGTGGGATTTACAATAAAACTTACCATAAATAGATAGAAAAAGCCATGCTAAAATCCATGAACAAACCCATTTGTCAAATCTGCTTAATATAATTTAGGCTGAAAGGAAAGCAGAGCTTTACTATGCAGCACTGGACATAAGGCAGGAACCAGCACTGGAGAGGAAAGCAGTTTTACTTAAAAATAAAAACGTAAAAGAAATTTGTGTTACTTCTGACAATCATACAAAGAGGCACTCTGCTGATTTTAAATTAAACTAAATAAACGTGTTTACTTAAAATTACTGGGGACATTCATTGCTCCTAACTGTAACCATATTATCCATTTCCGCAATCATTTTTGTATTTCTCCTCAAAATTTACCTGACGTTTTCGTGTTATTTTATTTATGTTTGCTGACTCCCTTCATTCTTTACATTTTCATGAGAGGTAAAATATGAGGAAAGTCATTTGGTTTAGAGCATAATCTAAACAAACACATTTTCTTTACATTTTCAGTTGAACACATAAAAATTAGGTGTTTGCATAGTGTAGCATTCCTCTAAATATGTATTCCCTGTGAGGTACTAAATTTAAAATTGCAAAATGTTCAAAGGCGTACATTTTATATCACTTACGTTAAAATTAAAGTTTTTAAAAATATATACAGTAAATACATATTGAAATGCTTAAGTTAATCTTGAGAGTGATTTTATTATCCTTAACATTTTGGAGACAATATACTGCAGGTCACCTGTATTTTTTAAACAATCATTTCTTAATTACATTTTGAAAAATATTAAATGATAATGCCATGCAAAATCTGCTAGACAATTTGTGAAAACTAAAATTTACCCTCCAACGTTGTTAGAAAGTCAAAGAATGAATGGGATTTGCTGCCATTAACAACTTAACGCATTTGTGGTTAAATTGTCTTTTTTAATTTAAATATTACCCAAAGCTTGCCTAAAATATACCCAGAAAGAACAAAACACTAGATTGCAGATATAATAAACTTGCATACACACAGGGTGGTATTTGCAGAAAAACCCAGTAAAGATATTTCATATGCCTGTTGTTGCCTATATTAAATGAATATTTTTTTACATTTTTTCTTTGTCATTTTTCTAAACAAATGTAAAAAATGTATTCTATTCTGACTTGAAAAACTCTTTATTAATAATGTAATATTTCTGAATTTCTTTCTGGGTGATTCTGCATGAATAAAACTGTATTAATTAATCATTATGGTAAAAAAATAAAATTCTGACTTTAAATTGTACTGCATCTTGTTTATGTTAATGCTGAGAGTGAATGGAGTGCATATTTTATGATGACATAATAAAGCTGTTACTACAAATTACTAACAGGAACCAGCATTGAAAATGCCATGAGTCCACTGCTGGACATATATAATATAATATAATATAATATAATATATTATCAGCTCAGGTCAAGTTGGGGAGCATGCACGTACCCTAGACACAAAGAAGCTGCTCGGGATCCTGGTTGGCAAACCCCCAGGCAGACAAGTGGCCCAGTCCCACCCTCCAGAAATGACGCTCTATCTGCCGCAACCATGTGTTAAATGGGCATCCCTATGGCATGGTCCAGCTGTCACCCCCGGGAAAACACACCACAAGGCCATAGTTCCGTAACTGATGCTCCCTCACAATGCAGGTAATGTGCCTCATTTGGGACTCCATGAGCAACTGCTCATTCAACACAAAGTCAAACCAGAGGTACCCAAGACACAGTACCAAAGGAGCCCAGTCTTCGTCTCAGGTCATTGGACAGCGTCCATGTCTATCAACAATATAGCAAGACAGGAAGCACCAGAACTCTAAAGACTTGGACTTTTTGCAAAGATATAGAAAGTTGCCGCACATCCCTAACCAGCGATCTCATGACCTCCCATGCTCTCCCAATCCTTCGATATAATATAATATAATATAATATAATATAATATAATATAATATAATATAATATAATATAATATAATATAATATGGGTTGGTACCCTGTGCTTCAGAGATAAACTCCAGACCCTTACAACACTGAACTGGATTAAGCGGGTTTTATATTGTAGTGTTTTAATATAACAAATATAGTCATACACTTTCAAAACTGCTTTGTCAGTCTTAAGGAAGCCTAGAGCCCACTTAGCAAGCAAACCCCATGCGTTGTTTCACAGCTCCTATGGACTACTTTTGAATCCTGAACTAGTCATTGTCTGTCTGAAGTTTGCTTGCTGACCTCATGTTTTTTGTGGGCATTATTTATGTATACTAGTTTCTGAAAAAGTGCTTCTTATTAGTGACTATAAATTGGACCACTGTGGATTGGATATGTGCATGAGTGTTTCCTGCGATTGACTGTCATAGGCTGCTTCTTGCCTTGTACTTAATGCAGCATGGATAGGCTGTGGTTCCCAGGGCAGCTGAAGAGAATTGAGCAAGTTTGATAACGGGTGGGTGGATATTATAACATACAGTTCTGGACTTCAAGGTTTATAGAGCACGCATTTTAAACTCAGACTATTGATGATACAGAACTACATTGCAACCCTCACTAATCCATTACGGACAACAGAAAGCTTTAAACTATCAATCCATCCATCAAATGCACATAATTCTGTAAAGGGTTACTACTACCCTTCTATTCTGGAAGCATCAGGCACCAGGAAGAAGTCAGTCCTGTGCAATGTGCTAATCTGTCATAGGGTACACTCATTATTATTCCCACTCATTTTAATCCATTTTAAAGAAATCAGTTAAACTAATGTTTCATATGTTTAGTATGCGAAAGGAAGCTAAAACTAAAAAAAAAAAAACAGGGAAAACCCAGGCAAAAAGTAAGAATGTGTAACAGTGCCTTGGTAGGAAATCAGACCAGCAGTAAACACCCAGCCATGGTGCCCCCTTACACATATTTACTAATATTTCAGGAAGTAAATGCAATAAAATTCAGGGAAGAAAGATGCAAAGATTACAGACCAGTAACACTAGTAAAAAAAAAAAAATATCCCAAGGGTGAAAATACCCAAATCTGGTAGTACGTTTTGTGCTGAATCCAAATATGATTTTTGAAACTCTTATTCTGGTAAGGTTTTTGAGTGACATGCAATTTAAGTTTGAAAATATTATATATTTACATGCATTTTAAATTGAAATCTTATAATCTAAGACTTAGCCATTTTTTAGTTTGTGGTGTACTTCCCCTGAGAAACATCTCTCTTAAGACTCCAGCTGTAGTTAGCCAGTATGCTGGCACTCCATTTGACTTCGTAACACTTTTCCATATTGAAAATATGCTGATCCAGGAATTTCCCACAGTCATCAAATACTGCACCAAGGTTTTCTGAAAAGTAGTCCAAGTAAGAGTCCAAGAAATTAAATGACATACTGTATCCAATTTTCTGTAATAAACTTATTCACTATTTTAATATAGTTTTAAAACTTATGAGTTCAAAAACAATTTGTGCAGAAACTTTTGAAGCTCTGCCAAGCAGTTTTCTCAACTTCATTAAACTTTTCTTCAAATCTGTAATTTTTTAACATTTCTCTGATCTAAGAACCTATAAAAATGCCTTTCTTAATTTCGGCATCACTGATCTGGAGGAACTTATTTTCATGTATGTGAATCTTGTTTATATTTTATCCATTACATTAACAAAGTTTTTCATCAATCTAAGTTTAATATGCAGAAGACAAACTTTCTCATGATCAACAATTGGTCTGTTTACAACATTTTGTCTTTCCTGGAACAAGCGAGGTACGTCTCAGCCACTCTTTCTGAACGTATTGGTTCCTCTTGTTCTTACTGTGACACTCACAAAAAAAAAACCAAAAAAAAAAACAAACAAACCAACAAAACAAAACAAAACAATATATAAAAAAATGGTATTTAGTGTAACCAAGCTGCAAACTAAGCAAAAGTACAATCACATTTAAATCTCCATAGCCTTTGCACTTATATTTCTGATACTGAATGTTTTGTAAAAGTAACTTCATATTCTCATAAAATTATTTCATGTTAATAGCATGTGCTATGGATACTGAAAGGAATTTATTTCTGTTATGGAAAAGAACAGTTTTTAAGCTTACTTTTAGGGAGTCAATGAAAAAGTGCCACTTAACCTCATTATGTCCATAGCTAAGAGTCTCCATAACTGAATTAAAAAAAATATTTTAATGTAATAGTGCTTGATATTTTACAAATACTATATGATAAAAATATTAAGGTGCATCACAAGAAAACAAAGCCTGATAGAAAAAAAAAGTTTGGATATAGTAGTATAAAATATGCTTAGACCCTCCATCACAAACCTATGGACAAATTGTTGTTGACCAGTGTAAGCTATTCTTGCCCTGTATGAAACCTTAGTGCACCTTTATTTCATCCTAATAAATATGCCTATGTAAAATTTCCACTAAAACATGTTCACATCCACACTCAAAATATTAGAATACATTGCCAGACCAACTTCCTGCTACTGGCTCTGAGCTCTTAGAACGGAGTTCAGCTTTTTAAATATCAGAGTTTCAGTCTTTCCACAAATGAAAGCACCCTATAGAAAGCACCATCCCCTGGAGACTCTACGGAGAATAATTCCTACAATGTTTCTATAGAAAACTTATTTAAGGGACCAAGCTCCCATAACTTCCACTGTGCAAGTTGCCTTTTTTAATATAGAACTGCGAGAAATGCAGAAATAAAGAATGTGATTCCTTGGGAGAAGGCCTTGAACCCTCCAGTTCACTTCTTGCCATTGCCTACATACGCTGGGAACACAAAAACAAATTACATGAGGACATAAAAACAAAATGTTCTGGGTTAATTCCTGTTTCCAAGTCAATTTGTGACCCTGATCTAATCACTTATTTATTATTATTATTATTATTATTATTATTATTATTATTATTATTATTATTATTATTATTATTATTACACAGATTCAAATATGGTTGAAAACCAGTCCTTTTTAACTGCACCATTATTTAACTGATTGAGAGCTATGCAGTTCACTAAAGTTTGCCAGTATAATGACTGCAACCAACAGGTGGTCACACTTGAGTCAATCCCAAATTCAGAAATAAACCAAGGAGACATACAAAAAAGTTATTAATTATAAAGAATAAAAAATGTACAGGTTAGTAGAAACATAGTACAGTAATCACAACCAAAAACTATACATCTACAGCCTCTCAGGGCACCTAATTATGCAGACATGACTCATATCTGCTAATTGCACTTACCACCTAGTTATAATTTAATGAGTCTCATCCTGATCAATTCTTCCACCCTTTCTCTTTGTTCTCTGGTCTGTCTTTCTCTTTCCAGTCATGGTATTGTTGATCTTGATCATCCTATCTTTAGTTATGTTGAGCTGGTCACCAGAAGGGGCTTTTAAGCCCTAGCCAGAAACTATTTTTAGGTCAGGACCTAAAACCATTTCTAGGATTAAGAATGATCTTGAGAACTCATGGGACTATCCTTCTAGAACTCCCCTAGTGACCCATGGTCTTTGAGTAAAGAGATATGCCAACCCCAAGTTATTCTTCTATAATAAGGAGTAATAGAAAGGACCCTCCTATAATGTGTTACACCTCCCTGCTACTACCTAATGCACCTAATGTAGGTGGTGAGCTGTTGTTACCAGCAAAGTTACAATTGCAGTTCTCTTTCCACAAGAACATCCTACAGCACTGTCCAACACTATGGCTTTGCCAATGCAGCTATAGTATCTTTTGTGCACTCTTTGACATGACCCATAAATGCTGTAACCGGGATTAATAAAGTATCTATCTATCTATCTATCTAACAGTTATAGTTATTTGGTGCAAATGCTAAATTCTGAACTGTCTACTTTACTGTACACGTCTACATTAGAGGTGAATTAAGAAATAGTTTCATAGAAAGGAGAAAATGAAGTCACTAGTTTATGAAAGTCTTTATGTAGAGCTAGGTACATAAAATATCCCACCATAGTACTATAACACCCTCACAACACAGTTCTAAAATAGCCTCTTACCCATCAGAATTCATTGGCTTGATATGAATAGGATTACATGCTTATTTTCAATGTGGCAAAGTCGTCTCAGAAGTTAAATACTGGCATAAAAGTTGATAATGCCATTTATTGGGCTTTATTTTGACAATCTTGAAGCAAGAATAACTGGCATTACTTTGCTGTGGCCTGTGCTATTAAAGAAAAAACTATGCTTTGGCAACACCACAGCATTTTTAAATATGACAAGTTGTTAAATTTGGGCTAATGCAGATGCTATTACACTTCTCCTAGGACTGTGACAGGTTATTGTGATGAGTTATTGTGTACCTCATTAATCATTATAACCATAATGTTTGCAAGTATGTGCTCCTGCAAGGGTTACCCATGTCTAAGGGTATATCAACGATTTGCCATAATATATGACTGCCATAATAGTTCTAAATAAAGCTAACAAAATCTACAAATTAGCAGAGGTACCAGGACCCACTCCTGGAACTAGATCCGGAGGTGTGCTGATGCTAATAAAACCTTGTGGAGCTTCCATGAGGACTCAACATCCACAAGGTGAAGTGTGAGGCTGTGTGCAGTGCTAATTTGACATATCCAGGTATAGTAAAACTTGCCAAAGGAAACTGACTCCTACCATGAAAAATGCAACATTTCTCACCAAAAAGGACCCTTTGTTTGTGTAGCATGTTGGAAAATGCCCCAAGTATATTTGGGTACAATTCTATGTACAGAATTGACTCTAAAAGCAATCTTCCTGTTCAAGTCAGGGTTCTCTCCTACCTTGGAGTTGTCCCATGTAACAGATTCAATGTTGTTGTGGAAATACTCACAAACTCCTGGATTGGAGCCATTCAGTTGGAGTTTGTACAAGTGGAGTAGAAGATTGCCTTGATGTGACTTCAAATTATAGAGAAGACTTTCACATTGCTTTCATATATGAACACTGAGCATTTAGGTGTGCTGGAAACAAATAATGGTTGTCTTTGTTCAGAATGAGTTCAGCTGTCACTTTTAGCTGAGCCTAGCTGACATATTATGATTCAAGAAGGATAAATTAGACATTTCCAAGGCTGTTGTTAGCAAGGATGGGAAAATATTGAACTCAAATGACCATAGAGAAAATAGGTGGAAGGAGTGATTGGAGGAATTCTTAAATCTGATGGAGACACTCTAACACGAAATCAATGCAAGAAGTACTGTTTAGGGAAGTGTCTGTTTCTTTGATAGAGTCTGTAAAAAAAGTTACATACTGGCAACGCTTTAGGGGTAGAAAACATGCTACCATACATGCTGATAGTACTGGAGGCTATGTAGATGGTTTGGCTAACATGATGTGAATGTGGGGACAATACCTGTATACTAGTAGGCAGAAATGGAGGCCTCCAATTTTGGAAAGGGCTCTAGATAGTGTGTTCCAGTTATTGGGGGGTAATATTACTCAGTATCCATGTGAAAGACAATTCTTAAGTTCAGCATAATGGAGAATTTGTACAATAGATAAACCTGAGATCCAACAGAAACAATACAGACTCTACCGTGGATCACTTCTTTGTCCTTACATGATATTTAAGAAGTGATGGAAGGGGTCAATCTTGTTTTTATGTGTTTATTAATTTGGAGAAAACATATGATCATGTAACCTCTTGTACCTTGAGTCATATCTTAGAAGATAATTTGATTCCAGGACCAATGCTGCATTCCTTTTAGTTCAATACTTGTAGAGCAAGAGCTGTGTTCTCATACTTACTATTAATTGGAGTCTGTTCATGTGTGTGTATTGAACTCCACCAAGGGCCACCTGTTCAGTTTGCAATTTTCATGGACAGAATATCAAAGGGTAATTCAGGATTGCCTATTATCCACTTTGAAAATCTAAGGGTTAAATCTTTGCTTTTGGCAGACAGATACCAGAAAGATTTTCTTTTGGGTGTAATGGAGTCAGGATGAAAATTTGCTTTTCCAAATCAGAGATTCTCTTCCAGTAAAGAGTGACTTGCATCCTTCAGGTAAACACATAATTGTTTCCCAAGGATGAGATGTTTGTGTTCCTCAGGTTCTTGCTCACATGTGACAGTAAAGGTGATTGTGAGTTTGATTTAAAATCAGTGTTGTGGAGGCAATTTTAGGAACATTGTACTAGACTGGGGTGGTGAAGCAGGAACTAAGTATGCAGACACAATTACTGGATAGACACTGAAAGAATGAAATTAGGCAAAGAAGTAAATGAAAAGAGATTTCTGTGCAGTGATTTGTTCACTCTCTGTGACAGGGAGACACTCTCAACAATACCGGAAGACCTCATAGTAGAACCACTGCTTCTGCAGATCGAGAAGAGAAAGATATGATAGTTTGGGTATGCATTTCAGATGTCTAATGAGCATGGCCCACTTGCAGAAAACCCAGAACATTTTATATACTGTATATAATAATTCTTGGTGCCTCGCAGTAAGGAGACCCGGGTTCGCTTCCCGGGTCCTCCCTGCGTGGAGTTTGCATGTTCTCCCCGTGTCTGCGTGGGTTTCCTCCGGGTGCTCCGGTTTCCTCCCACAGTCCAAAGACATGCAGGTTAGATGGATTGGCGATTCTAAATTGTCCCTAGTGTGTGCTTGGTGTGTTGGTGTTTGTGTGTGTGTCCTGCGGTGGGTTGGCGCCCTGCCCAGGATTGGTTCCCTGCCTTGTGCCCTGTGTTGGCTGGGATTGGCTCCAGCAGACCCCCGTGACCCTGTGTTCGGATTCAGCGGGTTGGAAAATGGATGGATGGATAATTCTTGGATGAAGTGGAAGGTGGAAACTGTTACTAAGTGTAGGGAAGCCTGGATTTGACCAGCTCAACATGTTGCAACCACTACCCTCTCCTGGAAAAGCAAGATGACATTGAAGTGTGAAGTGATAAGATATCTCATCAACTATGAAGTTAACTATAACCTACAAGCCATCTGCTAATGCCTTTCAGTGCCTTAGATTATAATCTTATACTGGTCCCTGTCCCTGTGTCTGAGCATAGTTTTCACTTTCTACCCATATCATCATGCTGTTTTTCCAGGTACTCTGGTTTCCTCCCACATTCCAAAGATATGAATGTCAAGTGTACTGGTAATTCGATATTGGAATGGGATGCCTATGAATGTGTCCTGTGATGAACTGGTCTTCTTTACTCTTATGTTTCAAAGATTGCCTCCATTTGTTAAACTACAGAGCTTGTACTTTAAAGTAAAAAGATGTTATGGCAAATTTAATGGTTCACCTGCAGGAAACAATTATACTTATGTATACATTTTAAGTTTTTTGCACAGCATGAAGATAACAAACAATAAAAAAAAAAAGAAACACTTTCCAGAACAGGACTCTGTCCTTCTTTAAAATATAGAGTTACATTACTGGCTTCTTTTTCACAACATGGAAGGAACACATATAAGGCTTCTTTGGTGGCTTTTTTACATTTAGCTCTATCAAGCGGCTCTCCTTGGTTGTGCATTAAGTTTAAGACACTGCTCATTCCCATTCCCTCTGCATAATATCTTGTGTTCAGTGCAATTTTTCATATTGATTTGCTTTCATTTTCTTTTTTGTTTTTTTTTCTCTTTTTTTTCAAATTACAGTGGTTACCTTTCAGGGAGCATAGGGTACTGGATTTTTCATGCCTCTTCTCTGGCTTGAGCTGCATAGTTTTGAATGGGAAAAAATTGAAACAAAAGTGCATATTCATGATTAACAAAGCAAAAAAACACAGTCTTTCCTCATTTTATTTTCAAGGATAAGGAAGTCTCATCACTAAACTGGAATTCAGGCTGCATATGTGCACATATACCCAGTGGTAAAGCTAAAACACAGCAAGACCAATGATTCCAGTAGTCTTCAGCTGGAAACAGGCTTGCAGCACCCAGCACAAAGACAATGTTATATTCTGTAAAAAGTATTTTTTTAGGTAAGAAGTTACATTAAGCATATCATGGAAACTTAGAAAAAAAATAATACAAAACTATTGGTTGTTGTAAACATTTTAACAATAAGTTAAATTACTCAGAGAAGCTTACTTATATTTACTTATATAGAAGCTTACTTATATTTTACAAAATTTGGTGGTGCTGTGCCCACTGACCCTTAATGCAGAAACTCCTCTGACTACCAGAAAGAATCTGTTTGTAATTAAGAAAATTACGTGAGTAAAAACCTGCTACCTCAAAGTAGGTTGTCAATTAAACTACAAGTACAGCTAATAACCAAAGTCAGCAGTCCATTATAGGAAGAATAAAGTATGTATCACAGCTTATGAATGGCATTTTCACAGTGCAATCAACCTGTATATTAGAGTCAAAGGTGTTTCGTAGAAGGACATTGGAAGTGTGACAAAGCAAACTCAATTTTGGGAAGGTTTAAACATTATATCGCAAGCTCCTTCATGTCCATCTCACTTGTGTCCTTTTTTATTTTAGGATCTTACATATTTATACAGCTAAAGGAATGAGAGAATATGCCATTGTTACTGCAGAGAAAATGAGAGAGTTGAAATGCCTTGATGCCAAGGAGCACCATGGAAAGGTACCTGAATATTATTATAGTAATGATATGTGGACAAAAGAAACATTTATCCTCAATCTTTTTAAGCAGTTTTTAATGGGGAAAAGACTAATGAACATTGGTTAGCACTGCTGCCCCACTGTTTGACTTGAATTCAAATCCCTACCCCTGCACTGTCTATGTGGAGTCAGCATGTCCACAAATGGGTTTTCCTCTAGACCCTCTGGTTTTTGGCCCAAACATTTGAAAGATAGGTAGAAAGGTGACTGTAAAGCAGCCTCTCTTGATTCTGCATGTGTGTATGCAAAGGCGCCCTGTTCAAAATTGGTTCCTGCAGCTCGGACTCCCATGACACTGAATTGAATTAAACTGGATGGACAATGAATGGTTGGATAGTCATCAATATACTTTATAGTATCCAACAACCTGATCGATCTAGAACAACACTATTAGTATGTTTTAAAATTAAGGTCAAAGTTAAAGTGGAAGAAGCCACATGGTTGGAAGATGATATCTACCGCTTGAGATGAAAGCCCATCAGAGATTGTTTGGAGAGTGTTCTTGGATGATAGAGAAGAGGCAAAGGCAATTTAAAGACTTGCCTCCAGTCTTTGAAGACTTTTAACACTACAAGTTGGCTTACTCCCAGATGGACAATAATTAGTTTGAATGAACTGAGAGCTAAATGTTGTTGCGGTGTCATCATATTGAGTAGCATAGACAGCTGCTGACATAGTGAGAAGACTGAAAACAAAAATTTTAAAGAAGGTGTATCAACTGAAAGGCTTAAGGCAGCTCTCAATTAATGTTCTAGTTAAGTGTATATCCTGTAGGTGACAGAAAGAAACTGGTGAGAAAAGACAGATGAGCTGGCAGGTGAAGAATTTTAAAACACATATTTAAGTGATAATTGATAACAAATTTTTTAATGGCCTGAAGAGAAGCCCGAGAAGCAAGGTGAAAAGATGAAAAGATGTCTCCAAATTACATGTATGTAAAATAAAAATGATATTGGTCAACATAATGGCAAAAAATTTTCAAACATGTAAGATTATACAAATCTGGTGTTTAGCAGTGAATGCTGCAGTTTATCCATTTTTCCTATAATCCTTTCATACAAATATATATTTACTTTTTGAAATGTTATAGTATATGAATTGTCAACATGCATGTGAAAAGAGTAGAGCCTTAAGATGATTATCATTAGGCTGAAAGGGACATTTTCAATTTATCCATCCATTAGCTTTCTTACTATTCCTACATATTCAATATAGGGTAAATAAGTAGCATCGTGTATACAGTGTGTGAGATTTCTGAACTCTATTGGGACCCCCTCCAACAGGACAACAGGCCGAAGCGCAATTGCTGCATCTGTGGAAGGCTGCCTATCTTTCGCTGAGTCATCTGCAGGTTCGCAGCATTGCAGCCTAACACTACGGAAGCATCTCCGAGCTGATCGCGGTCAAGCTATAAGCGCCTGTCGTCTATGTGTGATGCAAGGAACATTATAAATGCAGGGAAGAGTATTTCTTGGCCACTATTCAGTCCCCGAACCAGCCTGTTTGCTGTTTCTGTGTATAGGAGAGTGGTATATGTAACTACAATAAATAAACGTGCTGTTCCTGTTTCAAGTTGAGTAAAGCTGGTTTTGCTAAACACTCAGCCTCGTGTTTTGGGGTGCAAAACAGAAACTCAAATGTCACATGGTACCAGGAGTGTGGTCTTGCACCAAGGGAACCAAAAGAGGCATATGATATCCCGTTACCAGAGGAGCAAAATGAGGCTCCTGTGGTTGCCCCAGTCTTCATGCTCCCCAGATATGTGCTGGTGAAGATGGCTTCCTCGAACAACCAAGAGAGTTTACTTTTCTGCTTCGTGCCCACAGCAACATCGATTCCCTGGGACAGGGGAGCCTGGGCAGCTTTCGTGGCCCTGTTTTTAACCAGGGCGGCCCTATAGATCATGCAAAACCTCCCTCCTGGAAGACTTGATGATTATGACTTCCTAAAGCAACCGATCCTCCTCCATATGGTGGTGAGACCTGTGGTCAAGGGGTGCCAGCTTCGTCTGTGGCATATTTATCTGGACCACCCTATATGAGTACAGAATCAAGACTTATTACTCCTGATTTACAGCTGAATCCATGGAGACACTTTTGAGCACACTGTGGAGAAGCTCACTATTGATGTAGTCCTGTCCGGGATAGACGAGAGCATTTGTGAAGAAATCCTTCTGAACAATGTCCACTTGCTGTTAGATCTGACTCATGGGCCAGAATGGATGGTGCACAAGCCACCTGGAAACTTTGGGGCTGCCCAGGCTTGACCCCGACTGTGATCAAGCAAGTAACAGACTTCTAGGGTCGCCAGCACCACAAATGGAAAACGCCATCATGGGAACACCATATTGCAGACTGAACACAGCTGCTTTCACTGTGATCAACCGGGACATCTGGCTCGGGAGTGCCATCTCCCCTACACAAACCATGACCATCAGTCTGGCCCAGGTATGTGGCTCGCAAGTGTCCCTCAAGATGTTAAAGGAGGACAATTTTAAGGTCTCTATTACGTTGGCAGGGCAGGAAGTCTTTGCACTGTTTTTAGTCTAGTCGTGACCTCTGCGCAGTCCATCGTAACTAACTTCGGCACACCCCTTATAAAACCACAGAGCAACTGCACATCCGCTGCATCCATTGGGACATTGAAACATATGAGACTACATTACTCCCTCTGAAATTTAAAGGGAAGAATTTTAAGGTTTGGGCTGCCGTATCAGACACCTCACCCTGGTCACTCTTAATAGGTAAGAGTAATGCCCTGCAGTGGATAGAGTGGATAGAGAGGGGCTCGCCACTGATAATGTCAGTTAAGGAACTGGGTTTGAAATCGAACCAGAGTTGTCCAGTGAGGTGGGGGACGAATCCTCAAGTGAAGACTCAGGACAGCTGTCAGACTTTTCCATGCCATTGTTCACACCAACAGCCTCCCCAGACTGAAGACCCAGTACATACCCAAATGAAAGCAAAGAAGCAGTGGGAGGTGAGCATGGTGCTATATCGGACACAGGGGAAGCAGCGGCTGTTTGCTTGCCAGCAAAGAGCTGATAGCACCTTGGATTTCACACTTAAACAAGCACACGTTGCAAATGACCCTTACTATCTGGAGACAGAGAGGACCTGAACTTTAGAACACCACATTTTTAAACTAAGGATGGTTTTCTGTATCGGGCGATTTCTGATTGCATAGGTGATGGGCAACTGGTGGTGCCAAGTGGGCATAGGGAGAAGGTTTTAAAAATTGCTCAGTCACATTTTGGGGGGTCACTTCGATGTAGAAAAGACAAGAGAACGCATTTCGAAATGCTTTTATTGGGTTAATATGGGCCGGGATGTGGAGCAATTCTGTAAGGCATAGCCTAACTGTCAAATAGTTTCCGCTCTCAGACCCACCAGGGCACCCCTTGTACCAATGCCTATTTTAGATGTCCCCTTTGAGAGGGTGGGATTAGTTATTGTTGGCCCGCTTCCCAAAAGTAAAACTGGCTTTTAGTATATGCTCATGTTAGGCGTTTTGCTGCAAGAGCAAATTGCCAGATTGTCCTCTATTGCAGTGGAACATCAGCAGTGTGAGCAAGAGGCACAAAAATGTAATTATTACAAGATGAGTAAACCCTGTGAGTTTAAAAAGGGGGATTGTGTGCTGGTGTTGATCCCAACCGATCCACATAAATTTCTGGCTGAATGGCAAGGGCTGCCTGTAATAGAAGAGTGTATGTCCCCAGTGAATTATAATGTCAAGATTTATATATTAACGTTTTAGAGGAGTGGCACAACCACCATGAAGTTCATCTCACATCCACAGCGGTCCCCCAGACTGAACATGCTATTAGGGAGGATTTAACTGACACGCAGAAAGCGGAATTCTTTCACCGATCGAGGGGAACTCCAATGTCTTTTCACCCAAGCCTGGCCAGATAGACATTGCGGAACACAAGATTGTAACTCCACCCAGTATTACTGTACAGGTGCGCCTGTACCGCCTACCAGAGTCAATGAGGAAGGTGATACATGATGAAGTTCAGCAGATGCTCCAGTTGGAGGTAATTTATCCGAGCTAAAGAGAGTATTGATTTTTGGCATTTGAATAAGATTTCTTAGTTTGACATGTACCCGATGCCGCGTGTGGGTGAGCTGTTGGAAAAGCTCGGGCAAACCTCAAATATTTCCACCCTAGACCTCACAAAGGGTTACTGGCAGGTTCCCTTGGAGGCGTCCAGTCCACTCTGGATGGGCTGGTTGAGTTTACGGCTCTCCCTTTTGATCTCCATGGTGCACCGTTGACCTTTCAGTGGATGATGGACCAGATCCTGCATCCCCATTCTGTGTACACGGGTGCCTATCTTGACGATGTTGCCATTTTCAGTAATGAGTGGGAATCTCATCTCGTCCATCTTTGGGTGTTGCTTGACAGTTTGCTGCTGGCGGGGTTGACGGCTAACCCTAAGAAGTGCAGGCTGGGTATGTCAGAAACCCATTATCTGGGATATTCCATGAGGAAGGGTTTGCTCAAGCCTCAAATGGACAAGGTGGGGGGAGGTGCTTGCATATCCATGTCCAAAAACACAGAGGCAGGTTCGTGCATTCCTCAGGCTCGTGTGGTACTACAAGCGGTTCATTCCCAACTTTGTGCATCGGGCTGTCCCCTCACTGACTTGACAAAAGGCAGAAAGAATCATTGTGTTGCCTGGATCAATGCCTATGACAGAGCCTTCTTGGACCTAAAAGCCACTTTATCCTCTTTCCCAGGTCTGTGCAATCCAAAATTTTTGAAAGAATTTATTCTGCAGACGGATACAAGCGCTTTTGGTTTAGGAGCAGTGCTCTCGCAATGTTTTGAGGGGGAAGATCACCCCATCACGTTTCTCAGCAGAAAGCTGCTACCCAGGAAGCGTAATTATTCAACCACTGAAAAAGAGTGTTTAGCGATTAAGTGGGCGGTGGAGGCCCTCTGCTACTACCTCTGGGGATGCCGGTTTACCCTGGTGACTGACCACACCCCGCTTCAGTGGCTATATAAGCAGAAGGATACAAATGCCCGTCTCACTCGGTGGTCCATTATTTTGCAGGCTTTTGCTTTTGATGTTTGCCACCATCCCAGAGCTGCACACACCAATGCTGATGTTCTCTCACACCTGGTTGAGCCCGTCTTGGACAGTTGCTTTGACACACCGGTGTGGACAAAGCTAAGAAGGGGGATGTGAGGTTTCTGAACTCTGTTGGGACTTCCCCCAACAGGATGACACGCCGAAGTGCCAATCGTGGTCGTGCTATAAGTGCCTGTCATCAATGGGTGATGCAAGGAACAGTATTATGGGGCAGGAAACAGTATTACTTGGCCACTATCCTGGCCCCAACCCTGCCAGGAGAGTGGTAGATCCCGCTACAATAAAAACCATGCTGTTCCTGTTTCAAGTTGAATAAAGCTGGTTTTGTTAAAGTGCTGAAACTCAGCCTCGTGTTTAGGGTGCAAGACAGTGACTCACGTATCACAAGTACCTTACTATAAATCTCAGAATTACAAAGTATGCCACTTGTTTCTAACTGTGCTAATTGCTAATTAATATAATCACAGCAGGGATCTTTAAAGTAGGCTATTGCTCCATTCGGTTGCTTATTTAGAAGCCAATTCTTGCCAAGAATAAACAGGTTTATTTAATTTTATAAGCTTTAAGTGTTTTCATTCTGCTATGTCAGGTCATGCTTATATTGTATATTTTTTCTTTACAAGGATATCATCTAAATGATGAATGAGTAATTCTCAGTTCTTCACTTTTTTCTCTTCAGTTTCCTTCCACATATTTTATTTAAACAGATAGTTTCATGATAAAAACACACAGGTGTAAATGAAAACAAGTTAGATGGAGAACTGCTGAATCCTTTGTCTTTTGGATCTTATTTTTAACAATGATCAATTAAAAACACACAATGCAGTAGTTTAGGACTAAAATAAGCAATTTAAGGTGAGGAATCACAATAAGCAATTAAAGGTGAGGAATCACAACAAGTATTGATTAAGCAATAAGTGCTTCAACAGCCATGACTGACTTCTCATTGAGAACTTTGCTGGGACAAAAACTGCAGACACTGGTGTCCTAAAGGACTGACTTTTCAAACCCCTTATCTGCAGCATAAATACATAGTTTTGAGATGAGACACTTATTGTTTTTGGTTTGTAGATTTAGAAAATAATACTATTCCTTATTTGGTTTATTTACACTTGGAGCCCAGAGGGGTAAAGTCATAGAGGAAACATTACTGACAGCATTGTGGTTTAAAGTCCAGTGCCTTAGAATTTATACCATGCTTTTTGGCTCCCTTCAGATTATTGCACATTTTGGATATAGAAATGAAGCATACATCCCATGCACCACCAGGAAGTACACTTTCTTAATCCAGACTAGTATAAAATAATTTATTTGCTGTTTGTTGGTGATTCAAACAAAATTATCAGTAGAAATTCCTTGTGGAAATTATTTCAGAATATTTAAATAAATCATTTACTATTGAAGAACACAAATCAACACTAACATATTATTCTTCTGTACCTTGGCAATGCTTTGAAAAATGTACTTTACACTCAATTAAACATTATTGAATTGCATTACCCAAAACTGGGCACAGTTGCATAATCACTGGGAGTGACATTTAAAACTCATTCACTGATATCACTCATTGTTACATTCTGTACAGTGTATCAGTATTAGCAGTGGAAGTACAAATACCTTGTCTTTGTTTAAGATGCCCTCCTTGCAAAATGAAGCCAGAAAAAGCAGCATTTTGGTTAATGATTTAATTTTCTCATTGTTTCAGATCTCACAGTCTTTTTAGCTTACAGAACCAGCATTCATCCTATACAGAAAACAAAATTTCATGCAAGCACACTGGTAGCTAATCGATTATTAATTGCATTATTATAATACATAGATAGATAGATATTTGTCCTGAGTGGGAAATTTTGCTTTTTACAGAAAGTGGCTATTCATCTGTGCAATGTGACCTACCAACAAAATTTGTAACTTTCAGAGGTAACTCATATTGCATTTTTAAGCATACGACCTATGAATCCCTCATATTCTGTTTATATTTCAAACAATTTGATAGCCATTTCAAATTGACCGCAGTGTAAGAATGTGCGTGACTGTATGCTCCTTATGGTGGACTGGATTTTCTTCTTTGTTCCTACTGCTGCTAGCAACTTAAGAATTGGATTGGCTATACAGTACTAGGGTGTTGTACCGTGTTAGCCATTATGAATGTAGAGAAAAGCCAAGCAAAATGACACCTTTTATTGGCTAACTAGAAAGATTACAATATGCAAGCTTTCGAGGCAACTCAGGCCCCTTCTTCAAGATTACATCTTGCCTGAAGAAGGGGCCTGAGTTGCCTCGAAAGCTTGCATATTGTAATCTTTCTAGTTAGCCAATAAAAGGTGTCATTTTGCTTGGCTTTTCTCTACATTGGCTATACAGTAAATACTGTACCTAGATAATGTTTAACCAGTCTTTATCTTCAAGATTTGTAAAATAAGATTTGAAAGAAAGTCTTGTGGAAAACAGTGCAAATGCTGATTTCAAGTGTATGTACAGTCACATTCCAAGAAAGCTTAAGGAAGTTTAGATAGTAGGAGGCAGTTAGATGATAACAATAACTAAGTAAATTGACACATCTCTTAGTTTCAAACACTGCAAAAGTCCCGGATTTGAGTTCTTTTAATTAGGGCAGGGTATAGCTCAGGGGGTTTATAAGAATACTATTTATTTTAAGACAAACTGACGTATTAACTATATAGAAAGATGGCAGCCTGCCCAAAAATATGCCAGTTATGTCTGTTTCATTGTTCTTTTTGTAAGTAAAATAAGCATGTATTTTATTCAGTATTTAATAAGCAAACATATTTTAGAGCATAGTCATTCAAAGACTCGGGCACATTATTCACTTGTATTTGCTTTAACATACTATGGTAAGCTATAAGCTTTTTTATACCAGAAAATAAACTGTAAAAAGACCAGCAGAGAAGCAATTATCTAAATAACTATAGCACCGTTCTTATTAGAAGAAAAAAGTAGTTTGATGTTTTTAAAATGACACAAAAAAATCTTAGTCTTTTAAAGTCTAAATTAAAAGATGGAAATAATCATAATTTATTTTAACTTTAAAAATACTTCCAGTTAATAGATTTTTGGTAGTTTGCTAACAAAATGACTGAATATGCAAAAAATTTTGTTAATGCTCTTCTGTAACCAAGATTGTTTTCAGATAATATCATTTTAAACAAAGTAACAATCATCCCTGTTGCAAAGGGGTGTAAAGATGAACTCCCACAATATGTAATTTTGTGCTAAGCTGTTATTTCAGAATTAGTGACTTCAGTAAGTGCAGCCTAAAGGGACTGACATGGAATGTCTCTTTACATGATTTACATTTGCCTCGGCAACTGTTTTTTTCTCAGTTTTGTGACAAACACAGAATGTCACATCTATTGTTATTGCATACATTTCTTTACCTCCATATTTCAAGTATTTCTAACTGCAAGCTTATAGACAAAATGTTTCTTTATAATTGCCTCAGATCCTTATAAAAATCATGAACAGAATAGACATGAACTTTGTAGAAATCTTAAATAAACCATTACCTTAGTGACAATGTTGAACAGGTTTTGTAATAAAAGTGTCATTCAGTATCACAGTTTCAGTCAGCAGCTGATTGATTAAACGCACCCTCTTTTTATCACCATGCAAATTGTGGTGGCGTCCATCAGTCTATTTATACGACAGCATGTGAGTAGCACAAAGGTATTTACATTTAATTATATTTCATTATTTTTATTTCTTTTGTTGAACATTTGCAACCAGGAGGAAATTATTTTTTTGGTGACTTTTTGGCATAATTGCATATTGCCATCATGCATGTAAACGTCTGGCATATAAACTTGGAAGGCAGTACTGAAACCCCGAAGAATTCCCCTTTAATTTTGCATCAGCCCAACCAAATGTCAGTAAAATATCTACTAAAACTCTAAGCTTAACAAATATGATGTATTAGCCTGTTACAATGAGTTTATATACTGCAATAATCAGCATATTACTTATAATAGAAGGGCTTTGTAAGAGCTGACATAAATCAAACTATTAAGCAGATACGATACCTTCTTTTATTGCATGTTGTACAATAATTCTAAATAAAGTAGTTGCAGGCCTTGAAATTAAACCTGATTGTGTAGGAATTACTGGTGAGAAATCAAATCTTGCTAAATTTTAGGCTATGTTTTACTGATTCTCTACTACGTTTGGTTGCACAGGTAAAAAGATTTGCATACTACTATTAAACATTTATTGAGCACCATAATATTCCTGATTGTCAGTTGTACAGGTTAATATACTTTTGAACTATTATGTAAAAGTTTTAAGCACAGGTAAAACAGTTCTGCAAAGTGAAGATGCTTTCCTAAATAAGCAACAGTAAACTAAATCAGTTTAATATTCAATTCAAATGTAGTTATTTTTGTGTAATGCTCTTCACTGAGTGCAGGCTAAGAGTACTGCAATAAATTCACAGGTAAAATACAATTACAAACTTTACAAATTACAAATTGTAAATTAATGCATGTACATAAAGATACACATTTGTTTAAATCAGAGGTTCTCAAACTGTGGGGCGCGCCCCCCTAACAAAAAAGGGGGCCTGAATGTTGCCATATGTGGCGTAATTTCTCTATTCGTAGGGAAATTTTAAACTTGTAGCGGTGTATTGGCAGCAAAAAATATAGGAATAAATTTTATTAGGGTTTCAAAAAAACGTTAGGGGGGTGCGATTAAAACTGTTATGAAAACTCGGGTCGCAAATACTTAAAGGTTGAGAAACGCTGGTTTAAATACACAATACAAAAGGAGTTCCAAATTAATTAACATAACTAGCCTTCAACCCGTCCTGGCATTCTACAATATGAGAATTTTACAATACAATCTTTCCATTCTTTGATTCCAAGTCTCTTAATATTTTGTGTGATCACTCTATGCCTTTAAGGCTGCATCAGTTCTCTTGTGTACACTGCTGTGAACTTTCATAAGAACATCAGCTGGTAGTTTATTCCACCGAATCTTGAAGAATTTGCCACAGTTCTTGTGCAGACTTTGTCTGTCTCACTTGATTCTGTCTCTCCACAAAATCTCAGACAATCTTGATGTTATTAAGATCAGTTCCCTTTAAAGGCCATACCATGTGTTGCAGAACTTTCTTGTTCTTCTTTTTAGCAAAGATAGTTCTTCATGATTTTGATTACGTGTTTGTGGTCATTGTCCTGCTACAGAATGAACTTGGGACCAATCTCTGATTGGTACTGTGTGATGGATGTGAATCTATCTGTTCTTCTCAGCATTGAGGATTGCAATAATTCTGACAAGCTGGTAACAAATGTTATGTGTTTTTCGCTGTCTGTCTGGTCTACTTGTGTGGGTAATAAGATAGCCCATACATTCTGTGATTGACAGCAGCACCCCTGAAGGCGGGACATCCAGTTTACTTTTCTGATAGAATTTGCATTAATCACACTGTTTTTCAAAAGGGGAGAAAGAACAGCCATTGAGGGAAAAAATACTGAAAACACCTAACTATACGAATCAGCATCTACCTGGGCCATGAGAAAAAGTTTTACAGCTCCAAAAGACCTGTCTATATATGCGGAAGTCCATGATTTGCTCTAGGAATATGGATTTTGCATCCTGTTATAACTAGCAGACTCAGCTCATGAAGGCATTTTTTTTACAATGGCGCAGATTGACTGTGAAATATTTTACAGTTAACTTTTCAACTCTTTGGGTCGGCCTGCATTATACAATTCATTAACATGCTGTTAACAGTTGACTGGAACTTTGGACTTGTGGGTGAACTTCAGAAGATTTCAGAATTTCAGAATTTTCAAACTTCAGAATTCAATTGCATGTACAGTGGTTATTTTGGGTTGGTGGGGGGGAAGGGATCATTGCTGTTTTTCAATCTTTTTTGTATAATATATTTCTCCCTTCTTACTGATGTTGCTTTGTAGCTGTTTCTTTCTCATATATTCATTCCTCTGTTAGAGCTGATCATTTCAAAAGGGGATGATATTGACATATTCCTTGATCAGTCGAATTAAAGTTGGAAAGGCGAGCGGTAGCAATTGGCCCATTTCAGTGTGTCGGGTCCGATTTGTTACAAACTCACCAACTCCACTTGCTGAAATACACCCCAAAACTTGTAGGGAATCTCCTCCATGCTTTACTGTTGGTTACAGACACTCATCTACGTAGTGCACTTCAGCTCTTCTGCTTCATGTTTGAGCCAAAAATTAAAATTTTTGACTTGTCAATCCAGAGCGATTGATTCATGCCAGTCTTTGTGTTTTTGTTCCTAAGTCTCCTGGCTTTGTTTTCACTTCAGATGCATGGCTTTTGGTGGCAACACTTCCGTGAAGACAACTTCTGACAAGACATTCGTAGATTCTAGTGGGTGTACTTGGGTTCCTGTGTTTTCTGTCAATGCAGAGCTAGCAATGCTGGACTGATTCCAGTTTCAAATTGATGTCAGTTTGATGTATCTCTCATTTTCTGTACTCAATTTTCTTGGTCTACTGCTGCATTTCTAGTTGTCAGCCTTGCATGTTTCATTGTATTTCTTCAGAAGAGCTTGAGAAGCACATCTTAAAACCCCTGTTAAAATTCTTTAAATTCTTTTATTTTAGACCCCTCTCTTGGTTGCAGTTACAGCAAACCAGCCCTATATAGTTCATGACCTTCTTATGCTGGGAGCGGACATAAACTCGGTTGATGACAAAGGCCAGACAGCTATACACCTTGCAGCCACATATGGATACCTGGAGGTCATTCAGGTAAGAAGAGTTTATGAAAGAATTAATATTATTGGAAGCTCTGGATTTTCTATTTTTTAAAAGTATTCAACCACTTAATTGAAATTTTACAGTAGTAAGGGGTTCGAATGATGGTACCAGTTGCAAGAGAAAAATCAGGTGGACAGTTTTGCTCATTAAATGGCAATGTCACTCACACTTATTCATACAGGGTTACTCGACAGTTATCAGCTGACTTTTTGCGATGTGGGAGGAAACTTGCAGTAGCCAGACTGAAACGATATGGACATAAAGGGAACATGCAGATAGTGAAGAGAGAGGAATTCAAATCCAGACTTCTTAAACTGTGACATAGTGACACAGATGAGTTCAAAACAGTGCCTCTCCCATCCTAGAATTTGATTGAAATTAGTGTTGTCAACATTGGTAAATGGATAACAAAATCAAACATACATACATTGGAAAAATAGCTGAAAGAGGAAAGTATAAACTAACAGTGTTTTACTCTGAAAGCAGATGTTTAAATTTTATTGAAATACAGAATTTTATGGCATCACACAATTCTTCAAAAATGCAGCTATATGGTTTTGATGTATAATATGTATTATGTGTTTTTATAAAGCCACAATATGTAAGAGATACCAAGATATAAATAAGTTAACTGTAAAAGAAATGATTAGAAGATAACATCAACATTCAGCGACAGTGTAACTTAAAGTTCTATTCTTCCATTAGTAGACAGCAATCATGCTAAAATTTCAGCCTGCCACTGACTGGTAACTTCTGTCTACATGCTGCAGTGCTGTCCCTCTATGGTGAAAATATCGGAGTAAATGAGAAACTCTTCTCTAAAATATCCAGGTGAAGACCAACTGTCTGCTTACTTTTGTTATATAAACTCTGTGTGTCATGTTTAAATAGACAGACGGATGGATCCTACCTCCAGCAACAACAACAACAACCACATTTATTTATATAGCACATTTTCATACAAAAAGTAGCTCAAAGTGCTTTACATAATGGAGAGAAGAAAAATAAAAGACAAAATAAGAAATTAAAATAAGACAACATTAATTAACATAGAAAGGAGTAAGGTCCGATGGCCAGGGTGGACAGAAAAAACAAAAAAAAAACTCCAGAAGGCTGGAGAAAAAAATAAAATCTGTAGGGGTTCCAGGCCACGAGACCGCCCAGTCCCCTTTGGGCATTCTACCTAACATAAATGAAATAGTCCTCTTTGTAGTTTGGGTTTTTCACGGAGTCACTTGATGCTGATGGTCATACAGACTTCTGGCTTTTAATCCATCCATCACTGTTGGACCATCATGGTGCTTTGGGTAGATGGTGGTGGCGTGCCACCACCAACAGGACACCGGAAAAGGAAACAGAAGAGAGAGTAGGGGTTAGTACAGATTTTGAATGAATAGTTATTATAATGAATTGGATATACAGAGTATCAGGAATAAATTACAGTGAAGTTATGAGAAGGCCATGTTAAAATAATGTGTTTTCAGTAGTTTTTTAAAGTGCTCCACTGTATTAGCCTGGCGAATTCCTACTGGCAGGCTATTCCAGATTTTAGGTGCATAACAGCAGAAGGCCGCCTCACCACTTCTTTTAAGTTTTGCTCTTGGAATTCTAAGGAGACACTCAGTTGAGGATCTGAGGTTACGATTTGGAATATAAGGTGTCAGACATTCCGATATATAAGCCGGGGCGAGATTATTTAAAGCTTTATAAACCATAAGCAGAATTTTAAAGTCAATTCTGAATGACACAGGTAACCAGTGTAGTGACATCAAAACTGGAGAAATGTGTTCGGATTTTCTTTTCCTGGTAAGGATTCTAGCAGCTGCATTCTGCACTAGTTGCAAACGATTGATGTCTTTTTTGGGTAGTCCTGAGAGGAGTGCGTTACAGTAATCTAGCCGACTGAAAACAAACGCATGAACTAATTTCTCTGCATCTTTCGATGATATAAGAGGTCTAACTTTTGCTATGTTTCTTAGGTGAAAAAATGCTGTCCTAGTGATCTGACTAATATGCGATTTAAAATTCAGATTACAATCAACGGTTACCCCTAAGCTTTTTACCTCCGATTTGACTTTTAATCCTAATGCATCCAGTTTATTTCTAATAGCCTCATTGTATCCATTATTGCCAATCACTAAGATTTCGGTTTCTTCTTTATTTAATTTGAGAAAGTTACTATCCATCCATTCTGAGATACAAGTTAGACATTGTGTTAGCGAATCAAGAGATTTGGGGTCATCAGGTGCTATTGATAAATACAGCTGTGTGTCATCAGCATAGCTGTGGTAGCTCACGTTGTGCCCTGAGATAATCTGACCTAATGGAAGCATGTAGATTGAGAAGAGCAGTGGACCCAGGATAGAGCCTTGTGGAACACCATATAGAATATCATGTGTCTTTGAGTTATAATTACCACAACTAACAAAGAATTTTCTCCCTGCCAGGTAGGATTCAAACCAATTTAAGACACTGCCAGAGAGGCCCACCCATTGACTAAGGCGATTCTTAAGAATATTATGATCAATGGTGTCAAATGCGGCACTCAGATCTAAGAGGATGAGAACAGATAAATGGCCTCTGTCTGCATATACCCGCAAGTCATTTACTACTTTAACGAGTGCAGTTTCTGTGCTGTGATTTGTTCTAAAACCTGACTGAAATTTATCAAGAATAGCATGTTTATTGAGGTGCTCATTTAACTGTATAATGACTGCCTTCTCTAGAATTTTACTTAAGAAAGGCAGGTTAGAGATGGGTCTATAATTTTCAAGAGCAGAGGGATCGAGATTATTTTTCTTAAGTAGGGGTTTAACTACCGCAGTCTTAAGACAGTCTGGGAAGACCCCCGTATCTAATGACGAATTTACTATGTCAAGAACATTATCACTAAGCACGCCCGATACTTCTTTGAAAAAATTTGTTGGTATTGGGTCAAGGGCACAGGTGGAGGGTTTCATTTGAGAAATTATTTTATGTAAATCAGGTAAATCTATCCTAGTGAAAGACTTTAATTTGTTTATTATGGGGTACTGGGGTTTAGGAGGATCCTTAGTGTTGGGGAGATATACTATGTTATTTCTAATATCATTAATTTTTTGATTGAAAAATACAGCGATAGCCTCACAGGTTTTACTGGAAGTACTTAGGAGGCATTCCTTTGAGTTACCTGGGTTTAACAGATGATCAATTGTCGAAAATATGACTCTGGGATTACTAGCATTGTTATTTATAATCTTAGAGAAATAGCAGCGCCTCTCAAGACGGACTGTGTTATTGTATTCTGTTATTTTAACTTTTAATATTTCATAGTCAATAGTTAGTTTAGTTTTCCTCCATTTACGCTCAGCTCTACGGCATGTTCTCTTTAAATCAGACACTCTTTGGGTCTTCCATGGTATAACAATGCTAGAAGATTTTTTAACTGTCTTTTCAGGTGCAACTAAGTCAACAGCAGCCCTCACTTTAGTATTAAATCTTTCCACCTTACTATTTACATTCTCCTCGCTATTATAGTTGGCACTATAAACGGACTGATTGGCTAGAATGTTTGAAAGTTTTAAAGCTGCTGATGAGTCAAAGAAGCGTTTTTTAACAATATGCTTCTCATGAGTGTTTTCTATCATTATTTCTATATTAAAGAGTAGAAGAAAATGGTCTGATAGACCCGTATCAATGACCTGCTTTATATCAAGTTTTAGTCCTTTAGTAATTACTAAGTCTAACGTATGACCTGCTTTATGTGTAGGCTGATTAACGAGCTGTCTCAAATCAAAAGAGTCCAGGAGGTTCATAAATTCTTTTACTTTCTGGTCACATTGATTATCTATATGAAAATTAAAGTCGCCGACTATTAAGAGTGTGTCATAGTTCGTAATTAAGATTGACATCAAGTCAGAGAATTCCTCAAAGAAAGACGCGTTGAATTTTGGAGGTTTATACATGGATAATACTAGAACGTGAGAATCTCCCTGAATAATAATGGCGAGATACTCAAAAGACTTGAATTTACCAAAACTGATATTTTTACATTTTAACCTGCTTGAGTAAATGTTTGCTAGCCCTCCACCTCTCTTTCCTTGGCAATCAGCACGAGTAAAACTGTAATCCGGAGGTGCAGATTCGATTAAAACAGCTGCGCCATCTGAGCTAAGCCACGTTTCACTTAGTGCAATAAAATCTATTTTTTTATCACTAATAAGATCGTTGATAAAAAACGTCTTGTTAGTTAAAGCTCTAACATTTAATAGAGCCATATTCAATGTTTCAGAGGAGCAGAGATGAATACTATGTGCGTTATTGATATATGGAACAGGAATTAAGTTATTTTTATTAGCGCCGCTCTGTGTGTATTTTTTGTTTAATCTATGATATGTTTTTATAGTTTTAATACATTGTTCATCTAAAGTAGTAACTTTAATTAAATTATTGGTGTTTATGCCGCATTGCCTAGATTTTCTATGTGCATTAAGATTGGTTATTACAGTATTTATGTTGTGCACTTTTATGGAAGATTTTATTAAACAATTATCATGACCAAGCACAGGAGTGGCATTTCGGAAGGGGTTAAAAGCAGAGATAGATAGTCAAGATAAACGAATTACCTTGGATATGTTTTCGGAGAGGACCCGGGCGCCGAAGCTATTCGGATGCAGGCCATCTCGCTTGAAAAAACGCGGTCTTTCCCAAAAGAGGTCCCAGTTGTTGATGAAACCGATGTCTTGATTCTTGCAAAAGCCCTGCAGCCAGTTGTTTAAACCAAGCAGACGACTGTAGTACTCGTTTGATCGTCTGATGAGAGGGAGTGGACCCGAGATGAAGATCTTTGCCGATGGGGTCCTCTCCTTTGTGTCTTTAATTAATGCAGTGAAGTCTGCCTTGAGGATCTCGGACTGTTGGTGCCTTATGTCGTTTACGCCAGCATGTAAAACAATTGCTCCAACTGCCCTGTTCTTGTAGATCGCCGGCACACGTCTCGTCACATCTCGGACACGAGCACCGGGAAAACAAGAAACAAAAGATTTTCTATTAGGGCAAGTGATATTGAGGTTCCTAACAATAGAATCACCTACCACTATTACATCACTAGGAGCTGAAGGCGAACTGGGGACGCTTAGAGGGTCAAACCGGTTCTGCGTTACGATGCTTGCCTGTGCCGATGGAGGTGTTCTGGCCATGAACCCCCGCCTGCATTGCTGAAATCAAGTCAAGAGTCCCATAACTGAGCCTGCCTTTTTCATTAGTTTGTTAATTCGATGGCCCTCTCTTGAACTGATATTATTCTCTAACAAAGAAACACAATACAATATAGAAAATCATGCTGGCTATCACAGAGCTGCAGATACACGTAAAGGATTTCACTACCCACATTAAAGGAACACATTCTCCTAAGAAAAAAGAGCCTGCTCTGTTCTTTCTTTTATAGTTTCTTTGTGCTATTAGGTCAGTCCAGCTTGCCATTACTCTGGACCCCCAAATGCTTGTAGCAGTGTAACACTTCTAATTCCACTCCCTGAATAGTGACCAGGTATAGAGTCTCTTTGGTACGGTGAAAGTCAGTAATCTTGGTTTTGCTAACACTGAGCTGCAGACAATTCTCCTTGCATCAAGAAACAAAGTTCTCCACCTAAATCCTATAGTTTGTTTCAGCCCCCTTATCCATACACAATATAAGTAAAGAATCATCTGAGAATTTCAGTGAGTGACATGACATGACCTGATGTCATATTTATAGTTCAGTGGTTTACAGGATGAAATGAAAAGGTGATATAACTGTTACTACATATTGTAACTGTTACTGTCACTACATATTGTAACTGAGAGTCGGAATGACTCATCATTAGATTGATAGTAACCGAGTGAATCATATCTGTTGATGAGTCTCCGTTTGCTGAAGGAGGAATGTAATCATTTATCAAGATGATGTAACTTATCTTCCTAGGCAGGTAATAAGGACAAAATGTTACAGCCAATATTTCAATATCTGGAATACAAATTTTACTTTTAATTATAATATGCTTTTTTCACAGTTCTTATTTTCATAGATTACTTGTCCACATCTGCCCTTTTTCTACACCATATTGGGTCTCTGTCTACGCATATTAGACAAGGTCTACCAGCATTAAAATCATGTTAGGTTTATCAGGTTTAAGCCAGCTCAGTCAATGTAGAAAAACACTATAGTACCTGAATGTGCTGTTACTTGCTAGGAGAGCTGGCAGTTCATCTATTGTGAGAACCGGTCCGAACACCATCAGACAGACACCAGCACTTTACAAAACACACGTTTATTACTAATAATAAGTCCCACACAGCACACAGTGCTCCCGCACCAAACACTCCCAACACGGGCCTCTCTCAGTGTCCGTGGCCCATCTCTCTTCCTCCAGCCACTGGAGCTTCGTTCTGCTCCAACTCCCAACTCTAGCTACCCGACTGTAGGAAGGTGGCCCCTTTTATATTCACCCGGATGTGCTCCAGGTGCTTGCTGCTGATCTTCCGGCGGCACTTCCTGGTGTGGCAGAAGTGCTGCACTAGCACCCAGAAGCACTCCGGGCGTCCCTTGAAGGTCCTTCCTCCACCTTTCCAGGTGTGGCGAAAATGCAGATCTCCCGGGCTCCACGCTGTTCAGGGCGCTCCCTGGTGGTGGGCACGGGCCCCAATGGGTTTAAGCCTCCTCACTCCATCCTCATGGTCCTCTCACTAACCAGGGCAGTTGCCCCCTCGTGGCTCCGGGGATGTATAGACCACCTCCCGGTCCTTCCAGGCATCCCAGCTGGGTCTGCCCTCCAGCCTCCTGCGACACTATCTTACTAGAAAGTGATTGACCATACCCTATTATAGTGGACAGCAGGTCAGTTCTGATTCCTTTTAACATGTTTTACTTCTCGCTCAGCTCTTTACCCTCTTCACCTTTGATGAAGAGGTCTTGGAGTATGATGAAAAGAAGTTGCTTTGGTAGTAGAGATCGTAGTGCTAGCAACTGATCATGGGAATAATTAATATACCTCACTTCAAGTTTCTCATTGTCTCTTATGTTTCCAGAAGCTGCATACAGTATGTAAGGTAAACTTCAGATACCCTTTGCTCTCCCTGAGACTTCTCCTGAGCTTGCACCATGTTCGAAAAGGCAGTTGAGTCAAGCCAGTGCTTGGGATTGTAACAAGAGCAGCAGATCATTTGTAAAATTAAAATCCATTTACAGTAATCCCTCCTCCATCGCGGGGGTTGCGTTCCAGAGCCACCCGCGAAATAGGAAAATCCGCGAAGTAGAAACCATATGTTTATATGGTTATTTTTATATTGTCATGCTTGGGTCACAGATTTGCGCAGAAACACAGGAGGTTGTAGAGAGACAGGAACGTTATTCAAACACTGCAAACAAACATTTGTCTCTTTTTCAAAAGTTTAAACTGTGCTCCATGACAAGACAGAGATGACTGTTCTGTCTCACAATTAAAAGAATGCAAACATATCTTCCTTTTCAAAGGAGTGCAAAGCAAGCAGTCAAAAAAAAAATCAATACGGCTTTTTGGCTTTTAAGTATGCGAAGCACCACCGGTACAAAGCTGTTGAAGGCGGCAGCTCACACCCCCTCTGTCAGGAGCAGGAAGAGAGAGAGAGAGAGACAGATAAAGAAATCAATACGTGCCCTTTGAGCTTTTAAGTATGCGAAGCTCCGTGCAGCATGTCCTTCAGGAAGCAGCTGCACACAGCCCCCCTGCTCACACCCCCCTACTCAGCGCAAGAGAAAGAGAGAGAGAGAGAGAGAGAGAGAAAGTAAGCTGGATAGCTTCTCAGCCATCTGCCAATAGCGTCCCTTGTATGAAATCAACTGGGCAAACCAACTGAGGAAGCATGTACCAGAAATTAAAAGACCTATTGTCCGCAGAAACCCGCGAAGCAGCGAAAAATCCGCGATATATATTTAAATATGCTTACATATAAAATCCGCGATGGAGTGAAGCCGCGAAAGGCGAAGCGCGATATAGCGAGGGATCACTGTATATTTTTTTCTAATAGCTATTTTCAGTGACAAGCCAGATCGCATCTAATTCTTAAATTAATGAAAGGTTGTAATTAGTAAAATAAGCTCAAAAAGAAAAAATAGGAGAGAACACTGAGCTTCTGTAAATGGCTGGTGCTTGCGCAGATCCTAGAGCTGGCTAAATTAAATGTTTATTGGTAAGCATATTTCTATGCTCTTAAGTATAAAAAACCAAAATTAAGTGTGAAAATATTGGCTTTAGAAGTTTATTTGAAACTTTTTCAGTTATACAAGAGTATCAATATGTATATAAAAACTAAAAATAATGATTGCCTTCTGAAAATTGTATTCTACTATTCAAGTTCAGGTGTAGCACTGTAGGTATGAACTAATTATAACATTATGTATAATAGAAAACAAGTATCTCATTAAAGCTCACTAAAGAATAAAGCAATCATTTCACACTAATGCTTTATTCTTTTGATACTTTGTAGTGAGTTTAATTTAATATTACTTCAAGTTTATCCATTGTACATGATATACTTACTAAGATGCTCCCTTATTGCTTGATTTCTGTCTTAACTGTTACAAGATGACTTCAGCTTTTAAAGTCAAAATGTACACAAACTTTCTGAACATGGCAGGCAGCCTTTGAAACTTGTGATCTTCAGTCTTTTTCTGATCAGGAATAGGAACCAGAAAATAATAGAGCCCATGTTGTGGTATTGTTAAGGGAATCATAAAGCTTTCATCCATCCATTTTCCAACCCGCTGAATCCAAACACAGGGTCACGGGGGTCTGCTGGAGCCAATCCCTGCCAACGTAGGGCACAAGGCAGGGAACCAATCCCGGGCAAGGCGCCAACCCACCGCAGGACACACACACACACCCACACACCAAGCACACAGTAGGGCCAATTTCGAATCGCCAATCAACCTAACCTGCATGTCTTTGGACTGTGGGAGGAAACTGGAGTCCCCAGAGGAAACCCACGCAGACACAGGGAGAACATGCAAACTCCACGCAGGGAGGACTTGGGAAGCGAACCCGGGTCTCCTAACTGCGAGGCAGTAGAGATAAAGCTTTCAAGCCTAATTAAAAATGTTCTTGAAAAAGCCCAGATAGTGAGTAAAAAGTTACTTTCAAAATTAAGCAGCCAAAAAGCTTCTGGAATATCCAATTTTCTTTTGTCTAAGCTTGTCTGTTTTTTAGGAAGAATGCCATATAGCAGCAGCAATTACACGTAATACTATACATTAAGAAAGGTGTTTTTTATGTCATCTTGATGGTACCCTATAAACCTATTCCTTTTTTCATTTGTCTACTTCTTCTTTCCATTAACAGCATTTTTAATTGCATTCATTCAAAAATTCCATATGGAGAGCACATATCTGATGTCTCTCTGTGCACAGAACAAGTATCTGCTAACTATATTCTTCACTATTACTATAGAATTTTTGGTAGAAATTCAGCAAACGTACATTTGTAAAAGAAATGATTAAATAGAATTATCTAAATATTTTCTTATCATAAATTTAAACACTGCAGAGACCTATGCATCTGCCCTGACATGTATTTCTGTAAAACAAGATCCCCAACTTTCATTTATCAGATCAAGTTTTTTATGACCTGAAAATGAAGCATTTGCCTAAAGGTATTAATATGACTCCCCCCCACAATCATGCCGACATTGAAGTCTATACCCAGAGGCAAATTTGCTACGTCTCTCACGTATTTTATATGTCTCTACATAACAATAATGATAGAATACTTCATCAAGTTGTGTTTTTTGCAAGCAAGCTTCTTTTAAATGTATTTTACCTTCAGGCACAATCCCAGAGGATACATTATTTCCAAAATTCTGTCAATGAACATCTGAGTCTTTGGTTAGATTATTCATACCTATTCATACCATGATATCCCTATAAATATTTTCTGCAGACAAGAAAGGATAACATCTGTGGGTCACAATATTTTGCATATACATTTTGGTGATGGAGAAGATTTTAAGTGCACTACTGAAACTGAATAAGTAAGATCACAAAGCAACTTAGAAAACCACACATCTCCTCCAATGGACATTGAAACCTGATATTGAAAATGCTACATTACTTCAAAGAACTGATCACTAAAAGAAGTGATCAAGTAATCTAGAAAGATGTTCTGTCATATATCATGATGTAGGGAGCATCACTAAAGGGAGATTATGCTTATGTAGGTATGTGCACTTGTGAGGCCTCCCCTGGAGTACTGTGTAGAGTTTTGGTCTCCATATTACAAAAAGACAGAGCAACTCTAGAGAAAGTTCACAGAAGAGCAATTTGGTTGGTTCCAGGATTAACACGTATGAGCTATGAGGAGAGATTGAAGGAGCTGAATATTTTCAGTTTAAACAAACAGTTATTAAGAGGGGAAATGCCTAAAGTGTTTAATATTATGGAAGTAATTAGCGTAGTAGATCCCTGTTGTAACTTTATAATAAATTCTGCAACAAGAACAAGAAGATACAATTGGAAACTTGTCAAGGTAAGATTTTGCACAAACTTGTGTTTGAAGGTACCTAAAATCCAACTCTCCAACACACTAATTGGAATAGATTATCATTTAGTGTAGTGGAGAGTAGGACTTTAGGTACCTTCAAATCCCAAAATCGTTTTATGTGATCACAGTATTTGTATTCTTCCAGACTCCAATCAACTAATATGTACAGTACGAAATGAATGGCCATCATCATTAAAGAATCTTTATGTACTGACATTTTCATATACTTAAGCAGTCACAATTGGTTGGACAGCATTCTTGCAAAAAAAAAAAAGATGAACACAAAGAAATGATGTCATCTCTTTTATCTGGGAAATTAGCACAGAAGAAAATAATTTAGGACAAACATAGATTCCTGGGGCCTCATTTATAAATGGTTGCATATGCCCATTTCCATGCTCACATCATGATGTAGAAAAACTAAACCTAAAGCCACACACATTTTCACTCCAGCTCAGTCCATTCCGTACACAAATTCTCCACTCAGTTTTGCAAACTGGCAGCACCCAGTGTCAAAGCAGTGCTGCTGTTCCTATGTGGTTTCCCTTTCCATTTTAGATCCACATCCCTGACGTGGCTTTATCAAATACACTAAAATTAACTGCATATCTTTTATTAGTTTAAGGTATCTGATTGTAATCAACCCATAACTATATAATGGTACATGGAATAGCCAAACTATTCCAAATACCATCGCTGCTTTAGCGTTGTCACTCTCAGTGCACTACTCAAGAGTATTTAACCCACTGTATCTGAGTGTGGAATCTCTACAGCAGCTGATCGGATTAGCAGGATACATCATCTAGCACAAGCTGCCTCAGCCATGTACACAGCAAGGTTATTATAGTTAACGAAAACTAAAATCAAAACTGATACTTTTATTAAAAAAACATTTTCGGAAACTGAAATAAAATAATTAACAAAACTGAATTGAAAAACTAAAACTAAATGAAACTATTAAAGTAGCTGGAAAGGCTAACTGAAATAAAATAATAATTTACTAAACATAATTTTAGCTTTCATTTTTGAATTAATTTTCTTGCTGTTAGTTTTTAATCCTTATAACTTTTAACTCTAAAACTGAAAGCCATCCACCACGATCCTCCTGCACGTATTCATCCGGTGAATGGCAGCTGGTGACAGAGGGCGGGTGTTCACACAGCATTTGCGGTGACAGAGCGAGCTGAATACGCATGTAAAGTGTGTGGAATAGAAAGCGATTTACGTGTCGACTTTCTTTGCACTTGTTGTATATCAAGATGTAATTCAAACACCTGGAATCGGAATGTGCTGCTCAACAAGTACTTTACCGTATGGACAGAAAAATCACGAGTGAGTAACGTTTCAGTTTATTTCTCAGGTGCCTGCTTTTTGTTGACAGTAATTCACCTGCCACTTCGCACTCGAAGTATACAAAGTATAGAGAAAGTATACTAATCATGAAAAAATGTGACCTTGACATTTTGATGAGTCTTTTACATTTTAGAACTCCCTGAGTCCGAAAATACCGTTTTTTGGAATTATGTCTCTGTGTGTGTGTGTGTGTATAAATAGATGGATGAAATTTGGCATGTAGTTGTTACACCAGAATTGTAGATCTGGATTAACTTTTGGGCCAAATCCATTAACCGCAAGTGGTACTTTACCTGAACACATATTCGATTTTCTTATTATTCATGCAGCTGCAGAGTCCAATTTATTCAACTTTACTTTTATAATAATTGTTCAATATATTATTACTTTGATTTGATATGTTGTTGATGGTTCTTTATTGTAAATAATATAATCATTGTCTTGCAGTTTACTCCTCAAATATCCATCCCCATATCTGAGTACACAAGAAAGTCTAGGGGAGACCACTCCAGATTTTTTAAAATAAAACGGCACTGATCCAGAGACTGACAATGTCATCATACAAGATCAGCATATTGTTGCTGACCAATCACTTTTGCTTTAAAAACATCGTTTAACAATGAAGCAATGCAAACCTTGTAAAATCCCTGAGTTAGCAATGTCTCTACTGAAAAAGTAAGGTGGGGGAAGCGAGTCTGCCAAGTGGTGAAAAGCTAAACATACTAATTTGTTCTTGTATTTATTCTATATTTATTAATTTATCTTTTTTAGTTCATATTCACAGCTCAAAATACCTGATATTATGACAATAATCCAGTAGCAGAATTATGCATTAAAATATCTGTTTTTTCAATGTTTCTCTCTCTCTCTTTCCTGCTCTGGATAAACAGGTTTAGATAATGTATATATTGTTCTTAATCTCAGATGCTGTCTCTGTCATTTTGTACCTGCTCATACTCCTATTACCTGCTCTTGCTCTGCTCATTATGGTTTTACTGTTCTTATAGTGGGCTTTTCAAGTCTCACTGCCCCTAACCTTCACACTACATGCTTGTTTTTCTTTGTTTCCCTCAATACAGCTAGATGGGGTCTGCACACTCATTCAACCCTAAGAGTCCAATTCTTCCTTAACTCCCATGATTTTCATGGTCACACCTGTCCAAACACAGTAGAATCTCTTTTCTTATTTTTTTATATCCTTCCGGGCCTGCAGGTGCAAAATTCTGTCTATAAATTGTTTGTGCCTGAGATGGAATCATAGATCAATATGGCTGGTAGAAAATAACTAAGCCCAGTGTTTGAGATTTTTGAATGAAATATTGAAGGCATTCATTATAAGCACTTTGTCGTTGGAGTGGGATATGTTGTGTGCTGTAGACATTTAGAGTAAAAAACTCTCAAACCTTAAAATTCACCTAAAGTTCATTACAAATTGGCCCATTCTGGACAATAAAAGGAAAACAAAAAAGTACCAACAGTCAGGGCAGATTTGTTCAGCACAAATGACATAAAAATATTTTAAAGATTATAAAATTGTGTAAAATTGTTCATATTCAGTACCTGGTGTTGATTATGCTTGTTTTTATAAGACAAAAACAAAACCAAATAGTAAAGTGTGTTGTGTAGTGTAGCAAGCTTCCACTAACATTAAATTCATATTATATCCAAACCCATTAAGTGTACAGTTCTGTCTCATTGTGACACAAAAACTAAATTCCATAGTAGCTCTTTAACCATACTTTAATTACTAAAACTAAAACTGAAACTAATATATATAAAAATAAAATAGAAATGTCTTTGTAAAATAAAAACTAAACTAAAACTAAAAATACACAATGAAGGAAAACTAAAACTAAACTGAATTTCCAAGTAAGGTCAGAAAAAATATAGAAATAAAAACTGATATAAAAAGGCAAAACTATAATAACCTTGGTACACAGTCTATTTGAACTTCTCTAATGCTGTACAACAAATGCTTCAGCGCCTTTCCTGTAGGGACCACGCAATTCAGAAACCGTTTCATCCCAGAGCGCTAAATGCACTCAATCAGTCCATCAAGTGCTCCTGGTAGAACTGTTTGTACTTATAATTACAATTACCTCAATGTAAACTTGCACTACAGTTATAATATTGCACAACCTGAGCCACTTTATAAAGTGCGTATTTACATATGATAACCACTGGCTTCTAAGTTGATTTAGATTTTCAAGAGCTATCTTCTTGGAGCTCTTGATATTATTTTTAAGATGAAATGCAGTAAAGTATGTATATTACATTATATAGATACATTTTTAACTTAATTTAAATAATGCATATTGTTAATAATTAAACATGTGAGGACACGGTGGCGCAACGGTAGTGACGAGCTAGTGCCTCATTCAGGGATTGTTCCTGCATCATGCTGTATGCTTGCTGGGATTGGCGCATCCCTGGATGGATAGATGGATGGAATAATTTAACATGTACTACGAAGATATTTCAATGTTCCATAAAAGTTTTGAAGAATTGGCATTCTAAGCTTATAGATGGCATCACATCTATTACAGAACTGATTGTGTGTCAGTTGGATACTTGGAGAAAGAAAAGGAAGGACAGAAATTACTGCTACAATAAATTAATTCATTGAAGGTCGCGCACGGCGCTGCAAGCATTTTGCGGGATGCAGGAACAATCTCTGGATGGGGCGCCAGCTCATCGCTACCACTGTGCCACTGTGTTCCCATGTTTAATAATATGCTTTAATTCCTATCATTATGAAAATGATATCAAGTATACATCTTAGTATTTAAATTGTTCAGAGAGCTGTAATATCATGAATGTACTGCATTATGTGTCCTGTCGGCAGAAGAGAAAACCCTTTTAAGAAGAATGTAGTGATTCACACATATACAGCACATAGAAGAACACATAGAATACAAAGCATTTAACGTACTACTTTAGTTACAATGGGATTTGAGAAACTAGTAAATGAAATGATTTTCAGATGAAGTTTATGACATTCTACTTTAATGACAAAATAAACTATGTGATTAAAGTGGAAATTTCGAGATTAAAGTTGATATTTGGACAATTTTATCCACTGTGTCCCTATTTTGTTTTTTATTTTCTCTGTACCCTAATACACTTACATATGACACTCAGATGGTGGGCTACAACTCGCCTTTTCACGGTGACTTTGATATCTGAACACTTCTTATTTATTTCGGGCACTGTGCAACTTTCTGAACTTGAACATTTGAGTTTCTACCCCACTCTATCACTCGATCAGCTTCCTATTGTTATTAATATCACTGCTTAAACCAACAAATAGTACATTTTTCCTTGCCTCTACTTGGCATTCGCTGAAATTCTTCTTCCCCCATGCTTTTGCCATTGTCTTTTCACAGAACGCAAAACATAAGGGGCTATTTATTTTGATTTGCATATTCAAAGAGGCATAATTCTGGGAGGAGTCGGGGTGGGGCGGCAGGCACATGCACAAGTGTTACTTTTCATGCTGACCGGGATTTATGGAGCAGAAGAATGTGGAAGTTGGCATATGCACAGATTTATGCAGTGCTATCTCCCTGAATATCATCGAGAGAAGTCACAGTGCACAGCTTGATGGCAACTCCAGTCTGAAACAGGAACTGTGAAGGACAGCTGTGAGGGCTCTGAGGGTATTTGTTAGAGGAATCTGTGAGCAAGTGACACACCATCTATGGTCTAGTGACCCATGTCCTGCTTACAGAGGAATCAAACCATTACACATATCCAAATCTGTTCCTCGGAGAATTACAGTCAGGGTGGATGACACTGCAGTTGTGACCTACTAGGCTGACTACTTTGAGCAGTTGTTCAAAGCTGATCCTCTGGCTAGGACATTGGATATCTCTGGGTTCACGATCCTTGAGGCTGATCCTCCAAATAGCTGTGAACCACCCAGTCTCACTGAGATTGAACAGGTGGTGAACCAGCTGAGGGTAGGGAAGGCTGCAGGGATCTGTGGTATCCAGTGTGAACTTCTCCAGGCTGTTGGTAAAGCTGTCCTCCTGGCATTGCAAGCAATCTTTGCTTCCATTTGGGAGATGGACATTATCCCAACTGACTGTCTTCCCTATCTGGAAAGGGAAGGGTGATTGCCTGGATTGCAACAACTACAGGGAGATAACACTGCTGTTGGTGCTGGGTAAGGTGCTTGCTAGGATTATCCTCAATAGGATCTGTGATCACGTGCTCACCTACTAGTGACTGGAGCAGTCTAGTTTTATGCCTTAGAAGTCCACCATTGACTGCATCCTTGCACTGAGGGTTCTCATGGAACACAAACACAAATATCGGCAGAGTTTCTTTGCAGCCTTTGATGATTTTCATAAAGCGTTCGACTCAGTTGATCGAGCTGCCCTGTGGGACATCCTGAGGATTCGCAGGATCCCCTCGAGGTTGCTGAATATCATGGCCAGCCTGTACACTGGTACTGTGAGTGCCTTGTTGGACATCCTGAGACTTCGCGGGATCCTCTCAAAGTCACTGGATATCATGGCTGGCCTGTACACTGGTACTGTGAGTGCCGAGGAGAGTAGAGGCAGAACCTCTACGTTTTTCCCAGTTGATTCTGGGGTTCATCAGGGGTGTGTTCTTGCTCCTACTCTGTTCAGTCCTTGCATGGACTGGGTGTTGGGCAGGGCTTTGGGGTCCAGCGGCTGTGTGGCATCTGGGGGTGAAGAGAGATTCACTGTTCGTGACTTTGCCGATGATGCTGTGATCCCCGCAGAGTTAATGGAGGCTCTGATCGGGGCTCTCGAGAAACTGAGCGAGGAGTCTCAGTTTATGGGCTTGTGAATTTCCTTGATAAAAACAAAGATCCTGGCCTTTAATGACCTCTTGGGCAAAGCCATCAGCGGTATGTCTATCTGCAGAGAAAATGGAGAGGTTTACTTACCTTAGCAGCGACATCCATGTCACTGGTGACTCTTCCTATGAAGTCAGTAGATGGATTTGGAAAGCATGGGGGTCATGAGGTCACTGGAAAGAAGTGTGTGGCACTCCTAATATCTAAAAAAGGATGAAGGTCCAGGTCTTTAGAGTCCTACTGCTTCCAGTTTTGCAATATGGTTGCGAGACATGGATGCTATCCAATGAACTGAGACAAAGACTGGACTCCTTTGGGACTGTGTCTGTTCTGAGAATCCTTGGGTACCATTGGTTTGACTTTGTGTCAAATGAGTGGTTGCTTTTGGAGTCCTGAATGAGGCACATTACATACTTTGTGAGGTGGAGACATTTACAACACTATGTGGGGCGATTCCCCGAGAGTGATCTGGCTTGCAGGATCCTTACTTTTGACAACCCGAGTGGCTGGACCAGGCCAAGGGGATGCCCATATAATACTTGGCTGCAGCAGATAGATAGTCATTTCTGGAGTGTGGGATTGGACCAAGTGTGTGCCTGGGGGGTTGCCAACCAGGATCCTGAGCTGTTTCATCGTGTTGTGGGTGCGGCAACGCACTGTACCGGTGCAGGCTCCCCAACCTGACCTGACCTGACTGTACATGCACATGAAATGATAACCACACTACAGTCAAAAAGAATGCCTGCCTCAGATTAGAAAATAAAGTTGAAAGCTAAATGCAATGGTAGGTGGGAGGAAAACTAGAAAACAATATGCTCTGACTACAATTGGACATTCTCTACATATTTAATTTATATGTTTTTTTCAGTAAATGGGCTGCAATATGATAATGCGTGTAAAGCAGTAAACTGGCTTAATGAGCTTTATATAATTTTTTTTTAAACGCCCACCTTAGATATTTGAAGCAAATCCCGCCTTGCATGTTACTGCATGTCTTGTTTTTGAAGTGTAGCATTTTTCATTTATTGTATTCATACAGCAGAAATACATTAGTGTTAAAATAATGTACTGTAAAGTCATGCAAAGAATAAGTTTAATGAAAAATACAAAATTTCAAATAAGATTTTAATCAATAAAAAATTAGGCATTTGAATTAAGATTCTTTACTCTGTTATTATACATGGATTTTGCAGGAAACCAAGAAAACCCTACTTGTTCACCGTTTTTGCTGTTAGTCCCATTTAAAATATCAATGGCAAGAAAATGATTATTTAACGATTAAAATAATCTGGAAATAATATTAAGGGTTTATTTTTCTGCTAAACTGTGAATGCTCCTTTATCAGGTAACTAAACAATCTTCAAGAGCAGAAAATGTGGACTTTCATGACGTGTTTCTTTTCAGTTGTTGCCAGGTATCAAGTTGTCAAAATATGAGATCTGAGGATTATAAGTTTTCTATCATTGTTTAATTATGTGTGTCATTTGATGACTAAAAGAATCAAAATAATGTAATCCCCCATGTTTTCACTTTAAGTACATGAAATAGCATTTATTTTAGCTATCAGCACAGTATTAGTGATGGTAAGAGGTAACTTGCCAATACACACCTTAAAAAAAGAACAAAAAAACAGTGCATAACCCAATACATTTACTAACATGGATATGATACCAAAACAGATTCAGAAAGTCAAGAAAGAGCAGCAAACATGCTAAATTACAATAGTTTCAAGATTACTGGAATTATTAAAAAAAAAGGCTTTTAGTTCATTAGTTTGATGTTTAGTGATGTGGAAAATAATTTTCCCCTATCTAATGTTCTTCATTATCACAGTGAATATTATTATTGCTTACATTAAAACAAGTTACTAAAGGGTATCCTGACCCAAATTAACAAATCTTTTTACTTTAGATATTTATTAAAATGAAAAAGATGTCCGACACTATTGTTGTTTCTGTGCAGTGCAGTTTTACCTTATCAACAGACATAAAGAGTCAGGATTGGTGACAAAGTTCAATTTTGCAGTCACTTTTCCATGAAAACATTGTTCTTAAGCTCGTCCACATACACTGTTTTGGCAAAATTGAAATGAGCACTAATTTTCTAATTACTGAACAGTATACAGATATTGTACCTAGCCTTTTCCATTCAGCAATGATCTTTCTGACTGTGTATCTTTGCAGCCTAGATCCTTAGAAGTGATTTTGTAACCTTTTCATATCAATAAAAATCGACTGCTCGATTTTGTTTGATAATGGAGTAATGTGCCTCTGGAACCTTTGCACTGACAGCTTCACTCTTATGTTTTGGTTGAGTTCACTTGTAGGAAGATATTTTTTACTCATCAACATTGTATTACTATCGTGCGAATCAAACAATTAAAATATGAACTAAACTTTGGTATAATCTTCCGACTCAATACAAATTAATTGAAATACACAGTAATGTGTAAAATCAGATTAAGGTAAACACCATCCATCTTGATACCATCCTTGACTCTGTTTCCACAAAATGAAATTAAAAAACAAATGAAAATATTAAAGAATAGTCAAAATATTCACATGAAGTTGTGCTCTTGAAGACCCACCTACCCCTTCATTTATTGGTCAAGAGTTCTGTCTTCAATTCAAAAGTGCAATCCTGTTTGGAGGGGCTTCCTGTTTGTGGACTATTTTCATTTTCTGAAGTTATTTATTTGGCAATATTTTTGCAAAAAACAATGCACTTTGAATGTTGTTAGTATATGACTGGATTTCTTGAATTATGAATTATGTGACATGAGCAACATGAGATTTTTTTTCATGCCATTTTTAGATTGTTTGGTGTTGTCCAGCATTCATCACCATTGGCTCCTTGGCTGATTATAGTGAAAACTGAAATTGTCTATTATTAAGAAATGTCATAGCTAATTATTATTGTTTTAGATAATATATGTGAACAAACATTGTAAAAAGATATGTTTTGGTGGATGATAAATAGTAAGTAAGACAGAATGCAATATTCCATAAAATAACTATGGAAGATACTCAAAACACTCAAAACTACCAAGACCGGTACTTTCACAGTTTAGAGGGCTTGAGAAAATATGCACCAGACAACCACCTCTTTTTGTCATGAAGAACAGAATAACCAAAATTATAATCTGGTCCACCAATGAGCCAAGTTTCAAACAAAGGTTTTACGGTCCAACAGTGTTACATTTAGGTCCAAACAATCAAGTGTCAGATAAAGAGAAAGCTCCTGAAGTCTGCTATAAAGGTAGGGGAGCAGAGAAACTCAAACCAGTTGTCTATCTTAATTTGAACATAAAATGGTGACCTGGGCTTATTAAAGATTATTATAGCATAGGACAGTAGGTAAAGCTCACCAAAGGGCCCAATTAGCATCCCATACATGTGATGCTTCAGGGTCGGTTCTGGCTGCAGATGAAGTTTACTGTAGTGCTGGCACCACAGTATCACTCTCTTTTGCCTGATAGTGGAGACTGTGTGTCCTGGTGGGAAAATACAGTCAGAGACAGTCACCTCTTATGACCACATTTTCTTGAAACTCTTTGCTCCAGGAAAAAAAAAAAGGATCTGCAGTGAATGTAGGTATCTGTGGTCAAAGTAAAAATATACTGCTAAGGCAGTAATTATCATTCGTTATACATGAATAATGAAGCAACTGGCTATTCTGATATTATAAAAGAGCAACAACAAGAAACACTTGATCACTCATCTTAGACTTTTTGTTACGCAAAAAAGAAATGAAAATAGGGAAAGTGTCACTAGTTAAATAAAGTAGCAAAATGAGGTGAAAATGTATAAAAATATAAAGCATTCTGATTGTGCTTTACATTTAATACATGTTAGGATACAAATTAGGAATTAAACATTATGTGGCTGATGCAATATTAACTGCTTACTGACTGTGCAACACTGAGCTAGTAATCTAAACTACCTTTATGTATGTATGTATGTATGTATGTATGTATGTATGTATGTATGTATGTATGTATGTATATATTTATTTATTATCTTTTTTAAAATTTATCAATGCAGTGGGCTGGCGCCCTGCCCAGGGTTTGTTTCCTGCCTTGTGCCCTGTGTTGGCTGGGATTGGCTCCAGCAGACCCCCGTGACCCTGTAGTTATGATATAGCAGGTTGGATAATGGATGGATGGATGGATGAATTTATTAAGAGCATGTAATGTGTCATACAATCAAGTCAAACTTAACAAAACTAAATTCAATTCAACTTCCACCCATGAGAAAGAGAGGAAGGCCAACAGCCAGAGTAAAACTATGAGAGTAGTAAAGAGGGAAAGAAGTCCTTCTCCCCAATATAAATGCTTATTCTAAAATGTTATTGATTAAATCCTGCCAGGTTTTTAAAAAGTTTTGAACAGATTCTCTAAATAAGAATGTGATTTTTTCCAATTTCAAATAGTATATAACATCAGTTACCCATTGACATAAAAGAGGTAGGCTAGGATTCTTCCAGTTGAGCAAGATGATTACAGTTTGTTTGTCCTTCTCCACTTTAAGCCCATCAGGGAGTACACCCAATGCAGCTGTTAATAATAACTCTTTGCATTTATATAGCGCTTTTCTCACTACTCAAAGCACTCAGCAATTGCAGGTTAAGGGCCTTGCTTAAGGGCCCAACAGAGCAGAGTCCCTATTGGCATTTACGGGATTCAAACCTGCGACCTTCCGAATGCCAGTGCAGATCTCTAGCCTCAGAGCCACCACTCCACTGTTAACAGATTAGGAGTGATTGTGATACCAAGGCTGTCTGATAGGCATTTAAACATTTTTGTCCAGAATGGTGTTAATTTGGTACATGCCCAAAACATGTGGCCTAATGAAGGTGGAGTTGATTGCAAAGTTTGCAGGTTGCTTTACTGATTGTTAGCTAATACATCTTCACACGTTTCAACCTCCCATAAAAATCATATTGTAGCATCTCATAACATCTAGCATCTAGCACTGTTTCTAAGGCACATTTGCATCTGGGGAGTGTGGTGGAGAGCATCCCAGTGAGCTGCCCGTCTTCTGAAAGACTGACATTGAGAAGAAGAAAACTGGTGGAACCTTGACAGTGTGAAATAAAAAGAAAGGCACCCTCTTCTGGTGGGAGAGATGGCAGTGGTGAACTGGAGGCGTAATAGAAATTGTGCAAGCTGAGAAAAATTAGGAATAACTAGGTTGTCACTAATGGCCAGAACACTGAGGGGTTTATACCTAACTGTAAATATTCCCTATGCAGCCCTATACATGAGGTGGAACACCACCATATTTCAAAGTTGGTTGTATATATTGTAATAAACCAACAAGTCAATCTAAAGCAATAATTGTGTTTTGGAATGCCCAAGGGTGTCTTCTTTCAAATAAATCATTCGTTTACATGTTGTCTTCTCTCTTTCATTAGTAAAATGTATAATTTGCACACATATATGCTGAGGCAAGCAGTGAGTCTGCTTTTATCCAAGATACAACTTATGTTGAACCACATACAGTGAAAGACTCACTGGCAATAGAAAACTGTATTTCAGACCTTTCCAATGATGTATAATTGTCTATGATTGGTCATTTGTATTACATGTCACAGCTGTGCATGAAAGGAAGGAAATAAATTCTGTATGCGACAGCAGTTTTTACAAGGGAAATGTCTTCTTCTCCTTCAGAACAGAAAACATTCGGTTGAGGAAGCCCTAGAAAAATTACAGACTGCTAGTGAACTGGAATATGGAGACCCTGAGTCACATTTGCTGAATGGTGCATTTGCTGTAGGACTCAATCCTATGCTTTATTTATAAGTACAGCTCGGTATAATTTCGAAGCATCTCAACGTGCAGTTTTACATTTCAAGCGTCATGGTTTCAGTTACCATTTCCAAATGCTGTCTGCTGTACAGTACATTCTCCCCTTGTTTGTTTTCTGAGTAGTGTTCCAGTTTCAACTTCTTACCAAACTTTTGTACTGTTTATGTTGTACGTGCTTAAAGTTTTATGTAAGGAATTCTCCTCTTTTGATCAAAATCACTGGTTGTCAGAACTTTTACAGGGAACAGCTCTTTGATCAAACGTATTTGTGTCATGCCACAATACTCTGCCACTTGCAGTTTTGCATAGGGTCTCTCTGAATTCACCTCCTTAAGACCCATGTCATTGAATAATAATGCATGAACTTTCACAGGGGATTCTTCATATGTACTTGTTTTGTGCCACACCATTCTGCTGCTCACAGTTTCATATGGAGCCCCTGCCCCTTGCACTTGATCAAATGACATCGAATCACACCATGAAAACTTTCTCGGGGATCTGCTCTTTGATTGAATGTAACTGAATCACATCATGCCACACCATGTTGCTGCTCACAGTTTAACCTAAGAAACCCCCATTCACCCCATTTGATTGAATGTCACAGTTCCATGTCACTGTTACTGAGTATGCCAGTTTTCAATGTATATCCTAAACATGTGCTGTTTAGGTTGATTAGACACTGTGTAAATGGTTTTGGTGTATGTGTGTGCCCTGTCTATGGTTGTTTCCTGCTCTGCACTTAGGGCAGGTATCGCCCCCAGCACTGAAAAAAGCTTTTATGCTGTACAAAATGTAGGGTGTCTATGTGTCTACTAGTAAACAGAAATTGTTTCAGGGACTGGCATGAAAAATAATTTTGAAAGTAAAGGTTTGGATAAGTACATAATTTTACCTACATAGTTACAAATTGTTTACTTGTTGCTTCAGAGTGATATATAAGGTGTGCATTATCGGATATATATACTATATATTGATTAATATATGCAGATTGGGGCACAAAAGGCAGTTGTGTACCATAAAATGTCTTAGTTATGTACTGTAAAATCCAGTTTATTTGGAGAGAAATTCCTTAAAACTATTTTTTTGTGTTTTTAGTTGATACTGGGGAAAAACAAAGTTCATTCATATTCATATAATATTTGAAGGGATATACTCACTACTCCTGCAATCATTTCAAGCTTCCTTATTACATAAGCAGAATAATAGCTGTTCAATTTTGGGTAAGTAATTCATGAGGAATAATGCTAAAACCCTTTAGGGCACAAAGGGTTAATTTCTTTCTTAATCATTCTACACTCATTTATTTTGGATTATTAAAAATAAACCGTTTCCTGCAACAAATTCCTTGTCCTGCTGCACCTTCTTTCCAAACCTAGTACAAGTCAAGTCAAGTCAAGTTGGGGAGAATACACTGGTACAGTGCGTTGCCGCACCCAATACACAACGAAATAACTCGGGATCCCGGTTTGCAACCCCCCAGGCAGATACTCAGTCCAGTCCCACCCTCCGGAAATTACCCTCTATCTGCTGCAGCCAGGTGTTACTTGGGCGACCCCTTGGTCTGGTCCAGCCACTCGGGTCCCCAGCAATGGGGATCTTATGAGCTGGATCACCCTCGGGGAAATGCGCCACATGGGCGTAGTGCCGTAACTGACGCTCCCTCACAATGCAGGTAATGTGCCTCATTCGGGACTCCATGAGCAACCACTCATTCCACACAAAGTCAAACCAACGGTACCAAAGGACTTTCCAGAGAAACACAGTAACAAAGGAGTCCAGTCTTCGTCTCAGGTCACTGGTTAGCGTCCGTGTCTCGCAACCATATAGCAAGACAGGAAGCACCAGGACTCTAAAGACTTGGACCTTCATCCTTTTGCATAGATATTGGGAGCGCCACACACCCCTTTCCAGCGATCTCATGACTCCTCATGTTCTCCCAATCCGTCTACCGACTTCATAGGAAGAGTCACCAGAGACATGAATGTCACTGCCAAGGTAAGTAAACCTCTAAACAAGGTCGACACTCTCTCCGCAGACAGACACACTGCTGATGGCTGTGCCCAAGAGGTCATTAAAGGCCTGGATCTTGGTTTTTATCCAGGACACTCGCAAGCCCAGACACTCAGACTCCTCACTCAGTCTCTCGAGGGCCCTGATCAGAGCCTCCATTGACTCCGCGAAGATCACAGCATCGTCAGCAAAGTCAAGATCCGTGAACCTTTCTTCACCAACAGATGTCCCACAGCCGCTGGACCCCACAACCTTGCCCAACACCCAGTCCATACAAGCATTGAATAGACTAGGAGCAAGAACACACCCCTGACGAACCCCAGAATCAGCTGGGAAAAACACAGAGGTCCTGCCTCCACTCCGCACAGCACTCACAGTACCAGTGTACAGGCTGGCCATGATATTCAGCAACCTCAAGGGGACCCTGCAAATCCTCAGGATGTCCCACAGGGCAGCTCGATCAACTGAGTCGAAAGCTTTGCGAAAATCGACAAAGGCTGCAAAGAAACTCTGCCGATATTCGTTTTTGCACTCCATGAGAACCCTCAGTGCCAGGATGCGGTTGATAGTAGACTTCTTAGGTGTAAAACCAGACTGGTCCGGTCGCTGGTAGGTGAGCAAGTGATCACGGATCCTATTGAGGACGACCCTAGCAAGGACTTTACCCGGCACCAAGAGCAGTGTTTTCCCTCTGTAGTTGCTGCAATCCAGGCGATCACCCTTCCCTTTCCAGATAGGGATGACAAGTCCCATTTTCCAGTCATTTGAGATGATACCAGTCTCCCAAATGGAAGCAAAGATTGCTTGCAATGCCAGGAGGACAGCCTTACCACCAGCCTGGAGAAGTTCACCCCAGATACCACAGATCCCTGCAGCCTTTCCTACCCTCAGCTGGTTCACCACCTGTGCAATCTCAATGAGATTGGGTGGTTCACAGCTAATTGGAGCTGTACTAAACCTAGTACATGCCACTATAATATTAAAACTAACTCTTAATTTACCCATTATACAGTATGTATAGTTTATCTGCAAACAATAAGAAACAAAATTCATATTATAACAAATATGTAAAAAAAACTAGCACTAAACATAATCTTAGAACTAATTAAATACATTTTAACAGCAGTTAAAAAGGGGTTTCATGTGAATAAAAAATGCTAATAAATATGCCTAGCATTCTCATTAAAACCTTGTCCTGGTGCTGGGATTGCCTATAAATAAACATGTTTTGTGCCGTTGTAAAGGACACACAGTTCTGCACAGCATTTACAGAGATGACTATCATTGTATGCAAATGCAACAAAGACATTAGTTTCTTCACAATTAGTAGGAAAGCAACTTTTATGCTTCTGCAAGGAATGTCAATCATTCTTTTGCTAACCTTTTTTCTCTTTGGCCAAGGATGTAAAATCTGCAAGGCTCCTCAAGGAAAAACCATATTTTACTCTTTTCAAGGCCCGTATGTATTGCATAAGACCAGTGTCTGTTTTGCTGTGTTGCTTCCTGGGTTCCAGAGTCCTCAGGCCTTTGATTTCCAACTCCACATACAATATTTCAGTTGGATACTTGGCATTGGAGGGAGTGGCTGAAGCTCCAGTGTGGAAAGGCATAGATATATATGAAGCATTTTGCATAACCAGCGGTACATCACTTTCAACCAATCACACAGTAAGTGTTTTTAGCTGAAGCATTCAGTCTAACCACAGGATGACGACTGTTACCCACAATCATCAACTAACACTTATGGCCAACAACTATTAACCTTCATATGCCTCTGTCTCTCACCCCTGGATCATTGCAATATTATAATATAGTTTTAGTGACATATTTTAAGATCTTTATATATATTTTCTGATAAAATATGTCCTTGCAGCTTGTTTACTTAATTTGAGCCAATGTGTTTAGTTTCATATTAAATATTATCTATGTTATTAATTTGATTCAATTTCCTGTTCATTCTACTAATAAATATTATAAAACTTAACAGACTATATATATTACTGTAAAGTACAATCTGTTGTATTGGATTGTCAACTCTTGATTTATTATCTTCAGCATTACTAAGGTGTAATTTACATAGATATGGAGCATTCCATAATGATTTAAAATATATATTTTAAACTCTAATGCCTGGAGAGAGAAAGGTATATCATATAATAGAAGTTAATAGTGGCCAATGCTACTGTATACAGCAGTGAATGATGTGAAAAATGTCCATAGGAAATAGAAAAATTAAATCTCATGTTACTCATGTTGTATAACCTACTTGTTAGTCATCCAGTCTTAAGCTCAATACGTGCAAAATACATGCTTTCATTCCATTTTGAATTGGAAACTGTCTCTCCCCCTTGTTCATTGGTTCTGTCTTCAAGTCACAACAACAACAGATAAATAAATGCATATAAAACAAATAAACAAATACTTCTTCTTCTTGTTTTGGCTGCTCCCGTTAGGGGCTGCCAGAGTGGATCATCTTCTTCCATATCTTTCTGTCCTCTGCATTTTGTTCTGTTACACTCATCACCTGCATGTCCTCTCTCACCACATCCATAAACCTTCTCTTAGGCCTTCCTCTTTTCCTCTTCCCTGGCAGCTCTATCATTAGCATCCTTCTCCCAATATACCCAGCATCTCTCCTCTGCACATGTCCAAACCAATGGAATCTTGCCTCTTTCATTTTGTCTCCCAACCGTCCAACTTGAGCTGACCCTCTAATGTACTAATTTCTAGTCCTATCCATCCTCGTCACACCCAGTGCAAATCTTAGCATCTTTAACTCTGCTACCTCCAGCTCTGTCTCCTGCTTTCTGGTCAGTGCCACCGTCTCCAACCCA